>NC_090932.1:71965193-72589443 GCF_040938575.1 Ambystoma mexicanum | reverse complement strand
TGCTTGGCCTGCCCTTGGCTGCTGCCAGGTGAGTGCTTGGCCTGCCCTTGGCTACCATCAGGTGAGTGCTTGGCCTGCCCTGGGCTGCTGCCAGGTGAGTGCTTGGCCTGCCCTTGGCTGATGCCTGGTGAGTGCTTGGCCTCTGGCTGTTGTCAGGAGAGTGCTTGGCCTGCCTTTGGCTTCCGCCAGGTGAGTGCCTGGCATGCCCTTGGCTGCTGCCTGGTGAGTGCTTGGCCTCTGGCTGTTGTCAGGAGAGTGCTTGGCCTGCCTTTGGCTTCCGCCAGGTGAGTGCTTGGCATGCCCTTGGCTGCTGCCAGGTGAGTGCTTGGCCTGCCCTTGACTGCCCAAAGACGCGCACAAGCAGGAGATTGGGAGAGGAACAAGAAGAGCTTGCCCTGAAGAAGGACATACCGTCTGAAATGCATCGGTTTGGGCTTCTGCTAAATGAAAAATAAAAATTAAAAAAATGTTTGGACACTTGGAACCCATTATTCAATGTAACCTTGATAGGTTGAATGAAGAAAGAATAGCACATTCTTTATCAGTTAAGATTTAATTTTGAAGTAGTGGTTGCTACAATATTGGCGTCACCAAGCTCAGCGAGAGTCTCGCTGAGCACACCTTGCCTGCTGCCCTTGACTGCCGCCAGGTGAGTGCTTAGCCTGCCCCTGTCTGCCGCCAGGTGAGTGCTTTCCCTGCCCTTGGATGCCATCAGATGAGTGCTTGCCATGCCCTTGGATGCTGTCAGATGAGTGCTTGGCCTGCCCTGGGCTGCTGCCAGGTGAGTTCTGGGCCTGCCCTTGGCTGCTGCAGGTGAGTGCTTACCTGCCCTTGAATGCTGACAGGTGAGTGCTTGGCCTGCCCTTGGCTGCTGCAGGTGAGTGCTTTCCCTATCCTTGGATGCCAACAGATGTCTGCTTGGCCTGCCCTTGGATGCCGTCAGATGAGTGGGTGGCCTGCCCTTGGCTGCTGCCAGGTGAGTACTTGGCCTGCCCTTGGCTGCTGCAGGTGAGTGCTTTCCCTGCCCTTGGATGCCGACAGGTGAGTGCTTTGCCAGCCCTTGGCTGCTGCAGGTGAGCGTTTTTCCTGCCCTTGGCTGCTGCCAGGTGAGTTCTTGGCCTGCCCTTGGCTGCTGCCAGGTGAGTGCTTTCCCTGCCCTTGGATGCCGTCAGGTGAGTGCTTGGTCTGCCCTTGGCTGCCGTCAGGTGAGTGCTTGGCCTGCCCTTGGATGCTGTCAGATGAGTGCTTGGCCTGACCTTTGCTGCCGCCAGGTGAGTGCTTTCCCTGCCCTTGGATGCCATCAGGTGAGTGCTTGGCCTGCCCTTGGATGCCGCCAGGTGAGTGCTTGGCCTGCCCTTGGCTGCCGTCAGGTGAGTGCTTGGCCTGCCCTTGGATGCTGTCAGATGAGTGCTTGGCCTGACCTGTGCTGCCGCCAGGTGAGTGCTTTCCCTGCCCTTGGATGCGGTCAGGTGAGTGCTTGGCCTGCCCTTGGATGCCGCCAGGTGAGTGCTTGGTCTGCCCTTGGCTGCTGCCAGGTCAGTGCTTTCCCTGCCCTTGGATGCCGTCAGGTGAGTGCTTGCTCTGCCCTTGGCTGCCGTCAGGTGAGTGATTGGCCTGCCCGTGGATGCCGTCAGATGAGTGCTTGGCCTGACCTTGGATGCCGTCAGGTGAGTGCTTGGTCTGCCCTTGGCTGTCACCAGGTCAGTGCTTTCCCTGCCTTTGGATGCCATCAGGTGAGTGCTTGGCCTGCCCTTGGCTGTCGTCAGGTGAGTGCTTGGCCTGCCCTTGGCTGCCGCCAGGTGAGTGCTTTCCCTGCCCTTGGGTGCCATCAGGTGAGTGCTTGGCCTGCCCTTGGCTGTCGTCAGGTGAGTGCTTGGCCTGCCCTTGGTTGCCACCAGGTGGGTGCTTTCCCTGCCCTTGGATGCTGTCAGGTGAGTGTTTGGCCTGCCCTTGGCTGCTGTCAGGCGAGTGCGTGGCCTGCCCTTGGCTGCCGTCAGATGGGTGCTTGGCCTGCCCTTGGCTGCCACCAGGTGAGGGCTTTCCCTGCCCTTGGATGCCATCAGGTGAGTGCTTGGCCTGCCCTTGGCTGCCGTCAGATGGGTGCTTGGCCTGCCTTTGGCTGCCACCAGGTGAGTGCTTTCCCTGCCCTTGGATGCCATCAGGTGAGTGCTTGGCCTGCCCTTGGCTGCCATCAGATGGGTGCTTGGCCTGCCCTTGGATGCCATCAGATGAGTGCTTGGCCTGCCCTTGGATGCCGTCAGATGGGTGCTTGGCCTGCCCTTGGCTGCCACCAGGTGAGTGCTTTCCCTGCCCTTGAATGCGGTCAGGTGAGTGCTTGGCCTGCCCTTGGCTGCTGTTCGGTGAGTGCTTGGCCTGCCCTTGGCTGCTGTCTGATGGGTGCTTGGCCTGCCCTTGGCTGCCGCGAGGTGAGTGCTTTCCCTGCCCTTGGATGCCGTCAGATGAGTGCTTGGCCTGCCCTTGGCTTCCACCTGGTGAGTGCTTTCCCTGCCCTTGGATTCCGTCACGTGAGTGCTTGGCCTGCCCTTGGATGCCGTCAGATGAGGGCTTGGCCTGCTCTTGGCTGCCACCAGGTGAATGCTTGGCCTGCCCTTGGATGCCGTCAGATGAGTGCTTGGCCTGCCCTTGGCTGCTGCCAGGTGAGTGCTTTCACTGCCCTTGGATGCCGTCAGATGAGTGCTTGGCCTGCCCTTGGATGCCGTCAGATGGGTGCTTGGCCTACCGTTGGCTGCTGTCAGGTGAGTGCTTGGCCTGCCCTTGGCTGCCGCCAGGTGAGTGCTTTCACTGCCATTGGATGCCGTCAGATGAGGTCTTGGCCTGCCCTTGAATGCCGCCAGATGAGTGCTTGACCTGCCCGTGGCTGCTGCCAGGTGAGTGCTTTCCCTGCCATTTGCTGCTGCCACGTGAGTGTTTGGCCTGCCCTTGGATGCCGAAGATGAGTGCTTGGCCTGCCCTTGGCTGATGCCAGGTGAGTGCTTTCCCTGCCCTTTGCTGCTGCCACGTGAGTGCTTGGCCTGCCCTTGGATGCCGAAGATGAGTGCTTGGCCTGCCCTTGGCTGCTGCCAGGTGAGTGCTTTCCCTGGGGCCCTTGGATGCCGTCAGATGAGTGCTTGGCCTGCCCTTGGCTGCTGCCAGGTGAGTGCTTTCACTGCCCTTGGATGCCGTCAAATGAGTGCTTGGCCTGCCCTTGGATGCCGTCAGATGGGTGCTTGGCCTACCGTTGGCTGCTGTCAGGTGAGTGCTTGGCCTGCCCTTGGCTGCCGCCAGGTGAGTGCTTTCACTGCCCTTGGATGCCGTCAGATGAGGTCTTGGCCTGCCCTTGGATGCCGCCAGATGAGTGCTTGACCTGCCCTTGGCTGCTGCCAGGTGAGTGCTTGACCTGCCATTTGCTGCTGCCACGTGAGTGTTTGGCCTGCCCTTGGATGCCAAAGATGAGTGCTTGGCCTGCCCTTGGATGCCGAAGATGAGTGCTTGGCCTGCCCTTGGCTGATGCCAGGTGAGTGCTTTCCCTGCCCTTTGCTGCTGCCACGTGAGTGCTTGGCCTGCCCTTGGCTGCTGCCAGGTGAGGGCTTTCCCTGGGGTCCTTGGATGCCGAAGATGAGTGCTTGGCCTGCCCTTGGATGCCGTCAGATGGGTGCTTGGCCTACCGTTGGCTGCTGTCAGGTGAGTGCTTGGCCTGCCCTTGGATGCCGAAGATGAGTGCTTGGCCTGCCCTTGGATGCCGTCAGATGGGTGCTTGGCCTACCGTTGGCTGCTGTCAGGTGAGTGCTTTCCCTGCCATTTGCTGCTGCCACGTGAGTGTTTGGCCTGCCCTTGGATGCCGAAGATGAGTGCTTGGCCTGCCCTTGGCTGATGCCAGGTGAGTGCTTTCCCTGCCCTTTGTTGCTGCCACGTGAGTGCTTGGCCTGCCCTTGGATGCCGAAGATGAGTGCTTGGCCTGCCCTTGGCTGCTGCCAGGTGAGTGCTTTCCCTGGGGCCCTTGGATGCCGTCAGATGAGTGCTTGGCCTGCCCTTGGCTGCTGCCAGGTGAGTGCTTTCACTGCCCTTGGATGCCGTCAAATGAGTGCTTGGCCTGCCCTTGGATGCCGTCAGATGGGTGCTTGGCCTACCGTTGGCTGCTGTCAGGTGAGTGCTTGGCCTGCCCTTGGCTGCCACCAGGTGAGTGCTTTCACTGCCCTTGGATGCCGTCAGATGAGGTCTTGGCCTGCCCTTGGATGCCGCCAGATGAGTGCTTGACCTGCCCTTGGCTGCTGCCAGGTGAGTGCTTGACCTGCCATTTGCTGCTGCCACGTGAGTGTTTGGCCAGCCCTTGGATGCCAAAGATGAGTGCTTGGCCTGCCCTTGGATGCCGAAGATGAGTGCTTGGCCTGCCCTTGGCTGATGCCAGGTGAGTGCTTTCCCTGCCCTTTGCTGCTGCCACGTGAGTGCTTGGCCTGCCCTTGGCTGCTGCCAGGTGAGGGCTTTCCCTGGGGTCCTTGGATGCCGAAGATGAGTGCTTGGCCTGCCCTTGGATGCCGTCAGATGGGTGCTTGGCCTACCGTTGGCTGCTGTCAGGTGAGTGCTTGGCCTGCCCTTGGATGCCGAAGATGAGTGCTTGGCCTGCCCTTGGATGCCGTCAGATGGGTGCTTGGCCTACCGTTGGCTGCTGTCAGGTGAGTGCTTGGCCTGCCCTTGGATGCCGAAGATGAGTGCTTGGCCTGCCCGTGACTGCTGCCCGATGTCCCCTGGGTTAAGAGACAGTTCTCCAGGATAGGTTGAATTCTACAACACAGGGCACAGCCAATAGGTGCTTAGCCTTCATTTTGCCTTTTCATCCAGACTTGTTCAGGTGGAAAGGGTCTTCCGAACCCCCTTCCATGCAAAGGCTCAAATGGGGCGATGCCAGCCTCTTTATTCCCCTTCCCTTTACCACCAGGAGATGTGGGAGGGCAGGTCCCGTGTGTTTCCCTTCTGGCAGGGTGAAGGTCTCCACTTCTCCAGACTCTTGTTCCGAGACTTGATGACGTGTTTCAGGGGTCCATGGGTTTGTGGAAGCGAGGGTAAGTTGGCATTTGGGGCACACTGCAGGCTGGGCAGAAGCTTTAAGCGACCGCCTCTGGTTATCAGGTGATGTAGGGCCATGGAAGTCAGGACGGAGTCTTTACAATTTGAGCGCTTACACTCACTAGACCCCCTACTAAGGGCACTCAAAGACTGACAGTGGCACCAAGTAGTTTGAATAGTGGGATCAGAAGATTTCAGAGCTCTTCTCTTCAGCAGCATCAATGTGGTCTGCTTGAAGAAGAGAAATGCTTTTAACTGCTTTGGAACGTTATGTCTCTGACAAAGCGCTTTGACGTCATAAACTATGGCAGGAGGTGCTATACAAGTGCAAGCTAACATAACATAAGTAGTTGAGCAACATTAAGCAAGCAATTCTCTTTCTCTAGTGCAAGGATTCCTGTGTCCAGTGAACTTGCTCTCCCTGCAACTCTTGAAGAAGACACTCAGATCCCTTCAGGTGACGCATTTTAACCGATGTTGAAATGCTAACATAGCACAGATGACAGCAGTCAACACACTAGTGGAATCTGATTTGCTAAGCGCAGGGAGTCATGTTGATACGTGTAGTGTACAGCCAGTGGTTGGCTTGCATGGTTTTATTCAGGAGTGCAGGTGGACTGCTGACAAAGTAGCCTTGAACCCCTTGGCACCCAGAATCCGGTAACCTGTTCTACTTCTCATGAAGCAGCCTTGAACCCCATAGCACCCAGAATCCAGGAACCTGTTCCACAGCTCAAAAAGCACCCTTTTAAAATAAATCCTCATAAAATCTACTAACATTCAATAACAATAACACATTATTAAAACAATGACACATTTAAAATGGCAAATTCAAAACACAATTAAATAAGGGTCCAATCTTTGATGACCTACTAGGGATTGGTTGTCTCGGTGAGGAGGAAAATGTGGTCACGCATGCCCAAAGCCCAAAAGCACCTGGCAGAAAACCAGGAGGAGAGATGAATGTACTGTGCCCAGGATTTGCCCTTAGCTAGCGCACAATCGGAGCAGAACTGTGCACCCACGGTCACAAAAATAGCTTTAGCATGTATTGCTTTAGCTGATTTTCATGCAGAAGCCCTTGATCAGGCAAGCCACTATGCGGCAGCTGTGGGCCAGGTTCCTAGATTCTGGGTGCTATGGGGTTCAAGGCTGCTTAAGGATCAGTGGGGTTCCTGGATTCTGGGTGCTATGGGGTTCAAGGCTGCCTAAGGATCAGTGGGGTTCTTGTATTCTCGGTACTATGGGGTTCAAGGCTGCTTAAGGAACAGTGGGGTTCCTGGATTCTGGGTGCTATGGGGTTCAAGGCTGCTTAAGGATCAGTGGGGTTCCTGGATTCTGGGTGCTATGGGGTTCAAGGCTGCTTAAGGATCAGTGGGGCTCCTGGATGCTATGGGGTTCAAGGCTGCTTAAGGATCAGTGGGGTTCCTGGATTCTGGGTGCTATGGGGTTCAAGGCTGCTTAAGGATCAGTGGGGTTCCTGGATTCTGGGTGCTATGGGGTTCAAGGCTGCTTAAGGATCAGTGGGGTTCCTGGATTCTGGGTGCTATGGGGTTCAAGGCTGCTTAAGGAACAGTGGGGTTCCTGGATTCTGGGTGCTATGGGGTTCAAGGCTGCTTAAGGATCAGTGGGGTTCCTGGATTCTGGGTGCTATGGGGTTCAAGGCTGCTTAAGGATCAGTGGGGCTCCTGGATTCTGGGTGCTATGGGTTCAAGGTCTGGGTGCAATGGGTTCAAGGCTGCTTAAGGATCAGTGGGGTTCCTGGATTCTGGGTGCTATGGGTTCAAGGCTGCTTAAGGATCAGTAGGATTCCTGGATTCTGGGTGCTATGGGTTCAAGGCTGCTTAAGGATCAGTAGGGTTCCTGGATTCTGGGTGCTATGGGTTCAAGGCTACTTCATGAGCAGTGGAACAGGTTCCAGGTTTATGGGTATTTGTATTTTGTATTTTGTTTATTTATATAGCGCAGACCAGGCCCAAGGGCAACCGGGCGCATAGTAGGACATTACAGGTATGACATATCATCGCAGTGGTCAAACAGATTGTAAACAAAAATATACAATTGACATTACAAATCAAGGCAAAAAGCAGAACGGTGGTGCCGGAGCAAAGCAGAGCTGGGTCCCAGGTGGCCCGTCCAGAAGAGAGGTTGTTAGTGAGATGTAGCTAACCAAAGCTTGGCTTTGTGTTTGAATAAGTTAACTGAGGGTAATGTTCTGATAGTGAGTGGTACTGTGTTCCAAAGATTGGCAGCCAGGACTGGGAAGCTGGCGCCCCCAGCAGTTTGCAGCTTGAATCTAGGGATCGCCAGACCTAGGGATTTTGCAGATCTAAGTGCTCGCGATGGTATGTGTTGAGTGAATCGCGAGGCTAGATATGAGGGGGCCTGGTGGTTAACACATTTGTATGTGAGGGCCAGTGCTTTCAGAGAGATCCTTTGGGAGACTGAGAGCCAGTTGAGGTTCTTTCTGGTTTCTGAAATGTGGGCAGATCGGGGGATATTGAGGGCCGCTCTGATGGCATTATTTTGGGAAGTCTGAAGTTTGTTGAGATTGCCCTGGTTAGTGCCTTGGTACCGAGCATTGCAGTAGTCCAATTTTGACATAACCAAGGTCCTGGCCAGGGTGATGCAGTTCTGGGTGGTAAGGAATGGGCGACAGGCTGAAATCAATTTGCAGGTGTAAGCAGATGCAGCGGCTACTGCATTAGTTTGTCTAGTGAGAGTCAAGGAGGCGTCCAGGTAGATACCCAAGGTTTTGGTATCTTTGGATACTTTAATTAGATTACCATCAATATTAAAGGAGCCGAACAGGGGACTCAGTTTGTTAAGTCTCTATTGCGTGCCTAAGATGAGAAGCTCAGTTTTGTCATTGTTGAGGCCCAACTCGTGCTGGGCCATCCAAGCTTGTATGACCAAGTAGATGTCATTAAGGGCTTTGGAGTCAACAATGTAGTCACCAGTGATGGGTATGAGTATCTGGGTGTCATCCGCATAGTTCGTGTAGGTGACGCCCAGATAGTCAAGCACATCAAATAGTGGTTTAGTGAAGACATTGTAGAGAGTTGGGGAGACACAGGACCCTTGCGGGACTCCACAAGGGACAGGTGTAGGATCGGCCGATGCGGTAGGTGAGAAAACTCTCATGTGCCTATTGTCGAGGAATGACCTAATCCAGTTGGATGCATTGTCAGAGAAGTGGGCAGCGGACTTCAGGTGCCGACATAGTATTTGGTGATTGACCAAATCGAAGGCAGCGGATAAGTCCAGTAGTAGTAAGAGGGCCAGTTTACCGTTGTCTCTAAGGTCCTCAATTTGAGTTTTGAGGTCAAGAAGAGCTGTTTCAGTCCCATGCTTAGGTCTGAAGCCAGATTGTCTTGACCCGAGGAGGTTATTGGTTTCTAAGTAGTTCTGAATCTGCAGGTATGCTTCTCTGTAAAGTATTTTGAGTAGGAACGGTACGGTGGTAATAGGTCTGTAGTTGATTGGTGTTTCAGGGTCAAGAGTTGTTTTTTTTTAGGAGAGGGATAACCCAAGCGTCCTTTAAGTTGTTGGGTACCGTTCCAGTTAGGAATGAAGAGTTAATGAAGGTGGTTATAAAAGGAGCGAGATCATGTGACGCTTCCTTAATGATAGGTGCTGGGCAGGAGTCACCTTGGCAGTTAGAAGGTTTTAAATTGCGAATGTTGTTTTCGACCTCGAGGATGGTGAGTGGGGTAAAGCTGAAAGGGGTGCGAGTAAAGGAGGCCGTCGGAGTAGTGGAAGGTTTAGTGGGGGGGTTGGTAAAAAGGGTAGTTTGTTTGGCGTTAATTTTCGATTGCAGGGTGGTGATCTTGTTGAGGAGAGCGTTTTGGATGTTGTTGCACCATTTACTGTCTTTAATGCAGGCATCAGGAACAGGGGAGGGGGATTCCAATTCTTTAAGGATTTTAAATAATTCCTTAGTGTTGGATTCTGCTTGGGTGATACGTTGGTTGTAGGTCTCCTTTTTGGCTTGTAGAATTGCTTCCTTGTAATTGTAGGTGGTGATAAAGAGGCGATCTTTGTTAGAGTCACATGGGTGGCTCTTCCAGAGTGATTCAGCCTTACGTTTTTCTTTGCGTAGAGCTCTTAACTGCGGGGTGAACCAGGAGTTCAGATGGGCTTGTTGTTTGGCTTTCCGTAGTTTAAGCGGTGCTTTCTTGTTGATGGCTTTAAGCAGTGTTTGATTGAAGATATCTACTAAGACTGTGGGGTCGTTATGTTGGGACACACATTTATTCAGGATAGGAAGGATGAGTGGGAGTAGTTTATCCCTGGTGATGTCTTTTTTATTCCTAGTGGGAATGGCTGGAGCTATTGTGGGAGTGGTGTGAGGGTTGGTTGCTGGTAAGTGGAAGATGATGATGTGGTGGTCCGACCAGGCACAAGTGTAGTTGGAGCTTATGGTGGTGTTGCAATTAAGGTCAGTAATCCAGTCGAGCGTTCTGCCCTTAATATGGGTAGGTTCGTAAATGCGTTGCTGGAAGCCTAAATTAGCTAATGTGGTAGCGACCTCCGAGGCCAAGTGATCCTTAGTGTCGAGTAGGCCAAGGTTAAGGTCTCCTAAAAGCAATACCTGAGAGTTGGGTTTAGTATTGACAGTCAAAATGGCCGTGATCTCATCTATGAAGGAGCCAAGTGGTCCTGGAGGTCTATACATAAGGTGGAGAGTTGCAGTGTTGGTTGGTGATAAGGTGAGTTTTACGGAGAGGGATTCTGCCCAGCTGAGCTCAGTGTTGGAGATGATTCTGAGTGTGATGTTATTTCTGTGTATGAATGCGACTCCACCTCCTTTGGATGTTGATTGTCGGTCAGCTCTAATGATGGAGTAATCGTTAGGGATGGCGAGGGCAAGAAGTGGGCCAGAGGCTGCATGTAACCAAGTTTCAGTGATGGCCACAAAATCGAGGTTTTGGGTGGTGATGAGGTCGGAGATGTCCAGTGCGTGGGCCGTAATAGATCCGGCGTTAATGAGGGCACCCTTGAGTTCTTTGGCGGAGATGGCGCTGTAGGACGGTGGTAACTTCTGTGTAGTAGTGGTAATGTGTGTGTGCTGAGTACAAGGGGCTCGAGGGGCCCGAGGCAGTCTGGATCCGAGTCTAAGATTCCTGACTTGGAGCGTGCAAGGTTGATTGGGTGTAGGTTTAGTGGCGAAGTGTTGGAGCCATAAGGCGGGGTCATTGAGGTATGGGTTACTGAGGAGCATTGTGGGGTAGAGTAGAGTGATGAGGGTCGGTCTTAACGGTGCTGGGAGTGGGGTGGCAAAGGGATGTGGTGATGATGCACCCTACGGTGATAGCGAGAATAAGGTGGCTAGCAGTTGGCAATGGCCGCATATCGTGAACCAAGTGTCCTAACAGTCTATGCGGTGGGGTAAGAGTGCACTGGAGGGTACGTAGAGAGGTTCTGCGCTGGGCAGGGGTGGGATCAGCCAGGAAATGGCAGTCCAGGTGCAGCTTGCTGGGTCAGTACATGTGCGAAAGTGCAATCAATGACTCAAAAGGCAATGGTTCAGCTAAGCTGGCTAGGTAGGTACATGTGCAAAATGCAATCAATGACTCAATAGGCAATGGTTCAGCTAAGCTGACTAGGTAAGTACATGTGCAAAATGCAATCAATGACTCGAAAGGCAATGGTTCAGCTGATCTGGCTAGGAAAGTAAACGTGCAAAATGCAATCAATGACTCAAAAGGCAATGGTTCAGCTGATCTGACTAGGTAAGTACTGCAGATACTGCCCGCAGTCTGCATCAACACTTCAAGAACTACTCCTCATGGGTTCTCTTGGCCTGTGCAAGCTTGTGGGCTCCCTTCTCCTTTTCAGGCACACCACTCCTGTTCATGGGCACTCAGCATATTAGTCCATCCAGGGGGGTCATTGCAGGGGATGTGGCTGTTTGGCGTAGGCGAATATCATCAGGAGGTTGTGGAGGAGCAGATAGACGCGTATACACTAACTCCCGCTCCCTGAACGCTGTCATACTGGAGAAGAGAAGCATGTGGGACCCCCTGGGTTGTCCGTATACCGCATCGAGTGTATGAGAGACGCTATGCACTCAGACAACCATATTGAATGTACCCTCACGTTGAGAGAGTGGATGGATGTCTGCACGCACCATTAGACATCATGGACTGCTGAGTGACATCTGACGAGGGCAGAGTGATGTCATGAAGAAGATACACGAGGACATGCCGAAACGATATGAAAATACTTACGAATGGCTGTAAGAGAAACATGTACGAAGTGATAAAGTAATCATGTATGCAAAAAGAAGATTGAGTAATTTGTGGATCAATAAGTGTAAATATGCAGCAACACAAGGTAGATGAAACATATAGAAGCTTGCCATAGAGGAATATATAACGTGGCTGGGATGGCCATGATTGGAAAATGGATGCCGGCTTGTTTGAGGATCCCTTCTAACTACCTCAGAAACAGATCAGGGCTGAAGAGTCAAGAGATGCTGGAAAAGAGCTTTGTGCGCAAGTCAAGCCTAGGTTGGGCTGTGATCAAGGATGCTATTTCAAGAAAAAAGTGCAATGCACAAAGGGAGGCAGACGGATAAAGCCATGAGCGTGAGACATATTTCTCTTAGATTAACAAAGATGAAAACTTGTGCAAGAGCCAAGTATTTGGACAATTAACAGTGAATAAGGCTCATACAAGATAGAGTGAGAAAGTCTCTAGAGGCCACAGGAGCAATAACATCCAGCTAAATTGAATAAAATAGCAGTAAATAGGTCAGAATTGACAAATTTGCAGTCTCCTCAAACGTGATGCAGAAGACGAAAACAAGGGCTATTCATTAAGCTGCAGTTGAAGATAAATGATGTGCTCTTACTCCCTCAAATGTCCAACAACAGAGAAGACTACAAGGTCAACTACACACGGGAAACTTTGGCTTATGGTCAAACTGATGAAGATGATGGACTTAATGGGAAAGTGGGGAGTAATCTGACGGGACTCAAGCACCTGGGTTTTGATTTCTTTATGTGCTGCTAGTGAGACGGAAGTCCAAGTTTGGTTGAGTTGCCAACCAATCAAGGGTCTATGGGGAAACCTGCTATACAAGGATGCATAGACCAATTCACTGCCATTTTGTCCACTATAATCAGTATTATACATATTTAGAGGCAGTTTGAGGTGAGTTTTACAGATAAGAGACCGCCAATGAAGTATTAACCCGTACACTTTCTATAAGTAGACATGTTCCCCTAACCAATGCCTCCTGCCAGTAGGTTTGATAGTTTTCCATGCAGGATGATGTCATAAATTATGCATATTAGGGTATAAGACCTCTGTGTAATCAAGTTTGTTTGTCTGTGTGTGTGCAAACAACAGTCGATGTCAGTATACCTTGCTTTATTAAAATGAGAGTAAAGTAGTACTTTGCCATATTGTCTGATTCTGTCCGGTAACTTGGTCTGGGATCTTTATTGGTAATTCCATCTAGCACAAGCGACACTTCAAGGTATGTAAGGATGACATAGTATCAAGAATAGACAGACACACAAGTCATCACATTTCAAGGGTGTTTATTAAACTGTATAGGTAGGTTGGAAAAATGCCTAATCTAAACCTAAATCTAAGATGGGAGCAAGGTACGACCATTAAATAATAATAAGGCAGTCCTAGTGGCGTCATGGAACATAAAAGGGCCTATACTAAGAAAAACCTATTGCCAATCCATATGCTAAATACAAAAAGAGTGTGGGATAGGGTTCACAAGACAGAAAGAAGTGTTCAGAAGTGATAAATCAGGATGTGTTAGCCAGGGGAGCTTTCCCTGCGTTTTGAGCACAGGACAACGCAGGAGTTCTGGTTCACGTATCAGGACCTTCAGTGGTTAAGTCTTTTTTCTACAAAAAGTCTCTTTCCTCCAAGTACCTGATGGCTTCATCAAACAAAAGATGAACTGTTCCAAATGTACGTTGGGTGATGGTTTCACCCCTGGATCACCCTCTTCCAGCTGCAGGCCCCTAAAACAGTTCTTATCAATTTCAGGACCTTCGGAGGTTGTTTCTCCTGCGTCTGAGGATCTGATATGGTTCAAATAACAAACAAAAAGATTTTTCGGATTGCATTTGAGGTGATGATTCTTCACCCCTGTGTCTCCCTTTTCCGGACACGGACCCCTCTCGAATATCAGCCTCCCTCCCATTGGATTCAATCTGGCTTATATTATAAAGATTTCTTCTTCTTGCCTTTATGTGTCGATGGGGTGATGGTTTTCCACCTACTGGTTCCCCCTCTGCCGGGCTCAGACCCTTCTCGAATATTGAGCTCCCTCCGCCGGGTTCACTAGGGCCCTCATTTGCAGGCTTTCCTCTTTTGCTTTCACAATTCTATTCCACATGTAGGTTGGGTGATGACTTCACCACTGGGTACCCCTCTTCCAGGAGCTGACCCCTAACGAATCTCAACCTTCCTCCATCGGATTCACTATGGCTTTTGCAAAGATATTTTCTCCTTGGCATTCACAAATCTTAATGTCTTTTCAAACAGTTGTCAATGGATATCCCTCGGCCGGGTTCACTTTTGTCAACACACTGTTTCTTGGGACTTTAGACTCTGCCCTTCCGCCGGGTAAACTCTTTCCATTTCACAATTCCTTTTACTTTCTTCTGATGCAGAGCTCACTTCCCTTGTGTTCTCAATTCTCGGTCAGTGACTTTCGACGGCACAGGGATTTTGCAAGACCCCTGTATGACCACTTTGACCTATCTTTGCGGCTCCCCTAGGGCCTTCTGGTATCAGTAGTTTCTTTCAAACATGGGAACTACCTTGAAATTAACAAGGGGGATTGTGGGAACGGTAGTGTTTTGTCAGAGTAGACTGGGTGTTCGGAAAACAATAACCAGAGGGACGTGGAGATGAAGGATGGGGAGTATTTGGGTGGAAACCAAAAAACAAGGATTCTGGGGGTTGTTTATTATGAGGGTAACAGGGTTTGGATTCCTAGTTGGTTTATTAGAGTTGTAGTGGTGGTAGGACTTTATTAAGGGAGCTTCTTTGGGTGGAAGAGAGGTCGATGTGGAATAACCAAAGAAAATCTCAGGGACTTCGTCCTCCTCTCTATCTTCCACGGTATAGTACCGTGTCTCCCCTGGGCTATTTCCCCAAGCACAACCGTGTTTACCCATCCAGATGATCTTCTCGCTCTCGTCTGCCCCTAGGGTTGGGGTTTGAGAGCATCAGTCCTTCACAGGCCTCCTGAATAAGGAATTCTCGAGGCTTGCCTGGGAGAATACCCTCAGGTTTCTCACAGGTGCTACAGCACTATTTGGTAGCACTGTGGAGGGTTCAAGGTCTAATCAACCTCTGCTCAGACCGAGGCCTCCGAACAATTTGTTGCTCCCAACACTAGCCAGATAACCACAGAGTTTCCTGTAGAGATTAGCGTGCAAACAGCACATGAAAGAATATATACTTGACATGACCCCTTTAATGAAATTCCTGTCTGGTCCCCGCAGGTGCCCCGTGGATGGAATGTGAACTGGTCGATTGAGGGATAATCGATGCCGAGAGGCTCGAGCTGAGACACAAATGTAAGTAGATCATCATAGGTGGCAAAAATAGGGGGAGGGACTGTGTTGTAAATATATATATATAAGTAACAGGATTTTTTGGGATTATAAAGAAGAGAAGTAGCTACCTCGATTCCCGGTTCCAAGGGGACAGAAGGGTGCCCACTAAAAAGATTCCATATAGGGGTGTCAAGGATACCCTCGGCAGAGCAACAAGAAGAGTGAGAGTGCGTATCAAACTCAAGATGGAGTAAAAGTGAGATGAGATGCATTTACTGAAGATAGTAAAGGAAGGCATATGCAGGTGAAATTATTAAAGTGCACATGTGTGGGGTTATAAATATGTCAGTGTGAAGCTTGTATTGTGTTTACACTAACAGATATAAAACAATAGTAAAAAATGAAGGTGATTTTTAAAGATTGTTTTGATTAAGAGATTCACGTCAATCAGAAGGATAAAAATTAAAGGAAACAAATTAAGACGGGGTTCTTAAAATATCAATGATAGAACAATGAGATACTACAAACATTGACAGAAAGTGTAAATGAAGGAACAAAATGAACATTGTCTTCACAGAATTTTAAAAGCAGATGAAATATTTTTATTTTTTGATAATTAAGCAGCAATTGATGGTGGCTGCTCAAATTGATCAGTGTGGTATTAATGACAAAATAAAGAAATTAATAAAAGGTCCGGTAAGTATAGACAGTCAAAATCAACCTGTCACCATGGGTGACACTCCGATTCTACACCTATGCAGGACATTGACGATATACACGGCAAAGATAAGAAAGTATCATTTCAAATGGGTTCGAGGCACGACTAATAAAACACTCATGCCATGGCCTCAGGAGGGTTTGTTGTCAAAAGCAGTATTGTGACATATGACAACATATTTGCAGGCCACATATAAAGGAAAATAGCTGCAGAAAAGGCTAGCTACTTTAGAGTTATGGAAAATGTATTGCAGCAAGAAAGAAGATCCAGCGGGGAAGGAGTGGATGCTTAATCAGCACAAAGGGGAGGATAAAACTCCTTCAGCTCCCCTTTCTCCTCCTAAAGACAAATGTGTAGAGAGTGAGAAAGAATGTATCCATTAAAGGAATTGAAAGCAGAGGCAAGGTATGTTAATCCAACATATGAGATGCCCCCCCCCCAACCAAAGCAGTGAGGACAATATGGAAGAAAGTAAAAACAGAGAATGCAAGTATATATTGACACACAATGAAAGTAAACAGTGTGAGGAGAGGAAGGACAGACAAGATAGACAAATGGAGATAGAGGGAATAGCGAGGAAATAAAGGACAAAGCTAAGGGAATAGCAACAGTACAGAATAAGTGGATGGGAGGACAAATAGTACTGAAGCTGGACGATAGGGCCATTGAATGGGTTCGAGAAAGAGAAGAAAGAGTAGAGCGGGAAAAGAAAGAAAAAGAGGAAAAAAGAGCATATAAAGAAGAAAAAGAAAGAGAATGCAAGTGAAGGGAAGAACAAAGAAGATACGAGGCAAAGAAGGAAAAAGAAAGGCTAGAAGAAAAAAGACAAGCAGAGATAGAAGGGCAAAGAACAAAAAAACAAAGGTGCAAAGAAGGCGAGAGGAAGATGAATTAAGGGAGATGAAGAAAAGGGAAGAAGAAATTAATAGAAGCGGGGGACTAAAAGACGACGGGATAGAATATCTACATCACAAAAGCATAGTGCCGATCGAAGCACAACAGCGATTTGAGGAAGAGAGAGGGTCACATCAGCCTCTCAGGGAGTTGCAAGGAATACCAAGAGTACCAACATGGACTGATGAACGGGAAACAGAAGCTATAGAGAAAATACTTGGTGATTTATATAGGCAAATGATATTTATCATTTTATTTGTTTATTTCTATCGTGCCATAGCCGGCAGGCATCAGGGTGCTTGAGGGATAAAAAAGGGTCTAAAGCCCAAGCAAATGTAAAAGGATCTCTTTCGAGGGAAATGGTAGGCAGATCAGATGACGGCATAACAGACGAGCACAGAACGCAGTCTTTAAGTAGACTAGATCATGATGATGCAGAAAAGGATAATAGTCATACAAGCTGGGGCATAATGATGTCAGATGAAGAAAGGGAAGGAAAACAGAGAGTGCGAAGAGACGGCTCGTGTGGATTTTCAAATAAATCAAGTATAGAGAAGGGGGTAAAATGGTCAGATTTACAGGATCCCAAAGAGAGAACACCAGCACCACACCATATACTGAGCGACCAAAAGAACGATTGTTCAGTACAGGGGATGTATCCCCACCTTACATACGCATGTTAAAGGCACTACCAGGACTAAGACAAACGTGCAAGGCGAGAATAGCCCCACCTGGAAAACAAGGAGTGTAGGCAGGTATGATTATTTACCGGGATTCTCACAATTACCATAATTAGAGAAGGGGAGCACAATATATACCATTGCCACTAATGGATTAAGCTAATTTAAGGTGTACATTACTGAGTTTAACTTCTGGGGCAGGAAAATTGATTTATGAGTTAGAGAGAATGACATTTTTATTTATTGTATTTATTTTGTTGGGCATTTGCAAGGCACTTATACATCAAGTAAATTGTGTTTCAAAGCGCCCGCAGACAACAGGGAGGGGACATGGGAATGAAGAACAAATACAACAATGAAAGATAGAGGCAGACCTACTAGGCCTTGTGAGCATTCAGAACCTACAATGACGTTAGCCATAGGCGACATAAAGGGCCTGCTGGTAGCCATCATAGGGGAGAGGGCTGATGACATTTGGAAGTGAGCAGCATACGCAGGTTTGACTGCACAAAACACAACACCCGACGGAGTGCCATTTAATAATTGCAGAACAGATGTATGGCGGGCGCTCAGAGTGCAATATCCTGATACATCAGATATGGGTGCGATTATGACTAGAAAGATGGGGGGGAGATGAGGACCCTGTCCCTTATATTGAAGATATTCAAGAGAAATGGCACCTTGAGACATCTGAACCATGGGATAAAAACAGTGGCATTATTTTTAACACATTTTGTGTCAGGGATTGCCCATACCAGTGCAATGGCAGCCGAAGAAACAGGTGGGAATGAAAGCAAAACCATGGACAGGAATACAATTGACGATCGTGCATCACTGCCGATTAATGCTGGAGAAAAATAAGAAGAAAGCTGAGAGTAGAAGGCAGGAGGAAGCAAAGTTGGTTCTGATGAAATTGTCAAAAATAGCCACTGAGGGAGCGGTATTGATGAGTAATGAAGGTGGAGTGACACAGCAGATGCAACCAGTACAGCAAGGTAACGTAATGTATGCCCCAGATCAGAGTGGGTATAATTAGGAAGCCTCAGGGCCAGGATTTAATGGTGAACAACCACAACAATGCTAGAATTGAGGAAGAAGGGGGCACATAGCTAGAACATGTAGAAGCAGAGGAGGTATGCAGCAAAACTTGCAAGCTCCAAGAGGGGGGATGCTCCACAACATAATACAGAACAACAGGAGTATTATGCCCAAGATCACATGCAGGCTCAGACATATGCACCGCAACCAAAGCAAATGCAGCAAGCGCCATTACAAATACAAATGCAACAAGGACAGTTACAGTAAGTGCCTAAGAAAACACAACTGATACAACCTCAGCAAGTGCAGACACAACAGGCTACTGTACCACAATGGAATACGAACACATCAGTTCAGCAAGCACCTGCACACAAATTGGGGAGTGTGACTGTGGTAGGAGGTAATCCTTTTCACAGGTACAGGGATGAATTTGTACCCACAATAGGACAGCCCACAGGGTGGCCTAATGTGTTCAGTACTATCTGTGACACCAGACCCACAGGAGGAACCAAGGGTCAAGGTGACAATAGGAGGCAAAATATTTTCATTTCTGATAGAGACTGGAGCAACTTGTTCCTGTGTCCATGAAGGAAAATATCCAATGTCAGCTATTGCCACGAATGAGCAGGGATTCTCTGGGGTGACAAATTTAGTTCCTTTTACAGACAAATTACCAATCTCTTTAGGAGAACATGATGTTTTGATGTCATTTTTGTATTCTATGCAGACTCCAGTTAATATATTAGCACGTGACTTCATGAGGAAACTCAACATGACGATATCTTTTACTGATAAAGTAATAGCGTGATCCACCCCAGGGATACATTATCTGACTCAGAAATAATTATATTAGCCTTTACAGGCCAGGAGGCATTACGAGGGGTTTCCTTAGATCCAGAAATAGTGTTGTATGGAGTGAATGTTGTATTATCATGGTTGCACAGACTGATAGACAAGCTATTAAGAATACCTGACGAGTTTTTGTTCAGACCAGAAATCCCTATGAATGATAAATAAGGGCAGATTATCCCCCTGGAGTTAGAAGAAGCAGTGGTCAAAGAGGAAAGAGGGGTTCTTCATGGGACAGATGATGAGGGAAGAGGATGGAGAACAGTGATAGCTCTCAGTGAAGGATACAGGTTGACAGATTTGACAGATGAAGAGCTGTTCAACGATGAATAGTCAGACGAGTTAGTATTTTTCATAAGTCTTACTTATTGGATTACAGTAGAGAATAGAGAAATACTGCAGAGAATGGTGGGGGTAAAAAAAGGTAACAAAAATGATCCAAGAAGAATTAGAGAAAATACCAAATACTTTATGGACCACAAGTCCATATGATGTGGGTCAATTTAAAAGGGTAGGAACAGTTAAAATCAAACTTAAACCAGGAGCTCTTTTTCCAGGAGCAAAGCAATACCCCATGTCTAGAGAAGCGGATGAAGGTATATTTGAGACCATTTCCACTTTGATGAAGCAAGGCATATTTGTGCCACCCGACTCTCCATATAACACGGCTGTGTACCCAGTGAGAAAATCGACATGGGTTGGGGAGACATGGAGATTTATACAGGACCTTCGCCCTCTAAACAATATAGTCGAAGCTGAGTTCCCTTTAGTTCCAAATCCTGCAACAATTTTGTGCAGCATCCCATCTAAGGCCAAATATTTCACAGATGTAGATTTAAAAAATGTGTTCTTTTTAATTCCCCTTCACAAAGACTCACAAGATTTGACTTACTTCTCTTATAGAAATATCTGCCTAAAATACTTGATTGCCTCAGAGGTACTGTGAGTCCCCCTTGATCTTTAACAGAGTCCTTCAGATGGACCTGAGGAATGTCCAGCTCGAAAGCACAATAGTTCAATATGTGGAGGAGATTTTGGTGTGCAGTGAGACAGATGAAAGATGCAGAAAAGATTCAGTTAAGCTCATGACTATACTCTCAGAGAAAGGTGTCACAACGCGACCCTGGACACTGTGGAAAAGATGGAGGCTTACTTAGGCACCTTGCGGTCCTTACCGTTCTAGTCTTTTTGGTCCTTTTCCTTTAAAAGGTAGCCACGCCCACAACGCTGTGCGTTGCAACTCGCATTGTCAGCCTTTCGCTAACTTCGCCTGCAGTGCCGCTCCTTGAGCTTGGTCCTTTGATTCTTTTCTACTTAGTACTCAGCCCGCTTCGGCTTTCCCTGATACTCGGCTCTTTCCTTTTGTATGGGGTTCGTACTGTAAAGCTATCCTTCGCGCCCCTTCGCGCTTTCACTCCCGCTTGCTCTCTCTCTCTCCCTGGTGCTTGATTCCTTACTCTTGTTCATCCGCTTTCTCTCCCGCTTGCTCTCTCTCTCCCTGGCGCTTGATTCCTTACTCTTGTTCATCCGCTTTCGCTCCCGCTTGCTCTCTCTCTCCCTGGCACTTGATTCCTTACTCTTGTTCATCCGCTTTCGCTCCCGCTTGCTCTCTCTCTCTCTCCCTGGCGCTTGATTCCTTACTCTTGTTCATCCGCTTTCGCTCCCGCTTGCTCTCTCTCTCTCTCGCTAGATTCTTTACTCTTGTTCACCCGCTTTTGCTCCTGCTCGCTCTCCCTTACTATTTCTCTCTCTCTCCCCTCCTTGCTCGCTCCCGCTTCTGTTCACTCTCTCATTCTCCACTCTCTCTCGCTCTCCTGTACCAGCTCTCTCTCTCTCCCTCTCTCACTCTTACCTGCATTATAGCCTTGCCTTCCCTCCTGACTGCTCGTGTGCAGCCTCCGCTTTTGCCTTCCTTGGATCGCAGTGGACTCTCTTCCAATCATTTTCAACATCAGCCTACCTCGTCCGGTAATACTTGGATTCAGGTACTGTTACTGTATACATTTCACCGGCCTCCTCCACTTCCGACACACTCCCAGCCAGCAAGGACTCGCCATCTAACAGGGTTTTTTCTGTTGTCACTGGCTTTTTCCCTGACGTTACGGGACTGGCTCCCCTGGGTCCACCTGACAGCTTGTTCCTACCACTGTCAGGGTGGCCTCAAGCAGAGCTCGTCCCTATCTCTACGAGTGCAAGAAGGACAAAAAGGGAAGGAAGAGCACCAAGACGGACGAAGACCCACAGGAGATCAAGAAGGAGGGGAGAAGAAGACCAAAGACATCTACCCAGGAGGATTCCTCTGAGGAGTCAGGTGAGGAGCTTTCGGGGGTAGTAGTTTCCGATTCTGACAGTTTGCAACGCCCACAAGTCAACATGGCCTCCCTAGAACAGATCCAGGAGATGGTAGCTGCTATCCAAGGCCTTCAGACTGAAGTACAGAATCTCCGAACCGAAAATATCAGTCTACGACAACAGATCGCAGTACGAGATGATACTCGGGGCGACTTGCCTCCACAGTCATTCTCTTTTGGAAAATATGATGGCAATCCAAAGCATTTGAAGGAATTCCTGGATGCTTGCATGGTCTATTTCACTTTTAGACCTAAGGCCTACGAACTAGACAGGTCCAAGGTTTGATTCCCTGTTGCTAATCTCGTTGGAAACGCCTTGGCTTGGGCCACCCCGTTGATATCCCAATCCGATCCAGCAGTCAACGATTATTCCCTGTTTACCCAACAGATGAGAGCCAGATTCGACAGACCTGAGGTTCAGTTTTCCTCTTATGAAGCCCTCTTGGACATTCGTCAAGGGAATCAAGATGTTCAAACTTTTGCTTCTGCTTTCATCAGACTGGCAAAGGATGCAGGATGGCCTGACTCCGCTCAACAAACCCTCTTTCGCCGGGGACTCCATGACGATCTCAAAGACGAGCTAGCCAGAGTGGCTCGTCCGACCTCCTTCCAAGAACTAGTGACTCTGACTCTTCAGCAGGAATACCGACTTCAAGAGCGAAGACAAGAAAGGAGGAGGTTCCAAAACCTTCCTCCTGCCAGTACTACTCCAGTTTCTCTTCCTAATCGGAGCCAGACTGAAGAACCGATGCAGATCGGAACTACTAGAGGCCCCCTGACTCCAGAGGAGAGAAAGAGACGTAGAGATCTGGGTCTCTGCATGTACTGTGGATCTTCTAAGCATTTGCTCCGGAACTGCCCCGAAGTACCTCCAAGACGTTCGGGAAACGCTTCTCCTCAATCTTGAGCAGGGATAAGAACCAGGCAGAGACGATCAATCCCTGCAACCTTACTTGTCAGAAGGCTATAGAAGATGATAACAGATTGTTGGTGTTCACCATTCATCTCACTTTCGAGCCCAATCCCACCGTTGAGGTCTTGGCTATGTTGGACTGTGGTGCTGCGGGTAATTTCATCGATGTCCAGTGGGCTCAAGATCAGGGGGTGCCTTTTCTACAAAAAGGCTGTTCCTTACCCGTAGGAGGAGTGGATGGAACTCCACTCTCCTCCGCGCCCATTGTACAAGAAACCATACCCGCTACTATGCTTCTTTTTCAACACCAGGAACAGATTGTTTTCGATGTGATAAGAGCTGCACACTTCCCAATAATACTGGGTATACCATGGCTACGTAAGCATAATCCTACTATAGACTGGACAGCCAACACTATATGCTTTTCATCTTCTTTCTGTACTTCTTCCTGCCTTCTCCAGACCAATCCGGTTCCTGGTAAGGGAATCCCTACTCCTAAGTCTGCCTCAGTGGTGCAGATGGTGCCGCTCTGCTACCAACAATACGCCGAACTTTTTGAAGACGAACTACCACGCTCTTTACCTCCTCATCGGCCTGAAGACTGCTCCATTGAGTTAAAACCAGGTGCTTCCATTCCTTTTGGCCGAATGTATCCCATGTCTCTCCCAGAAAGAAGGGCCCTTAAGGAATATCTGGACGCAAACCTTCAGAACGGTCTCATCAGAGAATTACGCTCCTCTGCCGGAGCATCTATGTTCTTTGTACCCAAGAAAGGGATCTCCGAATTGAGACCGTGTATTGATTATCGAGGTTTGAACTGTATGACTATAAGAGACAGATATCCCATGCCTCTTATAAAGGAAATACTGGAAGCAGTTGAAGGGGCTAACATTTTCACCAAACTCGGCCTTCGGGGTGCCTATTATTTGTTGAGAATCAAGGAGGGAGATGAGTGGAAAACCGCCTTCAGAACTCCTCTGGGACACTTTGAATATCGAGTGATGCCCTTCGGACTGGTAAACGCCCCGGCGGTTTTCCAACGGTTTATGGACAAGATATTCTCAGACCTGCTATACTCTTTTGTAGTAGTCTATCTTGACGACATTCTTGTCTTCTCTTCTTCTCCGGCCAAACACCACAGACACGTTGAGCAGGTGTTAAGAAGACTACAAGAGAATCATCTGTTGTTAAAGACAGAAAAGTGCATCTTCGAATCCTCGTCTGTTCCCTACCTAGGCTTTATTCCCTCCAAAGAAGGAGTTCAGATGGATCCCGAGAAGGTGAAGGCGGTACTTCTATGGCCCACTCCCAGCAGCCCTAAGGATATACAAAGGTTCTTGGGTCTCTCGAATTTTTACAGACGCTTTATCCCAAATTTTTCGGAGATCGTGCTACCCATTAACAATCTACTAAAGAAGGGTCAAGAATTTGTATGGGACTCGAAAGCAGAACAAGCTTTCCAGGTACTCAAAGAAGCCTTCACCACTGCGCCCATCCTCATTCAACCCAATCAGTCCCTTCCTTTTGTGGTTGAAACAGACGCCTCTGGAGGTGCCATAGGAGCAGCCTTATTACAGTCTGGTAAGGATGGTATCGAACACCCGGTGGCGTACTACTCCCGGACACTCACCCTGAGTGAAAGAAACTACTCGGTATTGGAACGGGAATTGTTGGCCATCCGCCAGGCTTGTGTCGAGTGGAGACATCTGTTACAGGGGGCTGCCCATCCATTTCTGGTGAGAACGGATCATAGGAACCTTAAGGTACTCCAACAAATGGAGTGTCGCAATTCCAGACATGCCCGGTGGGCATATTTCTTCTCCCAATTTGACTTTGACATCACGTATCTTCCAGGTAAGGAGAACGTGTTGGCTGATGCCTTATCCCGGAGCCTAGGAGAAGAATGTCCAGTAGAAGGACACAAACCTGAAGAGATTCTTTCAGGGAAAAGGATATTAGGGGCAGTCAATTCATTTCTACAAGAGGTTGAACGTACAACTAGTTCTACCCAGATACCCAACGACCGTCAGTATTCATTGGAGAAAAGAGGGACAGTGTATTTCTACAAGGACACCCTGTTCCTTCCGTCTAAAGAGCTTCAAATTCAAGCAATGTCTTGGTGTCACGATCTACCCTCTGCAGGCCACAAGGGGCAAGGAGCCACGACCAATTTGGTATCAAGGTATTTCTGGTGGCCCACTTTAGCCAAGGATGTAAAGGCTTATGTAGCCGCATGTCCTATTTGTGCCTCCAGTAAGCCCTCTACGCATCGCCCTTTGGGTCTCCTTCAACAAAGACCTTTGCCAGCACGTCCTTGGGAACACATTTCTACTGATTTTATTGTGGATCTTCCTCTCTCTATGGGTTCTACCGCCATCATGGTTACCGTAGATTGCCTGAGTAAGATGGCACACTTTTCTCCTCTACCTGGCCTACCATCGGCTCCAGAATTAGCTGAGGTTTTTCTGAGAGATGTGGTTAGGCTTCACGGTTTACCCCAAACTATTGTTTCCGACAGAGGCTCTCAATTCACTTCTCGTTTCTGGTCTACACTGTGCAAGACTCTGGGAATCAGTAGAGCTCTCTCTTCTGGTTATCACCCCCAAAGCAACGGACAAACTGAGCGTCTGAACTCCACTTTAGAACAGTACCTTCGTTGTTTCTGTGGTCAAGAACAGGAGAGTTGGAAGTCTTTTCTCTTCACGGCGGAATTCGCCTACAATAATACAGTACACTCTTCCCTAGGAACCAGTCCATTCTTTTTCTCCTATGGCTTTCATCCCATGCATATCCCCTTGGTTGGAATACCATCGACTGCTGTCCCTGTGGTTGACCAAAGGCTTAGTGAACTAAGACGTATACAAGGGGAGGCTAAGAAGAACTTGGAGACTAGCAGGGAGCTCCAAAAGAAGTACGCTGACAGGAAGAGATCTCAAAACCCCAAATGGACTGTTGGCACTAAAGTTTGGTTGTCCACTAAATTCTTGCCACGCTGGTTACACCCAGGGAAGTTTTCTGCCAGATTCATTGGGCCTTTCCCCATTTCTGCACAGATCAATCCGGTGGCCTTTCGCCTGAAACTTCCTCACAGTATGAAGCGCATCCATCCTTTGTTCCACTCGTCCCTTCTCAAGGCCTATCTATCAGATCCGCATGGTCGGACAGTGCCACGCTCATCAATTCCCGATAACCCAGAACCTGAGGAATACGAGGTGGAGAGGCTGGTGGATTCTCGCTACAGACATGGTACAGTTCAGTACCTGGTACATTGGAAGGGGTACTCCACTGCAGAGCGTACCTGGGAACCTAGAAGCCACATCCATGCCCCTCGCTTGTTACGTCTTTTTCACCGCCTTCATCCGGGTAAGCCCGGGGGACCCCAGATGAGAAGGGGGCATACTGTCACAACGCGACACTGGACACTGTGGAAAAGATTGAGGCTTACTTAGGCACCTTGCGGTCCTTACCGTTCTAGTCTTTTTGGTCCTTTTCCTTTAAAAGGTAGCCACGCCCACAATGCTGTGCGTTGCAACTCGCATTGTCAGCCTTTTGCTAACTTCGCCTGCAGTGCCGCTCCTTGAGCTTGGTCCTTTGATTCTTTTCTACTTAGTACTCAGCCCGCTTTGGCTTTCCCTGATACTCGGCTCTTTCCTTTTGTACGGGGTTCGTACTGTAAAGCTATCCATCGCGCCCCTTCACGCTTTCGCTCCCGCTTGCTCTCTCTCTCCCTGGCGCTTGATTCCTTACTCTCGTTCATCCGCTTTCGCTCCCGCTTGCTCTCTCTCTCCCTGGCGCTTGATTCCTTACTCTTGTTCATCCGCTTTCGCTCCCGCTTGCTCTCTCTCTCCCTGGCGCTTGATTCCTTACTCTTGTTCATCCGCTTTCGCTCCCGCTTGCTCTCTCTCTCCCTGGCGCTTGATTCCTTACTCTTGTTCATCCGCTTTCGCTCCCGCTTGCTCTCTCTCTCCCTGGCGCTTGATTCCTTACTCTTGTTCATCCGCTTTCGCTCCCGCTTGCTCTCTCTCTCGCTTTCGCTAGATTCTTTACTCTTGTTCACCCGCTTTTGCTCCTGCTCCTCGCCCTTACTATTTCTCTCTCTCTCCCCTCCTTGCTCGCTCCCGCTTCTGTTCGCTCTCTCATTCTCCACTCTCTCTCGCTCTCCTGTACCAGCTCTCTCTCTCTCTCCCTCTCTCACTCTTACCTGCATTATAGCCTTACCTTCCCTGCTGACTGCTCGTGTGCAGCCTCCGCTTTTGCCTTCCTTGGATCACAGTGGACTCTCTTCCAATCCTTTTCGACATCTGTTAAGACGGATTTCTGAACTCTGTCCTGGTGGCACAGAAGTTCAGAAGGCCAACCTAATTACTTGGAACAGGGTAACCTCTGGACGAGCCAGACCAATCAAGGTAGCGATCGCGGCGGTCAAGACTAGGTCTCAAGAGGGGTGAGGGTGACTGAAAGCCCGCAATGAGCACACAAAGCAAGAGCGCTTACAAACTACTCCAAACAGTTGTTATATCAAAAATAGATACACATTTATTTTAAGGCCTTTAAAATAATGACCGTAGCGAGAAAATCACAATATCACAATACTAAACCAACACATACCATATCATCACAATATATATACAAATACGACAGTCTCAAGCATTAGAGGCACGAAATGTGTAGTCCACCTGCAAGGGAAGGAAAACAGGCAGTGCGATAATGCTTTAGACTCAGTTCGCCTTCAAGGCACCTAACTAGATGGAAGTCCGAGCCCTGCGAAGAGTGGAGCCTTGTGCTCAAAGTACCTGCACACGCTGGTGCCAACGGGCAAAAGGAGAAGCTCTTCGGAGGAAGTCAGGCAGTTCGGGTTAGTGCACACAAAAGAAGAACAGGTTCCGCGACTCAAGCGCAGCCTCCACAGCGAGCAGAAGCAGAGCGCGAGTACGGACAAACGGGTGCTGTTTTTACACAGCGGGGAAAAGCAATGGGCTACTGCAGGAGGGCGACCAGATCCTAGCTATACTACTCACCGGTCCCCGATGCAAGCAGACCCAGGCTTCTCCACGTTAGTTTCAGCAGCTGGCAGGTTCAGAAGAGTCGGGAAGTGCCTCGTCGTCGTGTAGAGCAAAAAGACGTCCCAATCGAAGAAACCTGCACAGTTTTGTCACCACCGCAGGGCAACGGAGCGGCCGTGTGTATCCGAGCCAAATGTACACTACTCACTCCAGACTTGGGAACGCCAAGTGTACGAAGCGTGTGAGAGTGACCAGGACTCGAAATACAACACAACCTGGCGGCGGTTACAGAGCAGGACTCCCTTGTAAGCTGGTCAGTCAACTGGATGGCCCAGAGACACTTCCGAAGGCTTACTTGGCAGGAGATGATGAAGTCGCCGGGAATAGCTGTTCCTGCTATTCCAAAGGTCGAAGCACCAGTACAGGCCTTCTGGTTCGATCAAAGGAGGAAAGGGTTTCACAGGACGACAGCAGTGCAAAGGAGGATTCCTTCAGCGGGTCACCAGCGATTCCTCGGTCCAGCCTCGTGGTTGCAGGATACTTGGCTCCTGTATTCCTTCGTTCGTGAGAACTCAGGAGATCGACATGGTAGTGGTGTTTCCAGCTCCCTCTTATCCACGGTTCCCTTCGCGCCAAAACGGAGGGGAGCCAATGGGAGATCCGCTCATCAACACACATACCTTACGTGGACCAATCACGGACCACGGTGGTCCCAGGCATTCACACCACCCTAGACTCTCTGGCACCCAGGATGTGTATTGGGACCAGACATCCCAGCCCACACCCTGGAGGCACACAAACGACATGTAGAAGCCCGCGAAAGCAACCACGTTTCGCGGGAAAGTACATGCCCAAATAAGGAAGGCCCCGGGTCGCTCGACCTGGGGAAGGTGAAGGGAGCAAGACGGTCAGTGGACAGGACAAAGGAGCCTCGTGGTCTAGCCATTTTGGGAGCCAGGCCACCATTTTGGGTTCAGTGCGAAAAACGCGCTCAGAACGCCAAAAGGAGCTCAAAATACACAAATCGATCGCTGCCACCATTCCAGTCCCTGAATGACTTGCACCGATCAAAATACCATCCTAAAAGAGTATCTAGGGCCTGTAGAAGGCTAGAGACCCAAGAGAGCTGTAACTTAGCTTACAGTGCCCTCTTGTGTCATGTTGCACTAAAGCCGCAACATGATAAAAGAAACTACGGGAAACAGCGTTCCCCGGTACTGACTGTCTTAAGGGCATGTCAGTTTCCCCGTAAGAAAAGGAGCGAAAGCCCAGAGGAGTGCGGCAGAAGGCTGCACTTCTCTGGAAAAGTCAAGAACAAGGTGAAAAACAACAGCAAAAAGTTTAGGGGTTGCCACATGGAAGGAAAATTACCTACAATTACGAAATCTTTCCTAACACTCGCCCCTCCCAGACTATGGACAGGGGGAACTAATCCACCCCTGGATGAGTCTCTTGTTCAGGTCGGTTAAACATTCTGGACAACCCATCAGCATTGCTATGTTGGACACCTGGCCTATGCTCAATAGTGAAGTCGAAGCCTTGTAGACTTATGGACCACCTAAGCAACTTTGGATTCTCCCCCTTCATGTTCATTAGCCACTTTAACGGCTTATGGTCAGTTTGCACAGTGAAGTGGGTCCCATAGAGGTAGGGCCTCAGCTTCCTTAAGGCCCACACAACAGAGAAACATTCTTTCTCTACCGTGGACCATCTGAGCTCTCTGTCCTTAAGCTGGCGACTAATAAAACCGATAGGGTGTTCCTTACCCTTCTCATCTACTTGTGATAGTACAGCTCTTATCCCAGTGTCAGAGGTGTCTGTCTGCACGATAAAAGGTCTTTGATAATCAGGGGCCCTAAGGACAGGGGCCTGGCACAAGGAGTCTTTTAAGCCATTGAAGGCCTTCTCACACTCGTCGGTCCAAGTTACCTTCTTGGGTTTCTTCGGAGTTGTGAGGGCAGTCAGAGGAGCAGCTATGGTGCCATAGTCTGCCACAAAATTGCGGTAATACCCTGTGAGTCCTAAGAAGGCTCTCACTTGGGTTTGCGTAGTGGGGGTAGGCCAGTCTTGTACTGCTTGTACTTTACTGGGTAGAGGCTGTATCCTCCCTCCACCTACTTCATGTCCAAGGTAAACCACTGAGCCTTGTCCAATCTGGCATTTACTAGCCTTTATGGTCAAGTGGGCTTTCTGAAGAGCCTGGAGCACAATCCCGAGGTGTTTCACATGGTCTTCCCAGGTGGCACTGAAAACTGCTATATCGTCCAGATATGCAAGACAGAATTCATCCAACCCATTCAACACATGATTCACAAGCCTCTGGAAAGTGGCAGGTGCATTCTTCAACCCGAACGGCATTACCCGGAATTGGTAAAGGCCGTCTGGAGTAGAAAATGCTGTCTTCTCCTTGGCATGTTCTGCTAAAGCTATTTGCCAATAGCCAGCAGTGAGGTCAAACGTGCTGAGGTACTTGGAGGCACCCAAAGTATCCACCAGCTCATCTGTTCGAGGCAAGGGGTGTGCATCTGTCTTGGTGACAGCATTCAGAGCCCTGTAATCCACGCAGAACCTCAATTCAGAAGTGCCTGCCTTTGGAACCAACACCACAGGGCTGGACCAAGGACTACTAGAGGGTTCAATCACCCCAAGATCTAACATCTTGTTGACCTCGGTCTTAATATAAGACCGTACTTTGTCTGACATCCTGTATCCCCTACTTTTGGTAGGTACACTGTCTCCTGTGTCAATGTTATGTTTGCACCAAGGTGTCAAACCAGGGGACTGTGAAAACAGGGGGGAAAACTGCCTAAGCAAACTTTTCACCTCAGCCTGCTGATCAGAAGTCAGGTGAGGGGCCACTCGGACACCCTCAAAGGAGCTATCTGAAGGACCGCTTTGGAACAGGTCGGGGAGAGGTTCAGACTCCTCTTCCTCAACGTCTAAAGCCAGTAGCAGTGCTGCGATTTCGACTCTTGGGACGAAAGCCTTCAGCCTATTCACGTGAAACACTTTTGGAGCCTGTCCAGGCCTTCCAAGGTCCACTAAATAGTTCACCTCACCCAGGGGCTCCACCACTGTGTAAGGGGCTGACCATTTGTCCTGTAAAGCTCGAGGCCTTATGGGATTCATGATCAGGACTTGCTGACCAGGTGTAAAGTTGATGAGGGAAGCTTTCTGGTCGTACCAATGTTTCACCAGCGCTTGCCCTGCCTTCAATTTATCACTAGCCAAGCCCATCAGAAGTACCATCCGTTTTCTGAGCCCTAGCACATAATCAACTACGTTGGTAGTAACAGGGGGAGTGGGCACCTCCCATCCCTCTTTGACGATGGCTAAGGGTCCCCGTACGGGATGACCGAACAGAAGTTCGAAGGGGCTGAAGCCAACACCCTCCTGTGGTACCTCTCGGTAGGCAAACAGTAAGCATGGTAAAAGAAGATCCCATTTTCTTCTCTGAGGTTCCTCCAGAGCCCCAATCATGCTCTTTAACGTTCTGTTGAAACGTTCCACCAGACCATTGGTCTGGGGGTGGTATGCAGAAGAGAACTTGTAGGTGACCCCACATTCTTTCCACATAGCCTGCATATACTTCGACATAAAGTTGCTGCCACGATCTGACACAACTTCTTTAGGGAAGCCAACCCTAGTAAATATGCCGAGTAAAGCTTTTGCAACTAACTTGGCAGTTACAGTTTTCAATGGGATGGCCTCAGGATACCTGGTTGCATGGTCGACCAGCACCAGGATAAACCTATTGCCCGAGGATGTTTGCGGGTCAAGGGGACCAACGATGTCGATCCCTACCCTTTCAAACGGTACCCCCACAACTGGGAGCAGTACCAACGGAGCTTGGATTGTCGCGCCAACCTTACCAGACAACTGGCAGGAGGCACAACTCCTGCAGTGACTTTCTACTTGCACCCCCATCTTGGGCCAGTAGAAGTGCATGGATAACCTTTGCTTGGTCCTCTTCATACCAAGGTGACCAGCAAGGGGAACTTCATGCGCCAACTGCAGGAGGAAGGGCCTAACAGCAAGGGGAACCACCAACCTCCTATGGTCTCCCTCTGTAGACTCTGTGGGCTCACTATACAGGAGTCCACCTTCCCAATAAATCCTATGCTTCCCAGGAGGTTCACCCTCAAGCTGGGAGCAGGCCTGTCTCCTTAGGCCTTCCAGAGATGGGCACTCACGTTGGTCTTTACTGAATTCGTCCCTATCAGGACCTCCTTCAACTAACAAGTCTTTTAGTTCAGGATGATCGTTGGGGTCAAATACTTCAGGCATCGCCACCTCCTCGTCAGGCCCGGGCGATTGACCAACTTCCTCCACCGCAGTGGTAGGCGAGCTCGGGGGAATATTCTCTTTCCCTCGTCGTAACTTGTCGACTCCTTTCGCCTTGGGTTTCCCCTTCGGCTGGGGCAGCGTATTGGACTTGGCCAATGCTGCCCGTGCTTGAGACCGTGTGTAGGGTCTTTCGGCAGTGTCTCCTACGAGCCCTAAAGCTCTGAGATCATTACCCAACAAGACCTTTCCCGGGACGTTTCTCTGAATGCTCACTGGAATCCTGACTGCTGTACCATTTAAAGTAAGATTTACAGGTATTACTGGAAACATACGGAGGGGGCCGTCAGCCAATTTAGTGGGCATCAGAGTAGCTCTGGCAACTTCCTCTGAGTCTACCAAGGTAGAATCCACTACAGTGCGACTGCACCCACTATCCCTAAGAGCTGGAGTATCCACTCCATTGATCAGCACACTGTCTTTAAAGTAGTGCTTGGTATTATCCGGAATCCTAGCATACGCCTCTGCGACTTTAGGCTCCCAGGAACCCAGGGACACTAAAACTACCTCAGCCTCTATCCCGCTGGGAAATGAGTCTGAGGAGAAGGATGCTCCTGTAATCTCTTCTTCCTCGTAGGAGGAGAAGGCCAGATTAGCGGAGTGGACCCCCAAAGGTCTAACCTTACAACGGGGATCCCCCTTCACGTGGTCAGTTGCTCCACAAGCAAAACAAGCCCCATTGGGTCTGTTTACATAGGGAGGCTTATTGTAACCCGAGTTCTGTTTCGGAGGCTGACCTCCACTACCCTGTGAGTTCTCTTGTGTCTTACCCTTGTTTTTCTTTTTGTGGCCCTTATGGGAAGAAGATTTAGCAGATTCCCCACCCTCCATATCTTTGGACTTTTTCCCTTCCTCCTGCTTACCAGGATGAGTTTTGTCCTTATGGGACACTCGATGTGACACCCTTAAGTCTGCTGCAATGGCCAGCTTCTTAGGATCTATCTCCTTCGAATCGGCCAAATGCTGCTTAAGCTCCGGGGAAGAAGAAGCAAAAATGTGTTCCAGCATGACAAGATTTATCATGCCTTCGAAGGTAGAAACCTTATAACCTTCGACCCAGCCAGTTAAGTTTTTCAAGGATTCAGCGACATAAGATACCCAAGTACCACCTTCCTTTTTCTTATACTCTCGAAAACGCTTTAAATATTGGGCCGGAGTCTTCCCAAACTTTAAAATGAGAGTTTGCTTTAACATTGCGAAATCAGCTCGCTCAGCCTTCGACATTTCCATAATGGCACTACAGCCAGAATGGGGCAGTCTACTGAGCAACCACGCAATCTTATCAGCATTGTCAACTTCTTGAACCTCGCATGCATACTCAAACGCATTCAGCCAGTCCATAATGTCATTCCTTTCTTCATACACACTGAGCAGATCTTTCGGAAACCGTGGATGAGAGGAAGCCCCAGACCCATGTCCAGGACCCTTGGACCCATTTGCAACTTGAAGCTTGGCCAGTTCCAACTGGTGATGCCTGTCTTTCTGTTTTTCTGCCTGTTTGATTTTTAGTTTGGCTATGCTGAATTCAAGCTCCTGCTGCCTAAACCGCAGCTCTTGCTTCTTGAATTCAAGCATAGCCTCCCCATCAGCACTGGCAGAGGAAACATTAGACATCACATCCTCCCTGTCCTCGTGGTCGCGATGGATCAGTGCGGCGGCAGAACCATCGGTTCTACCAGTGAGAGCAGCCCCACCACCTTCCGCACTGTCCTCAGAAGTTATAGCGTCAAGCTGCGCTTCTTGCCACACCACGATTCTTTGGATCATTTCCAATTTAGTGCCTTGAGAGGAAACACCTCTCTCCGCACACATCTTCTTCAATGTTTCTGATTTGGAAGCATTTAAAGTTAACAAGGTATTTGTTTCCATACTGTTTGATAGGACTATGGCCTTTTTAAAGTTATACTACAACAATTCACTACGTGTACTGGTTGGAATAACCTGAAATGCCTTAGTTCGAGCGCAACACTGGATACCTTCAGTCGTATCCCACCGCTGTACACCAATTTGTTAAGACGGATTTCTGAACTCTGTCCTGGTGGCGCAGAAGTTCAGAAAGCCAACCTAATTACTTGGAACAGGGTAACCTCTGGACGCGCCAGACCAATCAAGGTAGCGATCGCGGCGGTCAAGAATAGGTCTCAAGAGGGGTGAGGGTGACTGAAAGCCCGCAATGAGCACACAAAGCAAGAGCGCTTACAAACTACTCCAAACAGTTGTTACATCAAAAATAGATACACATTTATTTTAAGGCCTTTAAAATAATGACCGTAGCGAGAAAATCACAATATCACAATACTAAACCAACACATTCCATATCAACACAATATATATACAAATACGACAGTCTCAAGCATTAGAGGCACGAAATGTGTAGTCCACCTGCAAGGGAAGGAAAACAGGCAGTGCGATAATGCTTTAGACTCAGTTCGCCTTCAAGGCACCTAACTAGATGGAAGTCCGAGCCCTGCGAAGAGTGGAGCCTTGTGCTCAAAGTACCTGCACACGCTGGTGCCAACGGGCAAAAGCAGAAGCTCTTCGGAGGAAGTCAGGCAGTTCGGGTTAGTGCACACAAAAGAAGAACAGGTTCCGCGACTCAAGCGCAGCCTCCACAGCGAGCAGAAGCAGAGCGCGAGTACGGACAAACGGGTGCTGTTTTTACACAGCGGGGAAAAGCAATGGGCTACTGCAGGAGGGCGACCAGATCCTAGCTATACTACTCACCGGTCCCTGATGCAAGCAGACCCAGGCTTCTCCACGTTAGTTTCAGCAGCTGGCAGGTTCAGAAGAGTCGGGAAGTGCCTCGTCGTCGTGTAGAGCAAAAAGACGTCCCAATCGAAGAAACCTGCACAGTTTTGTCACCACCGCAGGGCAACGGAGCGGCCGTGTGTATCTGAGCCAAATGTACACTACTCACTCCAGACTTGGGAACGCCAAGTGTACGAAGCGTGTGAGAGTGACCAGGAGTCGAAATACAACACAACCTGGCGGCGGTTACAGAGCAGGACTCCCTTGTAAGCTGGTCAGTCAACTGGATGGCCCAGAGACACTTCCGAAGGCTTACTTGGCAGGAGATGATGAAGTCGCCGGGAATAGCTGTTCCTGCTATTCCAAAGGTCGAAGCACCAGTACAGGCCTTCTGGTTCGATCAAAGGAGGAAAGGGTTTCACAGGACGACAGCAGTGCAAAGGAGGATTCCTTCAGCGGGTCACCAGCGATTCCTCGGTCCAGCCTCGTGGTTGCAGGATACTTGGCTCCTGTATTCCTTCGTTCGTGAGAACTCAGGAGATCGACATGGTAGTGGTGTTTCCAGCTCCCTCTTATCCACGGTTCCCTTCGCGCCAAAACGGAGGGGAGCCAATGGGAGATCCGCTCATCAACACACATACCATATGTGGACCAATCACGGACCACGGTGGTCCCAGGCATTCACACCACCCTAGACTCTCTGGCACCCAGGATGTGTATTGGGACCAGACATCCCAGCCCACACCCTGGAGGCACACAAACGACATGTAGAAGCCCGCGAAAGCAACCACTTTTCGCGGGAAAGTACATGCCCAAATAAGGAAGGCCCCGGGTCGCTCGACCTGGGGAAGGTGAAGGGAGCAAGACGGTCAGTGGACAGGACAAAGGAGCCTCGTGGTCTGGCCATTTTGGGAGCCAGGCCACCATTTTGGGTTCAGTGCGAAAAATGCGCTCAGAACGCCAAAAGGAGCTCAAAATACACAAATCGATCGCTGCCACCATTCCAGTCCCTGAATGACTTGCACCGATCAAAATACCATCCTAAAAGAGTATCTAGGGCCTGTAGAAGGCTAGAGACCCAAGAGAGCTGTAACTTAGCTTACAGTGCCCTCTTGTGTCATGTTGCACTAAAGCCGCAACATGATAAAAGAAACTACGGGAAACAGCGTTCCCCGGTACTGACTGTCTTAAGGGCATGTCAGTTTCCCCGTAAGAAAAGGAGCGAAAGCCCAGAGGAGTGCGGCAGAAGGCTGCACTTCTCTGGAAAAGTCAAGAACAAGGTGAAAAACAACAGCAAAAAGTTTAGGGGTTGCCACATGGAAGGAAAATTACCTATAATTACTAAATCTTTCCTAACAACATCAGCCTACCTCATCCGGTAATACTTGGATTCAAGTACTGTTACTGTATACATTTCACCGGCCTCCTCCACTTCCGACACACTCCCAGCCAGCAAGGACTCGCCATCTAACAGGGTTTTTTCTGCCGTCACTGGCTTTTTCCCTGACGTTACGGGAATGGCTCCCCTGGGTCCACCTGACAGCTTGTTCCTACCACTGTCAGGGTGGCCTCAAGCGGAGCTCGTCCCTATCTCTACGAGCGCAAGAAGGACAAAAAGGGAAGGAAGAGCACCAAGACGGATGAAGACCCACAGGAGATCAAGAAGGAGGGGAGAAGAAGACCAAAGACATCTACCCAGGAGGTTTCCTCTAAGGAGTCAGGTGAGGAGCTTTCGGGGGTGGCAGTTTCCGATTCTGACAAAAGGGCATAAGGTGGACAAAGAGAAGTTACAATATTGCCAGAAAGAGGCCTTGTACATAGGACAATTTTGATCTCTTATGAGGGGAGGACTGTGATACCTGAGAGAGCAGAAGCAATTATGAAGACTGTGGAACCTAACACAGAGAGGGAAATACAAAGTTTCTAGGCCTATGCAATTATAGGAAGGCCCTGGGTTTTTGATTACAGTACTTGTGTTCAACCACTTTTAAAAGGACTTAAAGAAGCACAGGTGGGCAAGAGTAAAATAATGTGGACAGATGAGATGACTGAAGGATTTTAAGAATTGAAAAAGGCAATCGGTACAGCGCCTGTGTTGGGAATTCCAGATTAGCATGATGAGTTATATCTATTTCCTCATTCAAATGGAGAAGTCATGACAGCAGTCCATACACAAAAAACAACATTAGGACACAGGCATAAGCCATTGACTTATTATGGTGGGATTCTAGATCCAGTTATATAAAGACATTATCCCTGTGAGCAGTTGTTAGCTACTGCTGCATTCGCGATTGAAAAAGCTTCAAGTATAGCAATGGGGTGTACCCTAACACAATTTGCAGGGCATGCATTATTTGTGAATTTGGAGAAGCCCAAAAGTACATTGACTACGCAAAGTGCATCAGGATACGAGGAAATTATATTGAAACCTGCAATTAAAATTGTTATATGCAAGACAGTGAACCAAGCAATTTTCATAGCCAACCCACTAGGGGAGGATGATTATGTACATGATTGTACAACATACATTGAAAATTACAATGAAATTCGGCAAGTTAGAGAAAATGCTATTGGGAGGGGGCACGTTTTCTTTATTGATGGTTCTTCGAAATTTGACCAAACGACTGGCGAAAGATATACTGTATTAGCGGTAGTAAAGCTGAACCGACAGGGTGAATTTGAAGTAGTAACAAACGCGAGATTGCCTTCGCTTGACTCCGCCTATGTTACGTCAACTGTACATGCAGTTTTGCCATGCTGGAAAAGGAGTGGCTTCCTCCACAAAGTCTGGAATACAGTGCAACATGTAGCCCTATTGGATAAACGTATTGAAGTATTAGCACTCCCATTGATGCTAGCAGTCGTAAAACACACAGCCCATACTAAAAGAGAAGACATAATTTCCAGCGGAAATGAAGCTGCAGATTTAGAAGCCAAAAAGAAGACTTTTTTTAGAGATCACTACTTTTGAAATTGAAAGCACTAAACAGATGACAGGACGATGCATGTTGGTAAAGGAGGGCATTAACATGCTGTCTATTGAAACACTTGTGTATAGGCGCGGTATAAATGCCATATCATATCATATTGTCCTGCTAATTGAGATACAAGGACGAGCACCACAAGAAGAAATGGAGATATAGAAGAAACAGGGGTGTTCTTTATCCCCCACGGAGGCAGTTTGGAGATGGGATAGCCATGGAAAGCAAGTTATGCCTCTAGCATTATTGAAGATATCACTGGAGCAACTCCACTATCCCACGCACATGACTTGAGAGAGAGAGTCTAGTTGCAACAATTGCAGAAGAGTGGTTCTCGCCAAATCTGTTCGTAATTTGGCATAGTTTATTGTAAATTGCATCTTGTGCCAGAAATTGTATGCATGGCACACTTTAAGAACAGTGAGAGGAACAATTCCCAGATCCAATGGCCCATTTCAGCACCAACATATAGATTATAAAGATATGCTGCATACGCAACAGTTGCAGATGCATGCTAGTAGTGGTATGTCCTTTTTCTAGATGGATTGAGGCAGGTCCATGCACACACTCCTTGTACGTGAGGTCTTGCCAACATGGTGTGTGTGTGAGGTTTTGCAGTCTAACAATGGACCGCATTTTGTACATGAGCTTTTTGAGCAAATAGTTCTTCTACTAGGCATTAGAAGGTACCAAAGCTGATTGAAACGTTACATTTCTGATCCTTGGATGGCAACGGGTAGGTTTGGTTGCACAAGGCAGTCTGTGATCAAGATTGGGACCTTAATCTATCGGGAGAGGGTTTGATTTTGCAGGCGGCTGGGGTGATCAAGTATCAGGTTGGAGACGCATGGGTGATAGGGGGGGTTTAGCTTGAGGGAGGTTGATGGTAAAGAAAGCCAAATTGACACCTAGATATCGGGATGAAGGTTCAAGGCTCTAAGTGGCCGGCAGCAATTAACACCTAGACTGGAGACCTAGGCTACAATATCTGGATAGCGGGAGAGGTTCCGGCCTCAAATTGTGGCAGGATTAAGTTAAGAGATGGTTGTGGGGACACCTAGAGTAATCTTTCTCACAGTGCACGTAGATACAGGAGAGAGAAAGACCTGAGAGTCCTGTATTGAGGTGGAGGGCCTAGTTTTCAGAGTGCAGTATATTACCAGAGAGCACGCTGAGATTTGAGTCCTGTCTAGTGTGAGAGAGGCCCAAGTTTTAATGTGGTTTCAAAGGTTCAAATGTAGTTGCGGTCTCAAAATAGGGGAGCACACATAGAGAGGTTGCTGAATAGTGGGTTGGCAGGCCTAAGTTTCAAATGCAATTTCAAAATGCAGTTCAAATGCAGTTTAAGCAGTTTGGTACACTTTCAGAATGCAGGGGGCACACTTGGAAGGGTCCTGTATAGCGGGAAGAGAAGCCTAAATTGGAAATGCAATTTCAAATGCTACTTCAAATGTGATTTCAAAAGCAGTTTAAAGAAGTTCAGTGCACTTTCAAAGACAGGGGGCACACTTGGAGGGTCCTGAATATCGGGAAGAGAGGCCTAAGTTGGAAATGCAATTTCAAATGCTACTTCAAATGTGATTTCAAATGCAGATTAAAGCAGTTTAAGCAGTTCAGTGCACTTTCAAATGCAGGGGCACACTTGGAAGGGTTCTGTATAGTGCAAGAGGGCCCTAAGTTTCAAAATGCAATTTCAAATGCACTTTAAAGCAGTTCAGTGCACTTTCAAAAGCCGGGGGCACACTTGGAAGGGTCCTGTATGTGGGAGAGAGGCCTACGTTTGAAATGCAATTTCAAAAGCTACTTCAGATGTGATTCCAAATGCAGTTTAAAGCAGTTTAAGCAGTTCAGTGCACTTTCAAAGACAGGCGTCACACTTGGAAGGGTCCTGTATAATGGGAGAGAGGCCTACTTTTCAAAATGCAATTTCAAAGCAGTTTAAAACCTAAGAGGGCCACGTTTCACAATGCAGTATGGTACAAGGGGTTTGTAAGATGGTGTCAGTATATGTTGAGGATAGAATAGATTGTTCCTACCTTATCCGTTGATGCTGTTTGACGGCAGCCTACCTGTCGTCAGCCTATGGAGAAATAGAGCTGCTGTGGCAGGGCACAGAGAGGCAGAGCCTCCCAGAGCAAGGCAGAGCCTCCCAAGGCAAAGCAGGGCGAGGAAGGGTCTCCCCCCATGGCAAGGAACAGAGAGGTACAGCTCCTGGGGCAAGGCGATGAGAGGCAAAGCGACCTATGGCAGGGCACAGAGAGGCAAAGCCACCCATGGCACGGTGCTGAGAGACAGACTCACCCACGGCCCCCAGGTCAAGGCCTGGAGAGGTAGAGTCCCCCAGGGCAGGACACAGAGAGGGAGGATTCCCAGGAAAGTGCACTGAGAGGCAGAATCTTCCAGGGCAAAGCAAGGCCTGGGCTCCCAGTGCAATGAACGGAGTGGGAGGGCTCCCATGGCAGGACTCCCAGGGCAGTGCACTGAGAGTCAGAACCTCCCAGGGCAAAGCAGGGCAAGGCAGAGGCTCCCTCCCAGGGCAAGAGACAGAGAGGTAAAGCTCCCGAGGCAAAGCGCTGAGAGGCAAAGTCACCTAGGGCAAGGTGCTGAGAGGCAGAGCACCACCCCCTAACCCCAGGTCAAGGTGTAGAGAGGTTTTGCTCCTGGGGCAATGTACGGAAAGGTAGAGTCCCCCAGAGAAAGGCACATGGAGGCAGGGTTCCCAGGGCAGTGCCCTGAGAGGCAGAGCCTCACAGGGCAAGGCAGGGTGAGGCAGAGGCTCCATCCCAGAGCAAGAGACAGAGAGGTAAAGCTCCCAAGGCAAAACGCTGAGAGGCATAGTCACCTAGGGCAAGGTGCTGAGAGGCAGAGCACCACCCCCTAACCGCTGTTCAAGGTGTAGAGAGGTTGAACTCCTGGGGCAAGGTACGGAGAGGTGGAGTCCCCCAGGGCAAGGCACAGAGAGGCAGGGTTCCCAGGGCAGTGCACTGAGAGGCAGAGCCTCCCAGGGCAAGGCAGGGTGAGGTAGAGGCTGCCAAGGCAGTGCACTGAGAGGCAGAGCCTTAAAGGGCAAGGCCAGACGAGCCAGAGGCAGAGACTGCCAGGGCAGGACGAGGCAGAGGCAGGGCTCCCAGGGCAAGGGAAGGCGAGGCGAGGGAGAAGCAGAGGCTGCCAGGGAAGGCACTGAGAGGCAAAGCCACCCAGGGCAATGCGAGACAGAGACTGCCAGGTCAAGGCGAGGCAGTGGTAGAGCTCCTGGGGCAAGGCCCTGCGAGTCAGAGCCTCACAGGGAAGTAATAACTCAACCTTCTGGTTGAAGGTCAGCGCTTCTCCTCGCCCCCAGGACGATGATCCCACTTCACCTTAAGCACATGTGAGAGGCCCTCCATCATCACAGCCCATGGGAAGCTTTGCCCCTTCATCAAAGTTTCTCAAAGGAGGAGTTTTGCTGCACGGGCAAGATTTGTACAAGCAGGAGGGCCATAAATCCATTGCGTTAACAGCTTTACTCCTGTATAAATCGCAAGAGGACATTTTAAGTGTTGGAAAAAGCAGCTTCCCTGCCTCGGCCTCTGAGAGGCCTTGAATTACACCGGGGGATGCGCCTGCTTTCACGTCCCTTCCCCCACCACACTGGTTGTCATGTCGCGTGTCCTGCTGTGAATGCGCCAGGACATCGCCCAGGGGAGGCGGGAGGGCAGCCACTAATACAATACTAGACACTTTTTCTTATTGATTGACAAGTTATGGAAAGGCACACGTGGGTAGAGCTGCATTTTCGCTGTATTTGCCGTGTCACGTTTTGTGGCACACACACACAGTTGTTTGTTTTCGACAGAACTCTCTCCTATCTATGGTACCCCCCCCCCCACACCCGATGATTAAGGTAATATTTTGCCCCATGCTTAGGAATTGTTACTTTAATGACAGATAGTGTGGAGAATTATGTTTGTCGAAAGTATTTTTAACCAGGGGAGAAAGTGTTTCGGGTTTTCCTTGCCATCACCCCCAAAACGCCTCCCCTTTCCCCGGCGCCATGTTTCATTGTTGGCAGATTCTGGTCTTTGTTGGCCCTTTTACTTGCGAGTCTGGCGCGCATAATAAATGAATAAACAAACAAACAAACAAACAAACCTGGGTATGCCTGTGTCGGTGATATATTTATTAAAGTTTTTCTGTTGAAGGTCTACCTCAGCCAGGTTTGACTTGACAGCCAAATTACTTTTTGGCCACTCCTTGTTTGAATATGCGACAGCCCTTAAAATGCTGCTTTTTTACCCTCCAAAAGAATCCAAATGCACAGGTGTGACAAATCAACTTCCGGGGCACCTTTGCGCCAAGGTTGAATATCGGTTTCTAAACCATCAATCAGACCCACACCTCTGGTACACCAGAAGGGATCCGAACATATTGGAAACACAAGCAAATTATAAACCTCCTTGTCTAATTTTGGTAACGTGGACGGAACGGCAGGCTTATCTCTGCAAGGTCGTGGATCGTTGGTTAGTTACAACACAGCGAAAATACAATTATTAGGGGAAGAGGGATGTGGAGGTAATGCCCTTACATTAGAAATTCATCCCCCCATGGATCTCCCAAGTGGATCAGAAGCTCTTTATCAAACAACGAAAAGCAATTGCTTTCCTGGTGATCCCCATTCTCGCAGATAGGATACCACCAAACTCACTTCTCCTTTAGATGGACCATGAGCATTTAAGGTAGCAACAAAGGACAGAGAGGAAAGACTCTGTATGTGTCCATGTGGGAGACATGTCTGAAAGGGTGGAGGGGTGGGGAATGGCAATGGCGGCAGCATTAATGCATTCCTGTAACATCGGGATATTGGGCAATTTGGTGCACCGGCAGACTCGTAATGAGGGCACAAGAGTCATACATAATGAATGCTTGCGTATGCCAGTTAAGTAAATATAGATATTAAGTATTTTATTCTCAGATTTCAACAAGAGTTGTTAACAAAATAGAAACACAAATGTGATAAAAGAGATCAAAGCGTTTCGGGAAACACAGTCCCTTTATCAGGAGCAACAATTCATTAAGTTCAGATACTTGACTCAGTCTTCAAGCTTCACTTTTCAATTTCATCTACCAAGTAAATTAAACACTAAATTCATTTTTGGATCTTTGGTTGTGCATTTGTTCCAGAGAATCATATGTGTATTTAAACATTAGTGTCACCTTAATCGAGGTGCCAGGAATGATCAGTCTGCTAATTGTAGAAGAAAAGAACTCAATCTGCTGTCTGTAAAGTCAGTTTCTTGTCGTTAATTCTTAAAGATATACCAGGCAACATAATCTGTAATCGCACTGCTGATTGCGGTTCTCTCACTGTGTGCAATATTAATTCAAGAGTCCTACCTAATGTTCATCAATCTTTATGCACTCGTGCAGTGGGGAAGTGATGCTTCTAATACATATGAGAACCGCTAATAGCAGAGTCTCTCTATTCTCTCCTTCCGTTCATCTAGTAGGAATATAAAAGAGTTGTATAAAAATCCCAGTTAGGGAATCTCTTAATGTGAGTGGGATGCTCAAGCAGGGAATAACACATGTGACAGCATGCTTGCCCCATGTTGGTTGGTGATGAGCAAGGTTTGAATATAGTGTAATAGGATTCTGTACCCTATGCCTACAAAAAAGATTCATATAGATGGTGAAGTCTATACTTTACATTTCAGTGGCTCATTAAAATAGATTGTGAAATCCTAGTTATATTATGCGTGGATCCTATGTCTTAACAATAAGGAGTGTGTAAAGTGGTCCGGTTGACGGCAGAGCAGAAGCGCTCTGATTTCAAAATGGCTGCATTAAAGGATGACGTGCAGCGCGTCCTCATGGGCGTGCTGATGTCATATGTAAGCAGTGTAACAATGCAAGAGCAGGCAGCCACTGTGGTGCCTGTCTGGGCCAAACATATTGGAAAGAATACTCATGGTGACTCCTTTAGAGTAATTTTCATTCAGTAAATGGATGCAAAGGGGACAGTATCCAGATACACACTAGTGATGGTGAAGTGTTTTCTGATTTAATCAGAATGCATCATGTCCAGAATGCATTTATATTTGAGAACATTCCAATAATGTCGCAGGCGACTGAATCTCTGATTGAAATATTGTTGTCAGATTATTTCACCAATACAGAACACTGTCATCATCAAAATCAGTCATTTGAGAGCATACCATCAATGTTGCAGGCAACTGAAGAAGATGCGTCTCTGCTTGAAAGATTTTGTCAGATTTCTCACCAATACAGAACCATTGTCATCATCATCATAATCAGTTGATTATATATGAAGAATTTTGAATCACAGGTGGCAAAGTGCCTAAGTTCAAATGAGGATGACTGACATGAACAGCCATTTGTATATCATTGCGTTGACTGCAGTGCAGACATGGAAAGGTGGCATGCTTGGGTTTTGACATAAAGGCTTGTTTTGGTGGGTCAAATCTTTCTGCCTTGACAAGGTTATCTCTGGGGTTTCTAACTCAGGTATAGGTTATCATGGGTGGTTTGGGAAATAGTCTGGTGAGTTGGGAATCCAGTCTAGTGAGTTTCCTATTCTTTTTTATAATACGATGGATCTGTCCAAATTGTTTCGAAAATGTCATCAGGTGAACAAAAGGTGGCCCACTCTGATGTGATTTAGGTCTAAGAAGGCCTTTTGTAGTCTGGATCTTATGCTTCCTTTTTGCTTGTTCGAGTATGGTGTCACAATAACCTCTTGCTCTAAACCTGTCAGTGACATTTTCTATTGCTACACAATAGGTGGGGTCCTCAGAGATGATCCTATGCTTTCTCACATATGGACTCAATGGCAGATTATTCTTGAGATGTGACGGATAGTAGCTTGCATAATGCAGTGTATTATGCACATCTGTGGTTTGGGATAAATGGAAGTGATACGTAGGTTGTAACTCTGAGCAATCAGGACATTAGGAAAATGTAGACTGGGTGTGCCTATCTCCAAAGGAAATTGGATTCTGGGGTGTCACTCGTTCAAATATGTTAGGAATCTCTCCAGTTCATCTGTGGGACCCTTCCAAATCCCAAGGATATCGTCAATATATATTTTCCACACACTCAATCTGGTCTTCCGTCCTTGGTGTTCTAACATGTGCTGGGTCTCAAAAGCATACATAAATAGATTGGCGTACACCGGGGCCATGGAAGACCCCATTGAGGTGCCACATACGTGAAAGCGATCGTTTTTTTGGAAGCAAAAATAGTTGTTATATAAGATTATCTTTGCTAACTCAAGTGTGAAGATGATATCCAATTGGAAACATTCTCCACATAGCAGGGCCCATTGAAAGGCATCTAATCCTTTGCTCTGAGGAATAGAGTTGTACAGACTCTGTATGTACGGGGTGAACAATGTCCAATCTGGATTGTATTCAGTGAGTTCTTCTAATGTGGTCCAAAAGTATGTAGTATCTATCAAATAGGTAGCAGTCTTTTGCACTATAGGTTGAAGGTGTTTATCAACATATTTGGCAAGGCGATCAAACATGCTATCAGTATCTGCTACTATGGGTCTCAGAGAGGGCAGTAGAAGATTTTTGTGGATTTTAGGAAGTCTATAGAATACAGGCATAGTAGGAAATGTATTTGTAAGGTAGTCTTTGGTCCTTTCCGTTATGCACTCTTCATTGAGTGCATTGAATAGAACCCGGTCTATGATTGGTTTGATTGTGTTGGTGGGGTCCTGATCTAGGACCAAGTAGGTGTTTCTATTACTAAGGAGCGTCAGGCAACATTTTCATCATCATAATCAGTAATTTGAGAAGATCATTTGGTCTACAATTAGCAGACTGATCATTCCTGGCATCGATTAAGGTGACACTGATGTTGAAATACACATATGATCCACTGCAACAAATGCACAATCATGGATCCAAAAATGACTTTAGTATTTAATTTCCATTGTAGATGAAATAGAACATTGAAGCTTCAAGACTGAATCAAGTATTTGAACTTTATGAATTGTTGCTCCTGATGAAGAGACTGTGTTTCCCGAAACGCATCGAGCACTTTTATCAAATTTGTGTTTCTATTTTTGTTTGAACTATTCTTGTTGAGATCCAAGAATAAAATACTCAATATCTACATTTACTTAACTGGCATATGTGAGCATTCATTGTATATGGTTCATGGTCTATAAGATACAATAATCTAGTTGAATACCCATTACTTTCCTAAACTTTTGACTGATCCTATTGTCAATGGGGTGGACTAGTGCCCTAATACACCAAGCGTCAAAGTAAACCAAGAGTATTCCATATAACATGGGCGCCAGGGCCCCAGTGTGTGAAAAATTATTTTAGGGACCAATACAAGAGGCTCCCAGTGAAACTCCTTTTCCATGTCAGGAACGACCAGGGTATTGGGTCCCTTTTAATCAGATTCATGGACTCTTTCATACAAATCTTATCAGGATTTTGTCAAATTGCATCTTGGGATACTTACTTTTTGATAACTCATTTAATGTTAGTTGAGATCTTTTGATTGGATTGGTTTGAACATTCAATAACAGCACAGCTTTTGTTCAAATATTGATAGGTTGTTTGGAATAAATGGATTAGAATGCATTCACTGTTTTATTTAATTAAACCATTTGAGGTGATTCAATAATGAGATTTCAACTTTAGCCTAGAAAAAGACCCGGTTTGGTTGAAACATGTGTTGACTGTATTCACCCTAATTCATGATTCTGTTGCCTTTCTAAATGTGCTTTATTCACCTAAGATTCAGAATTGCTTCATTTTGTATCTCTCTTTAATTGTCTTAAGACATGTGTTGGGTCCTCATATTGTTTTTCCCACACTGTGATCCCGGCACCCATATATTTTATATATTTTTTTAATATGCATAAATAATGAAGGAGTGACGTTAAGTGGGGAAAGTCGGCAGTCGTTGGTCACTGTTACTAGGTCTATTGGAAGGTATTACCCAAATTGACCTTATACAATTGACCTTTTGTCCAAATTGACCTAATAATAGTGGTCCTAATTGACCTCCTCACAATTGGTCTTTACTTTTATTTTACTTTAATATATATGTGTGGGCTGGGTTTGGGATGCTAAATAATATAATGGAATTGGGTAAGGGCTTGCTGTTGTTTTTTTTTTGATTGAGTGGGGGTAATTGACCTTCATTTCACAACCATTTGTGAAAAGGTCAATTTGTATAAATCTTATTGGATTTCTGCTTTTCCTTTTCATTAGTTGTACTATAGTGTCGAAGAAGAGAGAACATGGACTACTGTTAATTAAGAGAATGTATACCATCGGGCCAGAAGAAACCCCATTTACCAAAGGTCTGGCATTGCCTTGCTGTCACTTCATCTCTTCTGATGTCACTTCCTGTGGTTTTATCAATCTCCCCCCACACAATTATTAAGAACTCATTACCTGGTGGGAGGGGGGGTGTTTCTGCTCAGTGGGAACAGAGGTGACTTAAGGGTGTTAGAGAAATAGGATAACTGTAGGTGAAGTGTGACTTTGAGATTTGCGTGCAGTGACTGAAGGAGGGGAGCAGCCACTGCGGGTGGGAGGGCGGAAATGGCACGGCATGGGGGATTAAGTCCATTGTGGGGCAGGAGTAACTGCTGTGCAGAAGGGGACTGAATGCCGTGTAAAAGAATGGATTCCAGGGTTCAAAGCTGCTTGGGGCTATTCAGCTTTCACCTGTAGCATAGAAGAGTCGGGTAAGTCTGCTGCCAACCACAACCCGTAGCTTCCTTTGACTCCACAGGCTAATTGGTCCAATAGAAACATACCTCCTTAACATGAACTCTGATTCTTGGGAAGGGGTTTAAAGGACACAGTGGGTCATGTATAATGGACAAATGTTTATAGTGTGCCTCTCATGTGGAGGTTGGATCGATGGCACGCATTGTACTAGCGCCTAGTTCCCAGAGGTAGCTCCTGGTTACTAGGTGAGCCAGTAGCCGCTCCCAGCCCAGGCTCATCATGTGATCCCTGTATGCACTGTGGAAGGCACTTCAGTGTGCAAGCTACACCTGCAGGGATAGGAAGGCCTACTGTCACGTAGTGTTCCTCCTTAGGCAAACAGCCGGCATCCGCAGTCCATGCTAATTGCATTGTATATCTTCCCTCTTTTCATGAGCACTTAAAGTGACAACAATATTCATGCTAAAAGTGAGCCTTTCCCACTTTAAACAAAGACATTATCTTTCGTTTGGGAGACCTGTCTTATTGTCTCTAATGCCATCCTCCCTGAAGGAATGGAGCTGCCCTGGCAGGACAAGAGCGCCATTAAACCCGCCGCCTTCACTATTAATAAGGTTTAGAAATGGGCATATTGAATATTTAATCCACTTTCTAAAAGCCTGGCCTGAAATGAGGCTGGGGCACCTTCTACAAGGCTGTAAGTCTTGCTAAAAGTGAGTGCCATGATCCTTACCATCCCCTTCCAAGGGTGGGGAGCATGTGAGGAGGAGAGGGGAGAGGGGAGATGATGAGAGAGGGGGAGAGAGCACAGCACGGTGTGGGAGAGGTGGAGGAAAATGAGGAGGAGGACAATTACATGAAAGATGAGGGAGGGAAAGCGGTGTGGTGTGAAGCTCCATTGCCGCTACTCTGGTCTGAAGTACCGGGGCTTTCATTGCCCTTGTCTTGTCACTATGTTAGTCTTTTCAGTGCTTGTGTAAGCGCCCTGATGCCTGCGGGTTTTCGGCGCTATAGAAGTAAATAAATAAATAAGAAGCGGTTGAGAGGAAAGGAGAGCAGAGGTGGTAAGAGAGAGGAAGGGAATTGTGCTGAGGCAAGGAAAGGAGTGGGTGTTAGGACAAGAGAGCACAGGAAGGTGACGGTAAGGAGAAGGAGAGAAGTGAGGAGGAGAAGAGTTATATAGAAGGGATAGTAGGTGAGATGCGTGTGGTACAAGGAAAGGAGCATAGGTGAGTAGAAGTGGGTGAGGCAAGGACGGGGCGGGGATCCGGGGAGGAGATAACTGTGAAGAAGAGGATAACTGGTTCGATGAAGCTAGAGTAGGTGGCGAGAGATGGGCAAGGTGAGGAAAAGAAGCGAGGTGTGGAAAGGTGTGGTAATGTGGCTTTTGGCTCAAGTCTTACTACCGCATCAACCATGATCGTAGACCAGAAGCGCAGTGTCGGCAGCATCTGTGGAAAGATGTCATGCAGATTCCAGTGAAGTTGGGCAGGAATCTGAAGTTGAAGACAAGATGGCGGTGACCCCTTTTTATACTCCAGTTTAGCAGTGCTCCAGGAATGGACGGGATTTAAACACACCAATCCCCATGAATAGAAAATAAGAAGGGCCTAATCCCAGCAGGAGAAATAACAGAGATAGGGTCAAGTGGGATATAGAACATGCTCCCAGAGAGTATTGAGGTCAGAGCCCCAACGAAAGTGTTGGAAGAGCATTTAAATTCAGGAAAGGTCTTAGGTTTCAGAGGTGCTGAGAACCCTGAGGAGCACTTGACCCTGGGGTGCTGCTAACCCTGAGAAGCACTTGAGCCCAACAGGTCCTGAGAAGCACTTGAGTATGAATGATGGTCAGTAGTCTAAGCAGTACTTGACCCTATGAGGTACCCTGAACTATGGGAAGCACTTGAGCCTAAGAGGTCCTGAGAAGCACTTGAGTGTGAGTGATGGTCAGTAGTCTAGGCGGTACTTGAGCCTATGAGGTATCCTGAACTATGGTGAGCACTTGAGCCTAAGCGGTCCTAAGAAGCACTTGAGTATGAGTGATGGTCAGTAGTCTAAGCAGTACTTGAGCCTATGAGGTATCCTGAACTATGGGGAGCACTTGAGCCTAAGAGGTCCTAAGAAGCACTTGAGTATGAGTGATGGTCAGTAGTCTAAGCAGTACTTGAGCCTATGAGGTATCCTGAACTATGGTGAGCACTTGAGCCTAAGCGGTCCTAAGAAGCACTTGAGTATGAGTGATGGTCAGTAGTCTAAGCAGTACTTGAGCCTATGAGGTATCCTGAACTATGGGGAGCACTTGAGCCTAAGAGGTTCACAGAATTCAGAGGAGCACATGAGCTGAAAAGAGCTGCAAAAAATTAGAACACCTTGAGACTCAAAAGGTACTGATTACTCAGAGAAGCACTTGAACCCAAGAGGTGCCAAGAGCAAAGTGGAGTCTTTAAATTAAGGAGGTGTTGAGGACCCTGGGGAGCACATAAGTGGTCTGATGCCAAATCGAAATCCTCCCTATATAAATAACATTAATAAACCTAGAAGAGGCAGAGAACCCTGAGGGGCTCATACACCCAAGAAATGCCAGAAACCATGATGTGCTCTTAACTTAAGAGTTGCTAAGAGCACTGAGGAGAAATTGACGTAACGAGAAAATAAAAATCCCATAAAGCACTCAAGCCAAAAAGAGGCCAAAAAGAGGCCAGAAGAGGCCAGAAGCGCTTGAGCCTAAAATGTGCTATAAAGCATGAGAAGCACGTGAGCCTAGAAGGCAGAGAAACCTCATATCTGGAATAAAGTGTCATAGGTTTTGATGTAAAGGATCTGAACGACATATATAAAAGACACTGTTAGTGGGAAGTGTCACGAATGGGGAGGAACTGAGCACTCAGGCAAGTACCACTGTGCTTGTAACACATTTTATTAGAAGGGTGTAATTAAGGTTTGTACCATGCACCACTCCCATTTGCATGGGGTCCGAGCGGTCCGGCGGATCTGAGCGAGAGTGGGTAGGTTTAGTTAGGTGGGACTGGGAGGAGAGGGAAAGGCAAGATTGCAGTGCTTTGTGTTAAGGTCGCCAATAAGTACCCTGAGCTCTGCATACTTGTAAGCTTTGTTGGTGAAAAGGGCAGGAAGCATCAAAGGCTTTGTCACCCAAAAGGGTGGCCTTGTGCTTATAGGGGGGTCTCATGTTGGCCATGGGCTGAGTACATCTGTTGTAGTTAGAGGCATACAGTTGTGATGTTCGAAGTATGAGGAGAAGGTCTTTTTTTTTAATAAAAGCCATGTGTTGGTGGTGGCTAGATTGCCTTTGTGTGTGGTGAGTAAGGTGGAGAGAAGTTGAGTGTTAATCAAAAGGTGGGGGGTGTTCTTAGGGGTGTTGTAGTGTTTTGAAATGATTGGCTTTGCTCTTGGTTGCATTGTGGGAGGGGTGTTTGTCTTTCCTCGGTGATGCATGAAGATGCCCTGTGCTGATGTGTAGATATTCTGGAAGATGCAGAAGGCATTCATTTATGATTTTGGGAGTTCCATGATGTGTTGCTTCCTAGTTGTTATAGGTTACTGAGTGCCATGCATTGTGTTATAAGAGAAGAAGTGGGGATAAAAGCCAATGTAAAATGCAAGTGTTCGATTTGGCCAGTGCCTACTGAAGATTTCTTGCTCCAAATGAAATATCCACCCCAAGAAAACTCACTGATGAGGAGTTGCCCAATGTTTCTCTGCAACAGAGCTATATCCTACCAAGAGGCCTGACTCTGAGCAGCTTGTAAAGTAATATAGGCACTTCATCTGGAGCAAATAAGAAAAGTGTTGTTACCACACTGTACGACACCTTTCTTATTTTACATGGAGCGCAGAAGCAGGTGCAAGGTCTTGGGCAGGACTGCAGTATGGTCTGCAGATGTGGTGTATCGCTCACATGATATACGTGTACGCGCAACAGTAGAGCGAAAGTGGAGCAATGCATGTTCTGTGGAAAGAGCGCAAGGCACTTTTCTTGGGAGCGACATCCAGCTAGGTCCCTCTTTCATCTCTGTCAAAATGCTTCTCTCCTTCATCAGATTTCGTAAGAGAAAAAAGGCAACCTTGATCGGGTCCATAGAACTGCATGGAGTGCCCCTCACCAAGATGAGTGCAGACCAAATTCCAAGCATAGAGTAATCAAAACACAAAACAAGGGCCCCCACCAATTCTGAACCACTCTCCTGCATTCCGGTAGTCGAAACATGTTATGAATGAAACCAGAGCGCAGTTACATATCTCATAAAACAGTATGTGCCGTAGCACATGCTAACATTCGTGTGTCTACTTAAATGAAACAGGCGCTGATTTAAAGAAAACTCCAACACCACTTAAATGCAGTATGAAAATAATTTTAAATCAACAGATTCAGGGAAATAATGAGGGGATATAGTGAAAGGTTTAGCATACGCCGTGCAAAGCGTGGCTGCAATCACCAGATGGTGGCCAGTCTTCTGCACATTGTTTTCCATTCTGTTTTTGCTAGAGTCACACAAGGAGCAACCAAGAAAGTTAGTGTGCTCCAAGAGATTTGTGGCTGATCATATCCGGTTAAAAGACCTTTGTGCCTGAGCCGAGATTGCAAATGTCATTGGCATGTATGTAAAGGACCTGAGGTCCATAGACTGAAACCTAATTTAGTTTTATCACAAAAGCTCCCAGGGATCTGCTCACGGCAGCATTTATTTCACATGACTCAGATGGGGTGGAGGATGGCCTACTGGATGGATATTCAACCCAAGAGGAGATCACCCTAGACAAAACAGTCAAAGCAGGAGGATTAAAACAAAGGATGTGGAATGGTCCTAGTCTAAAAGGAAGGAAGTTCATAGGACCACTGCAAGTCTAATATCAACCAATACTCCCTGCTGTGTCCTTTGGACAGTATTCAGCAAGGCCTCACGGTCACAGGGTTCAGACTCACCCGGGACACTTCATGATAAAGAGGTTCTCGTCATGGCTGTGGTCTTTTCTTTTGTATTTTATTTGTAATTTATATAGCGTTCCCCGTACTGCATCCCCATACACTGTTGTTTCGTCAAAGTAAAATATAATGTGGTAACTTACTTTGCCCAAATGACCTTGTTGCAGAAAAACAAGATGTATATATGCTAAACATAGAGGGATCTGGGAGTCTCTCTGCCAGCATGAACACAGCCCATTGACCTGTTCTTGGGTGGATGGCGCCAGGAGAGACTCTACCAAGTCTTCTCTGTGAAAGGGACAGTGAGCTAAAGACGTGGTAGAGTCTCTCCCAGGGGTTATTCGCCCAAGAACAGGTCATTGGGCTTTGTTCATGCTGGTAGAGATTCCCAGACCCCCCCTTGGTTTTGCATACATATGTTAAAGGGTAATGTGAGGATTCAGAAATGTGAGGCGGTCAACTTTGTGAAGGTATGATATGATGATATGATGATATGATAGGTTATTTATAATGTGCGTAATACCCAGAGGTTTCTAAGTGCTGACCTGGGGATCGAACCTGTGTTGCTCGAGATGCCATGTTATGAACTTAAAACGGTTTGATAAGCGCATCACTATACCTACCCTAAAGAGAATTTCCCTGCCTATCAAAATAACTAAAGTAAAAACTCTGGCAAAAGGAACCTGCCCCTCACACGTATACATACAACAAACATATGAAAGACATGTATGGCAATTCTGTATCCATGGTTCAAAATAGGAAAGTTCAGTTTTATAACAGTTCTGGAAAACTATGTTCTTCTTGCTGCAACAAGTCTCTCAACAGAGCTTACCAGCAGTTCGAACAGAAATAACACATCTGTGCTTCTCCCCTGGAGACAAAAAGTTCCACACAACTTCTTCTTCAGAACCAAAATACTTCCACAGTTTCATCATGGCAATAGAAATAGTTTGTCAGGATGAGTCCACAAAGATTCACAATATAAAGCAGTGGCCTTGCTACTTCTTCTCCACAGTATTTAACCACAACATATCTTCCACCTCGTCCACTCTCCTGCCAGGTCTAACACTACAAGGTCCCTTGAACTGGTATAGTCGCCTGCCACAACCACACACTTCTAACTCTACTGCAAGAACTTCTGTGTTAAAGTGCACTTGGCAACAATTTAGTAAAGCCTTTTGATTTTCAACAACTTTAGTAATAAACACTTCTTCTGTAAAGACATGACCCACATTCGTGCTGTTTATGCCACATACAATACAAAATATGCTCTTCTCTTGAATGCTGGGGTATCAGGATGGCAGCTCTTCTACCACACTCGTCTCCCAACATTTACAACTACCAAGTGCTGATAATGGCTTTTCATCACCCTCGCTCTTCTTTGGCTTAGGCAATGCTTGTGTAGGTCTTTCTTAATGATTGCCTCTTCCTCGTGGTAATAGAGTTCACAAGTGATCTTCTTATTTGCCCTGTGTGGGTTGGGGTAATATTGCTTTCTGTACATGTCTTTTATGATTGCCCTCTTTTGGCAATGGTGGTTTTGATCATCTTTAGAATTACACTTGCCCAAAATGTTGTTATTCTGCCAGTTTAGCTGATAAGCATCATTTTGGTATGCAAAGTTAGGCTCAATCCTCCGCTTCTTCCTCTTAACATTAGTTTGGTATTTAAAATTAGTAACACATACCAGTGATCCATCACCAAGTGATTCGGGGTCACATTCAAATAGTGAACTCACTGGGTGCTGCATACACATCGTATCGCTCCACTGCCTTCATGTCTTCTGCTTTCTCTGCTTCCTGCTTCAGGGTTGCTTGCTTTCTCCTGCTCCCTACAGTCCGCACCAGTCAAGGAAAGAGCAGTCCTCGCTCTAGACTTACTCCGGTGCTCGCCTACCACCAGATCACACTTCACTTTGGGAAAAGCATTCTAAATGAACGCTTCCCGTTGTGCATCCTCTAGACATGAGATCCTCAGGAGGAAAGCCTTCAGTAATAACACTTGGAGGGGCAGGGGGCGGTGAGGAGGGATGGTTTCCTTTGTCCTTCACCTCCTGCTAGCTTAGCATCCACTGACGCCTCGCGGCATCCCCCTCGCCCTCCTGAAACATGCACCACCGCTCAAATATGGCCATGCGTTTTGTCAATTTCTTCCCCTTGTAAGTACTCTGTATGTGTGTCAATAGTGATTGATGCATGTCTTTGAAGAAGCTTCCACAGGATGGCCATGGTTTGGTTACTTTACCCTCAGTACCTTTAGACCATTCTATGCTATATTTACAGATATTTTCCTTAGAAAGTGGAAGTGTCTTGTACAGGTGCTGAAGGGGCGTATCCCCCCACTCTTGCCTTGATACATCTCAATACCTTTTACCTGACCTCAAGTCGAGGGTTTCGATAGTCTGCTGTTCAGGGGAAAGACACAATGCAATGATAATACTATCCAGTTGCTATGAGCCTCTCTGGATCTACAAGTTATGAGGCATGCTCTGCGCACCTCCCCTCCTTCACAACCTCTGCCTCCTCAGGCACACCCACAAACTTGTGCATGTGCCTTTCGCACACCACCACTGGTTCACCTCTTCTGCCAATCCCAAGAGTTTCCAATACCAGCTCCTCACCATCTCAAGCTCTCTGTGTCCTATGTGCAAACCTAAGGGTGACGCCACCAAAGTACCAGAACAGCATAGGAAAATTAAATATTGTGTGTACACTGTAATAGCCCGTTACTCCCAAACCACTCAAAACCCCCACAGCTGTCTTCCTGCACTCCAGGCAGAGTATAATCAATATTCTTTTGTGATCAAACTGCCCCCGCGCTGTCGCCTATCGTGCGAAACGCCTCACTCCAGGCAACTTAACCATCCGACTCAAATCTTTGCAACCTACTATTGATCTTATCCCCTTCCTTTGGGTTCCTCATTCATAAAACCTTCCCCTGTCACGACCACCTCACTCAACCTCTTCCCACCTCCTTCTAATGTTACCACATCCCCCAGATCGTCACACCTCCGCTAAAGCACAGCCACCTCCTCTTAGCTCAACCACCTCTTCCTAGCACAACCACCTCCTCCAGCTCAACAACGCCATTCTTATGCTAATGTGTTAGTAGGACTTGTCATCCTTTACTCACTGGCCCAGCCCATTATTATTTATTACTTTTTTTTAACCATTCTGATGCTGCCAACTCCTCCAATGTCTTCCTGCCTCATCCTCATTTTACCACATCCTCCACCCACTTCCCACCTCCTACTGATGTAACTACCTCCCACAGCCTCTTCTCGCCACTTTTGGGCCCTTTGTCCTCCTCTCACTTTCGACAACCTTCTCTTCTCCACAACTGTTGCAACATTCTACAAACCTATCCAACCACCAGCCACAACCAACTCCCACAACTCCCATCTATCAACTAGGGTGGACTATATTGACAGAGTGCCCCCCCCTCTCCTCCATGGTGGGCCTTAGTCTGATGGCATGCACCTTTGAGTGTTGTAAGATTGATGGCCAGGATTGAAACCCCTCTCAAAGTATACCTGGGGCTAATTTGGTCTCATTGCATTGTGCAGAACCTAGATCTAGCCCCTCCACCAGCTTGGATTTCAGACTTGCTCTTTTGACCCTTCCAGTTGGAGCCTCCCCAATGGAGTAGAGGGCTGCACTGTTTATTGTGTGGAAGCCCCCGCCATTACTTGATTTGGTGAGGGCATGGAGTGTGGGGGGAGCAAGATGCTGTGTTTCTCTGGTGTGCCTGCCATTCTGCATAACAGACTCGATGCATGGGGAGTCGCTGACCCACAACAAAGTATCCAGAGAACAGCAGTGCTCGTTGAGGTTATCGCTGGCCTTCAAAGCGAGTCCCTTCAGTGTGCCAGGTGAACTAGAAGCAGTACCTCTATTGAAGACAAAACGTTTCTCCATTAAAAGGGCAACTTTCAGAGTAATACATGCGCATGCAGATGAGTTGCATTTTAGACTATCTCTATTTGGGTTAGAGAGCCTTTCAACTAGGAGTGGGATTCTTATTCCGGTTAAGAAAAGAGGAAGGGCTGTCTTGACTTGATACTTCAGTGGGGTGAGCAATGCCTTTTCCAGGCACAACACAAAGTTACAATGTGTACTTCTAAACAGCAGTGAAGTTCTCAGTTCAAGTAGTTCACAAGGTAAAGTTCTGGTTTAAACATCAATATTCCTTGATGCCCATAGTTTCTTCACTATTGGGTTCCTGGGGAATGTTTCCCCTCTTCAGGTGTCTTACTCTCCAAGATTCCACAATGCCAGAGGGATGTCTCCCTTTCCCTGGGTGAAACACACTCAAAAGGCAAAGTTAGAAACAGTTCTCCTTGTTAGATAAAAGGAATAGCTTCCTTTCCCAGGTTAAAAAACAAAAAGGCAATGTTCCACACAACCAGGGGGAATTATTCCCTTCCGCTGGCCTCGACTACCAGGAGAAGGACTCCCTTCACTTGGTATATAGTCCTTTGAATTTGTACCACCTTGTTTACTATAAGAATGCCCCGCTTCTCCTAGTATATGGCCAGTGCAACACAACCAGGGGGAATGACTTCCTTCCCCTGATTTCAGTTACCAGGAGAATGACTCTCTTTTCCTGGTAACTTTTCAATTGCCAGCACAGTTCCAGATCACCAGGGGGAATGACCCCAAGCCTCTCTCTCATTTTAGCTTCAAACAGACAGTTCTTAACTTCTCCTCTTTGATTGGGTTCACTTGGAATCTTCCCTTTACCAAGTACTGCGACAAGGAAGATGACTCGCGCTGTGTTCAGATTTCGAGTCACAGACCTTGGTTTCTCTTGCTGTTCGATTCGGCCCACTTGATTCACTCTCCTGCCAAGTGGAACCACTAGTAAGACACCTTGCTTGCTGGTTTGGATCTCAAACCCCTGGTTCTCTCCCTTTTATACTATGGTCCCTTGGCTTCCTCTCCCGCCAAGTACAGATGTGAGGGAGATGCCTCACTTCTTGTTGGGGGGGTCCCCAACCTCTGTTTCTCTCCTTCTTATGCTTGGCTCCCTTGGCTCATCTTCCCGCCAAGTACTGATGTTAGCGAGATGGCTCACTACTCATTCTGGGTCCCAGATCGCTCTCTGCCGGCAAGTGGCTTTCATGACTCCACTGGGCCGAGGAAGCACTCCTCTGCTGCAGAGCCTTTTTGCTGCCTGCCCTGTGTCCCTACCATGCCTCCCTATCACCACTGTACTTGTTACTAGGGTTGGGTAGCTCTCTGGCCCTTCCTGGGATCGGGCGTCCTCATGGTAGCACCAGCGTTCCTTCTCGTCAGTGTGCGGGGAGGTTGTCTCTTGCGTGACCTCCTCTGGACCTCAACAGTTGCTTACCTAGGTCTGCCGCTCTGCCTCGTTCTTCTTTCCTGCACACAATTTGAAACTCCTGGGTTCATCGCGGGCCAAAGAAGACACCATGTTCTTTTTATTTCAGAAACTCCACCCTGCCGAAGCGTCCACACCTTCACCGAGACCTGCCAAGTCTATTGTTACTCTTTGTAGGGGGCCCCTCGTACCAGTACTACGGTCAGGCAAATCCCAAAGGCTCTTAAAGATCTTGTTCGTTCCAGTATCTTCAACTTTGCTGATATTACAGAAGTACATAGAGCTAGCCTGTTCATGGAAGACTGTGGTAACAGGCGGGGGTCTAATGACTCCGCGGGTGTGTAGGGTACCTATTGCGTTCTCTGAGATGTTCTCCCTTGTCCCCAGAGGGGAGGTCTCTGCCCATGACATCCTCCGGCTCAGTAGCACCCCTAGGTGAACTATTGTGGGTAGCGGACTCAGCACCCTGGCCTCATGGGAAGAGGTTCCCCCCGGGAAGAAGTGACGACATTGCGTGATTCATCACACGTAAACATAACATAGCATATTGCGGTTAAAATGAGAAATTAAAACTCCCAAATCTAGAATGAGTCCTTCTGCCCAAGAAAGTGAGATGAGGGAAAGCCCAGAACCAATGTGGGGGCCAACTCTGGGATATGACTAAAGTAAATGAGGTGAGTGAGAAAGGTAAGTTCACCAACCTATCCTGACACAGGAAGACAACCAAATGGTGCAGATGCTGGAAGGCTGGTGGCACTACAATTCCCCACAGGAGAAACCAAGAGATAAGAAAACTGAAGACTGACAGTTTGAGAATAGTGGAAATTACAGCCACACAAATTAAATAAAGATGTTATCATTTCAATTACTGCGTTTAGCCTATATACTACTCCATCAGAAAGGACAGAAGAAGAAGGGGGTGAAGTAAAGGCGAGCAAAGAAAAGGTAGCAAGGAGAAATTGAGGCGACTAAGGAGGCATGATGAAGGGAGATCGAGAAGAAAAATGTAGAAGAGAGGAAAGGAAAAAGTTGGAGGCAAAAGGACGAAAGTGGAGAAAATAAATACAAAGTTGACGGAGGCGCATGTCTCATCACGCGCCAAATCATAGACATGAAATATCCTTAACTCTCCTCACCCGCTTAACTGTCCGTTGAATAAATGAATGGTTGAGTTGATTTTGCACACTGTATTCATAGAGAGTTTTCCAAGAAGGAACCAAAAGCATCGGTTTTGAAATCGGAAATGGCTGCTACTCGTCACAGTCCTTGTTCTAGCCTGTAGTCGGCCCCTTCACACGATGGCGAGTGGGTTCCTACCGCAGACACCTGGAATCACTCCTTATCCCTCCATTTTCGATTATGCAGAGTAATCTGTAGCTGCCTTCTCAATGATCTCAATCCTGATCTGATGCTAAAAGTACACACTCCGTCCCGAATCTAATCCTGGAGCCCCTACAATAAGGTTTCCCACCTTGGAGTCGCCTTTTAAAATCTCACTGTCGTGCCACAAAGCCCTATCCCAGGGTATCGCCTGGATCTGCACTGGCCTCTTGAAGCCCACCTCATATTATTGGTCTTGCATGGACTAATGTACGTGACTACAAGCAACATGAGAAACTGGCGAAAAGCAGAGACATGCAAAGATTTTAGTTTTAGCAGCAATTTTTTTTTATAGGATTCCAGATTTCACAAAAATGCCCTATTTGCAACATGTTGTAAATACTACCCCAGTGATAGGTTTTCCTCTGCAAGGGTTTTTATGTCCTAATCTCTGCAATTAAACTAAAGAGAGGATTGATTTTCAAAGGTGTCCGTTCTGGGGACAAATACTGTTGATCATATTTTTTTTAAAGGCTACTCTGTAAAGGTGTAATCGTGAAAAGTGAAGCACAAATCATCAAGTAGGTTACACATTCTGCACCGATTAAGAATCCGTGGTAGGAGCAGAATACTTTATTTGTAAACAACCCTGGAGCAGGAGAAAAGATGTACTGGGGAAAGTTATGCTGTGTAGAATCCCAGATGACAGTAAGCTCCCCTGGAAGAGGTGAAGTACTAAAAAGCACGGCCAATGGGCTCAAGCCTCAGAGGCAGAATACCTGGTGGACGCCAGGGTACTTCAAATCTTCCCGCTTCCATTGTCTCACAATAAATAGGCTGTTGCAGCAGTCGCCCTCCCTTGGTGGACGTCGGTTCATCTTCTGGCCCCTACTCTGGCCCTTTCCAACAGTTTAGGAGTCGCGGTCTATCCCAGTTCTCAAAATGCACCCCTCCTTATTTTTCCAACTCGGTTCCTCTCCACTTCTCTCTCTTTCCCCTCCTCCACTAAGTTGTTCAACTCTTACTCTCCATCTCTCCCTCCCGCCACTTGCCCCTGACAGCTTCTTGCTTCTCCTTTGGATGGACTCCTCCTCCTCCTTCCATCCCTCTCTCCTCTGCAGTTCCTCCTCCACCCACACATTCCTCCTGACCCCGGCCCTCTGCTTCCTCTTTCCCTACACGTTCCTCTCCTCCACTCTGCATTCTCTTTCCCCAATTCTCTTCCAAGACTCGCTCTCAGACTGTGTCCTAAAGGCCACGCCTCCTGCAGGAGCCGCTCCCCTGTCATGCCTACTGGAGCTTTGGATTGAAGCATGAAGTGTGGGGGGCACGGCGGCTGTTTGCTAACTGGGAGCCACCTGTATCATTGGTGCAGACCCAGGCGCGGTGGGGGCGCTTGAACCTCCCCAGGTAAATTGGGTTGGGCAGCGGGACGCCCCTCGGTTCAGTGCACCAAGATTATGTATGTGCTGGCTGCCATTTTACAATGCTTCCCTCTCTTTGTTGTTCAGTTCTCTAATGCCAGCACCACCTTCTACTGCCACCGGGGTCAACATCGTGGAGCGGGTTGTGGTCCCCAGACCTCAGGGTTTCTAGGTCCCCATCCCATAGCCTCCCACATGTTACCATTTCACACTAGTTTGATAGTAATCTGCCTAATGTTCAATTTATTTATTTATTTATTCCATTTGTTACACGCCCAAATCCAGGGGTATCATGGTATTGTTATTAAAAGCTTGACTTGTTACAATCTTGGGGGTCTAATTATAATCCGACTCATTGATCAGCCTCAGAATGTAGTCACTCGGCTTCGATGAAGAAACGAGGGTATTTACCCATTTCCTGCTTGTAAATAGTTCAACTGATCATGTCCTTTTCTTGGAAGTTTGCGATTTCATTGAGTTCGTGTCAAAGTGTAGCTGCAGCTAATGCTCACTTGCCCATCACATTTCCAATGTATAACCTGACAGAATACTGAATGAGCTTGTGCATTTAACCCCTTAAGTGGCAAGGACGAGTATGCTGGTCCTTTTTGCATAGAGTTGCATAATAGCCTGGCAGTAGAGTATGTGAGGAAGGCTTCCTAAGCCCTTTTATAATGCTCGGCACGATTGCTGGGCCGTCAACAATGTTTTAAGGGCACCACTGAATTCTGATATGTATACAACGATTGCTAGAACGCGTGTTGTGCCAGCCCCCAGTTGCTAGATAAGCTCTGCCTGTTTCAATTTGGCCACAACAGCCCTGCTGCCATCAGTCTGCACAGTGCCAGGCTTGCCCCAGACGGGTCTGCACAGCGAATACAATCTTACGGCTCTTTTATCTCAGTAAGATGCTTGCCAACCCAATGGAGCACGTAAAACATCTATTTCCCATGAGCCAAAATAATAAAAAGGAAATGGCGGCAAGGTTGATCTTAAAGATGTCCACAAACATCAACTCTGCGAAAGAAATAAAGCAGCAAATCCAATTTAAAGTTTCTTGTGTAAATGGAGGAGGAAAAGGAGAAAAGGTCTGTTCTGTTCCACTCTTTGCGGCAAGTTTTTCATGGGAAGAATTCTGGGGGTTCATATGTGAAATATATGAGTGGCTAGGCCACCCCTGTGCCTCACCTATTACAGACTGCTTCCCACATGTTATGAATGTTATGTTGTTTGGCATTTATATAGCGCTCTATATATCATTGGTATGACCTCATAGCGCTGGTAGGTTTAACGCCGTCGGGGACCATAGTCCAGGTCAGTTCAGAGAGTAGGGTGTCGTAGGGTGATTGGGTGCACCAGTTATGTGTGCAGCTGATGTCATTGTCTGATGGTAGCTGTATCCTAGCATTTGGTGTGGTGGAATCGCTATTAGTTGAATGGGTGGAGCCAGGCGGGTAGACACCCAGACTGGGTTCTGGCTGCGTTAGGCCTGTAGGACATGTATGTGTGCAGCCAGGCCGTCTAAAACTGAAGAAACGTAAACACAAAACACAATGGCTGAGTTTGAAGAGACAGTCGAAGCATGCAGGCTTTATTCCCGAGGGAGTTTTTATGCAGTAGGTAGGGGAAGCTACTGTTTCTATGTTACAGTTTGCAACCGGGGTTTATTGCATCGCAGGCAGCTCCCGTGATTTGGACAAACTCACTATTGATCTATTAAAAAAATGGGACACGGTGCTGTGACGAACCTGAGGATGTCTTCCCTTCTCCCCTTGGGGGAGACCTTTCCCATTGGGTCAGGGCGGTGCGTCCACATTACAATAGTCCCCCTGGGGGTGGTGCACCAAGGGAGGATCACATGGGGAAGGAAGCATCTTGTGGGATTGGGGATGACTATTCTCAGAGAATAGTTCTCATTACATAGAACTAATATGTTCTGTTGTCGAATCAGTCAACCTAATATACCGGACAAGACTAAAATACCAAAGAGCACCAAGTATGTTGTATCTGATTTTAAAATAAGTACTGTGAAGAAGAAGATGACAGAGTTCGAGGATCACTCAGCTGAACCAGAGTGAGTTGTCTAGCATCTCACACAAGCTTGTTGGCCCGAACGAATACAACAATCCAGCGTGGGAGTTCAAAAGGATGCTATAGGAGAGATGTTCTCTGAGGAGGGACTACGGAAGTCTTGCAACCGGGCGAGCAGACCAGAGCCGAAAGGGAAGCTGTGAACAGAAGAGAAGAACCCGAACATGGTCCAGGACGGAAGGACTACTCGGGCAACGGCCGAGATGAACCTCTGGGTGCCCCAGCTCCAGCAAAGCATCAAAGCAAGGAGACGCGCACCCAGGCAGAGTCAGATGACTGGAGAGCTGCTGCAGACCCCACCAACAACCCACATGCACACCAGAGCCTCGAGAAGCAACTCAACTGCTCAGGAAATGCTGGTACCTGTGAGAAAGAAACAAACAGGTACACAGATTACCGAGAGGTGTCAGAGGTACAGGGAAGCAAGGGGGTGAAAATGGAACCTGGAACAAGAGGGCCTGGGACCCTGAGATGAGATTGCGAGTCTGGAACCAGCACCCATATGAAAGACAAAGTATAAGAAGGTCTGGAACCCAGAGAACAGTCAAGATAGAGGAATAGGAATTTTGTGTTTGGCAGGAGAGTGAACCAAACAGATACGAGTCTGGGACCCGCACCAATATGAGAAGCCGAGAATAAGAGGGTCTGGGACCCCAATTGTGAAAGAACCAACCAAGGAAGAGTTGCATGCTTGGCATGGGAGTAAACCAAACGGACACAATGCTACATGGCGAGCCTGGGCCCCGCACCCATGTGTAAGGCAAAATCCTAAAGTAACGAAGAATAAAAGGGTCTCCGATCCTGTAAAAGAAACAGAGACAGTCCATGAGTTCACAGTTGCTTGGAAGGAGAGAAATCCAAGCTGTTCAGAGCATTGCACGTCTGGGACCTGCACCCACATGAGAAACAGGGTCTGGGACCCTGTGAGAGAAAAAGAGACAGTCCATCAGGTGACAGCTGCTTGGCAGGAGAGTAAACCAAGCCACTCAAACCCTAGCCTCGGAATCCTGTATTTGTGAACATCGTTTATTTCACCAGTTACGATTACCCAGCAGACTTGGAACTTTTCTGTTTGTTGGTGCTACCTTGAACACTTTACTTTGGGAAGAGATCCTCCTTGCATAGTAGATTTAAGTTATGACAATTTCACTCGTTTTCATTGAGGCAGGGAAACCCCTCCTAGCTTTAGGGCTAGAGAGGCATATTTGCACCCTTTCTTGATTAATAGCTGTGTGCCCAACCATATTCCACCATTGTGTCCAAGCCTTACTTCTGCACCCTTACAGTGCTATATGAGTACAAGATAAATACAATAGTTTTCCAGTTTTTATTATGAATATAGTGTTACAGAGACAGGCAGCTGGGGCTTACAATCTCAGTGGGATCCCTGTGCACCTTTCCCTCAGCCTTTGAAGGTGCTCCCACTTGCCTAGCCCAGTCTCCCTACTCCAACAAGTCATAATTCTGTGCCAATTCACTAGAGCCAGGGTGCCTCTACTGTCTGCTATGTGCCTGTCCTAGCGAGGGCCTGAGAGCCATGGCGTTATCTCTCTGGATTTCTCAGGGATTTCATAGGGGACCTGGTGGGGTAGACCGGTTCTCCTGGTGCCATTTCTTCCAGATGACTGTCTCAACTTTTTAATCACTAACGTGGCTCCTCAATTTTCCATCATCCTCTCTGTCTCACTCTCTCTCCATTTGCCATCTCTTGGTCTTACCACTCTCTACCCCTTCTCCTTTTCCAACCCTCCAGTTCCCTCTTGAGCTTATCTGCTTTGCTCCTCTCCCCCTGCCCCCCTCTTCCAACTCCTCTTCTCCTCCACACATACCCACTCTCTCCCCTCCTCCTTCTATCCCCTTCCCCTGCTTACCCACTCCCTTTCTCCCTCTCCCTCTCCTCCTCCTCTCCGGTACCTACTCTCCCTCCAAAACGACCTGCACTCAATTGTTCACTCACTCACTCACACACAAACTGAGAACTTGATACCACTCCACCAGCACCAAAGCCTCACCTTCACTCTCTCCAACTACTCCAAAAGTCTCCTCCAAGTCCTTCACCACTTGTTAAACCATCCGCTCTGGTCTATTGGTATCCTCCCCACTCCAGTGACCTCACCTAAGCACCTCTCATTGTCAACTGATGCTGCTGACTTTTCCTGCCTAGAAACTTCCCTCTGCTCTCACTAGTTAGCAGAGTCAGCTGTGGCCCTGGGCCAATCTCTGTCTGAGCTACACCCTTGTGAGCCAGGACTTCCCCTAGAAGTCTTCATAAGGAACTCTAGCCTCACCAGCTTTTCAGTTTCAATCTCCATATCTGCCATGTGGTTTTATGATATGTTTGTAGCTATGCCATTCTTTTAATTAAGTGAAACCCCGATTTTTAACGGCCATCGAAATACAGTTCCACCCCACAAATCATGCACAAGAGATAGATAGGCTGTTTGTGATTAAAGCTCAAATGTATTCTAAAGAAATAAAGTCAAAATTGGTCCCCTTAATTCACAAAGGGCAGTGGTCGAAGTGAGCGGGAGCGGTGCTCCTCTACTTTTTTTTAATGAACTTTTACTGTTCCTATACTTTTATTTTAAAAAGAACCCGTTCCAGAATGTTTTCGTTTTAAAATAAAAGCATAGGAAGAAATTGAAACTTGCACTTTCAGTGCACTGCACTGAATGTTCCCTTAAACAGCAGATGCATGTGTTTGGGGGTTTGTATTGTGTGTGGGAGGGGTTATGGTGATGGGGTTTCTGGGGAGTGGGTGCAGGCCAGCAGGGAGCAGGCCGCTACTTCTCTTCACACACTTCGACCACTGCACAAGGGAAGTCAACACAACCAACTATATGGACATGAGAAATTGGATACAGAATTAGAGTAGGCCTGCCTGTGGCAGAATCGCTACGAGGTAGCACACACACGCAGTCACACTAAAATGTCAAACAGATATATTTACACCTGTAAACAGCACTCTCAATACTACGATACCATTGCCGCGTATCAGCCAGTGTATTAATGTTCTCTTCAGTTGCAAATCAGTTGCAGTCAATACATAGCCAAGCATTTTGTTTCTGCAGTATCAAAAACAAGTTTGGTACCAGAGAAAATGTACATAGAAAAAAGACATTTATATATTGACATATCTGCAGCATGTACCCCCACACCTCCTCCTTGTGTGGATGTAAAGTTGTGAATATCTTACCACTAAGCAAGCGATTTAAATGCAAGCTAAAATTAATTGCATCAGAATTCTGCAGGTGTGGGTCTGTAAAGCAGTGTCATCAATTGAGAATACACAGGATGTCAGCCAAACCACCCAAGATATGAAATTGGTTTGTAATGTCCTAATAAAAGGATGAGTGCCCCTCCCACTTCGCTGTGTGAATCAGGCCCCAGGGTGAAAGTACAAGAGTGAGGAGAAAGTGTTTTCATATTGGGATTATTTTTCCATGGGAATGGAATTACACTAAACTCCCTTTCACTTCACAAATGATTGTAAATATGAAGGGCTTTCACAGATCGCACACTATCAAGCAATTCTTCATTGGGCTATTGTGTGGAGCACCTTCGAACTAGAGGCCAATGTTGACTATATCTGTGAAAAGCACAAGGGTTCGTCCTTTGCTAGCTATCATTTACCCATGCTGCTTGGTCGGAGCTGGGAAATATTCCCTGGTTAACCGAGTGCAGTTATAAAGCACGTTTGTATTTATATGAAGGTAATCTCCCTCTGCTTTAAATACCATGAGACCAGGATTTAACTCTCACTAGCAAACTCCAATCTCCAATTCGGTTTCCGTGAATAATAATGTGTCATCCCCTGCGCTCTGTTCACAGAATATGCTATGTTTTCTACATGCAGTACTATCTCACAAGGACTGACCAAGGCAAAGATTCTAGCGGAATATCTAATTACATTTGGGGAGTTTTTATTCTAAAAACAAAATGTTGACTATGGCAAGGAATAAGGCCTTGCAATTGACCTACATAAGAGTGATAAGAGTGTGTAGGACACGAATCATTTCTCTTTCAAATTGAAAGTTTAGACTCCATATTATTGGTTAAATGAACCTAATAACTTCCTGGTGCATTTCTAATTCACCCGGCCATCCACACTAAACGCACACACCAAACACACGTATTGCTAAGACCACCACTGCTGACGAACTCCAACCAGAAACTGAGCGTCCACCAACACACACACTGCCTCTAACAGCAGAACACATGGACCCGCCCATCCCCTCACATTTACACAAACCTCCAAAAATTAAAAACTTGATGCACGAGAGTCAAATAAACCTGAGATTCAACAAACATGCTGCATTAAAAGGAGAACACGTGGACCCGCCCGGCCGTCCACGGTGTACTCAACTACCGCAATTAGAATCCCTGGCACTGACGACCAATGACTGTTGGCATGCTACGTGGACCCATCCGGCCATCCATGCCCTACGCAACCACCAACCACCGCAAGACAACCCCTGCAAACCAAAACACTAAACATTGGAACCAAACCGTCAGCATACATATACTCTGGACCACACAAACATGCGCTCTAGCCCAAAACGTCAGCATAGACATACTCTCTCCCACACGAACACACACTGTAGCCCATTGGCACACCGCAATTAAATGAATGAGCATGACACGAGAACACCATGAATATTGCATTACATAAAAACTCCACCCGCAAGTCCACAATATTGCGTTATAGAAGCACCTCCACCCTCAAGTCCAAACCGGCCCTCCACTCACTTGGACTCACCACCCTCAAGTCCAAACAGCCCTCAAGTCCCACAAGAGAAAATTAAAACCCTTTCCCATGAACACCTGGAACAGGCCCTCAAATCCCCAGACCCAGAGAGCATGATACAGTATGGAATAACCATGGACCTACCAGGGAACAAAGGCCACAACGAAACACTCCACTGGAAACAGTACAACGGCCTCAGACAGACATCACCTCTACACCACCCCGGGGACTCGACCTGAACCACTAACGATGGGCCACGACATCAAAACAACAACACAACTGGCCTGAAACACTAACCTGATAAGAGCCCTCATCTAACCTGGCTCAAATCCAACAGAGTCCGTGAAACCTCCAAGCTTCTCGTCCAGGAACACTCGATGTGAAATCCGCTGTCCTCTGCTGACAACTCCCTTCAGGACCAGGACAGTCCACAACCTCCAAAACGCTCTCTGAAAGAATTGGCTCCAGGATCACATCGTCGCTCGCCACAACGCAGCGTCTCCATCGCACAGGATCCTTGTTGCACGAAACCTGATGCTGGTTTGGCTTCCGCATACTCGTGCTCACTTCAACGACACTGTGGGCGGGACACAACCCACAAGAACAACAATGGCCTTGGCAGTGATTGGCCCAGGGCCGCCCACGTGGCAACGACATCATCATTCCAGCCAAAGGGGCCGTCCTTGACGCATCGACATGAGCCCCTTCGACACCGGCTTTATCAGACCCTTGCAACCGGCCACTGAGCTCCGCAACAAGAACCGCAAGCCTGCATGATGAGAACTCGGGTGCCCGTACATGCATTTGTGTGCCCCCGCAGTCACTGCGACTTTGCATGCGCACAAAATGAGGGTGACATTTACTGCGCCCAAGCAGAGCGGTGGTTGCAGGGGTCTCCCCCGCTCTTCCTGGGTGCAGTATGGGGGTCGGGAGTTGCGGGGGTGTCCCCCGCTTACTATTTCGGAAAGCGGGGGATAAGTAAGAAAAAAAAAGAAAAAAAGAAAAGCACCCGCGGCGTCAGCTCCAACCCATGTTAGTGGGAGGAGCTGACACTGCAGGGATCGCAGAGTGCGGGCGGCACACTTCTGCGTATGCCGCCCTAAAAGTAAGTGGAGGGGTTGGGAGTGGTAATGCAGGCCAGGGGAAGGGGGCACAGTGATCCATATGATCACTGCGCCGCCCCGTAACTGGCATTAGCATTTTGGCCGTTGCAGTTACGGGCGGCACAGTGATCACATAGATCCCACGGCCGGACTCGGGCCTCTGCTCCATGGCCCCTTGCCCACCCCGCGCTTGGCCCGCAGCTTCAACACGCTCATCACAGCACGGTCAATCTGCTCCTGCGCCGCACACCACTCGCAGCACATCTCCTCAGGCCTCGGACAATCGAGCACCGGACAATTCACTGAGAGCCTGGGTTGGCTGAACTTCGACAGGAGACACTGCTGCACCTGCACATGCTGCCACAACGAGAGCGGCTTGCTTGACCACCGCCATTACGCTCCCGCCCAATTTTTGACAGCCTACCGACTCAAGGCCTGCTTGGGGTGTGGGGCCGACCGTCGGGGGCAGTATTCTGAACCCCTTCTTCATAAGGGCCCAATTGAATCGAGTTGCGGGACGAGTAGCCAAGGCAACAGGGGCATCCGTGTGGTCAACAAGTATTCGAAACAATTATACGATGCAGGGCATCTGCAAAGAGACACGTACTGCTGGCACCTGTACAGTGCGGGGAACACTGTTAGTGGAAACTGAAACCGGCAGGCAGTCCTGATTCCAGGCAGCCTCAGTTTCCTTTCTACGTCTGACGGCGTGTCCCCAGCACAGCTCGTTCCCTAGGTTACGACCGCGCGGAGCCACTGCCTGCCGGTTTCAGTTTCCACTAACAGTGTTTGCAGATGCCCTGCATCGTATAATTGTTTCGAATACTTGTTGACCACACGGATGCCCCTGTTGCCTTGGCTACTCGTCCCGCAACTCGATTCAATTGGGCCCTTATGAAGAAGAGGTTACCCTCGAAACGCGTCGGCCACTCCACAATTGGACAGCATCACCTCTCCATCATTTATTGCTTCTTCGCAATTTGTTTTAATATGTTAAACGTCACGAATTACTTTGTACAACAGAATGTGCCTTTTGGCAAATTTTGTTTTCCTCTTTGCCAAATAAATTGTTATATGCTCAACTAACAAACTGCTGTTATATATCTATATCCATATATTTGAAGGCCCTATGTGGCATCAGTAAACAGTGTGCAGGGGACGGGAGGGCCCCACTTTTTGGGTCCTCTTCTATTTTCTCTTTTCTGATTTAGGCTTTGTGCCAAGGCCTTTTTTCCTCCCCCGCACCTTTAAATTCTTAAACCAGCTCTTCTGTACATATAATGATGATGATTTGAATTTCTATATCAATTGTTACCAGGTGTGCACCACTGTCAGCATTTTAGTATTCTGAACCCCCCCCAAGCAGCATAAGTGTCTGACAGCGGTCCCCTCACGTCACGATCCCATCCTCGTTGCCAGTGTAGTTTAGTAAGGATCGGGTAACTCCAGGTAAGTTTACTTGTGCTGTATTGTCCTGTTCCTGCACCTTCACCAATACATTAGGATCGTAGGGAACACAATGGACAAGACAGGAAGGAGAAACACTGGGCTTGCCCCACACCCCACTCACACTCTCTCTAACTGATTAGCCCAACCGTCACCCGTGGAACACAACAACTCTCCCATTCCACTAGCATGATGACACCACCACATTCCGCATAAGCTCATATTACAACTCAAGGTCAGGGATCCATGATCTGCCGTTTGACAGCGGGCCGGCAGTTGTGGGCACCTGGGTCCCTCCCGTGTGGTCTCATCGCTCTTGTTGTGGTGTATTGTGTTTCCGGGTTTGTGTAGTGAAAGTTGATTTTTATATTTGCTGTGCATACACAGTCAACTACATGGCCCCTCGTGCAGCTTCAGGAGAACACCCTTTGATGTGGGTCAGGGATAACGATGGCGATGATGACGCTGCTCAAGCGCCGCCATTACGCTCCCGCCCAGTGCCAACAAAAAGCTGCAGAACTCACGAGCTATAAAATGGATGCCAGCGGCGACCTGCAATGACATCTATTTACACTGCGCCACTCTACTCCCTGGGCAAATTAAGCATGCAGAAAGGACACTTGCAGTGAGTTATGGCCGCCGAAGGCCAACAAATCAGATTTACGGGATGCGTTTGCAAGGCCTTAATAGTTGGCGGTGGCGGCCTTAATTAAAAAAAAACAAGACCAACGCAGCTGAGCCGCAATCTGCAACTGAATCCAAGACAGGGTTAAAGAATGACCTACCCATCCACCCCCCCTTGAAGATTGTCCCTTGTAATGGGACCATATCTTGCCTGCTCTGGCTACACGTGGCCTGTGCCTCCTCCCTGAGCCATCAGGCACCATGCTTAGGAACTCTCTCAGGGGTTGGTCATGAGTAGGATCTTTGGTGCAGGGTTTCGTGAATAGAGACAGTTGTATTGCAGTCACCCACCTTTCTTCCAAGCACAAGCTCCCTTTACAGTACAATGAATACAGGACGAGAGATGAGGAGGAATGCTCTGATTACTTACTGGAACTCTTCATTACGCCTAGTCCCACTCGTCCTCGTCACAGTACAGACGAGGAAGAGTGGACATGGAGGTAATGGGCGCACCTCCAAGGGCGATACCGGCCCCAACCTTCGAGGGGTGGGGCACACTTCACATGGTAAGGTAGAGGCAACCATCAGAGACTTTGCGGGAACAGTGCAAACTTACTTGAATGGGGCCCACGTCATCCTCCCCATAGGCAATGTTTGCTGGAAGAGTCAATTTCGCAGCAAATGGTGCAATATAAAGTGCATTGGGCCAGAGGCATTACCCAAAGCAGGATAGAATCTAAAGGCAACGTGTACACCTGTATTGGTACCTACTAGCATGGTGATGCTGTGGTTGTGATGTGGTGTGTGGTTAGGTTTGGTAGCGCACACTGTCCAGCTGCACTGTATTATGGTAGCCCGATTGGTGCTTCGCTTGGAGTGCCTTTGAGTATCTAAAAATATGCACTCCATGCAGATCGAGTCCCACCTTTTCAGATCAGCACACACAGCACAGCAGCCTTCCCCTGCCGCCTCTACTATGCCCTGCCCTACCTCTTGCACACCCTGAAGTGCCAAGTGACCATGAACAAGGCAGAAGTTGTGCTTTATAACACCAAATAGCATAGCATCACAGGGCATAGAAAAGTGTGGCACTGTTTGTCCTGTAGGGCCGTGTTCTGCCCAGCCTAAGCAGCTGCAGTATTGTGCACCAGGGCAAGAAATGAATGCTGGTTCAGCTATACTAGAATCTCTGGTGCCCTGACTGGCTGGAGAGAACATGCAACCACCTGTCAAATCAATTCACATCGGACTGAGGCTCTCCTTTATGTTCTGTTGATTTATACCATGCACCACTACCACCCAAGGGCAGTCTCCAGGCACGCACGTGGCTCTGCAAGAGAAGAGGGCGGAGGTGTTAGTGAGGACAGCATGATAGGATAGGTTCAGAAGCAGGAGGAACTGGCATCTGTGAGCAATGTCTTGCGTGTGGGAGTTGGTCGAGAAGCCCCGCTTGTTGTAACCGTAAGGCTAGGACTCAGTGCCTTGATTGTGTGCAAGTGCCTGTGTTGGGTATGTGGGTCGTGTGAGGTTAGTGTAGGTTTGAGGTCATAAGGGGGGTCCAGAGTGGCAGATGACTATTAGGTGTTTGATTGAATTGTGTTGCTGTGATTTCTGTAGTGTTGTTGGATTTATGGACTGTTTGCATGGGCATGTTACCTCTAAGGTTATTGCCAGAATCTCAGAAAGGTGGTTGAGTGCGAGAGTTAGATTAATTCTAGAAGTGTCTATGTGCAGTGTGGATAGCCACTATCGTATATAGCGGCGTTGGTTATGTTGGAGGAGCAGGATAGGGAGTAGTTGGTTAGTACATTGGTTATGTATCCTGCAATAACACAATAATATGTGAAAACAGAGGCCTGCTATGTGAAAGCAGGGGTCACAAGCATAGGAGCATAACGGAACACAAATGTGTCCCTAAAAACATGAAATCTACCCCATTGCAAGGGAGGATTTTTCAAATAGCCTGACAAGTCATTTGTAGGGAGATCCAGTTTGCTCCAGTTTTTTTTTTCTTCTGATAAACCACCGTGTTGTTAAACGATTTGTCAAGGATTACACACTCTGGCTAAGGAGCAAAGTCATCATCTTAACGCAATCTGCCATTTAAGCACTTTATCACATACATTCCAAGCTCTAGGCAGTCCTTGCAAAGATCCCAAATCATATAGTAACGCATCCTGACAATATATAACTTCTTATAAAAAAACGTGTGAAAGCAAAGAAATGATTGCAGCTTCACTTTCCAGGTCCCAAATGGAAAACTACATGCTGCCTCTGTTTACAGTACTATACTTACAGCTCTAAAAGGCACCGAATAAAAAACAAATCTATGGTATTGTTTAGCCACAAACGTCCAACTTGTTGTTATGCAAGATAAAAGAATGCAAGTACCCACAAAAAGCAGTCCCCTTTTTTACACGTTAAACTAGCACCAAACATGGGCATGAACAAAGCTATTTCAAAGGATTTTTATTGTGTGTCTCACTTTGTCTTAGAAGAAGAAACATCTTCTGGGAGGTAAAGGGAGCTCCCCTCTGAGGGCTTTCAGTTGGAATCGCTCCATTCAGGGTCCCATTCACCTAAGCATTCACCCCTGACAAATGGGGGGGGGGGCTGCTGATAACAAACACAAGTTCCAAAAGAGTTCCTGCCCGGCCCCCCTCAAGGCGCTGTCCGCACAGTGCTATCCTAGAAACGGCTTCTCGTCCACATCGCGTGTGTCTCATGGAAGCTTTGGACGATGCGAGTAAAGCCCCATGAGTGACGGCCGATCATTTCCAAGGGAGATGGGGGTGTGAAAGCTTCAGAGGCAAACATTCATCCATCCAACTGCAGTCTATGTAAGCTGTCCCAATGGGTAGCCACAGTCCGCTTGCCAGGGGCTATTAAAACCTTCACCGCACCCAGTACAATTTTGACTCAATAGTGGCCATCAGAAGGATAGACTATCAGGCTCTTCGAAAGGTCCGATCACAGTGGGTGACTTGTCGCATCCCTCCTATTACAAGCACACCCCTTACCATCTTCTCCACTTAACTTATCTGTCTTTTGTCTAACTCCCCCCGCACCTCTATCTCTTATAACCCATCCTCCTGTGGGGGTCACAATACGCCTCGTCTTGGTGCCATAAGACCACTACTGTAGTGATGGATGCAGTAAAAATATCACTCAGCATAACATAACATAATGTTTTATCCTTGTATTTTTGTTTTTATTAGCTAATAACTTCATATTTTATTTGTTATTTTTTTTTTTTTCTTTTATGTTTTTTTTTAATGTTTATTGAAGTAGAACTAGTTGATTTGAGTTGACATAGATTTCATTGTTCGTCTTGCTTGTGTAAAGGTTCTTGAGAACCATATACAAATTAAAAAAAACATAACATAACTTATGTGTTTTATCCTTGTATTTTTGTTTTTATTTGCTAACTACGTAATATTTAATTTTTCTTTTTTGTAATTTTTTTCTTTATTTTCTTTTATGGTTTTTTAAAATGTTTATATAAAGAGAACTAGTTGATTTGAGTTGACATAGATTTCATTGTTCTTCTTGCTTGTGGAAAGGTTATTGGAAACCATATACAAATAAAAATATTTAAAAAAACATAACCAAACTTTTCTAGGGCAAGTGCAAAAACTGGCTAAAGCCGCCGATGCGTTTAAAGGTTGTGCTGGAGCAATGACGCTGTCTGTGATTCTGTTACTATTTCTTTCATGGTTGCACCTTATTTATTTATTTACTTTTTGATATGTATGGTTTAAGAATGGTACTCAATGCTGCATACTCTGGTGTCTGACTACAAAAACAGGCGCACTGTTTCAAGTTGGCTTGTGTTCATCTAAAACGTGCAGTTACGACTGCCCCCCTCACCCAAGAGGCTAGCGATAAGGGGCAAAAGGGGTCACTACTCCTGAGGAGAGTTTGACGAGAATGACCATTCCCCTCTCATTCGGACCTTCTTCCCTTTACACCACACCACAGAACAAGGCATGAAAGTCAGCATTCTCCAGTGGCAACCTCTGCCTGAGCCTTGATTTTATTATTATTATTATTATTATTATTATTATTATTATTATTATTATTATTATTATTATTATTTTGTTATGAAAACATCTGATAAAAGGATGCTGCAGAGTGGGTGGAGAACAGGGACGTAATTTCACCAAAATGCCAGGGGTAACGGAAGTGACATCACATGACCCTTGACCTCTGATGACATCACATGAAGTGATGCCATTTGACCCCACCCTGAAGTCACATCACGGGAAGCAATGCAATACGATATTTCACACAGTGACAAAACAGGAAGTGGCATCACATAGCATTGTTTCTAAGTACACTATGAAAAATATGGTTATGATATCACTGTAAAGTGACATAAATTTATACCAGAATGAATCACCATATGTATCATTAATATCAATGTGTGTATAGGCCCATATTACCAAATCACTGTGAATGAAAGTAGACTTCCAAGGCCAAACGATAATGATGTGTTATTATATAGCATTACGCGTAAGCACTTCATATAGAACAAATAAACATACAATATCATCCAACCTGTGGTGGTACTCATTTATCGACCTCAGAAGGATGAAAAGCTGAGTTGACCTTGTCGGGAGCCGAACCTGCAACCTACAGAGCACACGCACATTGCAGCAGCGAGCGCTCAACCCACTGAGCTATCTTACAGGCTATAGCTATCAGGAAATTAGCCACTCATGAAACAGAACCACTTGCTGCTGGCCACAGCCCAGGAGCCTCAATTTAAAAAATAACATTTTTAGCAAGGTAGCAAGGGAGACCACAGAGGTTGCAAGGGGGACCTCGGGGGTCGCAGGTGCGATCCCTGGCGACCCCTAAATAACGTCCCTGGTGGAAAATGAGCAATTTCCCCCAACACCCCCAGCCGAGAACCCCCTTCCAAAACCTCCAAACAGTATATCGAAACACCTCGAGACACGGCACAAGAGCACTGGAACCTGCTGAGTGATAGGACATTGTCAAGTCTTCTTTCCAAGGAGATGGGACCATGGTCAGCTGTGGGCCTCACCTGTCACAGGTGCAGCTCACCATGAGCGAGAGCAGGTTGTAGATGATGTAGGTGAAGATAACGGCGGTGATGGTCCCCCTTGGGATGGAAAAGCTTGGGTTCTTCAGATCCCCTGGAATAAAAGAACAACAGGCAAGTCAAAAAATGTGGGGACGCGAGAAGAAACGACTGCATGAATTGATGGTCAATGATTTAGTGCTCAGGGCTTGAGGGTCTAACTTTGAAAGAAGACGCATCAGTGCTTAATTTGTGGCAGTGTTTGCCAGGGCTCAGCCTTGGCACTCATTTATGACTCACTTATTGTCTCAGACTCACTTTTGAAAAAAAAGTTTTTTATTGTAAATTGGTTTTGTTCAAAACCTTATACATCACATAAATCCATTTGATGATTCAGTTTCATAACACATTAAAAATACATGAATATTCAGTAATTAATTAAAAAAAGAAAAAGTAGTGGATTGTACATTAAACACAATGTTAACTAGGATCCAAGTTTATCACCGCTCATGATTGAGGCATCCTCCACCCTATTGCAGTTTACATTTTAAAATATAATATAATCATAGATTTCTTTAAAAATTGAACTACACCGATTAATAAAATCGATGGAGCACCTTATAGGATGTACCTCCAAAAGTGTTAATCATTCAGAGAGCCAATGCCATAAACAGATCTACTAAACAGTTCTTCTCGGGTCTTCTGCAATAAAGGACAGGAAATCAACACATGGTTTAACGTTTCTATGGAATATCCACAAAACCTAGACATTGCACTCTCCCATTGGCCTCAAATTGATAAAACCTCCCCCGTATGCAGAAGGTTGAATCTAAACCACATGAATATACCTCTATAGCATCTAATGGGACACTGTTTAAGGTATTTCAAGAGGGGTCCCCTTTTTTTGGATCTACATGTATTTCTTTGTAAAGGCGTTACCTGGTCCTAGCTTCACCTATCCGTATCCAGACTTCATCTAGAATGTTTCTCTTTACCTCTCCGGGTTTAACAAGTAATAGTTCTAATGACACCTCATAATATTGCAGAACAAATTCACAATTAGCCTTGAAAGAACCAAATTACCCCTCCCCTCTCCATCTGGAGATCCATTACTCCAAACAAGGAATTCCTTTCACTGATCAGTAACCTCCTATATAGTAGTAATGACCTCAGTTGAACAATTAAGTTCAGGAAATTCAACGCCAATTCAAATTGGATCATATTTAAAGGGACATAATTAGGCAAAAATAGTGCTGTGCTTAAAACTATCCCTTCCAATTTGCAGAGTTCCAAATTCTCAACCCAACAACTCATTTACAAGCCATACAGAAATAACATTGGTATAACCTTGGATTTAGAAAATTTCAACAGCAGTAATATCGTGAATCAGCAGTACTTTTTTCCCATGTTATGCATTTGCAATGCCAATTGATGGGCCTTTGCCCACAGGTCCCTCTTGAGATTGTTGATTATTTTGGCCTAGTTAGCCTATACCCTAGGTATTTCAGTGAAGGTACTACCAACACTTGAATACCACCCATCAACCACTGGAAATCAGCAGATTGGCATTTCTTTCCATTGAAAGACATTATGTTCGATTTTCTTTGGGTTGATAGTTGCACTGTTCAATGAGGCAAAGTCTTCAAGACGTAAGATAAGTCTTTGCAGACCTACTCCAGTTCTATCCATAAGAAAAAATCATCTGCGTAGGCCACCCAAAAAAATCTCTCCTCATTTATCTTGGAAGCTACAAACGAGGCTTCCCGCAGATGGTCACCCAAATCAGAGACATATATGCTAAAAAGGATTGGGGCTGAGACACACTCCTGCCTCAGTCCCCTGCTCGTGATTATGGGGTTCGAGATATCTCCGTTCATGTTCAACCTTAATTTTATCACTGTTTCTCGATGCAGTTGAATCAAATCTCCAGCATCTAGGCAGTATCCTCCTCTTTGAAAGCTTTTCCCAGAGTCTTGGTCTATCAACAGCATTGAAGGCCATACTCAGATCTACACTTGCCACATACAGGGGATCCTTTCCTTGCCTACATGCCTCATCAATTGATGATTGCGTAAGCAGACCACTTGCGTCTGTTCCTTGAGTCCCCCTAAAGCCTGTCTGGAATTTGGAAAGTCTCTCTGTGTCTCTACACCTCTTCTCCAATTCTTTCGAAAGACATCCAGCAAATACTTTGCTTTCAATGTCCATTAGCGCAATAGGCCTATATAGTCTGCAGGCTCCAGGTGACTTCCCTTCTTGTATATCGGGACAATTATTGAGGTAGACAAAGAAAGAGGAATACATTTTGCAGCATTTCGAAACAGTATGTTTAACATGTCTGACCACACTTCCTGGTACTGCTTCATAAATAAATCACACAAGCCAGTCGGGCCTGGTGCTCGAGATTGGGAGGCAGGTTGTATCATCGTTACAGGATGTTGGGTGGAAATATCCAGAACTCATCGCTCACTACACATCCCTGTGGACATTACCCCTTTTTCACCTTTGTACAGTTCGGAGAAGGATCTTTTCCAATCATCCTCCTGAATAGGATTTATTATCTCTACATTCTAATTCCCTTCCCTTTTCTTTGATTAATGATATTCCAGAGATTTTTTGTGTTTTTTTTCAACACCGCCTCAAGCATTTTTCCCCATCCCTTTGGACAAGCAGCCACCTATGGCTTTTAATCCAATTTTCATAGGATTGTTTTTCTTTCTTTATTACCAAAATTCTTTGCAATCTCATCTAGAGAACCCATACTCCCTTCCTTGGTCTTCCTACGCATCTCCCTTTTCCTCAATTGAACATACTTCACATATATGTCAGGATGATTAGGACATGTTCCCCTTACTTTGATCCCTGTAGTGTTACCCAACGTTTCCATTATAAATGTAGGGAAGTTCTCCACTTGCAATTCCTTAAATATTTCCAGCAGTGTGGTTGTGTTCCAAAATTCTCTCATCAGCCCCTTAAGGTTCTGCATACTTCTCTGGTTACGATTGGCTCTGTTCTTATTGGGGTTTATTACAATGTTTTTACAGCTTGGTGTTTTTAAATTTCGGAATGTTAAGTTAAGGTTCAGGCTAACTATATCGTGATCACTCTCCAAGCTACCAATTACCTCTAAAGAGTTTGTAGCCCAATGTAAGACCCTCGACACCACCACGTAGTCCAGCCAAGAACAAGATTATTTTCTGTGCCAGGTGGATTTTGCAGGTATATCTCCCACAGTGTATCCATTAAGCATGGACATGCCCCAACCCTGCCAAAACTCCCTCCAATATCAACCTTGTTCAATCTGTAGTTGTACACACAAACTTGTGGGATCGCATTCTTCATCCAGTGCTACAGTCCAAGGCAAACAATCGGTCTCATTTAGAGTCTGGCGGTCCGGAAACAACGGTGGCGGTAAACCCGCCACCACCATTGTTTCCGGACTGGCAGATTACGGGTTCTGCAGGTGGGTGGTGTCACTCCCGCCAGGTCTGACCTGGCGGGAGTAACGCCACCTGCCTGCAGACAGAAATGGAAACACTGGCTCCATCATAGACGGAACCGGTGTTTCCATTGTCCCCATCCCCATGGAGTCCTATGGGACTCAATGGGAATGTGGATTTATGGAATTCCGCCTCCAGAATTACCGGATCACCTGGGTTGTAATGCCCCGGTGAAGCCGGCAAACACGGAGGTGGTAATTCATTCCAAGTCCGGCAGCAACCTCACAGTTTTTCCGGCTCGGTTACTGCCGGACTTGGAATGAGGACCAATGTCTCCCAAAAACACTCGTTTTGGACTAATAGGGGTTCCATATCTAAAGATTCCCCTGGTTACAGTATCACACAATCAGATCTCAGGTCGTTATTCGCAAATGACTTTCACTTTGTATCATTACCAATCGTGTAACTCTTGCCTGGCTTGCCCTCCAACAGAACTAAACTAAGCCCTCATGTGGCACCATTATCACTTCCGCATCTCGTAGTTCCACCTGAGCGGTTACCAGAAGTTCTTCCAAGATCCCCACTATAGCAGCAATGTCACAGTGGGAGGGAATCCAATACACATTGATCAGAACAATGTTTTTATGTCCACGGTTCGTTCCGACCTCCAACAATACCCCCAGAATACCTCTATGTTCACCTGAGATTATTCTTCCCTTAATTCCCACCAGCTGCTTAACGCAGACATATAGGCCCCCCGAGCGCCGACCAGCATTTTGTCGAATTGTCGATTGTTGGAAGCACGCATATCCATCCCAAACCAAATTTTCCATGGCACTTGTTTCCAGAAAGGATAGGTAGGGCTTTAGAATAACTTGCCAAAATCCCTGATGTTACACGTTGCCAGGGTGAGGGTCTTTGTAGTTAATACTTCTTTTGAATTCCCTATGCTAGCTTAACCTATACTCTCTTGAGTCCAAATGCCCCCCATTCCCTATATGTTGCAGGGCCGAAATAACAGCTAACCAGTCAATCTTTACCAGACCTCCTTTACCTCCCTCCCCCCTCCCCAAGGTGACATATCCCTTCTTAGCTTGCATACTTGTAGATTCGAGGATCTTTAATTTCCCATAATCCACTGGAGACACGATAAAGCCCAAATTCACGAGTCTATCACACTCCGCCAGTACACGTTCATAATCCAGTTTCGACTTAAAGTGGACGATGGAGCAATTCATATCCCCTTTATCCAGGATTTCCACCCTCTCGATGTCCCCAGAACAAAGGGCCCTAAGATTAGGGATTTCAGCCAAAATCAGGAGTACATTACTTCTGTTTAGACGTAGGTTCAGTAATCTGCCAAACATATGTGTAAACATCACTTGGACTCCCTTTGTCTCTGGTGTATTGTATATCAGCTCTTCAATTTCCACAGTTCTTAAGTATTTAGAAATGCCCACCCATGTTCTGATACCCCCTTACTTCTTTGCAGAGAAGACATAAGGGATGTCCCCTCTCGTAAGTTGCTGAGTTGGTGTCCCCGAGCCTGTGGGGAAGAATGCATCAATGGACTGTAGATGCGATTTAATACATTCCCCAGATTTACACTTTCTTCCTAACCTTGATCCGCCCTCCTCTCAGACTTTCCCTCTTTATTTGCTCCCTCCTCTCCACCCATCCTAGATATTCTGGCTGGTCTTAATTTGACCACCTGGCCCCCCAATTACACCACCCTCTCGTCCCCCGTTCTACGCAGGCACAAGTCTCGGTATTCAAGGGATATTCTCTTTTCACCCCATTTCTCCCCTTGAATCCAAGTTCCCACCATGCATCTGATAGTCTGATATATTGCATGATATCCATGCATCACCCCCTTCTTTCTGGAGTCATATTTTCTAGAGCCAGAGTATTAGCCTGTAAGATAGGAGTCTGTTTCCCCCCACATTTCCCCACATTCTTTCCTTCAGCTTGATATCCGCTTGATCCCCATTGCCCAAAGAACCTCCCTTGTAGGGCTCCCCTTGTTTTCAATACTCCCCATTGTCAGACACTGTGGTTGGACAATAGTAGCACCATCTTCTTTAGTCGGGTGAACTTTCCTACTGTCTGGACCATTCAGGCCCTGGAGATCAAGGCCCCTTTGAATGGACACACATGCAGTTGGACGGTCATTTCCCCCATCACACAATCAACTACTATTCCATTCTAATTTTTTCTGTACATTTTCCAATCGATTGGACAATTACCGCTGGTTGGACAATTTCCTGTCTGGGTAGTACCTCTCCCCCTACCCGGGTCCCCATATCAAGTAAGTTAGCTGCACCCAATTCCTGGTTTGTGTTCCTTGTATTACTACCCTCAAGACCCTCCAACACAGGGAAACGATGACTGACCCCTCTGATTGCCTGGGCCCCCCTACACACGCCCCCGGTAAACACATTTCTAAAGAATTACCACATATTAGTATTTTTATTTTTTGATCCTTTCAAATGTTTTGACTTCTTCATCCCCACACCCACTCCATTGCCTTTCCCTTCTCCTCTTTTTCCCTGACATGTCAACAGGTTCAGGGTTTGGTCTAATCCCCCCGTCCCCATAAATTTCCCCAACACAACATTCGGGGTTCTCAAGTTCACAATAAGCTTCATTAGATCCTCCATTCAATTATTTCTCCTCCTCACAGTCTGTTATGATGAGGATAGGCGGGTGGGTTACATCGTTTTTTGGGGCCACACAACCAACTCATCTGCAAAATTCCTGATGACTCAGTGCTGCCAGATGGTGGGTCCACAAGAGTGCCTCCACTTTTTCACTGATATTTGCAAGTAGAACGGAGAGTACCCTTACCTCGTCCCATATGTTATCATAAAACGTAACAAACCAGCTTAAAACCATGTTTAGTGCAGACAACGTTGGGGAAGTCAAACGGATTTGTTCGTCCGCCTCTCTCAAGGTGTGGTGGATGTGACTTATCCCATCAGAGCTACCATTTCCTTGGACATTAGTTACGTGGGTCTCCCTTTCTTAGTTATCCATAAAATTAGTAAGTTCTGTCGATGAGCCATTAGTAGAGGGGTCACACGTGTGATGGATGATTGCACTCCCATACCCTCTCCCTTTGTTACGAAACACGGAGTCTGTATGCTCAATTAGACTAAGGTCGTGAATATCGTTAATACGAGTCCTGTCTAGCCTTGTGAGGCCCCTATTCTCAACTTGGCACAGTGAAGGCGCTAAACAGCACGATTCACTGCGCCAAAAGAGGACGCCCAGGCTCCACTGCTATTCTCAAGTGGGCCTGGGCGACCTCGTAGAGCACGACAGTGATCTGTGAGGATTGCGCCTGTTTTTAGTTCTAACGGGCGCAATCCAATATCGCCAGCATTTTTGTAAAATAACGACAGATTTGTTATTTTACAAAAATGCTGCAGAGAACACAGATTAACATGTTCCTATACACCAAAGTGAGCAGCTTCAAAATTGCAGGATGTTGAAGCTGCTTACTGTTGTGTATAGGAAAGTGTTCATATACACCTTTATGGTGTATATGAACACTTTCATTTAAAGCGAGCAGCTTCAGCGTTGCAGGATGCTGAAGCTGCTTACTGTGGTGTATAGGAAGGTGTTCATATACACCTTTATGGTGTATACGAACGCTTTCATTTAAAGCGAGCAGCTTCAGCATTGCAGCATGCAACGTTGAAGTTGCTAGGTTTGGTATAAATGAAAGTGTTCATATACACCTGTGTGTTGTATATGAACACTTTCATGTACACCAAAGCAAGCAGCTTCAGCGTTGCAGCAACGTTGAAGCTGCTTGCTTTGGTGTACAGGAAAGTGTCCATTTACAACACACAGGTGTATATGAACACTTTCATTTACACCAAACAAGGCTTCTTGTGTCACTCCTCCAGTTTAACGGCACCAAAGGGGTACCGTATGTGTGCGCTACTTTAGCGCACATATTAAACTGGCGGAGTGCCACAAGAATAGGCTTTCAACAAGCCCATTTACGAATGTGGCGGTTGCTAGGTTGATTTCCAACCCATCCTAGCAACCGCCACATGTATTCCAAAAGTGGCGCATTCCTTCCGACTTCGGAAGAATGCGCCACCTTCAGAATAAGTCTTAAGTACCGAAAAGGTTGTTAAGCCTTTTAACGTCCCTTTCAGTACTTAACACCTGGATGAGAATAGGGCCCTGAGTGTTTTGACTCCCACCAGTTTGTTTTCAATATTATATTTGTATTAGGTACTTTGGAAAAAGTCCTTAATGGTCTTATCCGTGATAGGATGGAAGGATGGATGTGGTGATGAGCTACAACCTTTGAACCCTATTGCAGTCTTCCCTGGATTTCTTCCTTGTATATGGCGGGCCCCCATGGGTAGGTCCTTCTCATTGGAGTGGGCCACCTCAATTAGTGAACCCTGTGTGAAAATACGTTTGTCCCCTAAGTTGTACATCAATTCTGCAACCATTACCCATTTACCAGGTGGGCAGTCAAGTACTTCGGCACCCAAAACACCTTCCCCCAAATTCGGCCTATGTACCAAGACGAGATGGTCCTCTTTGTGCCGAGTCAAATTTGCAGACGTTCCTCCTAATTGGCTTCTCAATCCTGTGCGGGAAGCCATAGATTCCGACAAAAGTAAAACCAAAGGACTTCTTGGCTTCAGTATATAGCCCGTGGGGGTCAAAGGAGGATCGGGGAAATTATGCGGATAATTGGTCAATTATTTCTCCTCTTTAACTCTCAGACCCCCCCCCTTTCCTGTTGTGAGTTGAAATATAGAACAATACAGGTTCAAAGGGCAGAGCCCCACAATCACCTCGGTATTTCCTTGTTCCCGATATAGCCTCTGCTCCTTCACACAACAGAGGGATCTTACGGGGAGTTTACAGCAGATAACAGTCAGGGGCCTATTCTCAACTTGGTGCAGTGAAGGCACTAAACAGCACGATTCACTGCGCCAAAAGAGGACGCCCAGGCTCCATTGCTATTCTCAAGTGGGCCTGGGCGCCCTCGTAGAGCACGACAGTGACCTGTGAGGGTTGCACCTGTTTTAAGCTGTTACGGGCGCAATCCAATCTCGGCAGCATTTTTGTAAAATAATGACAGATTTGTTATTTTACGAAAATGCTGCAGAGAACACAGATTAACACATTAACGCGTTCCTATACACCAAAGTGAGCAGCTTCAACATTGCAGGATGTTGAAGCTGCTTACTGTGGTGTATAGGAAAGTGTTCACATACACCTTTATGGTGTATACGAACACTTTCATTTAAAGCAAAGCAAGCAGCTTCAACGTTGCAGTATACAACGTTGAAGCTGCTTGATTTGGTGTACATGAAAGTGTCCATATACAACACACGGGTGTATATGAACACTTTCTTTTACACCAAACAAGGCTTCTTGTGGCACTCCTCCAGTTTAACGGCACCAAAAGGGTACTGTATTTGTGCGCTAATTTAGCGCACATATTAAACTGGCAGAGTGCCACAAAAATAAGCTTCCAAAAAGCCAGTTTCCGAATGTGGCGGTTGCTAGGTTGGTTTCCAACTTATCCCAGCAACCGCCACATATATTCCGAAAGTGGCACATTCCTTCCGACTTCGAAGGAATGCCACACCTTCAGAATAGGTTTTAAGTACCGAAAAGGTTGTTAAACCTTTTAACGTCCTTTTCGGTACTTAACACCTAGATGAGAATAGGGCCCTCAGTTTGTAACTTTAATGTTAACAATTAGCATTGGGTACGCGACTTACGCCATAGTACCTGGATGGTCAATCAGGGAATCTCTTCCACTGCTCCACCTACCCCCATGGACCACTAAAGACCACTTTTGCCGTACACTTTTCTACTCTGCGTTCCGCGGGTCACTGGGATTTTTAATACCTTGCAGTCAATTTTCGGGCTTATGCCACATCTCCAAGCATTAGACAAAGAAAAAATCCTCCACCTCAGACTACTTTTGCTGCACCACTTCTCCTCTCTGCGTACCGTGGATCACTGTAGTTTTGAAGACCTTGGACCTTGGAGTCAGTTCTCGGCTTAAGCCACGCCTCCAAGCAGTAGACAAAGAAACAATCCTCCACCACATACCACCTTTTTTACCGCACCACTTATCCGCTCACTCACTTTAATTATGAAGTGATGATACTCAACGCATCCATCGACCACAAGGACAGGTGTGAGCTGCAGTGTAACCCTAAATATATTGACACTGTGGGGAGCAGCTATGGGTGGAGGCTGCAGCAGTGGGGAACTGCCCACCCGACGGGCCACAGGGGTGCTAGGCAATATTTGGGCCCCTGCACTTCTTTTTATTTTACAAATTAAGCACTGAAAGCATGTTTGGGGTCTTTTGGTCGGGGGCACTTGAATGGGAGATGTATGTTTTGAATAGATGTGCGGAACATAATTTGGCATCTAGAACTTTGCGTGGCAAGGCAAATTCAGGACAGAGGCCTTACTAGCCTCAGCAGGGGGCAGGAGGTGGCAGTAGACCAGCAGTGACGGGAAACAAAAAGGTGTCCTCAGGGAGTCATGCACAGTGCACCCAGAGGCAACTGCAAAGCCCCTTCAGTGAGGCATGCACAGTGCACCCAGAGGCAACAACAAAGCCCCTTCAGGGAGTCCTGCGCAGTGCACCCGGAGACAATTACAAGGCCCCTTCAGGGAGTCATGCACAAAGCCCCCAGAGGCAACTGCACAGTGCACCCAGAGGCAACTGCACAGTGCACCCAGAGGCAACTGCAAAGTCCCTTCACTGAGGCATGCACAGTGCACCCAGAGGCAACTGCACAGTGCACCCAGAGGCAACAACAAAGCCCCTTCAGGGAGTCCTGCACAGTGCACCCAGAGACAACTACAAGGCCCTTCGGTGAGTCCTGCACAGTGCACCCAGAGGCAACTACAAAGCCCCTTCAGCGAGGCATGCACAATGCACCCAGAGGCAACTGCACAGTGCACCCAGAGGCAACAACAAAGCCTCTTCAGGGAGTCCTGCACAGTGCACCCAGAGGCAACTACAAAGCCTCTTCAGGGAGTCCTGCACAGTGCACCCAGAGGCAACTGCAAAGCCCCTTCAGAGAGTCCTGCACAGTGCACCCAGAGGCAACTACAAAGCCCCTTCAGCGAGGCATGCACAATGCACCCAGAGGCAACTGCACAGTGCACCCAGAGGCAACTACAAAGCCCCTTCAGGGAGTCCTGCACAGTGCACCCAGAGGCAACTACAAGGCCCCTTTCGGGAGTCATACACAAAGCACCCAGAGGCAACTGCAAAGCCCCTTCAGGGAGTCATGCACAGTGCACCCAGAGGCAACTACAAGGCCTCTTAAGGGAGTCATGCACAGTGCACCCAGAGGCAACTACAAGGCCCCTTCAGGGAGTCATGCGCAGTGCACCCAGAGGCAACTACAAGGCCCCTTCAGGGAGTCATGCACAGTGCACCCAGAGGCAACTACAAGGCCCCTTCAGGGAGTCCTGCGCAGTGCACCCAGAGGCAACCACAAGGCCGCTTCAGGGAGAGCCATGCACATTGCACCCAGAGGCAACTACAAGGCCCCTTCAGGGAGTCATGCACAGTGCACCCAGAGGCCACAACAAGGCCCGTTAAAAGAAGACAAGGGAGGCGAAGAAAAAAGGTCTTATTCATGTGCCTGGAATTTCAATTCTGCCAGGCTCCCGGGAGTTGTGCTCCATTGACGATTGGTGACTTTTAAGGTGTAATAACGTAGCCGCTGCACCAGAAAGGAAAGGGCGGCAACACCTGATATACGACCGCGGGCCCTTTGGGTCTGCTTCAGCGGAGGCACGCTTAAAAGCACGCGCTCCAGCACCCGAAATTGCACCATTTCACATGTGAAATTGACGGAGGACCGAGGGCGTTTCCACACATGTTCATATGCATTCATTCGGGCATGCTGGGAACAGGGCTTAGGGTATGCTGCCTTTCACATTTCTTAAAGACTCTGAAACCTGCGCTCCCCATTTCGCCTTCTGACAGCTTTAATAAATAAAGGCTCAGTCCTGCACGAGACGTGGAAGTGGCTTGCGTTTTTTTGTTGCAATAGCCTTGGGTTCAATTTCTCCACCATCTGTTTAAAAAAAAATCTCCAGTGGAAGCAAGAAAAGGCACGTATAAATGTTCCTTTCATCTGAGCAGCCGCCGGGTCCCCTGGAGCGGGTTCTGGGCACGCGCTAGAGGTGTGTGGAGTCATCCGCTCAGAGCAGATCGTCTCTCCTGTAAGTACCGAACAGAGGAGTGTTTCCCCGGAAGGTTTTTATTTCACCAAATGCAGTGGTGCCAGTACTTTCCCAAAATATCTTAAAACACATTTCATTAAGCCACTTCAGTTTTGGGCGGCGTGACGTCATCAATGGCACTGATTACAAAGCACGTAAACGAAGATGGAGGGATTGTGGGACATGGAGGCTGGAGGGGGGGGGGGCTAGAGAGATGGCGATCTGAAGCTGCAAGTCCTGGGCCCCGAGGAAGCGCATCTGGACATTACCACTGTCCCTGGTGGATGACTGAGCTGATTGACAGACACTGATCCTGAAGCTCATCAATGATGCACAAACCAACGTGACCCCCCTAAGGTACCCTGAGTCTCCCTGGGTTAGGGGTACTCCTCTTCTCCATGCGTGAGCCTCCTCGCGTCGGTGGCTGTGAGTGATCCACTGGTTTCTGGCAGCTTTTCATCAATTCCAGGAGGTGCAACACTTCGACACTCTGCCATGAGCCTCCCAGCTAACTCCTCTTGTCCCCTTTTTCAAAAAGGTGTGTGTGTGTTTCTTTGTGTGTGTGTGTGTGTGTGCAGGCATGTGCTTGTGTCTGTGTGTGTGCATGTGTGTGTGTGCCTGTGTTTGCGTATGCCTGTATGTGTTGCCTGTGTGTTTCTGTGTTTGTTTCTGTGTGTGTGTGTCTGTGTTTGTCAGTGTGCACCCATGTGTTTGTGTCTGTGTCTGTGTCTGTGCATGTGTGTGTGCGTGCATGTGTGTGTGTGCCTGTGTTTGCGTATGCCTGTATGTGTTGCCTGTGTGTTTCTGTGTTTGTTTCTGTGTGTGTGTGTCTGTGTTTGTCAGTGTGCACGCATGTGTTTGTGTCTGTGTGTGTGCATGTGTGCGCGTGCATGTGTGTGTGTGTGCCTGTGTCTATGGGTGTGTGCATGTGTGTCTGTGAGTGTGTGTGTGTGTGTGTGTGTCTGTGTGTGGCCGCAAGCAGGGTTCGTAGGCCTAGACCAGGTATGAATGGGTACCTGCAGTCAAGATGGTGTTCTTGAGAAAAAGCCCACACATTTAGAATGATGTGACACGCCCTTGACTGGACGTTTGCATAATTGTATTCCTCTGAGTGGAGCTTGGGCTCTAACCCTCACCCCAAACCCCCTACAGGTGGGCATTCTGCTAAAGTTAAGTTGTAGAAAACTGTAACTGGAAGCTGATAAGGAGATTGTAACATCCAAAGACCTGATGACAGTGAAGCTCTGCTTTGAACCCGAGGGAGCCAGTTGTCCAGCCGTGGGGGTGAGACCAAATTGCTGCTTCCTTCCCTTGCCTCATAGGATCAGCCTCAAGATAGGCCTTGAATGTTGTGTTCTATGGAAGCCGTGCTCACTGCACCGACCCCAAGAACAAAGAGGCTAGAACATAAGCATAGGACGCCCTGGAAGGTAAGAGAGCTACCTTTACCCAGCCTAGCCATCATTTGACAGGGTGCCTCTACTCTGAGGAGTATCTCCGTGCATAGTTCACATGGCTGGAGATCACATGCTCCCCTCAATCACCAGAGCTGCGTGGCCGCTGGAATTGGGTTGTTGGAAACATACGTCAACTTCATTGGATCGTCCTCCCAGCGTATAGCTGCGGCTCGGTTGTGGAGACTTCACCAGCAGTTGATCCTGACATCAAAGGATCTCTGGGATCCAGTAAGCCTACGATTTCTAATCTTACTAAAAAGTGAAGAATCCAAACTACCAGGTACCCTAACATTAAACCAGTCCTCTGGAGTCATTCCAAGCTGTCTAACCACTCGGTACGCCAACATTTGACAGTCATTTCAGGAAATTGAAGAGTCCTGGCCAAGGCCTTCCACTGAACCACATTAGCTAGTCAACCCCCTTTCACACAGTGGTCCACAGCAAAGACTAAATGTGAGGCCCAAAGCACCCAAAGCAACACTGCAGCTCATACGCTCAACCGTGTACCCTGACTAACTTCCCTGCATTAGCTGTGCCGCATCATGACTCTCTGCCACTAAGCCAATCTCGGGTGGCTCTCCAGGTGCAGCACCGGCAACATGTGTTGCACCTTTTATTTCTGCCTTCTTTGGGCCCAAATAGACAACCAAAATATAGACACTGTAGGCGATGAATTAAAGTAAAACTGCTACAGTGCCAGCTTCGCTACCTCCAGGGCTGTCATGACGGTAGGATGATGACGCTAAGCAGGGTGTCTACAAGGCACTGCTGAAGACAGGTGCCTTAACAAGGGCCTGACAATGATTTAGCCAACACCCTTACTTAGCCAACACCTTTATGTCATCAGCAAGTTATCAGAGTAATGGATCACAATGATTTAGCCAACACCGTTATGCTATCAGGAAGTTATCAGGGCAATGGATCACAATGACGTAGCCAACGCTTTTATGTCATCAGCAAGTTATCAGGGTAATGGATCACAATGACTTAGCCAACACCTTTATGCTATCAGCAAGTTATCAGGGTAATGGATCGCAATGACTTAGCTAACACCTTTATGTCATCAGCAAGTTATCATGGTAATTTATTGAAATGACTTAGCCAACACCTTTATGTCATCAGCAAGTTTTCATGCTAATGTATTGCAATGACTTAGCCAACACCTTTATGTCATGAACAAGTTATCATGGTAATGTATTGCAATGACTTAGCCAACACCTTTATGTCATGAACAAGTTATCATGGTAATGTATTGCAATGACTTATCCAACACCTTTATGTCATGAACAAGTTATCATGGTAATGTATTGCAATGACTTAGCCAACACCTTTATGTCATGAACAAGTTATCATGGTAATGTATTGCAATGACTTAGCCACCACCTTTATGCTATCAGCAAGTTATCAGGGCAATGGATCACAATGACTTAGCCAACGCTTTTATGTCATCAGCAAGTTATCAGGGTAATGGATCGCAATGACTTAGCTAACACCTTTATGTCATCAGAAAGTTATCAGGGTAATGGATCGCAATGACTTAGCTAACACCTTTATGTCATCAGCAAGTTTTCATGCTAATGGATCGCAATGACTTAGCCAACACCTTTATGTCATGAACAAGTTATCAGGGTAATGGATCACAATGACTTAGCTAACACCTTTATGTCATCAGCAAGTTATCAGGGTAATGGATCGCAATGACTTATCTAACACCTTTATGTCATTAGCAAGTTTTCATGCTAATGTATTGCAATGACTTAGCCAACACTTTTATGTCATGAACAAGTTATCAGGGTAATGGATCGTAATGACTTAGCTAACACCTTTATGTCATCAGCAAGTTATCAGGGTAATGGATCGCAATGACTTAGCTAACACCTTTATGTCATCAGCAAGTTTTCATGCTAATGGATCGCAATGACTTAGCCAACACCTTTATGTCATGAACAAGTTATCAGGATAATGGATCACAATGACTTAGCTAACACCTTTATGTCATCAGCAAGTTATCAGGGTATTGGCTCGCAATGACTTAGCTAACACCTTTATGTCATCAGCAAGTTATCAGGGTAATAGATCGCAATGACTTAGCTAACACCTTTATGTCATCAGCAAGTTTTCATGCTAATGTATTGCAATGACTTAGCCAACACCTTTATGTCATGAACAAGTTATCAGGGTAATGGATCATTTGCATTTCAAAGGGAGCAGAAGAGCTGCAGTTCACTATGGATTATGGACTGACTTTCAAGACAAATGAAGTGAGCCAAGTAAAATGTTGCTTTAAATCTTAGTGCATATTCATAATGTCTCCTATAAAACAGTTATTTCGGCTTTCAGTGCTTTGCACTCTGGTATTTGGTATTGCCATTTCCGTTCAGGGTCTGCAAATTAAAGCTGCATACTATTTTGGTTAAAATAAGGATTCATATAGCCAGATTGCTGATTTGTGCACTTTGTAAGCAATCTCTATCACAGTAGTTTGGCAGTTTCTGGAAACTAAAAATGTAATATTGGTTTCACCTAGAGTTCAGAAAGTATGTGGTCAAATGTCTACATTTCAGAAGGGTTCAATATCCATAATATACTGCTTAAATTATGTGATCCTGGGCAAAATATTTTTTCTCACTGGGTAACATTAAGTGTTCATTGCATACAGGAATCCATCAACATTAGTACTTGCAAGCACTGTTCAATTTTTGTAAAGGGAAATGAGGCGTAATAATGCCAACTGCAAATTAAGCAGGTGCTAAAAACTGGAAGATTCCATGGGAAACCATTGGTTTTCAGCAAGCAAGACAATCTCATGCAGGCATAAAACTCGAAGGGTTGGCAGTCCAGAAGTGGCGGAGGAAACCCACTTCCCCTCCTATCTCCCACTTTGCCTACAAAATGCAACAAAGATGTCCCGGATCAGTAAAGTCAGGCATAACACTATTATGCCTTAGTTTTGCACCTCACTTTCCTGCTCCAGGACATGAAAAACAAGCCCGCTGCGTCTTATCTGCAAACATTGGGAGTACCCAGAAGTGATTATGTTAGGGCTGGGAGATATCGACCACAAGTCACATCTCTATATTTTTGGGCTGAATGGCGATATACGATATATATATCTAGATATTGCTTATGTGGGTTAAATGCTCAGTTGTAAGCAGCCAACTACATGTGAGATGTCACAAACACCTTTATTTATAAAACATTGATAAAAAAAGGGCAAATATAGGGTTCTTCTTGTTTCAGAAAACATACAGCTGTGTAAATACCAAAATGTAAATAAAAAATTGTAGTATATGTAATGTATATAAATATATCACTGTTAACGATATTGTCTCATCCTATATCGATGAAAAAAATATATCGATATATCTCCAAAACTCGATACATCGCCCAGCCCTAGATTAAGTTCACGCTATTGGTAAGAAGCCTCTCTTACAATGGGGCTGATATAGTGCTTTCAGGGATAAAATGATGTCCTCATCCTCTTCTTCTAGTTGTCCCCCAAGCCGTCACCTAGGATTCGGTTATTGTAGAGCTGACTCCGCCACAATTACATGTCACTTGATTTAACAGGAGGACATATACAAGCTACTCAGGTCACCAGAGTTTCTAGTATAGTGGACGGACGGCAGGTGAAGCAACATTAATTTCCTCCCTAGCTGCCCCCAGTCACCAGAGTAACTTGGGACGGGAAGAGTTCTTCCCCACATTAGAATGAGCACGCCCCTACGCCGCTATCCAGTGATAAGACTGCCAGCAAAAATGTAGTTAGTGAAAAAATCATGGTGAAAATACTTTAGCAGTGAAAAAGTTGCCAAGCAAAAACGAGTCAATAAATGCAGATGAAAAGTTAACAAAAATCTAGTGCTGATAGTGTAATTGTTAGGGATAACATGGGTGCTGTGGGCTTGTGAGTGCCTGGTTTAGAGGTAGGGTTAGAATTAGAGTAAGGATTTCGGTTGGAATTAGGATAAAAGTGAGGGTCAGGGTAGTTGCTGCAGTGATGGTGATGTTTGGGGTTTGGTTCGTTGTTAGATAGATTAGGTCTCAAGGTAAGTGTTAGGGTAGAGATTATTGCAAGGCTGGGGTGGAAAGAATAGGGAAGTTGGGGAGGGCTTGTGATGTTGGAGCAGAATCGGGGTTAGGATAAACCTAGTGGTGAGAGCAAAGTAAGCATTGGGGTAAGTGTTAGAATTGCAGTTAGGGTAAGGCTAGGGTTAGCGTTAGAGGGCAGGGACTATGTTATGTCATTGCTGTTGAGCTGGTGATGGGGTTGAAGTTGGTTTCACTGTTCATTTTCTATTGATTTTGCATTGAGTAACATGCAAATAAAACATTTTAGCGTACTGAAGGCTTAATGTTCTTTAAGGGTTCAGGGTAGTAGAGTTAGTGGGGGTTTTAGGAACATAGGATGGTTGTGGAGGTTTTATGGAAGTGAGCCAATGGCCCCTGGAACGTGCATCGGTTACTGGGTGGGATTACACCAGAATAAATCTGAGTCCAAATAACCGGACAAACTCAAGAAGATGGCAAGTTGCTGTTTTATAAGCAATGATCTAAAACGGAGTTACAACGAACATCAACGGACATACGCTCATTCGCCGCGATTTCCACACGAAAAACAATTATATACTCTCATTGTGCGTCAGAATGCCGTCATGCTATGTGGCAATAGTGAAAAACCTATCAAGGGTTGGGATTGGTTCAGGGACACATCTAGATATATTATCATATATGAGCAAGGTTTCTTATTGGCTGTCAGATTTCAGGTGGACAACTTATGACTACCTATTCATACATGTAATTTAAGAAAAATCAATTAGACAGTGTTTCATTGGTTTCTCAAGCTATAAGGTCCTTCGTGATATGGACTAATACAATTGGTTTGGCATGCTGTGGCATGTCTGGAACATTTGGTTCAATTATCAGCACATAAGCCAAGACCCAGGTGCAAGTAGATATGACATGGAGCTGCCCTACTACCCAATTAGCCCAACATCTCTAATCACCCATGCCTTCTGCCATGCAATTCTCTTTGTAATTGGCCTTGCAGAGTATTCTTGTCCTAGGAATGCAACAGGAGGGAGGCACTCACTATCGTGTCTGGAACTCCAAGTTCAAGCCCTATTTTCAGCCTCGACTCACGTGACAAGAGACAATGATTCTGTTAATTCTGCAAGCTTTTAAATCTTTATTGCATTAAGACTTGGCATCTTCTGTGTTCTTTCTTGCACCTTAACGTGAGAGGATTCATCCACACACATCTTCCTCTTTAGCGTAGAAATCTGGCTTCGACTTCTCAGTTCTTGACTTCAAGCCAGATAGCCTCCCAATACAGCTCCAATTACCTGCTATTCTACTGCCACACAGCTTTTCATTTTCTCTTCATGATTCTTTGGCTTACTTATTTCATGATACCAATGTCCAGTTTCTGTACAATGGCGGCTCCGCCTGCATTCTATTCACTACTTTTAGCTAGCCTATATGATGACTTGATCTATCTTGCATTTCAACGTATGTACATTCATTATACTTCTGATTTTTCCAGCACTTTCTAACGTGTAATCTTATTCTTTTACACTTTTAAGGTTCACTTGATTCTTTACTTCGTCATTTCTCCTCTAGGATCCATACATCGTCTTCATTCAGTATTTCAGGACTTTGTGCATAATTTCTTATGACATCATCAGTCCATTTTCTTACCTCTTTCTCATATTCCTTCAGGGATGTCCTCCTGCAGGCTATCAACATGAAGGTACATTCGATATGATTGTCTTAATGGACACCGTCTTCCAAATACTTGCTGCGGTATTGGTGCAATAGCTGATGTTCGACAGGGCACAGTCTCATGTCTCCAATACAAGGGAGGCAGGGGGTAGGATCTCCTACGGATGTGTACGTCTGCTCCTCTACATTCCCCCTTCTGGTCGAGTCCTCGAACACCTCCTCAAGTTTTCCTGCTTCTTTGAATCTTTTCTTGATGAAGGGTTTCTTTGGTATCCATATCTTCATCACCCCCCTCAGGGTATTGTGATGTGTTTGACAACAACCAGGTCATGTAATTACATTCTCCACTTGGGGTACAGGAGACACAATGCCCCACATAATTCTTATGATCTCTTGGTGTTTTGCTTTTCGAACACAAGTAATGACCTCAGAACTACTCACCTTATTACACGGACCAAAAGTTCTTGGACTCAGGAAGGTAATAATACATTCCTAGACCAACTATTAAAATATAATTGGCTCTTTACAGACCCTTTATTCACATTTAGTATGAGCATACGAATAACTATTGGAAAAAATGCAATTGGTTATACATAGACACACAAACAAGGAAAGTTACAAAGGATCTATATCACTGTTAGTGCTGTTGTATAAGAAAACCTAATCTCAGCCATGACGACACTACCCGATTCCAAGGCAGGTAGGCAGAGAGATCACACATAATAACGGGGTCTGGAGCGGAGCGTCCTCCCTCTCAGCGAGACTTCATCATCCGGGGTTCCAATTCTCTCCCTACCATCAGGATACCTATCTTCTTGTGGTGGACAAATACCCTACCCTCATAGTTCGCAAACTGTCCGCAGCCAAAGGACAGACAGCAAGCATGGGAGGCAAAGAGCGGAAAAATCCAGACAGTAGTGGAAAAACACAGCTTGTCTCCCGCACGCTGGTTCCAGCACCCCTTATCAATGCATCTGCACATCTCCGACTCCCTTCTCGGCTCGTCCTTGAGTGAACAATATAACAACTATCCTTCATAGTGAGCTCCTCTGTTTCATAATACAATATTGCAACCCTTGCAGAAATCATGTCTGCCTTCTAACTGAGCTCAGAGAAACGTAGACTTTCATTGCGGTTTGGAAGTGAATGTCCGTCCAAAAATGGCAGCGTACCTAAGCCATGTTTTAGCAAATTTTCGCACACGCATTACACTCCACACTTTGGACAATCAACTGCCATATCGCAATGAAACTCTGAACATGCATGCGGTGCGCCCTCCCCATAAACTGTGGTATACTCCAAGGGTTTGGCATCTTGCCGACTCTGTATAATATATTCACAAAGCCTTGCTATGACCTCTTTGATTTTCTTGGCATAGCATATACCAACTAGGCTGACGACACGCACATTCTCATCCCCTTTCTGGCACCTACACTGATGACACTGCCACACTGAGTTTTGTCTATGCCACCATCCAAGTCTGGATAGTGACCAACAGCCTCTGCCTCAATGATGAGAAAACAGAATTTCTCATTGTTGGGCCCTCTGCTGTGCTAAATAAATTGGACCCTGTGTATTCAGACTTCAACATCGATGGCACTGTGATCCATGTCTCACCAGCTCTTAAAACCCTTGGAGTATACCATGACACTACACTCTCCCTAACCCATCAAGTAAATGCTATATCCTCCTCAGCAGCCTGTCCCTAACCCATCAAGTAAATGCTATATCCTCCGCAGCAGCCTACACAACCAAACTCCTAAATGACGTCAGACCCTTCCTCTTTACAGACAGTTGCCTGACGATTGCCCAAGCAGTGGTGGGCACTAGGCTGGACTATTGTAGTGTACTCTTCGCTGGTACCTCGGCCCAAAACATATAGAAACTTCAGACCATCCAAAACAACACTCTACGAGCTACCCTGAACATTCCCAGATCACAACACATATCAGCTGCCCGCTACACTGGCTCCCCATCCAAGAAAGAATATCATTCAAGACAGTCACAATCACACACAGCTGTATCTCTAAATCTACCCCTCCCTACCTGGTTCAAAGAATTGCCAAAGCTCACTCAACTTGGCCCACCTGAACCCCTTAAACCCACAGGCTGGTTCAACCTAACTTCAAACGTGCCAAAGCAGGTGGGACAGGTTTCCAGTCATTGCTGCTAAGCAATGGTAATCCCTACCACATGCACTAAGAATGGAGGAATCCTATTGGGCCTTCCGCAGAGCCCTTAAGCCCTGGCTGTTTGACTAACCCGCTCATCATGAACCTGCCATTGAATTATGTATCTGATGTGATGTACAAGTTGAAAGTAACCAGTATGTATTCTACTGTTTGGGTACCTTGCCTCCAGGTTGCATGTAACTGGTTCTCTCCAGCACCCTGATGCCTGAGGGTTTGTGCACGCTATAGAAATGAAAAAAAATCACAAATAATAATAAGGCCGTACAAACAGGGCAAGGTTCACAGTCCTTGCAAGGGAACAGATGTTATCGAGCATTTTGTATTAACATCTTTAGAGGGGATTAGTCATTTGTTTGATGGTAATAAACATGAGGCACAAGGCCATAGTCCGAGGGGTAAATGTTTTTCCGGGTCATCAGAGATTGAATGTGGACACATAAATTATAAGGTATTTTTTTAAGGCACCAGGAGTCTGTGGAATGGGGATCGCAATCTATAGTTCAAAGAAACTTCTGTTATGCAGACCTTCCTCTATTTGCCAAAATACATCAGCAGGGCCATGTGCAATCATACTATAAATTAAAGGTCTTAGGCCCGCTATTGCTAGCAATGAAATATGGTTTCAATACTAATGTTTGACCCCCGCCCCAACGTCATGACTTACAATGGACAAATCCCAAGAAGAGGTGTGTTTTGAATATGATCTGAATATAATAATGAAGATAAGCCTGGCCAATGAAAACGGAAGAATTGGGAAAAGATGGGATTTCTTCAAAGGGGTTTTGTCCAATCATACTTGGGGATGTATGGTAATAAAAGTGTCTGGGAGTCTTTTACATTTTTGAAAAAATGTATATTAACTGCCAAATGATTTTGTACTGTTGAGACTTGGGTTAGTTTGGTCCTGCAACACCATCTAACCGCTCCCCAAATCTTTTGTACAATAAACTTGCTATATGTACAACTGTCTACTCGCTTCCTAAGTGGTGGGCCTGTTTTTGGTTAAGGTCATTAAAGGCCCATCACCGCATGCTGTTGTGCAAGGTGGTGGCTTCTTTTGGTGTTGTGGTGTAGTGAAGTACGTGTAGTTTGTTGTTCTGTAGAGGTATGGTTGTGTTTCGGTAGGAGTTTGAGAGGTGTATGCCGAAGGATGATTTTTAGGAGGGCTGGTTAGTGGTGGTGCCTTATCTTACACCGTCTGTTTTGATTGGCTGTTCCACGTATCCCTTCCTGTGTCGTGTTTTACGGTGTGATACCCTTATGATGTGTGCCGAATATTGGGTCCTCAAAGGGCTGTAAAGAAATTAAAGCGCTATATAGCGCTGCAGCGACTCACCTCACGATGAAGATGTAAGTTGAGTGGAGGGAGGTCACTGCAGGGCCTACACCTTGCAAGTGTGTTCCGAGTCTCACAGCAAAGTCTCAGGACCCAATCAGTGGTGGGGGGTGGGAGGGGGAGGCGCAAGTGAAGCAAGGAAGGGGCAGAGGGTGGGGGTGGAAGATGGAAGCACGTGGAGCGCACTACAAAAAAACAGAAAGGGAAAACTCAAGGAAAGTAAACAAAAAACACTATGCAGCGCTGCAGCCACTCACCCCACCCACTATTACAAAAAGCAGCCCCTCAAAGGACAGTAGGTGCAGTCAAACTTGAAGTTGCCAGTAGAATTGCTAGCCCAGGGCAAGAAGGAACAAGGATATTTTCAAGGTGATATATCTACAGTTGCACCCGCACAGTGCACCACAGAGATCCCAGGGCTGGATCCGCTTCCTCTTTGATAATTTGCGCCTGCCTGTGGTAAGGGCAAGCCTCATTACCACTGAATATTTAGCAAAGGTGCTTTGATATCAGGAGCTCGCAATGATGATGGTGGGGAGGGGGGGGTGTGTGGCCTGCAGTGCGGATGGAGGGGGACGGGTGGGGGACGTGGGGGGGGGGCAGCAAGCTCTCTGAGCCCTGGAGGATTGAAAAAGGAAAATTAAGGCAGAGCTGGGAAAGCCCACACCTCAGCAGACAGAAAACATATTTTGTCAGCCTTTCTTTTCCACTTTAGCGGTTCCGGTTATTATAGATGTTTACGCTTCCCAGGCGCACGGTTAACCCCTTGATCGCCAGACAAGGATGGGAATTAACAAATCAACAGCTGGGCTGCAGTCAGGGATAGAATTTGCGATGTGGGTGGCGGCTGGCTCCCGAGGTCAGAGGTCAAAATGGTTAAATAGAAGGAAGAAGGGGTAGCTTAGCTCTCGTAAGCAATCAGAGTATATTACAAAATAAAATGTATATATCTTTTATTTAAGCATGGGAGAAAAAGAAGCTAAGAGGCTAATGGAGCAAGAGAGGCAGAGCTGTAGAGGAGAAAAAGAAAGAGCAGGAGAGAGGGAGGGAGAGAGTCAGTGAAAGAAGGCGATGAGGCGAGTGTAAAAAGAGAGTGTATTTATTTAGTGTAAGGGTGCAGAACGAGGGGACTGACACACAGGTGGCATAGTGATTGCTAAAGACTTATTTGAGATCAAAATAAAAGTAAACCTATCACTTACTATAACTATAAGGGTGTTTTCCTGCCTCAACTGAAATGTTAATGAAAGAGTCCACCGTCATGCGTCAAAACTCTAATTCTGTTCCTTACACTCACAAACTAGAGATAAAGCAAATGTTCTTGGTCCAGGAGAAGGACTCCCTTCTTCTGGACTGGCGATAAAACCAGTGCAGATTTGTTTTTTCTTAGAAGAAGGGCTCCCTTCCCCAGTTTAAAGCCGTTCTCTGGTACAAAAAAAAGGTAAAGTTCAAACACTTCTTGGCAGCCACACTGCACATGTCCTTGCACTTTGTCTCTGCACGTCTCTTAAACTTTGGTTATCAGGAGGATGTCTCCCTCGTCCTGGTATCTTGATTTAACAGTTCAACACAATCACGGGAGATGATTCCCTTCCCCTGGTCTTGGTTACCAGTAGAATATTTCCCTTCTCCTGGTATCTGGACTTCTCCCTTCCTCTGGCCTTTCTCAAGATCTTTATCACAGTTCACAATACCAGGGGAATGTCTCCCATCTCCTGATCTTTCTCAGACTGAATGTGGTAACTTGCAATGCCAGGATGAATATCTCCCTTCCCCTGGCCTTCTTCTCTTTTCTGCTCTGGCGGACCTGGTTCACTACCCTGTCAGGTACAGACACGAAGAAGATGGTTTAAGGCTTTCTTCATTCTTGTGTACGGGTCCCAAATCCAACATTTCTCTTTTCTCCTTGCATTGGCAGACCAGGTTCACTAACCTGCCAGGTACTGCCATGAAGAAGATGGCCCAGGAGGCTATTCGTTATTGGGTGTGGGTCCCAAACCTGTCTTACATCACTCTTCAGCAATTCTGGTGTCCGCCCAACCATCCCGGCAACCGATATAACTGAAGGGTACTTGCTAGTGCTTTCCGGTCGGTTGTGAGTTTCTCAGCGTTTCCTTTCAGGCTTCGGGCTGCATCTCCAGGGGTTGTGGTGGCTCTGCAGTGTTGTCTCCTTCTCAGGCTGTGCTTCTCCAGCTGACTGAGCGTTCCATCTCCCTCAGTCAGTTGGTTGCCCATTCTTTACCTACTTCGTCGGTCCACGCACAGCGGACCTTCCAGGGACAACTTTGCCCACAGACAAGCATCTTGGCTCGGGTTCTCACTGCTTGTCCTCACTCGCCAGATCGAATCTCACGGCTCCTCCAGGAAGGGCTGCTCTCCATCTTCCGTAGTCCTTCCTCTATTTCTGTGTGTGCTTCTCCAATAGGAGTTAGGGAGCTACTAGAAGGCTCAATGGAGGTTCAAAGAATAGTCGCTACGTCTCTTCACCTCCTGCTCGTCCCAATACTTGCCCATTGCATTTGTTCTGGGTAGTCTTTACTCTTCTTTATCCCAATATGAGCCAATGATGTTTCTCTTGGGGAGTCCCTACTCTTCCTCGTCTTGGTGGAAGTTATATTAACACTCTGTAGTATACAGATAATTAAAGCTGCTGTAGCACAGATTATACAACAAATGTCTACAACCAGCTCTCCTTGACAGATCGATGGCTCCAAATGGGAGGACCAATGCAGCTGGGAAGGCTCCCCTGCGAGAGCCCTGGCCTCTCCACCCAGGGTAAAGTGACCCAGGGGAGAGGGCAGGACTCCCAGGGAAACCCTCTAAGGGAAGAAAACCCTGGACGAGTTCCACTCGTACGGATCGGGAAGAGGTTTGAAGAGTAAGCATCTCCGAAGGCAGAACCAGGATGTCACTCGGGAGGCTTCTTCTAGGTACACGGGAGAGGAAGAAAATAGAAGAAGGTTAGAGGAGAGATAAAGGAGAAAGAAGAGAATGGGAAACAGAAAGTAATCCTCTCACCAACAAAGGAATGAAGTTAGAGGAATAATGTTCAGTACTGGAGATCGGAGGAGTTGTGAAGCTTCGGGAGACTCTGGAAGGAAAGCAGCCAGTAAGAATCCTAATCGAAAGGAAGGGGAGCCCTCATGGAACTGAACTTACTCTAATGGAAGTCTGGCAGGAACGGGAATCAAATAGGTCTGCCAGAGATGGCAGACTGAGAAAGAAGAGGGAGAATGCTGCAGGGTGAATGGAGCGCCAAAGGCAGAAGCGACGCGAAGCACTGTCTGCTTCGATTCCGGATAAAGGATCACGTGAGCAGTTGGCCATACGTCAAATGAACGTGCAACAACTGGACCGCTACAAGTAGAATGGGGAGAATCACGGGCATCCATCTTGGAACTGTTCGTAAGTAGAGTGCCGGACAAGCGGGTCCGTGCCCACAAAGACCACTTGCGGCGATGTGTAACAAGTTAAGAACTGGGTTTTGTAGAAACACATGGATGTCTGTGGTATGGAGGGGAGATGTGTGGAATGGAGGGTGGGTTTGGGGTACATGAGGATATCGGGTGATCGGTGTCATACCGTGTTTCCCTTAGATGGTCACTCCACATGAGATCCTTCTGCTGAGTACCACTGTGAGGGGGACTATCGGGCAGCGACCTCACCTCCTTGGCCTCAGGCAAAGGGGCTCCACCTCGGGGTGAAGTGACGACATCTAAGGATTCAGCACCTTATTTAGAAAAGTTTGTAACGCACTGCACATCACCTTGTGATCACATTGAAGCCCATACATTACATCATCTAAACATACACTGTAGAGATTGATGGGATTAGCGTCCAGCCTGATGTGAGGAGTGAGCCACTATTCTTCAACTGGTGCCCTGTTGACAACCAGTGATTAATCAGAAGCCACTTTGAATAGATCTGGGTTTTAGAAGCTCCCTAAAGTGCAGGCAATTCTGCTCTGATCTCAGGCTGGGCTTAAGAGCGACGCAGAATCCAGGACCCATTAGTCATAATGATCTGCCTCCACATCAGAGACGTTTATAGGCCGGGAGGCGGATCAGACTGAAATGAGTTAATTGTGGACTTTGCTGGTAAACAATAAAGAGATTTCAGAGCTGGTTTGATAGGATTCCCTTTTTGCAGGCTTTAATATGCTATTGCCACCTGATTTTCCATTTTTTTAAGTCTGTCCAGTGTAGATTATCTTGCAATTGTCCAGTCGAGACATCACACGAGTTCTGGTTGGCTCCACTCAGTCTGAAGGGTTACAATTTGAAGCAAACATTGGTTTTTGACCACAGCTGATCTGAGGGCCAAAACTGGGATCTGCATGAAAGATTCCCCCAGGTTCATGAATTGCTTTGCAGAGAGTACGGAAGATCCAACGCCATATGAGAGAAGATGATCCCTTAAAGACATTCCAAGGAGTTAACTTTCCATCATATCATGATCGATGCCACTAATCAAATCACTTGTTGTATAGCAATATAAGCGTGTCACCAACTTATCCACTGTCATGAGGTTCAGGAACCACACTGCACGAGGTACCTCATAACAGCTTCCCTAACAGAACCCTCTTATCAACTGCACCACGGAAAGAAAGCAGGATCACAGATTAATTGAAAAGGATGAAAGCCGTCTGCCCTCACAACACCCACAAATCAATCAACGAGGGACACTGGAGGTAGCCCTCTTCTTTCTCCCAATTGAACCATAACTGATACCACTGTCTTTGATTTCTTGCAGGAGCTTTGAAGGAGGGAGGGCTGCTCTGAAGTTCTCATTTCCAACAATTATGTCTACGTCACTCTACTATAAATTAAAGCTATTCACGACTCCTGGGGGGCTGTGCACCACATGGTATGGTATGGTATGGTATGGTCTTTATATATTATGCGCACCGGACCCTAGGGTATAAGGTCGCAGAAGGTAAGAGAATGTGGTGATTGTGAAGGCGGGAGTAAGGTCATACATTCATTTAACATTTGTTATCAACCAGTTGATCACATTTTGCCTGAATTTGGTAAAGGATTGTTCTAGTCTCACTGTGACAGGTAACTTGTTCCACAATTGAGCTGCTTTGACTGGGAAGCTGGCTCCTCCTATAGTGGTGAGTTTGAATCGGGGTACTTGAAAGCGATTGGTGTTGGCTAGTCTCGTTTGTCTCATGGAAGGTGTTTTGGTGAATCTGTCCTTTAAGTATTGTGGGGCTTTGTTATATAGTGATTTGTGTGTGAGGGATGCAGTTTTAAGTCTGATTTTCTCAAAGGTGGTAAGCCATTTATGTTTCCTTCTTGTTTCTGAAATGTGTTATCTCTTAGGAATGTTCAGTGCTGCTCGGAGAGCATTGTTTTGCTGTATCTGAATTTTGTTGATGGTGGATTTGGTAGCTCTAATGTACAGGGCGTTACAATAGTCTAGTTTGGAGATGATTAGAGCTCTGGCTAATGTTAGGCAGCTGTGCTGAGATAAGAATTGTTTTCCTGCTCTGATTAATTTACAAGTGTAAGCTGTTGATGAGTCTAGGGTATTTACCTGTTTGGAAAATGATAAGGTAGGGTCAACCTATCGTTTTCACTTCCTTGGCTACTTGGATGCAGTTTTCATCGATGATGAAGGAGGAGTAGTTTGTACTTGGTTTATTGATGAGGGATGCGGTACCCAGGATGAGAAGCTCAGTTTTATCGTCGTTCAGGCATAAGCCATGGGTGGCCATCCATGCCTGAACGATGCTGTAGATTCTGTTCACCAGTGCTAGGTCCTTTTCATAGTCCCCTGTGAGTGGCAGGAGGATCTGGGTATCATCTGCGTAATTGGTGTATGTGATACCCAGATAGTCCAGATCATCAAACAGGGGCTTAGTGAAAATGTTATATAGTGTTGGTGAGACGCAAGAGCCCTGTGGCACGCCTCAGGTGATGGGGATAGGGTCTGCAGTTGCTGTAGGGGAGAAGACCCTCATGGAACGGTCACTAAGGAATGATTGGATCCACACTATAGCCTCAGTGGAGAAGTGTGCTGCTGTGTCTAAGTGGTTACACAGGACCCTGTGATCCACTAAGTCAAATGCAGCAGATAAATCTAATAAGAGAAGTAGTGCCAGTTTTCCGGAATCTCGTAATGTATCTATTTGTGCTTTAAGATCAATCAGTGCAGTTGCTGTACCGTGCAGTGGACGGAAACCGAATTGACGGGAGCCTAGTAGTTGGTTTAGTTCAAGGAAGTTCTGGATTTGGATGTGTGCCACCTTATCCAGGATCTTCAGAAGGAATGGCACGGTAGTGATTGGTCTATAATTGATAGGCATAGCCGGGTCTAAAGTTTGCTTTTTAAGGAGTGGGAGCACCCATGATTCCTTTAGGTTACTCGGGATGGTGCCAGTGGTAAAGGAGGCATTAATCAGCTTTGTAATAAAAGGTGCTAAGTCCCGCGCAGTATCTTTCATAAGTTGTGCTGGGCAGGGATCTCCTTTGCAATTGGACGGCTTTAGTCAAAGTATTACTTTATCCACTTCTGTAGTCGAGACTTTGGAGAAGTAGAATTGGGTGGATGGTTTAGAGTTAGACAGCGTTTTAGTAGTGGACAGTGTGGGGGTGGTTAATGTCTCTCTTTTTTGTTCTATTTTCTTTTGGAGGTTGAGGACTTTGTTGGATAATGCATACTGGATTTCGGAGCACAATTTTTTATCGTTAAGGCAGTTGTCTTGAGGCGTGATGGGGTTTTCCAGTTCTCTAAGTATGGAGAACAATTCTTTCGTGCTTGAGTTAGCTTGTGTAATTCTATTATTGTAGGTCTCTTGTTTAGCTGAGATGATCTCTTTTTTATATTGAGATGAGATGTTAATTCATTTCAATTTGTTTTCTGGCGTGGGGTGAGCTTTCCAGGAATTTTCCCATTTTCTTTTTTCTAATCTAAGTTTTTTCAGAAGAGGGGTGAACCAGTTATTCAGGTGGCTCTGTGCTTCACTGTTTCTAAGCTTTAGTGGGGCAATCTTATCAAGAATTGTGTTCATAGTTTTGTTGAATGCTTCCACTAAGGCGTTGGGGTCTAAGTTATTTGGTAGAGCATTCAAAGTGGGCATGATGCCAGGGAGTAGTTTGTCTAGTGTCATATTGTTCTTGTTTCTGGTAAGTGCAGGTAGTGCACAAGGGTGTTGCAGTTTAGGAGTTTTAGTATCTAAAGAGAATGATATCAGATGGTGATCTGTCCATATTTGAGGTGAGATAGTAAGGGTAGAGATTTTGCAGTTGTGGTCAGCAACCCAATCTAGAGTTCTCCCTTTGATGTGCGTGGGCTCATTCACTCTTTGGGTGTAGCCTAATTCAGTCAGAATGTTAGAGGCTGCTATGGCTTGTGGGTCATTGGTATCATGGAAGCCTATACTAAGGTCAACAAGTAGTACTGATTGTGTGGTGTCTTTAAGGGTTTCAGAAAGGATGGTAGGTAGGTCTTCTATGAAAGTCTTGATGGGACCAGGAGGTCTGTATATCAAGTGGAGGTTGAGTGTTTGAGAGTTGGCTGTGTGTGTCTTAGTGGACATTATCTTGCAGGATTCAGTAGCCGGTGAAGGAGTGAGTCTCTAGAGATCTGGCGTTTATTAGGGCTCCTTTAAGTTTAGGTATGGAGTTAGTTGGAGGGAGGGAGATGTGGTTTGTTGGCACTGTAGGGGTGGTTATATTTTCTCTATTTATTTGAGGGTTATTATGCCTTTTGTGATTATAAGAGCAAGGTTTTGGAGTGGGTTCAGTGGCCATTTTAGTTCAGTGGTTATTGGTATCATATTTGATACGAGGATCAAAAATTCTAGGTAGTCGTGCACGTAGTCTGACATTTCTCATGGCTATATTGCATTGCTTCATGAGTTGTTGTGGATTATCCTGAAGGTTAGCTAGTCTGGGCGGCGCTAGGATATTATTGAGGGTGTCTATTGTGATTCCTATGAGGGGCGACATAATGTGTAATCCTATTAGTATGAGTAAGGTGCCCAGGTATGTTGGAATGGGCAATGTTAGGTGCATTGTATAGTGTGTGGGGTTCCCTGTGTCTAGGTGATAGGACTAATCTTTCTAATGACGCTAGGCAGGTTAAGTAGCAGGTCATAGAGAACTTGGTCTATTGGCACATCTAAGTTCGAATTCAAATACAACCAGAATTGCAGTGCGAGTAATCTAGGCAGGCACAATTATCTAATACTAATCTCTGACCAGTTTGCTAAAGCTTGTCTGGTTGGCACATCTATTGTATAGGTAGAACTTTGGGCACTTATGTTATCAAATAATGGGTATGAAAGAATATAGCACGCACAAGTAGTTGTGGCCTAGTAGAATGCATATCATACAAGGGCAGGTCTACTAGTAATATCACTTAACCCTGCTTACAGATGGGTCGTAGATTTTGTAGCAGCGCCCAAATTCAAGAGTCCATACATGAATAAGAACTGCTAGCAATAACCCTTTGTATTGTTCGCTAATAAGAGACAAATTTCCGCCAGCGACTAGATTCAGTAGTCCAAATGTGAGCAAAAATTACTAGTAATAGCACATTACATTGATAACTAATAGGAGACAAATTTCTAACAGTGCATAAATTACTAGTAATAGCACATTACACTGATTACTAATAGGAGACACATTTCTAACAGCGCATAGATTCAATATTCCATATGTGAGCACAAATTACCAGTAATAGTGCATTACTTGACTTCACCATACCACGCCCAAAGTAACGGGATGGGGGAAAGGTTCAACAGGGACCTCAAAGCATCCAGAGCAATTTCAGCATACAGGAAACCATTTGCCTCATTCTGTTCTCTTACAGAATCACCCTCTATTCTACCACTAGAATATCTCCCTTCAAGGGTTGGGCACATTCCTTTAGCATCAAGGCCACAATGCTTGGTCAAAGAGTCCAATTTGCAAATGAATGCCCCAGTTGATGTCTAGAGCATGTGTGCCAATTTGCTTAATAGTCAGGAACACATCCGGGTACCACACAACACGCAAAGCTCTGCTCGCATTGGTCTTTTGAAAGTTGGGGATTAGGTCAAAGTCAAGTTGCAGGACATCATCTACAAGGGAGAGCGGAAGTTCAACTCTCACATCACTGTGTCCAGAGTTGTTGAAGGATCTATCAGAATAGCTGATCGTCAAGTATGTGATGTATAGAGGGGTGCTCTCAACCAAGGTCCCCCGCACCGACAACTATAAACGGGTTCTTGGCATCCATCCCCATCATAGCCTAACAGCCCTGCTACCCAAAACACCTCCAAATCCTCTGACACAGAGTAGTCCTCTGGTTTCTCTCTGGTACTTTTAGAGGGAGATCAAGTCACAGCCATAGGGGAGAGTGGTCAGGGCTCGTGACATTATTTTTCTTCATCCAATGTGCTCACCCCCTCGTTTCCTTCTGTCACCATTGTTCCACCAGCAGTTGTCAGCGGATCTATGTCTATCAGAGTCAAGGAAAGGGGGTACCCCTAAAGATTTCCTATCAGGTATGCCCGCTGTACCAGGTGTCTCCCCGCAGTCTTGATCTGCTCCCTCCAGCTTGTAGGGATTTGTTTCCCCAGTTCGTCGTTTCTTTCCATTTATCTTGTTTCATATATCTAACGCTTTTGATGTTGTTGTGTTTTTTATTAAATGGGGAAGTGGTGCTGTATCTTGCCTGCTGCCAAGCTCCTGCATTTTCTGGAATGCGAGCATTAGCTGCAGGCAGCGCTATACAACTTCAGCTGGTCTCTTCCCAGTGCTTATGCAGCAGTCTGTAATCTTCTGCTCCCAATTAATGTTCCCCACCTGATCTTGCTTGACTTATTCATTTAGGTATCTAGTTACTCTCTGTAAACACAGCAGGTTGGGTGCTTGTATCACCCCAACACTATCACATGTAGGGTCCCTACCAGTCCAATCCTAGTCTCCTTCCCAGCACCATGACTAAAGTAAATGTCCCAATCAGGTCTCCTTTGCATTTACCACTCCAATGAAGGTGCTGATCCCAGACACCGCCCCTGTTGCAGCTCTAATCTCTTCTCTTCTTCTGGATCTTGCCTGGCAGAAACCGCACCCACAACTATAAACAACCCACTGGTCTCTTCTATCTCCACAACCCTGAAGCGTGATCCGCTGTTACTTCAGCTCTTGCCACCATCTCCATCTGCACCACTTTGCCTCTGATATGCTGCATGACCTTGATGGCAATTTGTCTTGTCGCGCAACCACCACTGCATGCACTCCAAGGTACACTATTATCGTCAAGCCCGGCCCCTCAGAGGAAGGGGCAAGATAATCACTGGGGATCCCCGTCCATGGTGCATGCCTTTCCTATGACCTCTGCCTTGTTTGCAGGCATGACAGATGCTTCAGTTGCAGAACTCCTAGGTCTGCACTTGAAAGGGCTCGAAGAACGGGCCAGTGGCACATGACCCGGGAGAGGAGCCACCTTCTCCTGAAATCCTTGCTGGAAGCGATGGACTCCAACTACATCAAAAAGTACTTAAAATGGCCTCTCACATAACTGCTTGTTGGTGGATGGGAAAGAGATCTAGCACGTTTACACTCGATCACATGGGGCTCAAATGAGCTTGGAGCAGAAACAATCCAGAGCTCCGAACAGTGACACCTAGTCAATGTCATCTGCTATCTCCACCTGTAATACCAATCGTAAAAATATGTCACAAAAAATAAAGTAAGGAGATGGAGTATTTCACTGTTAGTCTGCAACCATGTAAGTCATTCCTTTCTGTTTCATTGATGGCCTTCCATATTTATGTACGATTTTAGAATATCATTAAGATAAAAGATGTCTAAAATAGCACCTTCCTTCATCTTGGTCAGGTTACATCCTACATAGAAAACTAACTTAGAAAGCATGGTAGTTTGCAGTACTTGCCACAAACATTCACTTATTTGAGGCAAAGGATGAGAAACGTTAGCTATGATGTCAGAGCGCCAGGGGACCACTCCGGTGGTGATGGTGCATGGGACAAATACCTTTAACATTAACATTTATTGGTAAATAATCAACGCAGAGGCCCAGATCTATCACTTATTTCTTCGCAATAACATCACAGCTGCATTGGAAGTAGAGGTTTGAATGCATAACCTCTGTAAGCTTCCCTATGGTATATTCCGACCATATGTCAGTGTGTTACCTGAAGATCACTCTTGGAAATCCTAAATAATCATTTTATTGCAGCTGACAATATCCTTAACACCACGATATGTGAAGGGAATCTTAAATTCTATTAGTCCCACAATGCCATCATGATAAATTTCCTTTCCTCCCACATTCTGCATAATAGTTTTGCAAACTTTCTGGGGCGGTTAGACAGAATTTATTTTTCATCAAACAAAAAAACAGCAGAATGTATAGTTTCAAAATATTATGTCAAAAGCAGAGGTATCGATAACATTAAAATGACTTTTCTCAGCAAGGACATCTCTATGCATCTCTAAATGCCCTCGTACCATTTCTAATGGCCCGCGGCCAGGGCGTTCCCTTCAATAGCGATCTGAAACGGCAAGAGTTCATCGCTTCCACCGCAATGGCTGCCGGATCCTTACTGATCATCCTGAAGATCTCCCCTTTTTCCCTTTTCACACTAAGACTCCTCTCCACCCTTCAGCGTCAGCAGGTTGGATTCCAGCTCCAGTCTCCATAGGGACTTCCTTCTCTACTCCTTCACCCGACTTGAAAAGCCACTTGCACAACCTTAAACCACCCAGTGATCGTCACTCATGTTCGCTAGCTGTTTCCGTGTGCTGGGCGTAGACGGTCAATGTGAAATTATTCCCTCTCTCTTATGCAACTCATGCCTCACTCTCTACGAGCACAAGCTCTTCTTAACTTCTCTGTTTCCTGTCCTACCTTCACAAACTCTCACTTTTGCTGCTTCACGCTCCTTGCGCCCCCGCATTGAAATCCCTCACCACTGAAATATGACTGGGGATCCGTGTGGTCTTGTACAGAAGTCATACGACCTAGCAGTACTGGCTGGGCGGTTCCTTTTTGGGGTGGAGCCAAACCTGATTTGCCAATGTCTGTTCCCCTTTTCTGATAGTACAGCAGGCTGAAATACGACGGCCTGTAGGTTTGCTAGAAGCAATGTTAGTGATTATGACTCTCTAAAAACCTTCCATCCACCCAATCCCCAGTTTTGCAAAAGGCCACCAACCGAGTGGTTCAGGTATGCTCCGACAAGAGGCCCGAGTTTGATATATCGAACATGACAAACTAAACACATTTGGGGTTGAGCTGGACTCAAGCAGATCCAATCTGCCCTAGCAGTTCAGGCTTGAATATTTAGGGTTGGGGGCTAGCCAGATCTACATACTCTAATAATAATACTAATATTAATACGTTCTCTTATGTAGCGCTTCAGGCCAGATTCCTCCAGCTTCTAACCACTGTAATAACAGGTGTTAATATTATCCTATTTGGAAAGGGCTTGATTTATCAACCTCGGGAGTCTGAAAGATTGAGTTGACGCTGCCACGGGATTAGAACTTGAAAGGGCAAGTTACCTCATGTCAGAGACCAGCACTTTACCCGTGAGTTATCCACCCGGACACATGATTTTCACCTTCTGTTACGGCACAAGCTGAAAAAATATGGTTGCTAGGGTTTCCCCAGACCAATGCCAGTGGTTATGATTCATCCTAAACCTCCCATTCACTTTTTAGTTTAATTCAATATTGAGCACCCTAATTTTCCAGACTTCGCTTTATGGAAAACGTTTGCCATTGTACATCCCATAACTCCTTCTCTTTTAGTGCTTATCTCTAGGGGCCCACGTCTATGCTGTGAACTACCCAGAAGGACGCACTCAGGACCTCAGAACTTAATTTAGCAAAATATGGGGTCATTTTGATATGGGGGGCCTTTAATAATTGTTGTATTGAAGAGGTGTACTTAAGGCATGTAAACCAGAGAATAAGTGGACTTACGCGCCTACGTCTAAGCCTGTTCCTTAAACAATCATGGAGGAGGCTATTGACACGAAAGCGTTAGAGGAAGGGGCCTCCCCCTATAAATTGCCCCCCAGTGTTTTGTTTCTGGCGATCTCTGCCCTTGGGTTTGTTGTGGTTTCTGGCTAGATGGTGTGCCTTGGATTCCTGCTGTTCTGGCAATAACCTTCTCATTGCTGCATATCTGATCTCTTTATAAAAAAAATACTTATTCAATTTTCTTCCTAATGCGCCTTTTAATTAAGCAATACATCCCGAGTTGGGGGGCATTACTGGGTCAGGTATTTCTTAGGGACGTAAATTAGAAGCCCAAGCTAAACGAGGGTTTAATGTTAACCGCAGGACATTACCTGCCCCGGTAATGCCCCTCTAGCAAGGGGTGTATTGCTATTAGTATTATCCCGGCATGTTGTACCGTGATACCGATAGTTTTATTTAAGTTGAGAAGCAGTGTGTTTGCTGTTTCTCAACTTGAAAAAAACTGCAAACGAAGATAGCTGTCATGGATCAGGGAGAAGGGAACGACACATAGTCAATTCTCACTTTCCATGGCGCCCATTTCCGGGACGGAGTTGTGCCGGGAACACTGAGTGTAATTGGGGAGGTGATCGGCGTGAGTGGGGGATGTGGAAATTGCAGTTGAGGGGTGGGGAGGGAAGGAGGGCGGGTGCACTTGCCTGATTACCACCAGGAAAGATGGTGGCCTGCTGCTTCCAAGAAGGCTCAGAGCAGGGGTTTTACCATGTGCTCTTGATTGGCTGGAAGGCAGTTATCACCCCCTCCCCCGCCGGGTACTAATTGGGAACAGTTCAAGGGCTTCAGTTGGCTGGAGACTGACTGTCGTTGGGTTACCATACTTTGCTTATGTTTTTTTGCAATTCCGGCAATAATGCAAAGTTCCCTCTTTTGAAGAGATAGGTCAGGCTTTGAGCTTTGTAATTTGCATGTGAAAAGATAATACGTTTTATCATTTCTCTTGTTTACGGAGTTCTTGTGTGAGAAACAGCAGTGCCAAGAGGGGCAGACTTCCCAGCTAGTTTTATTATCCTACTCAGAGTCTACTGGTTGTGTTATGGGGTGTACTATAATGAGGAGTAGGTCGGACTAGGGTGGAGTGCTGGGAAGAGGAGTGGCGTCTGAATGGGAGGGAGACCTAGATGTATCCGTCCCCATAGGAGGTTAAACGGGAAACAGGGGAGAGGGATGGGTCTGACTTATTGGAACACAGATAGAGCGCCTTAGATGAAAAAAGATAGAGAGAAGTGTCCCGATCTCGGAACTGATGGACCAAAGGGCAAAGGGAAAACATCCCCTTATGGGGCTGGAAATTGCTACACACCAAAATATACTAAAGGGTAAGGAATATGGGCGGCACTTAGCCTGAACCCTGGGGTAGAAAGGCTGGCCACTGAATAACCATGAATAACTCTATTGAGGACCAACACTTCTGCACACAACATAGGAGTGGTAGTTGTAGCGGTACAACGTCCTTTCATTGCCTGCCTGTTCATCCCCAAGCTTTTTAACATGCATATTCCATCGAATGAGCTCATCGAATTTTTAAGGGGGGGTGGGAAAGGGCAGATAAGCGTTTGGGCGGGTGGACAATAGCAAAAAATAAGTGTGGGAGTTTGGCGTGGGCCCCCCCCAAAAAATAAAAAACCGATGAGCACATTCGAAGAAATGTGCACGTTAAAAAGTCTGGGGATGACCAGGCAGGCGATGAAATGACATGGAACCGTTGTAGAACACCAGAATGTATGACTGGGGAAGTGACATGGGCCACAGCCAGTCAAGGCAGAGGAGGTTGGATAGGGTACTGCCACTAACTAACCCTACTAAAAGACTCCTCCTTCTGCATACACCTCTAAAACTCTGAACTAAACACAACCAGACCTCTACAGCACAACAAAGCGCACGCACTTCACTACACCACAACAAAACAAACCACACATAGCCTCGCCCAACAGCACATGGCACTACCAGACAAAAAACACACCTACGCTCAGCGAACGGTGCAAACCGAACTGAAGCTGCCAACAGCATATCTCAGCTCTCTTGCCCTTTTCTCCCGCTCAGTCCTACTAACTAGTACCCGCCCCTTTTGCTTTACAGATGCACCAGAGCACCAAAGAACTGCAAAGGTGGTAATAGTGCACAGTATAAGAACTTTTAACATAGCATTATCTTCTGTGTGTTCATGTCACAACAATTTACAGGGCAAAATGTGTTCAAACACTACGCACGAAGGGATGCGCAGACATCACGAAAGAGAATGGCCATTAATATAGCAACAATGCCCCTCCCGTGGGCTTCACCAGCCTGTTACAGCCTGGGGCACGAGTTATAAGCCCAAATTAGCGAGCTAAATAAATGAAAAGGCTACAAAAGAAATTGATCACAGGGCAAAAAGGGAGAAGGGAACTACTTGTTGTCATTTCTCCATTTCCCAGCTAGCCATGATGTCATCGGCGGAGCAGTGGCAGGCGAGCGGCGGAGCACCAAATATAATGGGGTTGGGGTGGAAGTGTAGGCAAAGTGGAAATAAGGGTTTGATCAGCGATTCGGGGCAAGGAAGAGTGGGGAAGTGGGGGCAGGATAGCAGGGAGGGAAAAGAAATGGTGCTGGTAGCCTAATCAGCCCGCAGATCGATTATTATGCGAAATGAGATCAGTGGATTCAGCCCACGTTTGGAAGGAACTGATTGGCTGAGGAACCCACACTGGGAGGTAAGGAGTTACATTCGGATTGTAAAAACGTCAAAACGTAAAAGAAATATTGGGCTTTATTACGAGTGTGCCGGCCGAACCCGCACACTCCGAGTTCTGTGTGCGGCTGCCGTCCCACCTGCCAACCGCTCGCAGACTTTCATGGAGGCACCGGCACCATTATTTACGGTGCTGGTGCCTCTGTGTTCCCCATTCCCATTGAGTCCTATGGGACTCAATGGGAATGGGGAATACCATTTTTCTGGCGCCTGAATCACCGGACCGGCAGGGTTAGAATCCCACGCTGTTACCGGCAAGCCAGGTGCCGGAAAAATTCACGGGTCCGGTGGCAGCTTGCCGGTTTTACCGGCACGGGTACCGCCAGACTCGTAATGAGGCCAATTGTTTAGATAGTGTTACTTCATTGCAGTAGCAGATTGCAACTTGACTCATATATATATGCGCATGTTGCATACGTTGGTTTAATAGAATATTAGTACCCAGCAGGGATGCGGCTTAAACCTCCCAGCCAATGAGGAGGCTCGGAGCAGGGTAACTACCATACGGTAGACGTGAGGTGACTTTGGAATAGAAGCCGAGAGGTGACAGAGGGACAGAACGTAGGAATCAGAATGATAGAGGGTGTGAGGCAGGCGCTCCAGGCATGTATGCGACTTTCGAGCCCACCAAGGATGCTTTTTGGCTGGTTCAGGGAAATCCAATCAACGGGCTCCTTATACACGTGCCAGAACACTTCAAGGGCATCCAAAGAACGTGTTGTGTTTTAAACTCCATGGCAATTGTGTTTTTTTGCAATATCCTAAAGGTTTCCTGGCACCAATCCTGCAGGCAGCTAAACCACTGTTGAAATGAGTTGAATCGATAGTTCCAACACAAGGTTTCCACAAAATGTTAAGGCCAATCAAAGGAAGCAGAACTATTGACTATAAAAACTGGATCAATAAATGTGATAGCATATAGGGCCCCCACCTTTAAAGACTTAGAAAGTTAAATAATGACAAAGGACATTCCAGCAGCGCAATTCCCAATGGAAAATGTACCTTGAGTTGGCATAAACGCTGATTCACCCACGAAGAGAGGAACACATCCATGGCACATTAGTAATTTCACCCGCATGTTGAAAAATAATGCCTATCTAGATGGGAAGGAGTATGGGATGAGGAGCCAATTGGTCGGGATGCACCAGACATGCCAATTTCATAGGGACGAAGGGACAGAGCGGAGGAGTATGCACGAAGTATGACATGGCATTTATAACGCGCCTGTACACAAGTGTTTCTAGGCACGACAAGACGAGGATGGAGAAACAAAGGGAGGATAAAACAACAATCTAACTTGGCCTTGTGTCATTCAGATCGCACAAGAGCAGGGAAGGGGGGAGGGGAGAAGTGCTAAGGGTGGGTGGTGGATGGAGAAGTGTGGGACAAAGGAAAAACAAGAGTGCAGCCAATGGGTGGCAAGTCTGGAGAATCATAAGTGTAGCCAACGGGTGGCAAATAAGTGCAAAGGAGGGGACTGTCGGGTTACAGATACAGACCACCAGTGCAGGGGAGCCAAGAGGCACTGCAGGATTGCAGCTGGACAGGCAGGGACCTGGGCCCAAGTTCAGAGAGTGACCAGGTGACCAGTGTGTGGATCAGGTGGGTGATCAGCAAGGGAGAAGAAGAGAGAAGACAGAAGCAAAGAAAAAGGTCTTCAGTTGCTTCCGGAACCGGAAATTGTTCTACTCAAGTTTCAGAGAGGCAGGGAGGCTGATCCAGAAGGAGGCCCCAGCCGAGGAAAGAGATCTTCTCCCAACTCTTTGCTTGGAAAAGTGACTGATCCTCGGAAAGTTGGAGGTGGAGGAGATGAGAGCTTGAGAAGGAAGATATTTAGGAAGAGAGAGTTGGAGGTAATGCGGTCCCAGGCCCCAGAAAGCCTTGTGTACAATGCAGAGGGTCTTGAACTTGATCCTTGCCGCAACTGGGAGCCAGTGACGAGATTTCAGATCTGGAGAGATACGATCCCTGGGCTTGAGGCCAAGGACAAGTCTTGTAGTCCTGTTCTGGATGAGTTGCAGAGGACGGTGAGTAGAGGCAGTAAGATTTAGAAAGAGGCTGTTGATATAGTCCACACTAGAGAGGACCAGAGCTCTGGAGACAGTGAGCTTCTGGGGGAAAGTGAGAAAAGGGAGAATACCTCTGAGGAGGTGCATCTGGTAGTTTGACTTCTTAGATACATCAGAGATGTGAGGAGAGAAGGAGAGTGAGGAGTCGAAGATGACCCTGAGGTTCTTAGCCTCACAGGTAGGAGCAGGAAGAGGGCTCAGGGTGGGTGGCCAGAGAGTGAGAGGAAAGGAGGGAGCTGGTGTTCTGATGAGGAGGATCTCAGTTTTACTGGCATAAAGGCAGAGATCATTGGCGGCACACCACTCCTGAGGAAAGTATGATGAAAGGGTACATTTTCAAGTGTTGTTGAATGCAGCTTTGGGCAATGTGGGCTCTTACAAGTCTGGAAGCATGACCTACAGGTTAGTGTGAAGCAAGGATGCATAAGTAGGGCACCCGGGTTCATAAATGGCCGTATTGCACAGAATATGCGCAACCCACAGTGCAGCCAGGTGCTACTGGCAGGCCAGAAGATAAGAAAAAAGTAAAAATAAATGGTAGGGTGACCAGATGTCCCGGTTTTGACGGGACTGTCACACAATTTGCCCTCAAGACCCAGTGTCCCAAGGCTTTTTTCCGTTTAAAAAACTTGTCCTGGCATTGAGGGTCGGGTGAAGACTGTTATGGTTTTTTGAGAGACAAAATTGAAAAATCCAAGATCGAGCCGTCTAACCCTCTACCCATTCACTTTTCACCCCTTCCCATACCTTCTCTGTTCCTCCAGATCCTCTCTCCTCTAATCAGTGCTCTGTGCCTCCGAAATGCACTGAGACAGGCCACCAACATAGAAGTAGGACTACAGTTTAATCGGCATCCTGTTTCTGATTTAGTCCTTCTTTTGTGTTTACCATTGGTGAAACAGTGGTCCTACTTCTATGTCAGCTGTCAGGTTTTTTATTTTGGAAATCTGGTAACCCAAAAAAGGACACACCATTCCAGAATGGCTGGTGAGCAATGGATACTTGATGGCCTCCCGGCACTATTCCCTTGCCAGTGTTCACACCAGGAAGAGAACCGGCAGGCGTGTAACACCTGCTGCAGAAAAGGAGCACGGTGCTGGTAATGGGTGTGTGGGGACCAGGAGCGGAGCAGATGCAAGAGGTAAGGTGATCGGGGAGCAGGAGAGGGTGTGCAGACAGCAGTGCAACAGCGCATACACGTTGGAATCTGAGCAGCAAGGGGTTCCATAGATAGAATATTGAGTATTGCATGCAGTCCGTGGAGCCTGATGGGCTCTCAGGGTTCAAAAATTCTCTCCTCCAGGGTGAAAATGGGGATGAATCCACAAAAGCGAAGTTGGGAAACAAGCAGACTCAACATTAAACAAGCACTGGCAATGCCAACAGTTTGGGCTTTTGTGTAGGCATCGGAAAGGCACTTGCCAGGCAATGCCCTAGTGCTATTAACTTGGCGTTTATGGTAGCAGATGAAAAATGGTACGAGCACCTGGGCATCTAATAGCAGTGACTGGAAAATGGCTGATAATTATATAGAAGCTAAAACTGTTGGCTTTGCCAATGATTGTTTTTAACAGGGCTTCAGTGAAGGACGCACATAGGGCCTCATAACGATTTGGGTGGTAATCCTTACATGCAGCGGTAACGGTGCCCAATCTAAAATCAGCTTAAAGCTGGGGGTAAACACACCAGATAAATGCCCATTTGTGGCACAGTTACTGCCAGCAGTATTACCATGCGGTAATTGTGCTGAAAATTCCTCATTGGGTCCAATGAACCCAATGAGGAACGGGGAGTAACAGTTAACGCCCAACCCGTTATCTGGCGGTAATACCGGCAGATGGGTGGGCGCTTACACAAATAAAGTTGGGTGGTATCCCAGCCAGAATACCGCCCAACTCGTGATGAGGTCCATAGTGCTTATAAATCAAGTGGCTGAAGGCAGACCAGATTTAACATATTATCACAACAGTAGTGGGTTTCTAGCTCCAATTAGGTCATAAAATCTCAGAAGACTGCTTTGACAAATCACTGGCAGGCACTCGAGTGCAATGTTTGATGGTAAGGCTTGATTAAAGAAAGCTGAAAGAGTTCCCACGAGGAGGTGTTTTGGGAGGGGAGGGGCAGGAAGTGGGTGGGAAAAGCCATAGGGATTAGCATGGGCAGTCACTGGGTGGGCAAATAACCAAACAACACCTTCAAGCCCTCCCCCCCCTATCAGTACAGTAATGCCATAGTTTTGGCTTATAGTTGGCCTTGCCACCTAATAGCCCAAACTAAAAATGGCATTTAATTGATCCAACATCTGACATCAGTGCCCTCGTGCGAGTCAAGCAGTGAGATACAACTACAGAAATGTTAACAAAGCAAAGGATTACAGACTGTTAGTGTCCCGGAGGGGGGCAGTGGCGGCCTTCCAACCAATGAGGAAGCTTGGAGTGGGGCACTTACCACACTGTACAGCCCCCGCTCCGAGCCTCCTTAGAGTGGGAAGTCACCATCTTCCCTCTCCGACTTAATGGTAAGTGCGCTTACCATGTGCCCCCATGTCCCATCCCCCACACCCACCCACCTTTTACACACATTTTGCCCCCCACACTACCTCCTCACTTACTTTTATCTTTCTTGTTGGTTGCCGGCAATGGGAACTGTAATGTTCCCGGTTCAGCTCAAATGTCGAAATGGCCACGATGGAAAGGGAAAGGGACTATATGAAGATACACTTTAAATGGATTACCTGGAGTATTCCACTGCCAGGAATCCCCCCTGGGTTTTGTAGATACCCCGGTATACTCTCCTGCCAGGTATCTTTTCACAATGTCTTTCTTTCATATACTTTAAATGCATTACCCGGTATACTCCTCTGCCAAGAATTCCCCGCTGGGTTTTGTAGATCCTTAGTATACTCTCCTGCCAGGTATCTTCTTCCCCAAATGCTCACTGCCAGATGTAATTCATTCGCCAGGACTTTTTTCAATGTTGTATCTGGCTTTCCGTATAGCACAGTTGTATTCCTGCACGGTCAACACTTCATTGGCTTTAAATACAAATTGTTCCATCTTTCCCCATTTTGACATCTCAGATATAGAGACTCGTGCACATTCTGTCTTCCAATTCCTTTATTAACATTCATCTGCTTATGAAAACATTTGCTCCAATTTGCCCCATATTGACATCTCATGCATGAGGATTTGTGCAAATTCTGTCTGTCTAAGTTACTTGGTGAGTATTCAGAATGTACTTTTAATTGTTCATGTGCCTGAAGGTACGCCCCGGGGTTCCCAAAAGCACGGAGCCAAATCACTTGTGTCTGATAGGGTTTCTGTTCCCTGGTACCTTGCTGTGGTGAAGTCGTCAATCAGAATGGTGTCTGCTTTGCAGACCCTCTTTCAGCTCTCCCGGCGGCCTCGCATTCACTTGCCGGTAACGTTTCTGCTGTTTGGCACGACTGCATCCTCGACAGCCTCGCTGCTACTGCCTGTACTTTGGCGGCTCCTCCCCGGAGCCTGCCACGCTCCCTGGGTCTCCTGCCACTCCGGTAAGAAATGCTGACAAGCGGCAGCTTGAAAGCACCTGCCTCCATCAGCATTGTCCATTCCTGTGCATCTATCTTAACCTGCGGATCTGCTTCCCACTTCTCCCAAGCTGCTTCTCTTCTCTCCGACTACTGACTGAAAGTGCAAACCATTTTTAAATGTCCTGCGCAGCTGATCTCCATTGTAGCAACTAGTCTGCGTCTTTAGCTTGGGGTTTCTTTCAATCATACTAACTCCTTCCTCTTCCTCATCTCAGTATTGAGGCGTTATGGGAGTTGGGGTTCATAGGATCTATAGGAATTATAAGGTGGATTTTTGTTTAGTGTAAAACCATAAAAGACAGGAAATGTTAAGTGTGTGTTATGTACATATGAGGTGTGAATGGGTATTCTTCCAAGAATGTTTCTTAGGAAGGGTTCTTAGGGTGTTGTAATGGGAGGGATTTGTGTAGTGACACCATTCCATCAGGAAGTCAGGAGTTACAGGGAATTCCTCATGTATAAGGGAAGAATACTGCCTCTCTCCCGATGAGCGTCACCACATCTCCCCGACAGCCATCTCCTCCCATGTGATCCTCCCTCATAATACCACCCCAGGGTCAGGAATAGGTAGCGGCTGCCGTCCCCTCGCCACATTGGGATCTCAGGCTGGGGGTCAGTGAGGACTCCTTAGGAGTCACACAGAGGCCAATTAATTGGTGGACCTTTGCTTTATAAGGAGCCAAGGGCCACATAGTTAGCAGACATATGCTTTGCTGTGTGCCAAGAAATACAATTGGTGGAATCATCCTTAATCCATAATATCATAAACTTCATGATCCAATAAGAGTGTATATAGATGGTCGACTTCTTCTGTGCCTATCCTTCTGGCTCTGCATTCTCCCCCATTTTCTTGCTGGTTTCATACTATATAAGTGCCATACTGTCATGGATGGCTTCAATAATTCCCAGACTCTTAAAGGCGGTTCAAGAGTTTTTATATTCCAGTTGGCAAATATTACATTTTGTATCCTGGTCAAGGTGCGGGTCGAGTACACCAAGGGGCTTCCTTCTCACAACCTGCAGTGGGCTCCCTCCACCCTCACCCAGGTGTCCATATACCATGGGTTTTCCTACCAGCGATCAGTAACACCTACAGGTGAGGGCCTAAAGACAAAAAGCCTCATCTATCTGGCTTCCTCTGGGGACATCCTAGGGGTGCCCTGACCTAACATATACCAGGAAACTTATGTTTTCAATGTACCAATGACAGACACTCTGGTTCAGCTTCTCCCTCAGTCACTTCCGGGTCTTGCTACATCCTCTATTCTACACCCTCTCGTTCCTCCCCTTGTCCCCTTTTGTCTCGCTGTTTCTGGCTGTCTCTCGCACTCTCATCTTCCCCACCAATGTTCACACTCTACCTCTGATCTTCTTTCATCACTCTTCTCCACTCTCCTATTCCCTCTTCTTGCCTCCCCACCCTCTCCACTCCTTTCTCCACTCACCACTCTTCACTCACCTCTCACCCCTCTTCACGTTATTCTCCTCTTCCACTCTTGAGTCTCTCAGTTCTACGTTGTTTTATCGAGGTGAATTACTTTATGACAAAATAACTTTGTGGGGTTTTGGTTTCGTTTTCACCAGCCATGCACCCCCGTTCACTCTCCCACACCTGCCCCCCACAGTTCTGAGCCCCACAACTCCCTCTACCCCTCAATACATGCATATATTTTTACTTCCCCACAAAGTTATTTTGATGAAGTGAATTACCACAAAGTAATTTACTTTGATAAAACAACGGTATCAACTCTCTCCCCCTCCTTTCACTCTCCCAGTCACATCCCTTTCTCTCGCTCAATCTTCCACTGTATAACTATGTCCACTCACATGCTCTACCACACACTCACACATTCAACGGCTCCCTCTCCCAATCAGGTACCACTCCACCTCACCTAAAACAACTCCAGTACAATCTCTGCACCACTCTAGTCCACTGTCCTTCTTCCACCTGCTTCTTTTGCTCCACCTCCACTCCAACTGACCTCATCTGAACACCCTTCACTCATTTTGGGTTTTGCAGGAATTGCATACCCCAGACTTGCTTTTCTGTTCTTTTCCTCCCCCTTCCATTGGTTGCTCAGCTGACTTGATCGCTCAGGACAATCTGGACCTACTCTTTCCCCCGGGGTTGGGCCACAACACCCGGAGGCTTAAATACCACATTTACCCCTGCCTCCTTTTCACATACAGCGGTTGTACCAGTCTCTTGGATGCAGGGCCCTGCCGCCGGGCTGTCCTTTCGGATGGGAGGTAGGTTCCCTTTGCTCTTTGGATGTTCTCTTTGAGTGGTGCTTCTGTTCTGGAATTCCCTGCAAAGCTGCTGGTTTCATTCTGCAGGACATGATAAGTTTCCGTTCCTGCATGGCCTCCTGGGACTGGCATTCCTGCAACGAACCAAAACTAATTCTGGTCAGAATAAGGTTTGGCAGGCATTGGTTGATTGATAGCGGTACCACTTTCACCAGGCATGGCACAGGTAGCGAGGGCAGAGACGACCCCCCATCAAATCACTCGTCCCAGCTATGGGGCATGACTGGATCTGGTGAAAACCCTGGTAGACCTCCTGCCCCAGAACAAGAGGGGTGCTTTCTCTCCCCTGGTGGGGGCATGGTATTGACTCTGTCACAGTACATACATGCATGGCAAAGCAGGGGCAGGAACATTGGGAGCAGTGAATGAGTCATTAGATAGAGACAGTGGCTTGTGTACAAGGTGACTAAGGTTAAAAGAGAAGAGGAAAAATAGGAAACGCTTTCCTTTTTGAATACACACAGAGTGCTGGAGGAGATGGTCCAACCCAGAAGAAGCCGCATTGGGTCATCAGCAGGCAACCTCTGTAGAACAACGTGTTTCTGCCATCTATGCTGACTTTGGGGTTAGACTCGCTGTCACCAAAAAGGACCTTGTTTTGAACCAAGGGGGGGTGGGCGGAGGGGTTGAGAGTCCCTCTCCCATGTGCAATTGAAAATGTAATGCTCCTTCCTCTTCAAACCTCTCAGGATAACTACTTTAAGATCGATTAACTCTACTCCGCTGCCTTTATATAGGTTGCGTGGGCGCAAAGTTTCGACGAAGTTGAGCACTGAAGCAAGAATGCATTGTCAAGCTTATCCTCTTCTCTATAGAATCCGCTCAAGATACAGGAAGGTAGATTTCAAGACCTAACAAGGACATTTTCAAAGTTATGCAATTGGTTAATATAGTACTATGATAAACAGATATCTAGGGTAGGCGAAGAGTCTTTGTTTCGACCTTATGCAGTCTTTTTCAAGGCAATTATAATGTCATGCGACCAATGGTGATTAGCCTCAGGCTGGCGAGGTATCAACACTAGTGAGTTATCAAAATCTGTATAGTACAACAGAGTCCCTAATATCATAGTCGAGTCGAGTGTGCTTGATGTACTGACATTCAAATACTACATGTATGAAGGTGGCAGATTCATTCAAAGTTCCTTTTCCCCATAGTGATTAATATGATTCTCTATACATCTTGTTGTGTTTCAGTTGTAAGTGCCCTGTTGGGTGCACTTGGCCGCCTTCGGCGTTCAGTCTTTACATATTTAGCCATTGAGTTGGGAAATAGAAGCTCCCAGTGCTTCAAGTGGGCTGGTGCAGCTGCGACGGGAGATGCGCCCCCAATTAAGTCAGGCAAGCTGAAAGAAGTGCAAGCCAGCCACTGTGTCGCTGTGGCTGGCGGGCACTTCTTTCAATCAGTGTAACTTCCTCTGGTGACCCCTCGCACGAGGGATCACCAGTGGAAGTTATTGTCCTTTGTTTCCCCACCCCCTCACCAGGTCACAGAGGCGTCGTTAACCCTCGGCAAACCTGGGGATTCCTTGACATATTTCGAGGTTTATAAAAGATGGCTCGAAAAGTACACAAACCATAGTAAGATACGTACATAAATATATTACATTTATATATATTTGTGTGCATACCTTACGGTTTGCGTACTTGTTTAAGCTACGCCCATCCCACCAGCCATGCCCGCAACTGAGCCCCCCCCCCCTCGATGTCTTAATCCACTTAAAGCCCTGGTATCTCCTGCTACCAAAGCAGCACGAGGCGCTTCCTATAGTGCTGTGCGCCACAGACAGCCAGAGCTTTACTCTATGCAATCATGAGTACGGTTCCACTCACCTGAAATGTTGGATCCTGCCATTATGCCGGTGCAGCCGTTGAACATAACGGCAAAGACGGTGGTGAAGCTCATCATGCGGCCCGTGGTGTAGTCGGGGGAATATCGAGCTGCGAAAGAAATAACACCATGAGGGAAACGTTCAGGACTTCTCGTTCAAATTCTCAAAAAGAGGTCCAGTGGAAGCACATAGGCCTCTTATTTGCATTTGAAATGGTATTAGCTTGACAATTTACAAACAGCATTCAAAACAGGCGCACACTGGTTTTGTGGAAACAACAAATTAGTTTAAATGCTCACAAAAACAATCCAACATGTGGGTCCTTGAGCCTGTGCATAGCAACTCGGTTATTCTACCCAAAGCTCACTTCAAATGAGCTCCAGATGGCCTGCCGGGGATATGTGTGGCTGGTACTTCTATCCAAATATGGCCCTTTCCTCTGCAGACTCCAGACAAAATGTTCACTAGGTATCTAGTAAGCGCAGACATGTGTTGGCCCTGCAGAAATGCCACCTGCCAACAGTTACACGTGCTGTGAAGTGCGAGATGGCTCATCTCGAGGGTCTTAGGTCTGGAAATGACACGGCATTGTAGCCGTTTAGGGATGGGGCATATCCTCGGAGCTGGACCAGCTCTCACATGGCGAGAGGGGCGTTTGAAGAAGAGGGCACCAGTGCTGGCCCGCAGGCAGATCTTGTGGGTCTGCAAATCAATGGGGCACGTATCTGTGGAGAAGCAGTGCTCAGAGAGGCACACGATATGTGCAGAGGGGTACAGTGTATTATTTACGTCTGGCGTGCCCTTACGCCCATGTCTGGCCATGGATTATTGGTGCTAAGGCACCCGGAGAGCCATATGGGCCCCCTCTTTACCTAGATCCTGTGACAGGGGGCCTCATTCCGAGATTGGAGGCAGTCATGGCGCTATTTGCGCCATGACTGCCTCCAATAACGGGACCGAGTCGGGTGTGGTGCAATGGGAATTTATCAGTCTAGTCCGACCCTGGCGGGACCAGTAAGTCCCCATTGCACCAACCAAATCCCCATTCCCATTTGAGCCCCCATAGGGCTCAATGGGAAGGGGGAAGGCGCTATTGACATGCCTGCTAATGGCAGGCCCGTAATTAGCGGCCTGGTCCCCTAACGGGACCCCTAAGGGACGTGTGGCCTAACCACACGTCCCTTGCGGTTCCCGTTAGGGAACCTCAGAATCGGGTGGTAGGGGATTACCGGCACCGGTCTCCTTACCGGTGCCCGGTATCCCCTACCGCCCGACTCGTAATAACCCCGAGGGTGTTCCAAAGTCTGCAAAACTTTCCAATGGTGCTGTAATCCAAAACAAACATCCAGCAGAGTGCTGCTATCGGCGAGTGCCACGCAGATCCTCGACTGAGCCGCGCGCCAGCCAGATACCAGCCCAGCCAGAACAGAGTTTCCCCATTTAGGCTTGGATTTCTGGGCTTCCGGGTGCACATGAGGTTCTGCAACACAGATTGCAGATCTTCAGCCACACTGACCTCAGGATCCTTGTCAAGGAGTAGCTGTTGGCCGGAGATGGGGTCATTAGCAGGACCAGCAACAGCAGAGGGCCCTCTTCCTTGGCTTCGGGAGAAGTTCAGATCTCTCTAACCGAGCCCTCCCATCCCAGCCAACCACCTATGTGTCAGGAGGCAAACGCCAAGTGGTATGTTTCAAGGTCTAGGAGGCCACAGCCGCCCCGGGCTAACGCTAGCTGAAGACGTTTCAAGCTGACTCGAGTTGCGTGTGCAGGAATTTGTCCATGAGTGTGATGATTTCTCAGTAAACTCTCCCAGGGGCAGGTAGAGGCAGCATGGATAAAACAGAGTTCACTTTTGCTGTGATGACCATTTTAATTGCCATGATCCAGACCCACATTGAGACTCGTCCATCTTTCAAAGAGTCTCTTCACTTCTTCCAAGATCCTATTTAGGTTCTAGCTTATCAACACAGCCTTATCCATGTGTAGGCATGTGCCCAGGTACTGGAGTCTCTCCGGAAAACAAATGAAATCCATGACTCCCGGGACTCTCATGAGGCCTTCTCTGGAGGGGAGAAGAGCTCCGGATTAGACTTCCCACCAAAGTCATTCATTATGGACAGTGTTTCCCACAGAGATGACCCAACAATCGTAATAACTTTGACTCGACAATGGAGAAAAACACTTGCCAATTTCATCGCAAGCTGAAGACTGTCTTATTTGAGTACCTATCATCCTGGTCCCTCCCCTTATACAGGGCTTTTGTCTCGTCTCAGGTGTCTGTTGCCTTGTGTTCATGTTTGGGGCGCCCCGATGCTTGCGGGCTTCGGCGCCATAAAATAAATAAATAAAATAACAAGGGGCAAGTCATTCAAGTATATGATTTGATATAATAGGTTATTTATAACACGCTTAATACGGTTAACAAGGTTTGTAAGCGCAGACCCGGGGATCGTACCTGTGTTGCTCCGTGTTGTCTTGCTTCCAAAGCGAGCACGTTGCTGCTGAGCTATCCTCCCAAGCCATAGCGTCTGCTTTCGACCCCCAATTTCAGTCCTTCCACTTTATTTTCCCCTCGCAGTACCGTAGCCAGGGTTTCCATAGACATAAACAGCAGAGTTAACAGGGGGATCCCCTTCGTGTGCCCCTCATTAGCTCAAAAGAACTAGCGATAAGCCATTCACCATGAGAGATGCTGTTGGGTTCATGTAAAGGAGTTTTGTCAGCCCAATGAACTTGTCGCCAAAGTCCATATGTCCAAGCCCCTTGCACTTTCCCCGTTACCGCTCCCCTTGTGCACGTCCTCAATGTCACTGGGCCTAGTAAGATCGTTGTTTTTGTCCTCCCTTGTACCCATCCCATGCCTCGTCCCACCCTGAGACACTTGTGTATGGGGGCGATATAAATAAAATATCATATCATATCATAGGTCATTCCACTCAATCAAATGCTTTTTCTACATCTAATGACAAGAGTGCGGCCGATTCTTCAGCTTTTCCTCCATTCGGCATAGTTTACAGCAGCCTCCTTATTTTATCCCTCACATTCCTCCCTTTGACAATCCCACCCTGGTTCTCGTTGACCGGCGTGTGCAGCCCTGTTTTCAAGCACTGAGCCAGTGCCTTGCTGAGTGCCTTATTGTAGGGGTTGAAAAGGCTGGTTGCCTGTAGTTTCCACGGTCCAGAGATGCTTCGTTAGGTTTCAGCAGTAGGCTAAGGTTTTCATGGTGCGGCGTGCATGGGAACACCCCACGCATTGCCTGCGTCAGACCAGAAAAATGCTCTCCCAATACCTTATATAATTCTGCCTTCAGACCACTGGGTCCCACAATCTTGCCAAGGCCAGAAGTATCTCTCGGTGGCTGATAGCCAATCTCCGGATTTGCAAAGAAACTGCATACATTGCTCGAAACTGGGAGGTGGGAAGGTCCATGTGAAGCAGAGAACCAATAAGATGATTGGGACCTCCTCTAGTGGACAAATAACTGTTCCATGTGTTGTCCTTTCTCTTCACTGAATTCTTGAAGATATAATAGAGAAACGTAAAGTATTGTAGGGCTGCAGACGTGGTTTGTAGCATTGGTTTGGGGGGTGTATTAGGTGAAGAAGGGTCCATGCAGTACCCATGTGTTGGACTCCCTGTCCAGTGGAGATGGAATTACTTGTTTCACTCGGTATCATTAATTGGGTCTTTATGAGATTGAAAAGTATTTTTCTATGTATATGTGTTTTTATGAATGAGAACATGAATTCTCTATTTTTGCACCATACATTCTTTTTTGTTTTTGTGTTTTTATGTATTTGAAAAGCAATTTTCTCTGTATATGTGTTCTTATTGGATGAGAACAATGGTTTCATGATGTCATTATAACAATAAGGTGCTCTATGTCCCGATTTTCTAGGTCAAATGAAAGCCCTGTTTTGAAGTAATGGTAGCTCTGTGAGACACCATGCTTGCAGTTGTTTTGCTACTTATTCCCGGGGTGTCTGCGATAGGGGTGTTCCCACACATAGTTGAGATTACACCTCCAGATTTGCCACATTTTTCCCACCCGGCCGAGGCAGATCCAAGAACCTCAGGACATTCTCTACGGAACTTAAACAGTTTCCAGTAGAAGTTCTCAAAATCTTCATTGAACCCAAGTGGGGTGCACATGGTTCTTCCAAGAGGAACTCGTAGCGCATCTATTAGGCGTTCAGAATTCACACAGTGGAACCTCTGTGCCAGCAGCTTCCTCATTTTCACAGTAGTTGATCTTCACCCTAAGTAGAGCATGTTCTAGCATCTCTCTCAGCATTTTGCTCAGCTAGATCCTCAGTCTCTCAACTTCTATCTCCATTTTTACAGAGCCATGTTCCTGCGCGGTGCGGGCCCGCCCTCTGCGTCTTTCACCGCTTTCACCAGCCTCCCTGGGATCTCGCTTCCTTTCTGGCCTGTGTGTGTCATCAGTTACCACCTCAGGAACCGTTGCTTCTCAGTCACTTCCAAACTTCTCCATTTCTTTTACTCCTGATGGTGTCTTTGCGGAAGAATGAATTTTTCAAATGCCAACTGAAGGATCGAGATAAAGTGACTCGGGGATAGCTCAAGACATACAGGGGCATGGTCTACGAATAGAATGTTTCCAATCTCATTGTTGTATTCCATGTGACCTCCCCCCACGCCCTCACAGAGGTTAAAAAGTAGCCATGCATTGAGTATGGGCCATTAGCAGGGGAGTAGAATGTGCAGCCCTGTCTGCGGTGCATTGTAGCCTCCATGTGTCCGAGGGCCCATGTTTATGGATGACTCCAGTTCGACCTTTGTGGCTTTGTTTGGCTCCTGCATTTGTTTCCTCCACCGAGACCTGATCAAGAATGGGGTTTAGCACTTCATTAAAGTCGCGCCCCACCTCCCCCAGGATCACCATGCCCCGCCCATGCCTCTGGATGTGTTGTGCAACCTTATGGAAAAAGACCCCATAATTGGCTGTTGGTGCATACGTGTCACAATACCAGTCCTCCTGTCACAATCATGGCTTGAGGACAGTACAGACGCATGGTATGTTCTTAAGGACCAGAATTGCAACAGGTTCGTCTTATCAGTGTCCTGGGGGCATACTTGACATTCTTTCTCTGTGCAAGTTTGAATCAGTCTCCCCGCCCTCTAGAGCCCCCAGCATGGAGTCCAGCAGTCCAGACACATACGCACTGGAGGGTGACAGTGTATATAGTCACAGTAAGATCACCCACCATCGGTGGCCAGAGGTGGCTCAGAGAGCTAAACAAAAATCACCAGCACCTAGATCTTTTTTTCAACAGGCACATGCAGGCACAATGCTGCGTTGAATCTATCACTCTTTTCCTGGGCAAACTCCTGGAGAAGTTGGCTATTTCCCAGCTTACCCTCCACACTGAATCTGTTGGCTGCTTCCGTGACCACTGGTCTGGTTTCAGAGCATCCAGAGGCACGGAAGCTGCTCTTCTGAACACCCGTAAAGATCTGCTCTCAAATCTTGATTCTAACCCCTCTCTGTCCTCGTTCTACTCAACCTCTCCTCTGCCTTTGATACAGTGAACATCCACATCCTGATCGTATGTCTCTGTGATACCCTGGCCATCACTGATCAGACCCTGGTGTGGCTAACCTCCCTTCTTTCTGACCACCCATCCCAGGTGGAACTGGGGTCTTTCCTCTCCCCTATCATTATCTCTACTTGTGGTGCCCCCCAGGGATCTAACCTATCCCCCTGGTTTTTAAATGGTTACATGGCCCCGCTGGCCCAAATGATAGCCTCCTTCACCTCCAACTTTCAGTGTTACATGGATGACATGCAGCTCTCCTTCAGGCTACCCCCGGCCTCTTCCTCTTCTTCACTCATACCTGACTGTCTGTCCGCAATTCAGTCATGCTGTGCTGCAGACGACCTCTGCCTCAATGCCAGTAAGACAGATTGTCCTCAATGGGACCCCTGCCCCCGCCTTCCCTCTTTCTCTCTGGCCGGCCTCGCTTGGCCCTGCGCCTCCAGCTGCTAACGAGGCAAAAAACCTGGTGGTCATCTTCCACTCCACTCTCTCCTTCTCGTCTCACAGCATGGACATCTCTAAAAAGTCCCACTACCAATTGCACCTTCTCAGAGGTATTCTACCTTTTCTCACCTTCCCCCATAGGCTCACCATCTCCAGAGCCCTGGTCAATTCTAGGCTTGACTACTCTAACAGCCTCGTTCTTAACCTGCCCTCTTCTACCATCTGTCGTCTTCAACTCACCCAGAACAGAACCGCAAGATTTATCCTTGGCCTCAAGACCAATAACTGCATCTCCCTGGCACTGAAATCCCTTCACTGGTTTCTCGTGGCTGTAAAGATTAAGTTCAAGACCCTTTGCATTGTCCACGTGGCTTTCTGGGGCCTGGGCCCAATCTATCTGCTATGTTCCCTCCCCAAATACTTGGCTTCCTGAGTCTTCCGCTTGTCTTCCTCCAACTCTCTGCAGGTGAGCCACTTCTCCAAACAGAGACTTAGGGGGAGATCTTTATCCTCTGCAGGTGACTCCTCAAGACTTTCCTCTTCGCCTCCTCCTTCTCTCTCCCCGCCCTAGCTAACCTCCTAGTCTGCTCTCTCCCCTCTACTTCTGCTCAGCTTTGCTGACTGGCTGCTTGGTGTACCTCAGAACCTCACAGGTCCCAAGGTTTTCCTGCCAGTCTCCTGCACTTGGCCCCGGGCCTTGCACTTGCCGCAATACAGCTGCACTTCGATTACGACCCTGAGAGTGGTATCTCTCTGCACTTAACCCATGTTCTGACGTAACTGGGCGCACTTTTCCCTATTGCCCCCCCACGCACTTCCTTATCTGTTCACCTGCATAACCTGAATGGACCATGCCTAGTAAGATTGTTTGTCTTGTCTTCCCTATGCTTTCCCCCATGCATGGTTGCGCTTTGCAACACTTGTGTATAAGCGCATAATAAATAAACAATCAATCAATCTACGTAAGCCATCCAATACACAAAGAAAGCAACAACCCATGGGTATTAGACATGCTTCTAATTATTGTCACCCTTGGCAACAGCATCTGCTATACAAAGGTATCATGCATCACATCTCCTTAGGGAGGGGATCTCGTCCGGGGAGCAGAAGACCAGTCTTCCCCAGTGGATCGCACTGTGTGTACACCATCCCCCTGAATGTTGGTTCCTGTATCTACCCAGAGGAGGGTATTCAGAAACAGGCTGAATCCTGGTATGAAGCGCTATATAAATACCTGACATTAAATATTGGCATCTCTTAAAAACGGAAATGATGTAACTGTATGTGGGGCGGGCTGAGGATTAATTTGTCTATTCATGAACCAGGAGATCAGAATTCTTAAGCCAGGTTTCCCGCTGGATCCAAATGTGTGATCCTGTACACATTGTGTTATCTGCATGGGTCTCAGTTGTCTTACATGCCAACATAGGGGAGCGTGGAAACAGGCTAACAACCAATATTAAGCATCATACAGAAAAACAGGGCTTTTACCCGTGTATAATGTTGCATATGTTTTGGCGATGTGCTGCCTTGACTGACACTGTGGCGAGATTAGGCAACGTAGTAAATCATTTCATATACAGGTAGCCCACCTCTCCCTGATTAGTTCGCAATTTGACTGATTTTGATTGCAAATCTCAGTAAATTGCTTCTGATCAAACGAAAGCTGCACAAAATAGATTACAATTACCAAAGTTCTTCTTAAAACAGCCTAGAAAAATTACAACTGAGAACTGCGCTCTGGGCCACATAAATTATGTAAATTGTGTAATAGCCCCTCTCCATCATTCGTCTCTCTCTGAAATCAATTTTCCAAACTTGGAATGATGAAAATCACTCTCCTTCCCTACCTATTCTGCTGTGCTCATTTCCTTTCACAGCACATAAAAAAGGGTAATTGGTGAAAAGTTGACTGACGAATACAGAATGCGCATAACAGTTTATTGATAACATTGGCAAGAGAAAAAATAGAAACTAAAAATATCTTTGTCAAAGTGGCGGAGTAAATTTTAATTATATTTCCAAAGGTTTCGTCAAAAAATGGTAATGAGGATGATATGGGCTTTTGAAAAAAAGCGATTTTTGTTAAAGTGATCATGGTTTTGGAGTTCTGGGGAGTCTTTTATTTCTTAGGATGGAATAGATGACAGGTGGGGTGTGTGTGTCCCACTCCGGTGGGGAGGGGGGAAGGGGGGGCTTCCCACTCCCAACACTTGTTTTGATTTAGCTATTTAGCTATATTTTATTTAAATTCATGTCTTTGTTTTTTAATGTTGTACTTTTTTGTACTTTAAAAAAAATAATAATGTTCAATTATTTTCCTACACCCTGTGGACAAGATTAGGGGCTCTGAAACTATTACCCATTTTAACTGTAACTATACAATTCAACATTTTCTCCTCCAGAATTGAATTATTGTACATTATAATGAACTCAACATTTCCACCTAGATTGCTTCAAACTTTAAGATCTTTTTGGTGTCGGTGAGTGGTTCCATTTTGTCATTTCTTTTTTTGTTATTGCTTGTTGTTCAGCAATGTTTCTTTTGCTCACTCTGTTTTCCTATAGTCAAAATTCAATGACCTCTGTTTGCTGCATGCACCTGTCGGCAACACACAAAAACGAAATACTAAGGGGATATTCAGGGGTGGACTGGCCTAGAGCGAACTCTGGAATATTCCGGTAGGCCTCTGAAACCTGGGACTCTTTTGTGTGATAATTCTACATTTTCTCATAGGAAAAGGGTTGGTCTTGTTGAAAAAGTGTGATATGGGGCCACTTTGAGAATTATTTCCAGGGCCTCTTTTGGGTCCCAGTTCACCGCTGGGGATATGTTTAAATGTGAGTAGAACTGCAGCACGGCGTGCATTTTAGAAGCAAGGGCGAGCAATGCTGTGCCACGCCCTTCATTTAGCAGAACATCATATTAAGGAGGTACACCAACAAGGACGCTGCTCACGGCACAACAAAAGAGGACTAATCACTGGACAGTGTTACAGGAACATTGTAACAGAACAAGTGCAATTTTGCAGGAATGGCTTCTGGGGACCAATTCCGTTGGTGACGGTGCGCGGTACAAATAACTTTAACATTAACATTTATTGCCACTTGTATTCGGGACGGGAGAGTTTGCCAGATTAGACGTGATAGGATGGCAGAGGTAAACACCATTTTCTGAGTTCATAGGGCCCCAGCAGGGATTAGGGGATGAATTGCCATGGATGGATGGTAATTCAACAGCAGTAACTCCTCTGGTGTTTGGTGCTAATGTGGAGGAAATACCTCGAGCCAAGGGCTGGCGGTATCCCCTCTGCATTGCTGCCAAACTCATAGCGCGCTGGTGGGGTGAAAGTGGCAGTTATTCCTGTGCCGCCACTTTTTTACCACACCACCATACTCGCAATAAGCCCTATTGTAGTTTTCATTTTTTGCATCCGGAAAAAAAAAATACAATTGAAGAAACTAGTGATGGAGTTTGCATTTGTATTATTGCATCCAGATTGCTTAAGTTGTTGTATTTGATGTTTTATGGAACTGTAGTTCTTGTTTTTATCATCGGGATTCGAACCGGTGTTGCACTGCATTGCTTACTTCCAAGACAAACGCGCTGCCCCTGAACTATCCTTCAAAAGAATCACAAACCCCCTCCCAATGCCTTCAGCAAGAAGCAAGTCAGAAGTGCTTGTGATGAATCAGAGATGATTCACACAGAAAACCTGGCCTAGGACCCTTCTCATGTGGCAAGGGAAAGGCAGCCATTTTCTGATGCTGACCCTGGGGGTGGTGCTCTGCAGGAGGATGGTGGGTGGGGCGGTGTAGGTCAGGGAGGATGGGATACCCCTTGTATAATTTTCCCCAAGACCCCAACCTTCTAATTGCCTATTGTAAAATAGAAACTGTTAGAAAAACTAATTTTTACATTCTGGACTTCAAGTCCCACAATTCCCAAAGTACTGGGATGAAGAAGAGGACTGCAGAGGCCCAAGACGGCAAGTTGCAGCCTATTAGGGATAATGACCTGCACCTGAGGGGGACTGGGAGGTATAAAAGGCCCCCTCAGGTGCAATTAAGAAGAGCAGTAGCAGAACGTTTAGTAGTTTTGACATCTCCACAGGGCAGCTGAAGCAGAAGTCAGATGTGAGCCGAGACGCTGGGTCCACCGTGGTGTGTAAAATGGATACCAGCCCTGAGAGGGTCCCTTCCTTATGCTCGAATCCTTGAATGCAGAGGTCGTGCAGCGGAAAGTGCACCGTTTAACAGTTTTTCCCATTGTCAGACAAGCGCCAGTGGCAGGCGAGCACCGGAGAGCTGTGAGAGCCAGGAGAGCTCTGCTGTTGTTGAACGAGGGCAATGGGAAGCAGTGAAGAAGAGGTTTCCGGGCCGAGCGGGAAAACAGAAGCAGAGGACATGGAGGCAGTGAGGCAAACTGACGCACATGCCAGACCTGGTGAGTTCACTTTTAGATTGTGACCCCAAAGTGCTCCGTACCCGTACGCTGGCCAAGTCCAGGGGCCTGAACCTCAGAAATAATATAAGCAAAGTAAAAGTGAAGAAGAAGAACGTTTTTGAATATCAAACCAATGTAAAGCAGGCTAATTCTTCTGTTGCAAACCACGCTGATTTAAAAGGAGCAGATGGCAGAACAAGAGCCTAATTATCAAACCAGATGGGTGTGATTATAACACGATGGGTCATTTTAAAAGCAAACAACAAGAGAGTGCAATAACCCAAGAAGGAAATGCAAACCACTATTGCCAAAGTTAAAAGAGAAACATATACATAAACATATAAAGAATGGGTATTGCCCAAGCCAAAAGAAGGCAATTGAGAATGTCAGTGTCTGTAAAGACTATTGTCCATATGTAAAAGGAAGTCATAAGAGGAAATGGCTTGAACCCACATTGCCAAAGCAGTGTGAAAGGAAGACAGAAGCATTATCAGCATTTGGTTAGCAGAAGTGGGAGAAACGAGAGTGGCAGGAAGGCTGTCCTTCTGATAGGAGTTATTCAGAAGGAGTGGAGAATAACCTGTATTGAGTGTGGTAATCACAAATTTGTAACAAATAGCACCAGTGTGGTTCTCATTTCCCGGGAAGAAATTCTTAAACTTGATGTTGTGGAGCAAAAGACATTGCTAACCTGTTTGAAGATAATCTTTAACACAGAAATATTTGCAGTAAGTAGTTTATTCCGGCTCGGCAGGAGAGCACACCAGAACAGGGAACATGGCAGTTGTAAGCCTGGTAGGTGAGTGGACCAAGTCGAAGCCAGTGAAGTACTGTGGTGTGCTTAAAATTCTAGAAGAAGAAGTTGAAGAATCACTAAAGTGTTTTTGTGGATTAAAGCCGAATCATCCTGACAATGCAGTAGCACTAAAGCAAGTGTTATGTGAACGGCTGCATAATTATTTAATATTGTCAAACAAGTTGTTTAGTTAACTGGTGCAGAAATATCCTGACAGAGAACTTTTTGTTGAAACTAATGAAGTAAGGAAATATTCTTTGCTGATGAAAAGAAGTTGTTTCAAGACCGTTGTCGCAATTGGAAAAGAGGAAAACATTGTTGAACACATTTGCACTGTTGGTTGAAGTCAAGTTGGAACTTTGTGTTATCAAGTTGGAACAAAAAGAGAACTGCAGTGGAACGTTTGTTATGAGACAGGATCTCCTTAAGCTTTTGGAACTGTTGAACAAAATCCTGCTTGAATCTGGGGAAGGGAATTCACCCAGATTATAAGGAGAGACGGTTTTCATGATGTGAACTTAACTGTTACATTTGTTGCTTTTGAACTGCCATAGATGACCTTGTTAAGCAGATGTATGTATAAGTGTGAGGGACAGAAACCTTTTGTTAGAGGGTTTCCCTTACTTTATTTTAGGCAGGGAAATCTTCATCATGGTAGGGATAGTGATGTGTTCATCCAACCTTTTGAGTTAACAAAATGTCATCTTTGAAAAACCTTCACAAAGTTGTCCACCTCCCATTTCTGATGCCTCGCATGCCCTAGCTTCCCCATCCATCTCTTTGATGGCCAAGCTCCCCATGGAAAGTGAAGTGGGAGAATGGAACAAAAGGCTCCCACCAATCCCCTCGCACCCCTGGCCTAGAGGATCACAGCCCAGGCACCCGCCACGAGAGGAGTTTGCCCATCTACCAGACGACCAAATACCCTGGTACAGGAACATACGAATGTGCCCACCAGCCTGCCCACCAGCCTGCCCTGCCCATGCCGACACCTGCGGCATGGATGAACTCGACTGAACCATGCAACAGTAAATGAACACATCATTAGAGATGCCATGACGACCTAGCCAACGGTCAGCACACCCGTGCAAGCATGCACACTGGACACTCCCACACCAATCCACACGAAGAACATGTTCAGTGCTATGACGTAGGTGACGGACACACCCACTGACGCGCAACTTTATTATTTTTCACATAGGCTTTTCAAAATGCAGAAACGCAAGACGCACAATGAACTCATCTAAAATGCTTGCTCACGCTTCTCCTAAACCCATGCATTACAATGAGAAATATAATGAAGACATGATACTGGGGATAAAGCAATATGATACCATAACCTAAAGCGCAGTGTACCAAACGTTTCCACCTATGCACCAGGCCCAAGTAGGCCGCAAGCAAGAGCTTCCATGAACATTGAATGAGCAAGAGTACAGTAGCTGACCCTGCAGAATGAGCCCGGCGAGAGCAGACAGTCAAGAGCACAATGTTGCAAACTCGCATGCCGCAAGCCGACGCCAAGGTCACACCTGCAAATTAAGCCAGACACACAGTGGAAAATGCAATATTAATTGTGCAGAATTCTGCCTCAACCACGGTCTCGCCTCACGTGACCAAGCCGAACCTGACAGGGTGCCAGGCCCAGGAGGAGGGAGGTGCCTGGATCCCACGTTTCAAGACACAGGCAGATACAATTAAGCGACTCAATGGACATCTGCGGCGGTGGGAGTAGCCTGCCTTCCAGCATATGAATAAATCCTCACATTGTCTGCACATACCCATAGTGATACATTGTTGCAAATGACAGATGCACCGCGAGCTGGGAACAGCGATGGTCCCAGACTGGGGGGCACGCAAATGGACCAATCAGAAAATGGGGCTCTTATCACTGATGCCATTAATATTAGCCGATCCTCAGGGGTCTTCATGTAACAATTTTCATGTATCAAATTGAAGGGACAACCCAAGTATACCACCTGACTGACCCTCCACCACTAACAACGCTCTCTATACGTATGCTATACTAATCCTACCACTCGAGGAACCAATCCAGAGTGGCGATAGGTTTTTTGCTAACTTTCCCAGGTGACGCAAGTAGCGCGTCATACTAAGGTAAAAAGGGCCTGCGAGCCCCACGATTGTGAAGTGAGTGTCAGGACGGACGCGTACGATCCTTGACCCATCCCTGCCGTTTTGTTTAATAAACAGCAGAATCACCTTGCTTCTTGCGTGTGTCTCATACTCATTCTTTGGGATATACGGGAGGAGTTGGGGCCTCCCTGCCCGGAGGTCCGCGGACGGCCCAGCCGACCCCGGGAGAATTTCCCCCCGACAAGTTGGAGGCACTGCTGAGATCTGTTTGAGGTCTGCTTTTATTTTATTTTTCCGAGTACTCCCGTTGCGAGGAGGCCCGGCGGCATGGCCCCCTCTGCCGCTGCCCCCTTTTGAGGACTACAGGACCATCGCGGAACTGCGAGAAGACCGGACAGCGCAATCTGGATATTGGCCGTCGGGAGCCGGTTGAGAAGTATCCCGCCCGCGGTTGGCGAGTGTCCAGACGTGGTCTAGACGAGGGGAGGTGGCGAGCCGCTTGGGGGGGTGCACGCAGTCGAGCGGCCCCGCATCAAGAGAACTTGGTGAGTATGCCACACACAACAAGCAATGTGAAATTGTGAGGGAGGGGGGAGGAATTGAATACGGGAGGCGGGAGGTGTTACACAGGTGCGCGGCGAAGGTTTAATAAATTAGTGTTGACGGTGCAATGAATGATAGCTGGACAAGTGCGAGAGCAGTCCGCTACGTTACGGAAGAGGAGGGGGCGGAGCACGAAAACATCACGTGCGGCCGCTCGTAGACACTGATTGGCCTAGGTCGCGACGACGTGTAAGGGTGTGTGTGTGTGTGCGGTTTCCTACGATTTGGTAATTATTGATCAATGAGTAGATGAGGATCCCTATTGATCGAGCAGGAAACTCGATAGATAGATGACGTTTCCCTGTAGGCGGTAGCTAGCTGGTTGCCTAATACGGAAGATAATTGGCTGGTTAAGCCCTCCTGTCAAGGGGCGTATCACACGCGAGGCGACGCAGAGTGCGCAGTCCGATTATATTGTTGATTATCTTGTTCCAGGCGCGACAGGAAGACAGCTGTGGGGTTAACGGGGGTAGATTGCAAGCGTATTTTGAACTTTTAAAAACATATGAAGAATTTACCAGTAGTTTGAAGAGATCGGTGACGTCACCAGTAGGGCTTTCATAGGATATCTCGAACACAAGGCATTTTTCTTTCTGAGAGTGATGGGTAAGAGAATTATGGTAAGGGAGTGGAAACGGAGGTAAACGGTAACGAGTTGATCGGGGGGAAGTTGAAAAGGGGGACGTGGCTGCACACGGAGAACGCCGGCCACGGCAAGTGAAGAAAGGGGAGGAGGAGTAAGAGAAAGTGGGACGGCTGTATAAGAACGTCACAAGGGGCACGCAGCCGCAGGGGGCTACGTGCGCCTCGGCCGCAGGGGGCCGTAAAGGTGTTCGGTAAAGGAAGAAAAGAAAGAAAAGAATATACAAATGCAAATGCTACATTTTACTAATTTTCCTTAGCGGACTATCGCAAGTCCCCAAACTTACGGGGCAAGGTAAAGATCTAAGGCTGTATAGTGTAAACTGTTAGTAAGATAACCGCTACCAAATAGGGGAAGGATAACAAGTGAAGCGCTACTATGTCATACGGGGCAGGATCGGGAGGGTGGGGGAACACCCTCACTACCCCGTTACAGCACATATGTAAAACACTGTCGCCCCATAGGGAGAAACTGATCAAGTATAGCATAGAATGGACACAGGGGACGGACAACAAAATGACGACACCATGGCCGCCTAATGGCAGTTTCGATCCATATACCCAACATTCACTATTAAACCATCTGCATAACACATACAAGGGAAAGAAGTTGGCGCACCACGTGGAGGTGTTTAATTTATGGAGGATGTTCCAAGGGTCCCGACCAGGACCAAACAGAATGTTCATTATGGGGGAAACAACGGAAGAGGAGAAGATTAAGGAGGAAGGAGAGAATGGGGAAAAAGAGAGTGAAGGCACACAGAACACGGGGAACGGAGAAGAGGGAGGAGAGAAGAGCAACAACATAAACGAAAAGGAAATAAAAAAGGAACAGAGCGACGATATACCCCTAGCGAAGGTAGTGAAAAAGGAGGAAGGGGGGTTATATCCTTTAACAGAACTACGAGACATGGTTCAATTAAGGGCGGCTGAGGGGTACTCGAACCCGGCATACAGCCCGCCACCATATACAGCCACAGGTAGCCACACAGGAAGGGAGCAGAGTAGCACGACAGGATCAGCTCGCACGAAAATACCCGCAGGGGAAGGGGGGATTGGCGAAGAGCAAATCGCAGGAATAGGACAGGATGAGTGGGTAGCTGCGCAGGTATTATTAAAATTACGAGGTTCATTAACAGAAGAAGAGGAGGAGGTAGTAAGGAAAATGGATGAGGACAACACCAGGAAGAGTGAAAGGAAAGGGGAAGAGGGGAAAAGAAAGGGGGAAGAGCTGTTACGACAGAAGGAAGAGATTTTGGAAGAACGATTAGCAGAATTAAGGGATGAGCAGAATACACTGATCAAGCAGCTCGAGAGAGAGGAAAGAGAGAGAGCACGGGAAAGGAAAGAAAGCAAGAATGAGTTGGATAAAATGAGGGAACGAACTGAGGAGAAAAAGAGAGAAGCAGAAAGGGTGAAGGCAGTAGCAGAAAGGGTATCCAGAGCAGCACTGCGTGACAAGAAAAGGGAGGAAGAAGAGAAAGAAAAGGAAATGGAAATATGGAGAAGGAGATTACTATCAGAAACGACAAGGAAATACGAAGAAGGGAGGATGATAGAGGGTATATTAGAGCGGGAAAGAGCGAGATGGGAAAGGAAGAAAGAAGAAGAAAGGATAATGGAAAAGATGAGTATTGAAGTAATGGAGGAATTAAAAAAGAAAAGAGAGGAAATTGGTAGAGGAATAGCGGAGAAAAATGAAGGGGAAAGAGAAGAAAGGAGAGAGGGGAGTGAAGTAAGGAGGTATGTATACAGAGACACAGAAGTAGCAACGACATCAGCACAAAGGGGAGCAATTGGCAAAGAAGACAAGGGAGGAACGGATCTAATAGACTTAAAAACAGTAACGATTAGGGGGGAAAAGACAGATTGGGGGTTGCCATTAATGGAGGACTTTTGCAGTGAGGAAGGAGAAGGGATAGAGAAGGAAGGGCGAGACAGTGAAAGGGAAAGCTTAGATAAATTATACATCACCCGGACAAATGGAGAATCACCATGGATCTGCAGGAGAAAGGAAGAACTGGAGGGAAGTGAGGAGGAAGAGCAAGGAATAGTGGAAAGGCAGACACATGCAGCCACACCCTCACCATCCCGTCCCACATGCTCCACTACCTCACGCTCATTACGTGCAACATGCCCATCTAAACTCGCGCCCTTCCCACACGAACTGACACCCTATGCAGGAAGGCTTAGAGACCTCCCTGGACGCAGGCAGGGAGAACGAATACACACGCCCACATTAAATAAAGGAAATGATCAAAGAAAGGGAAGAGATGGAGGAGAAACAGTTACGAGCAGGGGAAATATGGACCCCATTGACGATGTAGAAGACATGGAAGAAGAGGAGGGGTGTACGGATTTAATTGTGTGGGACCCAAAGGGCCAACCAGGACACAACCTAATGCCACTTCCGGAGAGGGGAGGGGTTAGACCACAATATGTCCCCTGGAAGCATGCAGACAAGGAAAATATAAAATGTAGGCTCCCATCATTAAATGGAGGTGCGGGAAAATGGATATATGAAATGGAAAAACACACCGCACGACAGAAATTGGCAGTGGGGGATGTAAAGGGCCTTCTAATATCAATATTAGGGGATGCAGCAGATGACATCTGGAAGAGAGCAGGCTTCCCCGGGGTCACAATGACAAACACATCACACGATGGGGCACCATTCGCAAACTGCAGACATGCATTATGGCAGGCGCTGAGGGTACAGTACCCAGACACATCAGACATAGGAGCAATTACCTCACGCAAGATGCGTGAGAACGAAGATCCTGTTGATTATATCCAGGAAATTCAAGAGAAGTGGCATATGGAAACTAGAGAAATATGGGACAAAACACCAGCAATATTCTATCATATACTAGTACAAGGGCTCCCAGAAGCAGTTCAGAAACAGCTGAAGAAAGTAGTGGGGATGGAAGCAAAAGCATGGCCAGAAATACAACTGACAATAGTGCATCATTGTAGGACATGGCAAGAAAAAATGAAACAAAAGGAAGAGGATAGAAAAACGGAAGAGGCTAAATTAGTACAGAAAAAACTTACTAAATACACGATGGAAGGTGCACTAATAACTACACCTGCAACAATGACTCAAAGCCCCACACAAGTAGTGGCTGCACAAGATCCCTCCCAAATACAATCATCACAGACTGTAACACAACAGCTGCCGCCACTCCAACCATACACGACTAACATGGGAAGAGGATACTCAACGCCAGGAGCAGGGTATTATAATTACAACAGGGGAAGGGGAGGAATGATGAGGGGGAGAGGATACGGATATAACACACAACAGCAGGGGGGAGGATTTAGAAATGTTTACCCCACCGGGCAACCAGTATACCAGGACAACCCAGGAAGCTTTACATGGCAGAACAGGGAACCACCGGTGTGTTGGATTTGTGGATTAGTAGGGCACATGTCACGCACGTGTAGAGTGAGACCAGGCACACCATCATGGGGTAAACAGGGAGAACAAGGGCTCACACAGGAACAGCAAGGCATCCAGCAACAGCAGGCGTTGCAACAGGGAAATGGGCAGCAACAACTAGTAACACAACAACCCCAAGTACAGCAGGTACAGCAACCTGCCCAAATCCAAGACCATAACATAACCTCTACCAATACACAACTACAGCAAAGACAACTGGGAAGGGTGACGGTCCTGGGACACAACCCCTACACAGGAAGTAGTCAATCATTATACCCTCAATAGGACAGCCCACAGACGGCCTTGGTGTGTCCCATCCTGTCGGTAACACCTAATAGTGCGGAGGAACCACGCATAGAGGTAACGATAGGTGACAAAAAATTATCATTCCTTGTTGACACCGGGGCGACCCGGTCTTGCATAAGGGAAGGTAAATTTAAGATGTCAGGTGAAGCCATGAACACCCAAGGATTCTCTGGGGCTAGGGGGTTGGTTCCCTTTACTGATAACATTCCCTTATCAATAGGGGATTATGACATGTCAGTCCCGCTTTTATATTCTAGGGCCTCACCAGCAAATATACTGGGGAGAGACATAATGAGCAGGTTGAATATGACGATCTCCTTTACGGAGGACGGCATAATTTGCTCCACTCCAGGAATTAACATGCTCACTGCACGACAAATTATGCAAGCCTACTGTGGACAGACAGTGATTAGGGCTGAGCCAGTAGATGGTGAATTGTTCCAGTACGGGACAGACATGGCATTTGCATGGATGCCAGGAATAGAAGGAAAGATCTGGAGGAGGCCAGCAGCCTATTTGTTTAGACCAGAAACACCAGCCAATGAACCAGAAGGAAAGGTGATTTCAGTGAACATAGAGAGCATTATAGCAACTACTGATTACATTGCAGTACATGCCCAAGACAGAGAAGGAAGAGCATGGAGGGCAGTGATAGCACTAGCGGAGGATGTAGACTCACCCAGGTGTCAGATGAGGAGCTCTTCTCAGAAGAAAAGGAAGAAGGTGAAATGGTGTTTATGATGAGTGTAGAAATATGGCTAAGAGTGACGTACAAACAAGTGGCACAGAAAATTGCAATGGCACTTGAAGCACCCACATCCACCCCAGTTACCTTCTTTGAGGAGGATATGGCAAAGGTACCAACATCATTATGGACTACTAGTCCCTATGACGTGGGGTGCATAAAAAGTATAGGGGGAGTAAGAATAAAATTGAAAAAAGGTGCAATACTCCCCAGAGTGAAGCAGTACCCACTATCAAAAGAGGCAGATGAGGGCATATATGAAACAATAACGGCCCTTATAAATAATGGCATATTGGTACCATCAGAATCACCATGTAACACAGCTGTATACCCAGTGCGCAAAGCTAAAGGGGGGTCTTGGCGCTTCATACAGGACCTCAGGCCCTTGAACAACATAGTGGAAGCAGAAAACCCCATAGCAGCAAACCCGGCCACAATACTGTGCGGGATTCCAGCAGAGGCATCACGATTTACAGTAATAGACCTCAAAAATGCCTTTTTCTCAATACCCCTCCACCCAGACTCACAAGATCTGACAAGCTTCACGTACAGAAACACAAAATGGAAACACACCAGATTGCCACAAGGGTACTGCGAGTCACCCTCAATCTTCAACAGAGTAATACAGATGGACTTGGGTAACATTGAAGTGGAAAGCACAGTGTTGCAGTATGTTGATGACATAATAATTTGCAGCACAAACGAAAGAGGATGCAGAGAGGACTAATTGAAGATGCTGACAATATTGGCTGAAAAGGGTTACAAGGTAGACAAGGAAAGGTTACAGTACTGTCAGGAACAGGTACTTTACATTGGCCAGCTATTATCCCAATACGGAAGAAAGATTGCACCACAAAGAGCACAGGCCATTTCAAAAACACCGCTGCCCCAAACAGTGAGGGAACTGCAGCAGTTCCTGGGACTGTGCAACTACTGTAGAGCCTGGGTATTTGATTACAGCTCATACATAGGACCCCTACTTGAGGCGTTAAAAGAATCTAACAAAGGGGAGAAAAAGTTGGGGTGGACAATGGAAATGAAAGAGGCCTTTGATGAACTGAAAGATGCGATATCAATTGCTCCGGTACTGGACACCCCAGATTATGACCGACAATTCTTTATATTTTCACATTGCGACTCAGCAGAAATGAAAGCAGTGTTGGCTCAAAGAACAAGCATGGGTTACAAACCAGTAGCGTTTTACAGCAGCCACTTGGATCCTGTGATGTTAGGTCATTCCCTTGCGAACAAGGTCTTGCCGCAGCTGCCTTTGCGGTAGAGAAAGCATCATCAATAACAATGGGGTGCCCAACCACACTATTTGTGAAACATGCACTATTTGCAATATTGAACAAGCCTAAGTCCACACTAACCACGCAGAGGGCGTCAGGTTACGAGATCATCTTATCTAGACCAGAACTATCAATTGTTAGATGCAGCACGGTTAACCCTGCAAGGTTTATAGCAGAAGTAATTGAGGAAGGAGACTATGCACACGATTGTACGCAGACTACCGAAATGTACTCATGTACTAGAAAAGTTGAAGAGAACGCACTAGATGGGGGTGAGCTCTTGTTCATTGATGGGTCATCAACTATAGACCAAAGTGATGGGATAAGGAGAACTGGGGCAGCAGTGGTTAAAATGACAGAGGAACCGGTGTGTGTGGCGATGAAATGCGTACAATTACCACAGCATTACTCTGCTCAAGCAGCTGAATTGGTTGCACTGATCTTGGCATTGAAGGAAAGCTTTGACAAAAGAGTGACTATATATTCTGACAGCGCATATGTCACGTCTACTGTCCACTCAGGATTGTCCAAATGGAGGAGAAGAGGGTTTAGGAGAGCTGACGGCACCCCAGTACAACATGCTCTCTTGTTAGCTGAACTAATTGAAGTAATAAATGACCCCCAAGAATTAGCTTTAGTCAAATGTACCGCACACACTAATGGAGAAGATCATATCTCAAAAGGGAATGCAGCAGCAGACGCACATGCGAAGTATGCTGCATATTTTGGTGAGATATGGAACCCCCCAGAGTTAGAGAGAGGGAGAGGGAGGGGGATAGCTAAGGAGATGTTGATAAGAGAAGGGTACACCCATCTCCCAGCCACACAGATAATGGAGCTACAAACGGCTGCACCAATGGCAGAAAAAGAAATATGGGTAAAAAGAGGATGTACAATGTCACCAACTGACGCACTATGGCACCAGGGTAACACTGGAAAGATGGTAATGCCATTGGCAATATTGAACACCGCCCTGAGCCAACTCCACCACCCAGCCCACACAGGCAAGGAAGTTATTGCAGCACGAATTAGGGAAGATTGGTTCTGTCCCGAGTTAAATTCCCATGTGACAAATTATATCAGCAATTGTCTCACATGTCAACAGTTCACGGCCGGTCACACGCTGGAGGTGATAAAAGGTACTATACCCCAGCCAGAGGGACCCTTCCTGCACATCCATATTGACTATGTTGATATGATCAACGTATGTCAAGGAAATAGGTATATGATTGTAGTAGTATGCCCATTCTCCAGGTGGATTGAGGCAGGACCCTGCTCACACCCAGATGCATTCAGAGCAGCTAAATTTCTAGTGAGGGAGGTTTTCCCCAGGTGGGGAGTGTGTGAGGTACTGCGGTCAGATAATGGCCCGCATTTCGCTAATGAAATGTTCCAGCACATCACATCCTTACTGAACATCAAGCATAAATTTGCATGTGCATATCACCCGCAGGCCAACGGTATATGCGAGCGCCTGAATGGCCTACTGAAGGAAGCAATCGCAAAGATACAGCAGACAACAAAGAAGAGTTGGTTGTATTGCCTTCCGCTAGCCCTATTTGAACTGAGGAATAGACCAGGCTCCGACAACTACCTCACTCCTCACGAGGTGGTGACCGGACGTCAAATGCGCCTTCCCCTTACGCCAGCATCAAGTGCATTCACAGATTATGAAAATACTACAACTGTTCTTGGTGATGAAATGTACCAATATGTGTCTTCTTTGATTACTAGTGTAGTGTTTGTGTCTCAACAGCTCGAGCGCACGCGGGGCGGGTCTAAGAGTGATCAACAAGAAGACGCGGATAAAGAATTGGAAAAGGAAAAACTGTGCAAAATTGCTAAAGGTGACCACGTGCTACTCCGCAATTTCAACAGAAAGTGGAACAGCCCACGCTTCACTGGCCCCCACCTGGTAGAGGAGGTATCTACGAGAGCAGTAAAGTTACAGGACAAACGTGCTTGGAATCACCTGCATGACGTAAAGATCTGCAAACTCCAGACCCGCCCTAGCGTCACCGACAGGGCCATTGGAAGAACAGCAACAGCGCCACCCACGGAGGAAGAGACTTCTACCACAGCTGACGACCTAAGTGTCTCCATACCCTGCCACCCCCACACTACTAAAATAGAAAGGGGTAATTCCCATACCGCCCACCCCATGGTCACACGATCAAAGAGTAAAGAGACTTCCGCTAGTTGAACCCCAAACCCTCGGCCCATCGACCCCCCCTACCCACTGCAGTAATCACCCAACTGAAGGACATTGTCTTGCACATATACACATGTAGACACTTGAATGTTCTCTTTTTCTTTCTCGCACATGCAGGTACCGCGTATTATTGTATTGCTAAGAAAACAGATAACTAACAAAGTTCACTGCCCAGGAGTAGATGCTACCCTCAGACGATAACTACCCTAAAGAGCTATCACACCAATTCGTCTATCACATAAAAAGGCCAAAGTACCTGAAAAGAAGGAGGGTACGTGTCTACTACACAGTATTTCTCTTGGCCATAGAACAATCAATGCCCCACCTCCACCAATACTTGCCTGTCCTAAGAGATATATCGCTTAGATTGGCGTGGGAACAGCTCTTCGCCTGGGCACTGAACGACTACTTGATAGGGAGAGCTTGAAAACAACAACTAACACTAATAACAAGCATATTGAGAATTTTCAGGCGGGCAACTTTAACGTCGCAAGAATTAGCTGCCGGACTGCAGCAAGGTAAGAGCAAAATGCCGGTGAGACTAGCCTCTGTAATAAAGATGATAGGGATTTTGATGATCACCGGGTTCTTGGCTGCCTCTGTATGGCAGAACAGTTATGCTATCAATATTTTGGCTGTACCCAAACCTAATATACCCCCACCCACGGCTGCAACAGGTGTTACGTCAGGTGGTACTAGCGAAATTCCACACAAGGGAAATAGAGTTAAACGCAGCACATACTCAGATAATAAAGGTATTGACAACTACATACAAGATTCAGCACACGTCTCGAACAACATGTGGTACCAACACATGACCCAAATAGGCAAGCAGACAACAGAAGACAGCTGCTACGTCTGCTCATTGATCCCATACGCCATGAGCGCTTCTCGAACTTTCGTTGCCACAGAAATAGATGAAAAGACAGCACGATGTATAGTATACTTGGCACTGTTCCAAACGAAAGGGAGATTTCAAGGGAACACGGTGCACCTGGTATGGAAAACGCGAGACACATATCCATACGAAAACAACTTCCTCAAGATTTATTTGAGTTACCACAAGACCAGTTTGCATGCTGAAGCATTCAGATACATGACAAGTGGCCCTGAAAAAGGAGAAACAAAGAAAGTAACACTACAATACCTACCATGTGATTGGTACGCCTGTCAAGATTAGTCAGGCGAGTACAAAGGCAGCGAATATGGCAAGGGAAATGTGCACCCAGGAACTACGACTCAGGTATGCTAGAACCCAGGAGTGCAAATAGAGTGTGACATCAAAACCAATATATGAAAAGGGATGTGGGGTAAGCACCTGACCGCGAGGAAAGTCGGCAAGCGCCTTACCCCCAATTGCTGTTACAGGTACTGACAGCGCTAAACCCACGTGGAGGGCAAGCAATGACAGGATCTGTGTACTAACACTCTTGATGGTATTACATAAGGGAACTTAAGAACTGTACTCACGAGGACGAGATACCTCTTGAATGTCAGCTAGCCCACGAAGCCTGTTGAAGAAACTGGGACCCCGAAAGGCTAGAACAGCAATGGAAGGAAAACTAAATACCTAAGTGGGAATAGTGTTTACAAAATAGTGAGGAAAACATAAGCATTCACACAGGAGCTAGCTACTACCGCACACCACACCTAATAATCAAAGGGAAAATAAATGCAGAAGTGCAGTGGAAAACATGGAATGGATCCTCTAGAAAGTAAGGATCAGGAGCAGGGAAAAAAACGAAATAACCTATGCAAACTTCTCCCTACCCCTCCAAGGAAAAGACAGGAAACTAAACTAAGAGGAAGGCTAAGGCAAATGGGTAACAGCAGCAAAGGACAGAGTCAAAGAAATATAGAACACAGACAAACTGGGCTGCATCTAAAAGGGGAAAGCACTGAGAATTGCTGCCTGCAAACAGAGGAAGACAAAAAGGGAAATCAAGGGAGCAGAAATCAATTAGCGCATGAATCCGAAATTCAGGGCGGAGGAAACAAGAAAACAGGAACAAGGAAGTAGGTACAAAGGCAAAGAACAAGGAACCAGGGACTAGTCAAAAACAGGAACACTGCAAACGATGACCAGCGCTGGACTGAAGTGAGACTGAGGCTTTTAAAGCTGTTTAACGAGCACACGCCTCAGGTGTGCTGACTGCTGCACCTGCAGCCACAGGTGTTGCCTATCCTCCACCCAACCTTGTCCTGCAAGGGTGGAGGTGGAGCAGTGGGCCAGGCATTCTGGGAAGCACAGTCATTTGGTTAAAGAAGCATGCTGGCTGCCAAAAACCTGGAATGGATCCGGAAGGGAAGTAGTTTGGAAAATAGGGATTTAGCGCTCCCAATTCATTACAGCACTGTGGCATTAGGTTCGGAGGAAATGTCCAGCAAGGAATAAGCCCCAAAACATGCCCCCAAGTGGCGGGAACGGGAGCGAAGGGAGCGAGTCGTGACAGTATACCCCCTCCTACGGCCCTCTTCGGATGCCCGCCACCCGTACGAGACTTCTTCTTTCCATGATGGGAGTGCTTTTTCTTTGGAGGTGGCACTGATGGAAATGGTGGCTTGTGGGCAAAGGCAGATGGGCTTCCATGATAGGAGTGTGTTGTCTTTGGAGGTGATACTGATGGAAACGGTGACTTCTGGTGAGGAAGAGACTCATGGTTCGAAGAAAGGCATGAAGAACTTGCAGGACCTGGAGCAGAGTTGGAAGGTCCAGGAAGCTCAGTCACTGGGAGTGGACCCTTGTAAGTCTTTGAGGAGGGAGGCAGGCTGGTGCAACTTGCCTTAGACGATGGTAGAAGTTCTGTTAGCCTTTCCGCCGAGAGCGGACATGCGGGAGGTGAGGAAGTTGCTGGCTTCAGGAAATGTTCATGTTCAGCCATTAGAGAAGGTGGCGGCTGAGGTAGAGGTTCAGATCTTTTTCTGTCATCCATCTGGGAAAAGGCTTGTGGTTGAAAATGATTAAGGTTTGACTGCACATATTCTACGCCTTGGATGCCTGGAAGTCCCATGGGTTGTACGAGGCTGGTACTCCTGGTGACAGTCGTGTAGCCACTTTGTTGCACGTTGGATACAACAGCAGGGACGTTTGGCATACTGATAGGAGTGATAGACACAGTACTTGGTATTTCAGGCACACTCGCAGAAGGAGCAATAACAGACACATCTTGAACTGCAGCAGTCATTCCCTTCCTTTGGCTACTAGCACCCGACTGGTGCTTCTTGGCGGAATTCTGTTGCACAAGTTCTGTAGGTAATACGCCGGTCTGCACCACCCCCTGTGCACACCCAGGTGAGTGGTTCTGACTCACCACTTGGTCCAGCTTGATGACTCTGAAGCGGGAGCTGGCAAAAGTCTCAAACTCTGATGCTGCATTTTTAGGAGGCTCTGATGCTAAAGTGAAGCAGTTGGGAGAATCGTCTTGTGGAAAAGGCAGGCATTCTGGTGCTCCTCCTGAAGCAATTTTTGCTTCATCGACAGTAAATGTTTGGGATTCAGGAGGACTGTCTGGAGCAGTAGAAAATATAGCAGGATCTGATGGTGTAGACAGGTATACCTCTGATGTTGGAAGCGAAGCTAAGCAGGATACCGGTGTATCATGAATTGAAGGCAAACAAGCAATAAACTCTGGAACTGAAGACATGCACATATGATGGACTACCGGAGGCTCTCTGGCTGAAGGATGATCTTCTGGATGAGTCACTGTAGCTGAAGACAGGCAGGCCAGAGGAAACTTTGAAGCTGAAGGCATGCGAGTTGGAGCCATCTCGGTAGCTGAATCCAAACATGTCAGGGTCTTTGGGACTAACCCCGTGCATGGTGGAGGCTCTTGATTAAATGGCAGACATGGCAGCGGTTCATTGATTGAAGACACGTGTACCAAAGATGACTGCAGGGCTGTGGATTGGATCATAGAAGAGTCAATGGTTGTAGGAGGACACACAGAAGTCTCAGAAGTTGATAGACACATTAGTGGCTCAGGAATGGAGGGCACCTTTAGGGCATTAGACTCCTTGGCTCCAGTAACCAAGGACTGAACTGTACCCTTGCAGTCCTTTTCTTTAGTGGGTGACACAGAGTCTCTTTCTTTGTGGAAGTCAAAATCAACCAGTGGAATCACCATAGTAAAGTCTCTGTTAATCAGGATTTCGTCAATTGTCCATTCCTCTGTCTTAGCTTCTGAAAGAGCCAGATTAACAATCAACAGTTCAGGAATCGCCTGCTGGTCTTTTGGTTCTGTATACTGTGGAATGAGTTCATCAGAACATGAAATCTGTACTGTCTCTGACTGTTCGTATTGATCAGAATTGGCAGAAGGAAGAGTGAACCCAGAGGTAAGATCGTCTTCCACATCAGCTTTAACATCTACTTCAGTCTCAGCAGCTGTATCAAGAGCAGGACCTAAGCCTACTGTAGTGACTGAATCTGTGTATGCCACCTTTGTGTATTGTGTTTGGAGATCAGAAGCTTGTATGTGTGCTAGCTCAGAATTATGACAGACTGCTACACAGGAAACTTTAGGTAAAGGAGTGGCTTGTAAATCTTCAGCTAACTGCAATCCCTGACAATCAGCAGAACAATTGTTAGAAACTGTGCCCAGATTGAGCGCTGTGCTAGAAGAAAGACTTTCACTTCCAATAGATCTAACATATTGGCAATTATCATGGTTTACCAAAGTCTCTGCACTCAGGGGCTGAACTGTGTTCACTTCATCAACATCAATGGATAAAGTCTGAGGTGTATTCAGGAATGCGTGCAAGATCTTATTCTCCTCTTGTAAAGAAATGAATTCTTGTGTTAACTCCTCAAGCTTAGCTCTTAGCATGCCCTGCATTAACTGTACATCACTATCAGTAGGCACAGGGGGAGGCATAGTGGCATCAGGGCTGGATCCTGCACTAGCAATCTGGATGTGCACCGATTGTGCATTATCCTCAACTGCTTTCAGGTTCTGAGATTTATACTTTCTCATACTAACTTGGTCTGTGTTACCCTTAAGCAATCTATTGACCTTAGACCTCTTGACATTAGGGACTACCGTATGTACTTGTGCAAAGAAGTATTTGGACTGAGGGTACAAAACTGAAGTTATGCAAGGAACCCCTCCATTCGTTATGTTTGTACCATGAAACTGTTCTATCTGAGGTGAAGCACAACTGGAATCATGGGGTTCAACAACAGAGGTACTCTTGTATAATAAGTCTAACAGTGTGTTGTTTTCTGCGGCTAAGGCTTGCGCTGACATAGAATCGGGATCAGAACAAAAGATCGAACTAGGATCAGGCAATGTAGGATGTGCCATCCTATGGGAAAAATACTTTGCTCGTAAATGCCCATTCGTGACAAGGAGTTCATTTAAGCCAAGACTAGTGATTTGATTGTCACAGGTAAATGTAGGGGAAGCTTTCTGTACAAGTTTGTTAGAGGCCTTGCTGCCTTTCTTTCTTAAACTTGCCATATTCAATGGGAATTTTGGGCTGGTCATACTGTCAAGATTAGTCAGGCGAGTACAAAGGCAGCGAATATGGCAAGGGAAATGTGCACCCAGGAACTACGACTCAGGTATGCTAGAACCCAGGAGTGCAAATAGAGTGTGACATCAAAACCAATATATGAAAAGGGATGTGGGGTAAGCACCTGACCGCGAGGAAAGTCGGCAAGCGCCTTACCCCCAATTGCTGTTACAGGTACTGACAGCGCTAAACCCACGTGGAGGGCAAGCAATGACAGGATCTGTGTACTAACACTCTTGATGGTATTACATAAGGGAACTTAAGAACTGTACTCACGAGGACGAGATACCTCTTGAATGTCAGCTAGCCCACGAAGCCTGTTGAAGAAACTGGGACCCCGAAAGGCTAGAACAGCAATGGAAGGAAAACTAAATACCTAAGTGGGAATAGTGTTTACAAAATAGTGAGGAAAACATAAGCATTCACACAGGAGCTAGCTACTACCGCACACCACACCTAATAATCAAAGGGAAAATAAATGCAGAAGTGCAGTGGAAAACATGGAATGGATCCTCTAGAAAGTAAGGATCAGGAGCAGGGAAAAAAACGAAATAACCTATGCAAACTTCTCCCTACCCCTCCAAGGAAAAGACAGGAAACTAAACTAAGAGGAAGGCTAAGGCAAATGGGTAACAGCAGCAAAGGACAGAGTCAAAGAAATATAGAACACAGACAAACTGGGCTGCATCTAAAAGGGGAAAGCACTGAGAATTGCTGCCTGCAAACAGAGGAAGACAAAAAGGGAAATCAAGGGAGCAGAAATCAATTAGCGCATGAATCCGAAATTCAGGGCGGAGGAAACAAGAAAACAGGAACAAGGAAGTAGGTACAAAGGCAAAGAACAAGGAACCAGGGACTAGTCAAAAACAGGAACACTGCAAACGATGACCAGCGCTGGACTGAAGTGAGACTGAGGCTTTTAAAGCTGTTTAACGAGCACACGCCTCAGGTGTGCTGACTGCTGCACCTGCAGCCACAGGTGTTGCCTATCCTCCACCCAACCTTGTCCTGCAAGGGTGGAGGTGGAGCAGTGGGCCAGGCATTCTGGGAAGCACAGTCATTTGGTTAAAGAAGCATGCTGGCTGCCAAAAACCTGGAATGGATCCGGAAGGGAAGTAGTTTGGAAAATAGGGATTTAGCGCTCCCAATTCATTACAGCACTGTGGCATTAGGTTCGGAGGAAATGTCCAGCAAGGAATAAGCCCCAAAACATGCCCCCAAGTGGCGGGAACGGGAGCGAAGGGAGCGAGTCGTGACAACGCCACTGAAGTTCCTGGTAAACAAGGATGTTGGGAAAGACCACTGATAATAATAACAGGGAAGGTGTACCTGGACAACAAATGGGAGATAGGAGTGGTTGGCAGCAACATGGTAACGAGAGAGGATACTACAACTATTGCTGAACACAACAACAGATGTTGGACGACTTGGGTCAAGTACGTACCCATGCTAACGTGGATAGAGAAGGATGAAGACCCAATAACAATACTGCCGCTGTCTGCACCTAAGGTATGCTACCAACATAGAGGAGAAGTGGACGTGGGATACAACACCAACTGTGCAAGCGTGACGGAGTTACCTGAGGGGGGAGCAGGAACAGCAGTATTAATGGACCATTACTGGGCCTGCGGAGACAAGGCATACCACACACTGCCCCCTCTGTGGAATGGTATATGCACAATGGTACACGTTAATGTACCATCACTAGTGGTGCCCCAGAAACATGTGAACGTGGCGAACTTCCCTAAAATGGATGAAGGAAACAAGAGGAAGAAGAGATCTGTACAACCTCAGAAGGGGCCAGAGAACCAAAACAACGGCAACAACACTGTCCTGAATAGAAAGAAAAGACAAGGAGAACCTCTGACAGGAAATTACCCATGGGGAAGGTCGGAAACAGCACTCACTTCAATCCCACCAGAACACAGACTATTCAGCAGAGCAGCAATGTTCTTCTCCTCAATAATACATCCGGGACTACAGGCTTACGCAAACGCAAAATGGCTCCAGATAACTCGATGGGAACTAATGATGACAATTAATTCTACAGTAAATGGATTCAACGCAATAAAAGAGGAACTGCGAGCAGTGAGGATGGTAGCACTACAGAACAGATATGTACTGGACCTCCTCACAGCAATGGAAGGAGGAGTTTGCGCAAAGATAGGACAATCATGCTGCACATTCATTCCTGCTAACGATGCTGACAATGGTACACTGACAGAAGCAGTATCACAATTGGCCCGGATGCACTCCAAAATGATGGATGAAAGTAAAGGTGTGAAAAAGGATGACAGCTGGTTTTCGCTATTATGGTCATGGATGCCATCTTGGCTGTCGGACGGACTGAAGATTATAGTTGGATGCATTATTTTGGCTGGAGCTGCACTGATCATAATAAGATTTTGGAAGGCCCGGAAGGCACGCACCACAGACGAAATGATCGAAATGGTTGTTATGCACCCCCTGATGCCGGCAGATGATGGCCAACACACAGGCACAATAATAAAAGAAAGAGAGAAATTGCGCAACCAGATCATCACCAACCACCTGGACCCACCATCTGTGAAACTCGAAAACCCAAGGAACCCAAGGAGCTACATAGAGAAATGGGTATACTGCACACCTGGAGGAACCTGTGTATATATGTATTGGTCATTTGAAGACCATGTCAACCACTATGGACATTTGGGAGGAGTAACTAAAATATGGAGAGTGAGAGGAGATAAGGAAAAGGATATGTTTGTGGTCGACAAGTCGACCAGAGGGGGGACTGAAGTGGGAGAATGGAACAAAAGGCTCCCACCAATCCCCTCGCACCCCTGGCCTAGAGGATCACGGCCCAGGCACCCGCCACGAGAGGAGTTTGCCCATCTACCAGACGACCAAATACCCTGGTACAGGAACATACGGATGTGCCCACCAGCCTGCCCACCAGCCTGCCCTGCCCATGCCGACACCTGCGGCATGGATGAACTCGACTGAACCATGCAACAGTAAATGAACACATCGTTAGAGATGCCATGACGACCTAGCCAACAGTCAGCACACCCGTGCAAGCATGCACACTGGACACTCCCACACCAATCCACACGAAGAACATATTCAGTGCTATGACGTAGGTGACGGACACACCCACTGACGCGCATCTTTATTATTTTTCACATAGGCTTTTCAAAATGCAGAAACGCAAGACGCACAATGAACTCATCTAAAATGCTTGCTCACGCTTCTCCTAAACCCATGCATTACAATGAGAAATATAACGAAGACATGATACTGGGGATAAAGCAATATGATACCATAACCTAAAGCGCTGTGTATCAAACGTTTCCACCTATGCACCAGGCCCAAGTAGGCCGCAAGCAAGAGCTTCCATGAACATTGAATGAGCAAGAGTACAGTAGCTGACCCTGCAGAATGAGCCCGGCGAGAGCAGACAGTCAAGGGCACAATGTTGCAAACTCGCATGCCGCAAGCCGACGCCAAGGTCACACCTGCAAATTAAGCCAGGCACACAGTGGAAAATGCAATATTAATTGTGCAGAATTCTGCCTCAACCACGGTCTCGCCTCACGTGACCAAGCCGAACCTGACAGGGTGCCAGGCCCAGGAGGAGGGAGGCGCCTGGATCCCACGTTTCAAGACACAGGCAGATACAATTAAGCGACTCAATGGACATCTGCGGCGGTGGGAGTAGCCTGCCTTCCAGCATATGAATAAATCCTCACATTGTCTGCACATACCCATAGTGATGCATTGTTGCAAATGACAGGTGCACCGCGAGCTGGGAACAGCGATGGTCCCAGATTGGGGGGCTCGCGAATGGACCAATCAGAAAATGGGGCTCTTATCACTGACGCCATTAATATTAGCCGATCCTCAGGGGTCTTCATGTAACAATTTTCATGTATCAAATTGAAGGGACAACCCAAGTATACCACCTGACTGACCCTCCACCACTAACAACGCTCTCTATACGTATGCTATACTAATCCTACCACTCGAGGAACCAATCCAGAGTGGCGATAGGTTTTTTGCTAACTTTCCCAGGTGACGCAAGTAGCGCGTCATACTAAGGTAAAAAGGGCCTGCGAGCCCCACGATTGTGAAGTGAGTGTCAGGACGGAGGCGTACGATCCTTGACCCATCCCTGCCGTTTTGTTTAATAAACAGCAGAATCACCTTGCTTCTTGCGTGTGTCTCATACTCATTATTTGGGATATACGGGAGGAGTTGGGGCCTCCCTGCCCGGAGGTCCGCGGACGGCCCAGCCGACCCGGGAGAATTTCCCCCCCGACAAAAGGGTGGGGGGGGCGCGGTTGGAGATCTCCTTGCGGTGATGTGGCTCAGACGTATCAGGAAGATCGAGAGGTGTGGCGTGGTGGGGAGGGAAGGGATGGAGTGAAGAGGACCACAGTTTCCAACTGCAAGCTGCCTTCAGACTGAGCAGAAGTGTAGCCTTCTTCTGGGGTTCTTCTATGCTCCTACCCTCTGACTATTCTGTGAAGAAGTTGAGATAATCTGTCTAGTGGCAAGCTTTGAAGTCCTATGACTAAGCAGGTAAGGAAAAGAGGGAACTAGACATTCTGTTCTCTGTCTCCTCTCTCATGCTTTGAAAGCCGGACGGGACTGATTTTATTATTTTGTCCTAACCCACTTTGCCCCAGCAGCGTTTCTGCTGGGATGGTATTTGGAGGCTTGGTAGATGCAACATTTCATGTGGTCAGATTTGATCAAGACTGGGACCAAACAACATCAAACTTGTAAAACAACATTTGAAGGACCTCATCTTTTAGGAGGCAAGTTCCACGACTGGTATAAAAAGATTACCCTCCTTGTCTGGGTCACAAAACCATTTACATAGCTGCCACCATCCATTAAGGGTTGCCAGCTATCCATTGGTATCCTCATTTCTTGGGATCTTTCAATAGTTTCATTTGGGATTTAAATGGTGATGTCTAGACACATGAACATTACAACTCACTCCAACCAGTAGGTCTGTGCCATGGGCAAAGGTCCTGAAGGAATTAGCAGAGGTCCACCCCCCCCCTGCATATGTTTTTCAAACCCTAGATGCTCTATCACCTTAAGCCGTCCTCACGGTGCAGCAGTGCTGATGTTCAGAGCACCAGGCTGCCAGGGGCTGCCAGGGGCTGCCAGGGGCTGCCAGGGGCTGGTTCCTCACTTGCAACCATTGATGGTCCCTAACCAGGACCTGCTGCTCACGAATCGGCCTGAGAAGACCTCTTTGCCCTTGAGGTACCCAAATGAGTCTCTGTGGCAGTAGAGGGCTTCCAGATTGTTCCATTGACAAAAAGAGACCTGAGTCTCTGAGACCGGGGATACTAAAGCACAGGAAAAGGCTCTTCCCTTTGAATAGCTCAGAGCCTTGATAACTCTATACTCGTTACTGACCATACACTACTTCACCCTATGGGCACAACGCAGGATCCCTGTGATGAAAATCATATTCATGCTTGGAAGTATGAATGCATTTGACATCAAATCATAGGGACTCCATGTCTTTGCACCAATGAGTGAATATGACCTATATTGAAGGACAGGAAGGACGGCCACCTCCAAGTGCACAAGCAAAGTGGTGGAGACTCGTCACGTTCCACACCTCTAGCAAGAAAGAATCAAGTGCAACATTTCCAGGGGACTGGCCTGTCAGGAGGGTGGTTCACCCTCCAGGAAGGTGGGGGGCACTTTTCTGCACTGCCCTTGGATCAATCAGTCAGAAACCCATCCCCCAAGTAGTTGGTCAGTCATGAGAACCTGCACTGACTCCTGGTGGGCAATTTGGCACCAAGCACATTTAGATAAATCAGTCCTTCACTCAAAAGTAGCAAAGACAAGAGTGCATCAAAGATGAACCATACTGAGGAGAAACGGGCAAGTATTGCCACCACCATGATGCATAGGACCTACTGCCATGGGCATCCTTCAGACACTTTAGCCCTATCCAAAGGGCCCCAGCTTCCAGGCGCTAGACTATCTAAATCTACCCATAGCAGTCTCGGGTAGTCACACCAAAGGGCTGCCTCTAGGCCCTGGTGTCCCCGTTCATAGTAACATGAATTCCGAGCGGTGGATTCGCTCTGCCATTATTAACACTTAAATGCTTTAGGAGAGGCACGGTGCCCAGCAGAGTACCAATGCATAGTCTAGATGGAGAATCCAGAGGGCATAGGTAGACCTAGGCCCCGGGTCTGCAACCTTCACCTGTCCAGATGTTTTGGACTACCACTCCCTTCATCCCTTACCCTTGAATGTGCAGGGTGGGGATCATGGGAGTCGCAGTCCAAAACATCCAGAAAGGTTGCAGGCTAGGTAGGGAGCCAAGGGCACAGGAAAGCTTTCGCTAAACCACCAGCAACCTCAAGAAAAGCTAAAGATGAGATCTGCTACAATGGTTTACATCTTAATAACAATGGTTGTGGGGCAAATTTAGGGTGGTTTACATGTCGCTGTGGTTACACTCCCATTCCTAAATTCATTTAATGTGACCGACTAGCACCTGAAATCCATGCTCCATGTCTAAGAATACTCCTGAGAACAGCAGAAGCTCATCAGCTTTAGCACCACTTCATCACCAGCAACCTCACAAAAAACTGCCAATCAGACACTCCTACCACATATCCCGCCACAACCGTGATCCTAGAGGATCTACCAAAGATCCATAATGCAGGGAGGATTGCAGCCCTCGTCCTCCTGGAACTCCAGTGGATCCAAATGTCGTGATCCTCAACATCTGCTACACGCACTCCACGTCAGAATGGGCGTGATGGAACCTACTTCATCTAGACAGATCCCGGCCAGTGATTCTTGGCCATAATCAATCGTTCCTTTGGAAATTGTGCTCACTCAGATGCCCCGCTACATATACCAAGATGCTGGTTTCCCACCAGTCGGCAGTTCCATCTCATCCTGCACTTAGGGCACTTGCTCAGCTGGCCCTGTGGAACTTCCATCTTCTGCCATGGTGATCTCTTCAGACCTGCTGCCGCTCGCCCAGCATTGACTTGAGGCCGGATCTTCCGGGTTTCAGATCTACACACCAGTCTGCCTCCTGTGGATTAGGAGTTTGGGGTACCTGGCAGTGTTCTGCCCGGATCTCATGTGATGACTACCCATCAAGTTCTGTATACCTGACTCAGTACCCGCTGTGTGGACTCACGTTCCATTCGACTTTCTTTCCACTTTTCGACATTGGCTTTATTCAAGGCCCACATTGGCTTTATTCAAGGCCGGATGAAGATGTGTTGGAACTTGTGGGGGCTTATTTCAAAATGATGTTTGAGTGCCTCCTTTCCTACAGCTGAACAACTAATACCAGGCACCTGTGGGGTGCATAGATTATAATGGAGAGAGAAAGAAATGCTACGATGCGGTTAATAGCCGAAGATTATCACAGGACGGGCAGCTAGCTGGGAGATGAAACACTAAACGTCCACTGATAAGCAATTAAGCTCTTTGTCAGCAATGGGCTAATGTAGTTGAACTGGAGTAAAAAAGGCAACAAAGAGATAAGAACACTGCTGGATACTGTAAGGCCCTTGAGAGGTGACGGCCTAAGGCTTGTAACGTGTGTGCTGCAAAGCGCACATTTTATGTACTGAATTAAAGCAGTGTGTTAGGTGTTACAGGGGGAAGGTGCTGTTTGTTACTGCTCTGTGCTACGTTCCACAAGGACTTTTTGCTATTTTCGCTAGTCCCTCTACTGTTTCCAGAAATCATCCTACAGCCCGCCTCCAGCTACAATCCTACTTAATCATCGCGCATGAGTGGAGCGCTACGCGATGTGCCCAGCAGTTTGTTAGGTGTTACAGGGGGAAGGTGCTGTTTGTTACTGCGCCGTGCTACATTCCACAAAGACCTTTTGCAAGTCCCTCTAGTGTTTCCAGAAATCATCCTACAAACCGCCTCCAGCCCGCCTCTAGCTACACTCCTACTTAATCATTGCGCATCCGCGGAGCGCTGCGCGGTGTGCCCAGCAGTGTGTTAGGTGTTACAGGGGGAAGGTGCTGTTTGTTACTGCGCCGTGCTACATTCCACAAGGACCTTTTGCGAGTCCCTCTACTGTTTCCAGAAATCATCCTACAAACCGCCTCCAGCCCGCCTCTAGCTACACTCCTACTTAATCATTGCGCATGCGCGGAGTGCCCAGCAGTGTGTTAGGTGTTTGGTGGAGCGGTGGCGCTGTGGGGTGCACTCAGAGATTCTGGTATGTACTGTTCAAAATTGTATCGTAACACATCAGTATAGCAACCTGCTCTCTCCGTCCAACTTTGTTTGCACCCACTAATGCTGTGACATGATTCGCAAGCAATTATCCGACGCACGACATGCCCTCGTCATTTGATCTGAAACTGCGGCTGCAGCCTTGAGGTTTATTCGGGTTTCCTCAGGAGCATTTCTGTCATCTACAGAACGGAGTGCTACGCTAGCGCTCCCATTAATTATAACATCTAGACATCCTGGGCTCTTGGAACTGGTCGCATTCTTATGTGAAAGACTGACTTTGACGAGCAAATGTGTTGTGCCGAAGCGGCTGTATTGCTTGGACCACTCTGCTAACGCGCCTTATGCTCCGAACTGTTGTTTAGATTATACTCCATTTCGTTGTTTGACTGGCACTCCTGTAACAGGGGGCAACTGCGGGGCTGTGGGCCTTTGAACCCCCGTAGGCAGTGCCTAATTCACTGATTAATTAATTTTGCTTTACAGATTGGCATATTACCCTTCTTTTAGGGAGGTGCCTTTGTTTTTTTTTAGAATCCTTAAAATCCTGCAATTAAAGTACTGGGTATCTGCCTAAGCAAACTGTTCCTACTGGGTGTGCGACCTGGACCTCTAGCACAGAGGGTGACTGTGGGTCAGAAGGCCTTTTGAACCCTGTGGGGCAGTTTACAGCCATGTGCATGGTGTATACTCTACTTTAAGTGTCTGAATTCACACTCCTATTAGAGGGTGACTGTGGGCCACAGGCCTTTGAACCCTGGAGTATAGCAACGAGTGTGAACATCAGAGTTTCTCTTAAGTGTTTAAACCTACACTGTTAATAGAGGGTGACTGCAGGCCACGGGCCTTTGAACCCTAGAGTGTAGGTAAGATTGTGTACACCCGAGTCTTCAGTTAGAGGGCGAGTGTGGGTCGATAGGCCTTTGAACTCTGTGGAGCTGGTCTACTATGTGGGAGTGTGCCATTTTGGCAAACGTGAGGTGGTTGAACTCATTCGGCCAATATAATTGAACATACGTGAGTTTATGAGCTATTGAGTATCTGAAATTCTGTAGATTACTTTTATTACTTTTTTTTCCTCTCTCTTTTCATTTCTTCTTTTTTTCTTCCCTCTCTCTCCTCCTGCCCTCCCCTCTGCAAATCTGGGAGACAGGGTGTCTGTTTCTTTTCTTCCTTTTGGATAAGTAGGCACGGCTGTGCTGTCTAGAAGCCATAAAACGTGATTAGCTGCATGTGAACAGGCACATTGTCTAGGATATGCCAATGTTCTTCAAAGCTTGGCACCCCTTGGAATCCACCATGAAAGTAGCTCTTGAATAGGTGGAATGAACTGGTTTTTCTTTCAAGGCAGTCACTGAATTGTTGTGCATATTGTTGGTTTAGTTCTGAGAAGCCCCCAGTTCATGTATTGCAGTTTATCTGCTCCCTGAGAGGAATCTTGAAACTTCACAGAACCTCATATACTTGACCTGCCAGTTGCATTTCCTCATTTGGTGTGTGAAGGTTTGTGTGCGTAAAGCCTGCGGCTTGGCATTGTCTAATTGGTTGTGCAAATATGATCCGAAACCTACGTAGCACAAATCGCATGGGTGAGGCCTCTACTGGACGGGCCAAAATGACGACAAGCAAGGCTGTTAATATCACCATTCTCTTGCCTTCGGCCGGTAAAAAGTCATTACTTTCAATGTCCGTTCTGGAACCTCAGATCCCTTGGGCAAAATGGTGGATTTGGCTCTACCTCTCTCAAAGCCCCCTGACTGTAGTGAGCGCCTTTCCTCACTTGAAGATACCCCTATGAGACCCATGCCTTCATGCTCGGTCAAAGAGGCTAATAATGAGGCTAACAATATGATGGCTGAGCTCTCGCAAGGAGCCGACCTTGGTTCCCGCGCGAGCGAGGATCAGGGGGCTCCTATGCCTATCTTAGACAATTCAATGCTCGCTCCTGTTGTAATGGACGAAATTGGGAGACGGGTTTGGCTGTCTCTAGGACCCTCTAAACTTGCTTCTGCAGTCCGCCCGCGACGGGAACAGGTACATTTACATTTAGCAGAGAACCAATTTCTCAAGGGTCATACTGTTCCTGGAAGGGATCTCTTTGGATCAAGTTATCATGAGATCGGTACCCATAAAGAAGCGTCATCACAAAAGGTCAAAGATTACCCCTTAGCAAACTCATCTACGGATCATGGGCACACTTCTGGTGGTCTAGATCACTTTGAGATGCAGCCGGGGAATATTCCCTTCTCCGCCCCGGACGATCCTCTTGCGAACATTGAGGAACATGATCTACAAAACTTCCCAGTTATCACTAGAATTTAGAATCTCCTTGATAAGGGGCATGACCTCACACATGCTATTCTTGGTGAAATGAAAGGCGCTGTAGGTTCTATGATGGGCAAAATCAGCCAAATTGAAGTATATATAATGGCACAGGAACAGGGCCATACTTTCTATGCTTCTCATATTGAAAACATGTCAAACTTAAACCAACAAGCAGGCATGCAGCAGCCTATAGAAAATACCATCTCAAGGGGATCTCAAAGAGAATGTGATGAGACAGCTATGAGAGCCGCTGGTAAGTTATACCCCCAAGTACTCCAGGGAGCACCTTCCCAGCTGACAGCTTTGCCAAAGAATTAAAACATATTGCAAAATCGCATCATGATACGATTCTGCAAGTCGAGCAATTATTATTTGACGCTGTCTCACAACATCCCACTTTAGGAGGTGAGGAAGCGATAAATAAACTGCTTGGCAATGGTGAAAAGGAATTAACTCCACCTGACAGTCGATCTGTATTAACGGACATAATTGATCAACAGGAAGTAATTGAATGTGAAAAGTCTGATCTACAGTCGGAAAATGAACAAAAGAAAATAGCGCAAACAGGGCAGCATTTTATATGTCGGAGGGCTAGGAGATCATTCCTTAGAGCACAGAAGAGACTAAGTCTCTCTAGAGCGAAAGAAACCCTAGCTAAAACCTCCAAAATTGAAGTAATTGGATGAAGAGAGTAAAAGGCTCCTTCAAATTAAACCTCAGTGTGAGGCTCAATCCTCAAACTCTTCATCAAAGTTGTTGGTAAAGAATGTGGAAAAGACGCAAGTACAACTCCACAACTTCTTCCCAACTATACAAACTAAAAAGGCAGGTGGTACATGCAAAGTGGAGGTATGTACCTCGGATGCTCAGCAGGTTGCAGCTCTTCCCACACAGGACTTGATCAGTAGCCCACACGTGCCGTTAGACAATCATCAGGTAGCGGCACAAAAGCCGTTTGAGGCTTGTTGTGTCTTGACTTCTGGACAGGAATTTGGGAATAAATCAGTGCCGTCTGTAGAAATTAATCCACAAACAAGTGAGGAACAGACTTGTAAAGATGAGCCTGGACCTAAGGACAAACAGATCCTAAATCTCCTTGAGTTATCCAAGGAGATGAAATGCATCATTGGCTGGAGGAGCGACTCGACCATAAATGGGACTACTCACATAAATCGCTCCTTCCTGATGAATGCTTTCTATCAGATTCCATCTTTAAGAATTTTGGCTACAAAAGATGTCGAATGGGTGAAATTAGCAAGTGTGAACAACTTTAGAAGTCTGTGCAAACTTCAATTCCCTATTACACTAAGATAATCTTAGACTAGACAGATGACTTGGTTTCCTTTGGACTCCACCCCCACATCTTTATAGAGATGGAAACTGCTTGGGCTTTTCTTGATTTCATCCCGAAAACTCCACCAGACAGGGACCCCAAGGGGCCGTTGCAAGAAGTGACATCTGAATCAAACAGCGGGTTATGGGAACAACTTGAAAAGCTAACCATGGCCCTTAATGCCTAAATTGGATGGAACCCCTAATCAAAGTGGCAGACAACATGAAAAATCCTCCCGTGGCATCATAACATTCAACACTTACAATATCATCTTGGAATTGATGTGGGGAAAAGAACCTCCATGCTTGGGCCAAATCTGTGAATTATTTGCATATGCCGCATATATTGATCTTACAGGAAACTATGGGCATCATGGACATTGCTCTTGATGGATTCACCTCATTCTGCGCTCCAGCCAGCCGCGCATTACTAGGTCGTCCAAGTGGTGGTCTTGCCGTTCTCATCAGGAGCAATCTAAGATTCACAGCTAGGATTTTGGACTACACAGACTTGTTTATGATGTTTGCTGTGACCATGGTCGGGGAAGCTGTCTGCAATATATTGCTTTTCTCTGTCTATTGGAACCCATGAAGTTAGGCCTAGAAATTGCTTTCCAGCTTCTAAAAAAAGCATTGACTAATGATATGTTGCAGTACCAAACATACGAAATTCTGATTGCTGATGATTTCAACTCAAATTTAGAGTTAGAAGAAACCAAATTCGTTCATCGTACATCGATGTCCTATGCCCACAGGCTCGATCTAGAGGCAGGCTTTGGATGGAATTTTTTTGAAGATTGGAATATTCAGACCTTGACTTTCGTACCTTCAAACAATTTAGCCTCATGGCAGCGAGGTTCTTCATCTTCACTAATCGATTTTCTCTTAGTCTCAAATGAATTATCATCTCACTTCACTCTTGCCAAGATATTAAATGTGGGCCTGGCGATCACAACATACTGTCAACTGAGCTTCATTTTGCTTGTCAAACCTTTGATACTCTGCCACACACCTCTCTAGTGGAAAGCGATCGCTTTTCAATATCTGTTCGCTGGAATGCCAGTATATGCAGAAAACTAGCATATTTAGTGAACAGGGATCTGCTTGTCAGCAATGACACACTGGACTCCTTTTCCTACGCAGAAAGTCTTATGAACAGGAATTTAAAGATTATTCAGGAGCATCTTGTCACTCTATCCGAATTGCCTCTAAAACCGCAATCCACTGATGTTTTTGCCAAATTCTCTAATGAAATATTGGCGATAAAATGTCAAAGAAATGATGACTTGAGAACAGTGAGATATATGTTTACAACTAATGCCGCACATACATCATGCAAAAGAGCCATTATGGTCAAATACAAAAATAAAATTAAGGAAATACGCAACATGCGTCATATGCTGGATAATCAAAACATGATCAAGCACCAGTGTAAACGGAATGCAAGAGAAGTATGGGCAATATTGAGAAACCCACTGAATAACTAGCAAAACGGTATGATTGCATGCATAGACGGTTCTACCTGGCAAGCATACTTCAAGCTTAAATATGCTATGCCCCCGAATCACGCCAAAGAGGAGCTTGAAGCTCCCTACATGAAGATGGTTCCAGCATGCAGCTGGGCACTGACAGACGTGATATGGGCCATTTCCAAACTTTCATCGTCTTGGGCGGCCGGCCCGGATGGGCTCCCATTTTATGCCATCAAAGACGACCCTCACTTTTGGGCCAAACACCTGCTTACCCGTTTTCGTCTAGTATTTGAACAGAGAGCAATTCCAACTTCATGGCTCACAGCCATAATAATACCAATTCATAAAAAGGCCCTCCTGACAATACGGGTAACTTTCGGCCTATTGCCCTTATTGATGTCGCTGCAAAGGTCTTTTCACGCCTAGTACTGCACGATCTGGAAACATACATGATCAAGTCACTGCTTCTTTCCAAGGCACAAGTGGGATTTTGCAAACAAATGGGAACTCCCCAAAATGCAACCATGCTTGCCCACCTATTGTATTGTATTGTACTGTTTATTTATTTATAGAGCGCACCTGGCCGTTAAGCAACTATTGACATCAACACGAAACTCAACCAGTGGACCAATATATATGGCTTCACTAGATCTCTCGTTGGCATTCGACAGTGTATTGCGAAACAGATTATGGACTAAAATGCTTGCTTATGGAGTTCCTTCCCACATCGTAGCATTGATTGCTCTACTACATTCAAAGACCTCTTATAGGGTGCATATCAATGCTACAGGATTGCTGTCTGACCAGATCACTACTCATATTGGTGTAAAACAGGGCAGCAACCTGACAGCAGTACTATTTAATCTGTATCTCGCGGACATTGGTAACATCTGGAATGCATTAGACATTTTTTCTGTCAAATTGGGTCATCTGTGCCTAAGTTGGCTAGCCTTTGCTGACGATATAATACTCTTCGACAGAAACCCATTTGGTCTCCAATACAAATTGGACTACTTCCAACAATACTGCACAATCAACAATCTCACTATCAATCTGGAAAAATCGAACATGCTTATCTTTACAGCCAGGAAGAAGTCGCCAAGATACTAATGGTATGCTGATGCAAAAGAGATTACAACTAAATCTGAGATGAGATATTTGGGATACCAGCTGTCTAACATTCTTTCATGTAAAAGTTGGCAAATTTCACTGAACCTCAAAGCTGTGCAGTTGACAGCTCAGATGAAATTGATACTTCAGCGCCACTGCAAGTTTTCACTATCGCCTCTGACGGATTATTATTAACTTAAGGCTGCACCAATTCTTCTGCATGGCCTCAATCTATGCTTGCTAATATTGGTACCATCTTAAATGTAATACAAGGAAAACTGTGGAAATCCGTCTCGGGGCTACCAGCGTATTCAATTCTCATCTATGAACTAGGTTTACTTCCTTTGAGCGATAGATTTGAATGACGTATGTTTAATAACTTCATGAAAATGGTTTCACCTCCTCCAAATTCCTTTTATGAAGATTTCCAATCCATGCTTACTAAAGATACGCTTTGCTCACTTTACAAGTTTCACGATCGTATGAACGCAATTTTACTATCTCTGAACCTGAGCAAACAGGACATCATCAATCGTCCAGGTTTAGTGAAAAAAAGCTTCCACTTGAACTCATGGGCACGAAACTCCGATAAAATTGAAAGGTACTTATCCTTTACCAACTACTCATGCTTCAGACATGCTCAGAAATGACAGGCATTTTGTCTGAGGATGCTTTTGAAGCCTGCCACTTCCGTTCAGCAACTTTGCACTTGTGTTTCAGAGAAGCTAGGTCGGAATCGTACCATCTGTTGCATTTGAAGGCAGGCTTCATACTGATCCTCATGACAGGGGCAAGGGTGTAAAGGGTGTTCGAGAGGTGAAGGTTAGAGAGGGCTGTTTCAGTGGGAGAGCCAATAGCAGGGGTCGGAGGGTGAAAGTGGCAGCAAAAGCAGCAACTGACACTCGCTTCATCGGTCGAATAACAAAGGAGACTGGCAGTGCAGGTAGATGCTTAGCCCGGGAGCCTAGGAGCTACAGGTGAAAGGAGAGGAGGGAATGGTCAGACCAGGAGAGAGGTGTGGTGAGAAGGTTGGAGATAGAGATGTCAGTTGAGATGGGTGCATCCAAGATGTCTCCTGCTGAGTGGGTCTGATCAGAGGGAAGAAAGGTGAGGGTAAAAGATTCTCAGAGGTTGCAGAAGAGTACAGTGGACGCTTCAGAGGAATCGAGATGAACGCTGAAATCAATGAGGAAGAGAAGGTTGAAGGTAGAAGTTGTGAGAGAGGAGGTGAGGTCAGCCCATTCAGAGAGGGAGAGTGGGTCAGGGGGCCTGGAGATGGTGGTGAGAGTAAGCAAGAAGAAAGAAGAGATACCCACCATGCAGATGAGGGGCTCGAAGGAAGAATAGAATTGAATGGGTATGATGGTAGCAGGGACCCATTCTGGGAAGACCAATGCCACTCCACCACCAGATTGGTTGGACCTGGGTTTGGAAATAATCTTGTAGCCCTCAGGTAGAAGAGTGTCAAGAGCAGTGACAGAGCTGGCATTGAACAACGTCTCAGTGAGGGTGAGAACATCAAGGTCAAAGTCTTCAAGAAGGAGACAGATGTCAGAAGCGTGTTTACTGGCAGAATGAGCATTGAGAGTAGCTAAGTGAAGCTGGTTGCCACCTTTGAAGTTTTTCTGAGGTGGGGCACAGGGATGTGGTACACCCATCGGTGGTGGAGAAAGGGACAGGAGGGGTGGAGAGGTAGGAATGGCAGGAGAATGAAGGAAATTGACGAGAGGCAGAAGACGCATATCAAGAAGGAAGTTGGCCTGAAACAGTGACATTTTGAAAGACATCAATGATACACCTATAGGATGGGAAGTGTGCCAAGAGAACCTCACATCTGGTTCCACCATTAATGGCAGAGGAAGAGGAAGGGGAGAGGGTAGAGACCATATGAGGAGTCCATAGGTCCGGAGAAGGGGCGACAAAGAGGATGTCGGTAATAGTCTGCCTGAAGGAAGCACTGACGTAGGTGTCAGCAATGGGAAGGCCTGGGTTGGAGACCAGGAGTGCTTTCTTAAACTCTTTCCTTCCAGGCTTTGAGAGCAAGGTGGGATAGGTGATAGAGTAGAAATTAGGAGAGATGGAGAGCACCATGGTAGCAGAGAGGTGGGGGGTGAATGGACAGAAAAATGCACAATACACGAGGAACTCACCAAGCGGCCTTGCAGCTTAACGGGGAAGACTAATCAGATGAACAGTATGTCAGGCGTCAGCGGGATAGACATTCAAAGTAACAGTAGAAAGGCCTCACAATTTAAACAAGCAGAAGTGTCTACAGACTTTATTTAGATAAAGGTAAAATGCCTAAAATATGAACACAGCCAGTAAAATACAAGCACCAAGATTTGACTTTCAAAATAAGGTAAAGGAAATAAGGTAAAGGTAGAAGGCCTAAAAGTTGAACACACCTGTAGAATCAAACTGACTATCTTGAATAAAAGTGGTAGACCACACAAATGAAACAAAACAAGCAATTTGTCGAGCAGTACATAGATTGAATTTTGCAGGCCACAGTAAAAAATTACAGACTGAGGTTAGGCAGGTAGTAGACTAATGCAGAGAATGTCATCACGGCAGTAGAAATTCATGGAGTGAAAAAACATGTAGCAAAGTGACTGGTGGAAGTTAAAGGATCAGGGCAGGCCAGTATGTAAAACAGAGTGAGGCCGGTCCAACCAGGGAACATATAGATTGGAGAGATCGGCAGCAAAGTATCTGGCAAAGTTAGTGGTTCCGAGCAGGTAGGTGGCAGTTACAAAAGTCGCGCATTGTAGACGGTGCAGGGGGAAGACAGGAACAGGCTGCAACTTGCTAAAAGTTGGGGCCATGCATACAGCAGGAATGGGGTGGTGATGGCTTGGCAGAGAACGAGTACGGTGAAACTCGGCGGCAGGCGAGGTGGCCAGGACACTACGGCATCAGTGAATGGAATAAGTTAACTGCTACAGGCATGGGGAAGAATGCTCGGCGCCCGGTGACAGCGCTTACCTGCTACCCAGAGCCCGGGGCGCCGAACAGCCAAGGAAGAAGTTCTTCAGGAGGTATCAGTAAGGTAGGCAGGGATGAAGGTGGCATATTAGGGCAAGCAAAGTGTGGTGCGGCCCGGCGGCCACGGACGGACAGGCCAGACAGGGTTGAACAAAGGGCCTTATGAGCGGGCCTTGAGCAGGGGGGCGGCTTCACCTGCCGACTCCCTGGATAGGCCTTCAGATGTTACATCAGTAAATCCGTGGTTTGCAGGGCACGCTCCGGGGCACAAGCCTGAGGCACACCAGTGTCGAAAATGGCAGTGGCCACTTCTATGTGTTGAATATGCACCGGAGTGCACTAGAAGCCCAAAGGGGCTTACCTGATGCGGGTTGCTGTGAACATCATTGCACGTCGAAATCACGGGCAGGCAGTGGGAGTGGCCCCTTGAACTGGCCACCTCAACTCTGACAACTCACCACTCTCGGAAATTAATCTATGTGAGCCATGCAGCACAACACTACTAATATAAAAATCAAGAAGCCTAAAAATGCGGAAGCACAATGAACCTGGTATTGTTAGGCTGCCTGACTCCACTAGCTATTCATCAGGGTTTAGGTTTCATTCAAACACTAAAGCATCACACATGCAAGAAACAGACACTCTGCCAAAAGACTGATGATACACCGTGAACACAGCCCAACCAGTCCCCCATCAACACAATGGGCCTCATTAGAAGTTTGCCGGTCCAGTAACTACGGTACCGGTAAGATTGCCGGTACTGTAGTTACCGGACCGGCAAACTACGAGTTCTGCTCGCAGGTGCATTTTCATCCACCAGGTCGGACCTGGCAGGCGGAACGGCACCCGCGCAGAACATGTCGGATGCACCGGCACCATTCTGAATGGTGCCGGTGCATCCAGCCTCCCCATTCCCATTGAGCCCTATGGGGATGGGGAGTAAAAGTTTCCGGCCCCTGGCAATGGAGAAATACAGGTTCTGCCAGGGTTGTAATGGCCCTGTATTTCCCCATTGCCAGGGGCCAGATACATTTGCAAGTTTGGCGGCAGCCTGCTGGTTTTACCAGCAAGGCTACTGCCAGCCAAACTTGTAATGAGGCCCAATGGCCAGATTAAAGCACAAACTCATCCAATCAGAATACTCTGTTTCAGAATGCTCTGGCAGACCTTGCTTAATTTGCCCAGACAGACCGGCTCTCCCCACATCCATCTCCTGCCTCATGCGGTAAATCAACAGACCTGCTGGCATTCCCAAAGCAACTGAAAACTCATCTATACAAAATGGCTGCCTATCGCTTTCCAATCCCAAACAAACTGTAATGTCAGACACAAAATGGCCGTCCGGTGCTTCCCATTCCCAAAGCAACTGTAAAGTCACCTACACAAAATGGCTGTCCAGTGCTTCCCAGTGACAGCACAGAGGTATAGCCAGAGAGCCGCCCCCTCCTTAACTGTAGTCTGTACTCACTTACCCTCCGTGCCAAATCACTTGCACTAAACAAAATAAAATATTCAGCACAGAGGCCAGTGGACATCCAGCACATAACATGGAGGCTAGTGGAGGATTAAAAGAGCAGAGGGCACCAGGAGGGACCATTGATGGAAATGCTCGCCGGAGCCAGCAATGCCGCGGCCAGCTCCAATTCGCTCCAGTTAGTGTAGGACACAGCCTTAAATTTAATTTCCCTGATGAAGCTTAGATTATGACGGTGCAGAGGTCAGGAGAAAATTAAATTACAGCGGCCCACAGGGGAGACATAGCCATGACGAGGACAGTTTTAGTAATCAGGCTTCCTCAACAAAGCCAGTGGCGCCACTTGACCGGCCTCATGAGCCCGGGAAACCGTGCGCACGCACGCACGCACGCACGTGCACACCCTGGCTCTCACGTTATAGTCCTCTCTCTCTGCATATGAGATATCCAACAATGGAGTTATGAGGCCACCAAACTATGGCAGCCACTCTATGTAACTATATAGTCAATCTTCTAGTTAGCTCAATGAGTTAAGCACCTGCTTCAGAGATATGTGTGCAAACTGCAGTCATAGTTTGAAATCCCAGCAACGTCCCCAGTTTTTAATTCTTTTGAGTTTCATAAAGTGGGTATTAATAATAAAGAGTAGGACAGCGCTTAGAATCCTGAGGGAATTGGCGTCATGTGCCACATGGAAAAAAACGTGATACAAACCAAACCCAGTTATTACCATTATTTGGCACAGGAAAGACGAGTGAATTCCAAAGAGAAAGGGCAGCGCTGAACACTGCTCAGTGGGTTGATCTCTAGTTGGAAAATGCCACTCTCTAAATTGTTGTGGGATGAACCTGTGGTTACATAGGCCAGCCTGATCAGTGCTGGGGCACCCGGCACATACAGATGGTATGTAGCAGGAATCACCCTGATTGCCTTGGTCACACCGGGGGCTCCCGGGATAGCAGTGCTGTGGTCACACAGCAGCACAGTAGCCTTGGGGCTCCCAAGTTACCCTTGCTGGGGATACCCAGATCAGCAGGGCGGCAGGACCGTGGTCACACGATGTCAGCCTGCAGGCGCAACAATGAGGCACGAGGCAGAAGCGCCATTCATGGAGTCTGGCTGCCATCGTTCGGGCGCACGTGCTGGCTGAGGCTCCTTTTATTGACAGGCAGTCATGGCACTCGCTCTTAAAGGGGCAACAGCACAGAAATGTAACGCTATTTGTCAGACCTCTGCCCCTACTTCCCATAACTCCCTTGTCTTTGCCAGCCTCTCTCTCGCTGAATAACTCGTAAGGTAACACCATCTCATCTCTCTGCTCGTTGTTTTTGCTCTCATTCTCTTGGTTTCCCCTCCTTGGGTCTTTCTCCAAGATCTCCTGCCTCTGCACACTTCCTCCCTCCTCTTTGTACTAGTGCCTCTCTCTCTGTATCATTTTCTTTCGCATACTGTGATTCTCTCTCTCTATCTGTCACTCTCGATTTCTCTTAAGCTCTCTGTCTTCCTCCCTTTCTCTCCCTTTATCCCTCTTTCGCTGTCTTTATCTACTGCCCCTCTCTGTCCGCCCTCTTTCTCGCTCATTGTCTCACACTCTTTGCTGCCTCTCTGTCTCTTTCTCCTTTTCACTCTCCTCTTTCGCACCCTCTCAATGCTCACACACTCACGCTCTCTCTCCTCTATGAACTCTTTCTTGCTGCCTTTCTCTACTTTTAACTGTGCTTCTTGTCTCACCTCTTTGGCGTCCCCTCCTGAGCAGTGCTTTAGATGGAAAAAAGGAGTGCAGGCACTCACCAAGCTACGAAGCCAGACATTCCGGCGCAGCCTTTCATCGGCCCTTTGGGGTGGCACCTTGAGCACAGGTCCCTTTTAGGCACCCACTGTTGTTTGCAGGCAATGCCCAGTGAGATTAGATGATGTGCCGAGGAGCACACACTTTGGTAAAGCAGTGTACCTGAGATCCTTTCACACCAACTTCCAGTTTGTTGTTATGCATTGTGTTAAGAAAAATGGAATATCTAGATTAAATGGGACTTTCTCTTTTGCGTATCAAACTAGCAGATATCATGGCTGCGATAAAGCTAAATAAAAAGCTTTCCCTTTCACACGGCAACATAGTTTAGTACTGGTACTCTCTTTCAGGCGTTGAGAAGTGTAGGTACTCAGGGCCGGCCCATTTGAAGCACTGCTCTTGACAATGAAAGGGCACTCTCCCCTTCTCGCTTTTGGCACTTCCCTTCTCCTTCTCTGGGCATGCTTTGCTTTTGGGGGTAATTCTGCCCCTTATTGGGGTCTTCTCCCCCTCTGTAGATGTGTTGGCTCCTACGTCTTCTTGACCCAAGCTTGTAGGGCAGAGCGTAGGTGCCCGAGTGGATGGGTGACCCTATGGAATCCCATGTAGACCATGCAGAGGGGTATGTGTGTGGCCATTGAAGGCTCCAATGTTGGTGCTGCACTCTTGTCGCTGCATCTAAGGCATGCCTAAGTAGTGGCAATAGACGTTAGGCATGCTTATGTGTAATGTCCCAGTTTCTACTACTTACTTAAGAGGGTAAGGAGAAGTTAGTGGGTGGAAGGTGCCAACAGCTGGCATGCTTATAAAAAAGGCATCATCATCAGTAGACTTGGCATATAAACTATTCTGGTCGGAAAGGCGGTGTCTACCAGATTGTTGATGGCAAGGCCTGGCTCTCCATGTCTGGTCTTCGAGGGGGCAAACCATATGAGGGTTTGAGGACAACCACCAACCATGTAAGCAACTCCCAATTAACTGAATGTATTCAAATGTCTTTAGTGCAGATAACCTTAAAACACAGAGTACATGAGGTTTGGCTTTGGAGGCCGTTGAGCTAGGTCAATAGCTACTTACGATACAGGTTGTCCATCAGAGTGGAGAGTTTAAACCCGGTGAAGCTCCCGTTAACCAGCGTGGTGACGTTGTCTCGCACGATGTGCAGGGGCACGTTCTTCGGACTCACGGCAAAGAAGCTGATGAAGACGGTGCAGAGAACGGTGATGACGATGAGGAAGATGATGAAGTTGGCCTTGGCGTAGATGCTGGCTCCCACCAGACAGATCACCAGGCAGAAGAGCAGCAACACGGACCCGTACATAAACTCATACCAGTAGGACCTTGGGAGGACTTGGATGCCGCTGCCCACGGACTCACCTGTCAACCAATGGAATTGCAATGAATACAACAGACTTGGAACACCTGCACACTACATGTACATATGTTCTAATCTACACACTTAGAAATCAGTTCACATCAGATCCTAAACAGTTAAGGATTGTACCTGTAGATCACATGGTCAAATGCCCTCAGCTGCGTGTGCACAAATTATACCAGCAGATTAGATTCATGGACGTCCTTACCCAAAAATCGTAAAGGAGACTAAACATTTGCAAAGAAATCCGTTTGCTCCAGTGACCCTGGAGATGAATTGAACATGACGTGTAGCTTGAGGCATTCACCTTCGTACACAGAGCGCTGAATGCAATGGCCTGACATGGCGGCAGCTCTCAGACAGGCCACCTGTAAGAAATCTGCTGAGGTCCTTTGATTCATTTTAAGAGAGTGTTACTCCCTTAGACATGCTTCTCCTAAATATATACCACCCATGCTCCATGCAATAATACACACCTGTAACCAGCCCTTCCAATGACCGCTTAAGGCCAAATTACTTGTACAGTGCTCATTCCGTCCTAGCGAGGCTTATGCTATACAAGCCCAATTAAAAAGTACTCACCTGTGTAGTAACTTACACAGTGAGCTGTGTGCAATCACAATGTGTGTGAATGATGCTAAGAAGCTGAGCCAAAGCCACAGGTTTGAAGGCACGTGTGCATCTGGACACATGAGACATCCTCCACTTGAATAGCCCAAATATATATATGCTTTGTAGCTTGCAGACATTTTACTGTTAGGGTGAGAGTTGTGACTTTGTGACAAATTAAATGAGCAAAGTACCCAGTGTGCATTATGTGCTTATATGGGTTTCAAGCTAGAATAACTACCACAGACATATTTTAAATATACAGTTCTGTGCTCCTTCTTGGGTTCCCAAAATGCTCTTTGCTTTTATGCAAATCACAAAGACTCATTCCTGAAAGTTCCCCCCAGCTGCACTTGATTTGGTTCCTAGAGGAGGTCAGCAGGCTTGGACTGATCTATAGGGCACCAGGGCAATGTCCGAAATGCCAGCCCATGACTCTATTTGGAGGCCAGTTTTTTTGGCAAGAATGGGCCTCTTTCTTGGCGAGAGTGAGCCAGTTTCATAAGTCGGGACACTGGTTTTAACCAATGTTATGAAGCAAATATGCTTTCAAATGCATTATTCGCAGCATATTTGACCAACAGCACCCCTGTGGGTAGGACTCAGACTGCTCGGAAAAGCGACAAATGGTAACATGCGATTGTGGGTCACTTTTTCATCGGTGCCGGGACTGGTTTTATGTTCCAATCCGAACCTGGCTGGAGTTCAGGTGCTGCCGGGGCCAGGCTGGGGCTCCACCTTTGATTCTTCCCCCAACCCACATCACCCTGATCACTCCCCCACCCCCACAAAGCTATATATGGCTTATGATTAAAGAAAATGTTTCAAATATCGTGTCTGGTACACAATATATATAAAACAAGTCATGCATATTCCATGCATGCAGGGGTGTAGCTTGGGAAGGGGTTTGTGGGGTGTCACACCCCTTCAATTGTGTAGCCCAGTCAGGTTTCTGGCGAAGAGGCGGGTTTGGGAGGATTTGTTGCCTAACATTTTGTGCTGTGTTATTTTGTGTGTCAGGGGCTGCCAATGAGAAAGCACTTCGTGGCAAATGCCTGCAAAGATAAGGCCCTCTCTTACATGTTAAATTCAAAATCTTCATGGAAAGTCCTACTCGTGGCTGCGATATGGACCATTTTCATTGTAAAACAAGTTTTAGGTAAAGTAAATAACTGCACAACCTTACATAGCTTTCTGCCTGTGAAATAAAATACAACCTTTATTTTGTTTGTGCAAGTGAACCATTTATTAAAAAAAGATGTGCAAGAACAAGCAAGTGATAAAAGCAAGTGATTTTGTTTTGATGACACAACACTCAACAGTGCACACACATCTTAAGTGGTCCCATGCCATGTGTGAGTAGCGCACCCAGCCTGACGTCCGCCCCTTGGAGTCTGGACTGAGTAGCAGTAGCAATGCAGCTGCCTGACCTCCGCCCCTTGGAGTCTGGACTGAGCTGATCTCTGCCCCTTGGAGTCTGGACTGGGTAGCAGTACCAATGCAGCTGCCTGACCTCCGCCCCTTGGAGTCTGGACTGCATAGCAGTACCAATGCAGCTGCCTGACCTCCGCCCCTTGGAGTCTGGACTGGGTAGCAGTACCAATTCAGCTGCCTGACCTCCGCCCTTGGAGTCTGGACTGGGTAGCAGTACCAATGCAGCTGCCTGGCCTCGCCCCTTGGAGTCTGGACTGGGTAGCAGTACCAATGCAGCTGCCTGACCTCCGCCCTTGGAGTCTGGACTGGGTAGCAGTACCAATGCAGCTGCCTGACCTCCGCCCCTTGGAGTCTGGACTGAGTAGCAGTACCAATGCAGCTGCCTGACCTCCGCCCCTTGGAGTCTGTTGCCTAGCATGGTGGTGCCACCCTTCCCTTCTCCATCCTTCCTCTGTTGCTCAGTAGGGTGGTGCCACCCTTCCCTTATCCATCCTTCCTCTGTTGCCCAGCATGGTGGTGCCACCCTTCCCTTCTCCATCCTTCCTCTGTTTCCCAGTATGGTGGTGCCACCCTTTCCTTCCTCTGTTGCCCTTATCCATCCTTCTCCTGTTGCCCAGCATGATGGTGCCACCCTTCCCTTCTCCATCCTTCCTCTGTTGCCCAGCATGGTGGTGCCACCCTTCCCTTCTCCATCCTTCCTCTGTTTCCCAGTATGGTGGTGCCACCCTTTCCTTCTCCATCCTTCCTCTGTTGCCTAGCATGGTGGTGCCACCCTTCCCTTCTCCATCCTTCCTCTGTTGCCTAGCATGGTGGTTCCACCCTTCCCTTCTCCATCCTTCCTCTGTTGCCTAGCACAGTGGTGCCACCCTTCCCTTCTCCATCCTTCCTCTGTTGCCTAGCATGGTGGTGCCACCCGTCCTTCTCCATCCTTGCTCTGTTGCTCAGTAGGGTGGTGCCACCCTTCCCTTCTCAATCCTTCCTCTGTTGCCCAGCATGGTGGTGCCACCCTACCCTTCTCCATCCTTCCTCTGTTGCCCAGCATGGTGGTGCCACCCTTCCCTTCCCCATCCTTCCTCTGTTTCCCAGGATGGTGGTGCCACCCTACCCTTCTCCATCCTTGCTCTGTTGCTCAGTAGGGTGGTGCCACCCTTCCCTTCTCAATCCTTCCTCTGTTGCCCAGGATGGTGGTGCCACCCTACCCGTCTCCATCCTTCCTCTGTTGCCCAGCATGGTGGTGCCACCCTTCCCTTCCCCATCCTTCCTCTGTTTCCCAGTAGGGTGGTGCCACCCTTCCCTTCTCCACCCTTCCTCGGTTAGCCAGTAGGGGGTGGTGCCACCCTTTCCTTCTGCATCCTTCCTCTGTTGCCAGTAGGGGGTGGTGGCACCCTTCCCTTCCCCATCCTTCCTCAGTTACCCAGTAGGGGGTGGTGCCACCCTTCCCTTCTGCATCCTTCCTCGGTTAGCCAGTAGGGGGTGGTGCCACCCTTCCCTTCTGCATCCTTCCTCTGTTGCCCGGTAGGGTGGTGCCACCCTTCCCTTCCCCAACCTCCCTCTGTTACCCAGTAGTGGTGGTGCCACCTTTCCCTTCTGCATCCTTCCTTTGTTGCCCAGTAGGGTGGCGCCAGTGCGTGTGAATGGTCAGAGATAGAAAAATAGTGCTTCTAGCAGGTGGACAAGCTTGCGCGAAATAGAAAAAAGTCTGTGTCTATTCCCAGCCTGGGCGTGCATTGAAAATAGGAAAAATGCATCTATTTCTATCGGCCGCATCCCCGTGGGAGCTGCACCTTCAAGCACTGGGGGACGCTAACACTGGAGATGCACGCACTGGGGGAGCTAACACTGGAGATACAAGCACTGCGGGAGCTAGCACAGGAGATGCACGCACTGGGGAGCTAACACTGGAGATACAAGCACTGGGGGAGCTAGCACTGGAGATACAAGCACTGGGGGAGCTAGCACTGGATATAAAAGCACTGGGGGAGCTAGCACTGGAGATACAAGCTCTGGGAGCGCTAGCACTGGAGATACACGCACTGGGGAGCTAGCACTGGAGATACAAGCATGGGGGAGCTAGCACTGGAGATAGAAGCACTGGGGGAGCTAGCACTGGAGATAGAAGCACTGGGGGAGCTAGCACTGGAGATACACGCACTGGGGACGCTAGCATTGGAGATACAAGCACTGGGGGAGTTAGCACTGGAGATACACGCACTGGGGGAGCTAGCACTGGAGAGACAAGCACTGGGGGACGCTAGCACTGGAGATACAAGCACTGGGGGAGCTAGCACTGGAGATACAAGCACTGGGGGACGCTAGCACTGGAGATACAAGCACTGGGGGACGCTAGCCCTGGAGATACAAGCACTGGGGGAGCTAGCACTGGAGATACACGCACTGGGGGATGCTAGCACTAGAGATACAAGCACTGGGGGAGCTGGCACTGGAGATACACGCACTGGGGGAGCTAGCACTGGAGATAAAAGCACTGGGGGACCTAGCACTGGAGATAAAAGCACTGGGGGAGCTAGCACTGGAGATACAAGCACTGGGGGGGCTAGCACTGGAGATACAAGCACTGGGGGGGCTAGCACTGGAGATACAAGCACTGGGGGAGCTAGCACTGGAGATACACGCACTGGGGGATCTAGCACTGGAGATAAAAGCACTGGGGGAGCTAGCACTGTAGATACCAGCACTGGGGGAGCTAGCACTGGAGATACACGCACTGGGGGAGCTAGCACTGGAGATAGAAACACATGTCCTTCTTGTCCCCAGTGCAAGGGGCCTGCTGCCTTAATAGACAAAAAAACCGCATGTGTTCAATTTCTAGCTTAAGCGCAACGTACTCGAGTTTGAAAAAGAACAAAAATAATCAGTGGGGTCGAGGGCAAGCCCTTCTCTGCAGTGCTTTTACACCTTGAGATTTTTCAGCCATAAATGGCCAAAAGTTTGAAAGTTCCAGGAACCTCAAACCAACTCAAATGTGAGTGGTTTGACTTTCCCTCAAGCTGGTCCAACGATGGATAATGACGACAGGTGCACCCTGCTAAAGACGAGCGTTATAATGGAAGATAAGAAGGGGCAGCAATCGGTGTAGGATAGAATCATTATTCACTTTAAAAGTATACAGAAATGTCCCGCTTCCCAATTTGACACACTATACTTTTTATTTGGGTGCGCCCCATTGTTTGTAGGGGAAATCTCACACTCGCCCAGTATTAGAGGTTAAGCTCGGACACTGCATTTATGTAGCATTTACTGGAAGCAGCGAATGCAAGTGTTTTGAGGTGACATGTCCTATATCGAATATGCCTGGAAAAAGGCACAGAACATGGTTACTCCCTGTTTTGCTCCGAGGGTGTAACAGCAGTAGCGGGGTGCCAGAGTGCTCAGTCTGGCACCTCCGTTTACCACTGCCCCCCGCCCCCTACCTCAGCATATCGGCCTCACCAGAATCAGGACCTTCTTTCCTACCTCCCAACCATCTGTGTGCCCAGGGCAGGCGCAAACAGACAATTTGGGTTTTGGCGGGTGAGGGCCAGTGAGTTGTATGGGCGTGTAAGGGGCTTGGGTGGTGAATCAACCAATTCCAGGGCGGCCGACATTTGCACCCAGTGACACATCTATTAATCATGTATTATTTAATTCTTTCATAAAGCCCTCAATACCGGATACCAGTCTCTAAGCGCTGGACCGGGATTCAAACGTATCAGGTAATAATGTCCCCATACATAATGTCCCCATACATAATGTCCCCAAACATAATGTCCCCATACATAAACTCCCCATGCATAAACTCCCCATACATAAACTCCCCAAACATAATGTCCCCACACATAATGTCCCCATACATAAACTCCCCATACATAATGTCCCCATACATAAACTCCCCATACATAATGTCCCCATACATAATGTCACCAGGGAAAGCCACTGGTGACATTATATAAGGTGATATTATGTATGGAGACGGGTTGTGACTTTTTTGTCAGGGGACATTTTTGCGGGAACACCCCATACATAATGTCCCCATACATAATGTCCCCATGCATAAACTCCCCATACATAATGTCCCCATACATAATGTCGCCATACATAATGTCCCCATACATAATGTCCCCATACATAAACTCCCCATACATAATGTCCCCATACATAATGTCACCAGGGAAAGCCACTGGTGACATTATATAAGGTGATATTATGTATGGAGACGGGTTGTTACTTTTTTGTCAGGGGACATTTTTGCCGGGACATTATTACGTGGAACCTTTTCAAACCTGTGTTGCTCTGCTTTGTCTTGCTTCCAAGATAAGCACGCTGCCCCTGAGCTACCATCCCGGCATCTATGCGGTGGTACCTAGCCGAGTGTCCCCGGCGTGCATCTGTATTTCATTTCACTCTTATAAAAACACCACCCGGGTCATTTTTCATGATTATGTGCACAGGACACTGATGCACGGCCAGCCTGATTCGATTAGAAGAAGGAATGCGCGTAGGAGCAGCACGTGGGATCAGGGGAGCATGGAACGAGGGACGCGGCTCAATGGGCGTGAGTTACACTATCCCCCCGAGAAAACACATCTCCTTTTCCTTCAGTGCACAGAATTGGCGCACTTTCAGCCAAGAAAAAGCATATTCAGGGATACCGGGCAGGGTGGAGTTGCCCCCAAGTTGGCAACATATGCCAGTGGGTTAATGAGCACTTGTTTCAGTTACCCCTGCGCAACCTGTAGGCAGGGGGACAAGATTTTCAAAATAAATAAACGGAACAGGCCACCAACATAAAGGTAGGACTACACGTTGACAGTGGGTAAAGAGGTGTGGGGGTCCAGACATTGGGTATATAGAAATTGTCCTTTGGGAGTCCTTTCATCCGGGCATCCAGAGCAAAAGGCAGACAAAGGTAAGGGCAGACATAGCTAAAGGCAGACAGAGATGAGGGCAGACACCGATGAGGGTTGCTGCTATATCCTTTTGTATTTCACGGACATTCCAGTTAAGAGCGGAACAGTGAAGGGTGAAAACTAGCCATTGACCTGCCTCTGCCTCTTCATCTTTGAGCCTTTGCTTTGCTGTAATGCTACTTGTCTATAATTACCGATTATTTCTTCTTCTCCGCTTCACTCTCACTATGCACTTCTCATGACATCTCTTCCTTTCCCTTCTGCTTCTCTCTTTACTCTCCTCTGTTCAGAACCATCTTACCTCTCCTCCATTCCCTATCATCGCTTCTCCTCAATGTCACCCCTCTTCTCACTCCACTACTTCCACTATTCCCAAAACCTGCTCCAACCCTAAGATCCATTACACGTCCTCTTCTCGCATCTACCCCCATCGCCTCTCTATTTCTCAGACTCAACATCTCTCTGCTTCTACATCTCACTCGATTTCTATTGCTCTTTGGAATGCACTGTCTGTCTGCAATAAAACCTGCTTTACCTCTGACCTCTTCTTTCTCATTTTCCGCCTCTTGACCTCTTGACCTCATAACCTATACTGAACCCTGGATCCCTCCCTCTGACTCTGCAACCCTTATTGCCTTGATGGCCTTCACTCACTCTCCCTGGCCCACTGGTAGGGGGGACGGTGTAGGACTGTTTTCATCCTCCAAACATTCTTTCTCTCCTAATCCCATATATCCCAGGAATTCTCCCTCATTCGAATATACCATCTCCATAATCACAGGCCACTATGGCATACATATGATCTCTCTCTATTGACCACCTGGTCCGGTAGGTCAATTCTTCGATCACCTCTCCCAACTAATTGGCTCTCTCACATCCCAATCACCTCCTCATTGTCATTGGTGATTTCAACCTCCCCTCACATTCTGCTGCTCTATCTACTGACTTTAACTATCTTCTCCTTAAAAACCCAGTCTCTTCTGTCCACTCTCTTCCCACCCATTCAATTGGGAACTCCTTTGACCTTATTCTCATCTCCTCTCAACTCTCCACCTCTAATATCACCACCGCTCCATCTCCCTCTGATCACTATCGTCTTTGTCTCAATCTCCCCACCTGCTTCTTCCTCACTCTCTCCAACTGCTACAACTATTACTAAGCTCACGTTTCCCTCCTCCAAACTCCCTGACTACCTCTCTGACCTACACCACTCTCTCTCCCCCTACGCTGAACTCACCTTTCCATCCACTGAAAAAGCCTTCACTAACCTTAGCACAGCTCTTTATGCCCCTTCTCCTCTCACTATGATCATATTAAACTCGCTCTTAAATCCTGCCCTTCACGGCCCTGAATTACACCTACCATCCGCACCCTGAAAACAACAATGAGGAAAAAGCTTTGCACTTGGCAAAGGTCAAGACACTCCCCTGATCTCCAACTCCATCTCACCGCTCTTCAAAATGACTCCTCTACTCTTGACCCTGCCAAACGTGACTTTTATCCCTCTCTCATTTCGTCTCAATTCTCCCAACCTAGGTGACTCCACAAATCTCTCAACTCAATTCTCTCACCTCTTAAACCCACCAACATCTCCTCCACTCTTTCTGCAAATGATCTTGCACTCTGCTTTGCTTTCTAAAAGTTCTACCATTCACAATACCCTCGCTACTACATTATATCCCCTCCTCTGGCTCGCTTTTCTCCACCACTCCTATCCGCCTCTCCCGCTAGTATGTCTTCCGCTGCCCCCACCAACTCTGATGAGATTATTGCCATACTCCTCAAGGCTAAGCCTTCCTGTGCCCCCACCCATCCACTGTCCCTGCACATTATGAAGCAAATAGCTCCAGTGTTGGTCCACATCTTGCTTCCTCTTCAACTCCTCTCTTGGCAGTGAAACTTTCCCCTCATCCTATAAGACAGCTACTGTCATTCCTCTTCTTAGGAAACTTGGTCTAGATCCTAACTGTCATGCCAATGTGTGCCTGATCTCTCTTCTACCACACTATCCCAAAATCCTAGAACGAGTAGTATTTAATCGACTCATTAATTTTCTGGCTAGCAATGAAACACAGGGCTAAGTATAAACATTTTCTCATCATCTTCAAAACTATCCATGGACTCCCCCCACACTACCTAACTGCTCATCTCACTCCCAACTCTACTCCTCACTCGTTACAATCATCGTCGGCTCACCCCCTTGCCACCATTGAGCCCCCTGTGCTCCGTCGCCTTTCCGCTTGCGCTCTCCTCTCTCCCCTACTCTGCAATGCTCTTCCTCTCCCTCTCTGTACCACTCCAACTCTACCACTATTTAAACCCCAACCTCAAAGCCCTCCAACTTTCTGAAGAACCTGTTTCCTAGCACTCTTCGCTACAGCATTACCAATTTTTCCAATCTCCCTACCCCTCACGGACAACCCCTATTGCACTTTTCCGTCACCCCTAATCCTTCATTTTGCACTTCCTCCACCATCCCGTTCCAATCTCATTCTGTCCTTTCCTCATCCCTGGTTTATGTTTCCACCATCCCCTGCAACATCTGGTCTTCAAGGCACAATCTCTCACCCTATTGTAAAAGACCAATGGGCAGATGTATTCCTTTCAAAAGTAAATGGGGCGCTATTACCAGAAATGTGAAATGGTGAATTATGAATCATCGCTGCCTGAATTTTCATACTGACCAAAAAAGCTAAAGTTAACTGTTTTGGTCCCAACACAAATTAGCAAATTAGCACATCAAATAGGTGTTCACTATTGTTTTACATAAACAAATAAACGTGCTTCAAATAACTGAATGTTTGCATTTTAGATCAGGTAGTTTTGACAATTGTTAACAGGCACTAAATGAATCCATCTGTATTAAGTTGGTCTTGTTGGAGTTTGACATATTTTAATCAATGTGCTCTGACATCTGTCTTTTGATTAAAGCAAATTGTAAGAAAGTGGGGCCAATATGTAACTGTAAAACAGAAGGTGGATCTTTCCATGTAAATTGTTAAGTAGCAGGACGGTTGCTTAAGGACTGGAAAAAATATCCAATTAACTGTGGTCATAGTTCTCTTGGCAAAAAATTGGTGACTTTTGAAAGGTTTTCACAACCTCGTCCATACTAAAAATTGCTTGACTGAGCATGAGGTAACAGCCCCAAGACACATTTTCCACTAGTCATACTCTCTCTTGGAATTCACGCTGTCACTCCAGTTTCTTTTATTATTAAAAAGAGGTTTTAGATTATCTTCATCAGAATGATCTTTGATTTCTGGAAGAGGTATGGCTAGCTCTGCCCCTCTATTTGGATGAATATAGCTATGCATTGAAAAAAGCAAAGGAACATCGGGGTTGCATTTTATTGTCTGGCCATTAAAGATATATTGCCTACACAAGCCCTTGAATAGAAGAGCAGAAGCTTCAATTCATAAGCTATACACTTAAGTTGGAAACATTAATCAATACGTAAAGATTGTCTATTAGTGAATGTTTATAGTCCACCTGAAAAGCAGGTAAATGTACTTAGAACTAAAGTGGCAACCCTATCAGAACATCGGTCTGAAGCTTTCTCAAATGATAGGATATTGGCTGGTGACTGAAATGCCAAATGTCCTGATACTAAAAGCAGTTGAAAGACGAACACTCTTCCAGCAGGTATACCAATTGCAAAGACGAGGAAGCACAGAAAAAACACTCAGGGCCGCAGCCTGGTCGGAATCGATGTTTGACTGGGATATTATAATGTCAAACTGGCATACAAATGGTGAAATGTCAGGTGTTTGGACCTGGAGAATTAGTAAAATTACATGTACTTTGAATTATATCTTTGTAGCATTCCTTATGTTCTATTTGGTATTGTACTTAAATGCTAAAGAAATGGCTGCGAGGGAGCATGCATTGTTGAGTATTATTTTAGATACTATTCTGGAACTCAGATGAAAAATTCTACGGCTAGATAACAGGTGCATTGATAATGGGATGAATAGAAAAAGTTCCTCCCAGATTTATTTTTCCCATATGACTAATGTAGTCAAATCGCAAAGCTGCATTCTGAAAAGATTATGCTATGGACTACTGAATGGACTTAATGAAAGAAGAGGATGATCCAGTTTTAGCCAACTGCGTGGCAGAGAGAAACGATTCTTTGATATATGCTGGCTATTGTTTAGTTGTAGCAGATGTGTTCGATGGGTGGGTGGAAGCCTTCCCATGTAGGAGAGCAGATGTGGTCACAGTTGCAAAAATGATAGCCTCCAGAAGTGGAACAGACTTCCATCTCTTGGGTTTAAAGGACGCGAAACTCATAAAAGAGGATAGACCAGGAAGGAGGTAATATTGTACTTTGAGAAATTAAGAACTAAACACAAGCCAACAGGTGGTTGGGTCTCGAACCTAATGAAATATTTTTCTACCTCTATGTTTCTTTAAATATGGGGAAGGGAATATTCAACGCTGAACCCTGAATATCCATACAGAAGCAAGTAACCAATCCTGCTGTAATAGAACCAACAGCCACTTGAATTGGGAAAAACATCCCCTCCACAGGTAATTGTGCCATGCATCTCGCCTTAATAAATAGCATCTAGGCATAATAGCTTCCTACAAAGATATGGAAAGAGACCTCTATAATATGGAGAGACATCATTGTTGAGCACGTGTTACACGTGACAGCGTGTACTTACAAGTATATACAGGATGTATCAATAAAGAAAAGGAGACAAATGATAGGGTCGATTGTACCCATCTAGAAATGTAATTAAAATCTTAAAAAATCTATGAATTATACTACATTAATAGAGTGGTGAATAATAGAGCCCACTGTACTCCTTGTGTTTCCACAGAACATCATCCAGAAATTGACCTAGAGCTATAACTGAAAGGGATAAGAAAGGAAATCTTAAAGCCCGGTGAAATCCACGAATAAGGAACAATTCATATATAAAGAATGTTTTCAATCTAGTGTGTTTTTCTTCCCCTGAAGAATTTCCTGTTAGTATGTTAGTTGGTAATGAGGAATGAAACATGTCGGGTATGTTTGTTTGAGGAATGAAAGAATGGATGATTGGTGAACCATCAGTGTTAAATAATGGGGATACTAATAGACAGTATTTTTATAATAATAAAAACCGTGACTGAGTATCCCAATGTGTGATTAAAAGCTATAACACATTAGATCCAAAATGAATTGCCTTTGTGAGATGTACTATTGAAAATGTTGGTTGAATTAGAAAGCTAATCATTTGTATATGCAACAATCTACAAAATAATAAGAAAACATCAGAAAAAACGGTTTGTCTTAAACTACAATGAAATATTTTGTATGTGCTATGATATGTATTAAAAACAATGTATGTTTTTATAAGTGAAATGAAGCTGCTATATATATTTTTATATGAAAATAAAATTGTGATATCTTTTTTGATACAAATTCCTTTGTAGTATGTCGAAATTTAATTGAAAAAAGACACACGCTTGTGGTCAATAGCTGGTTGAGTAGTGGAAAAGAAGGGGCCTTCTGCACATTGAATACTATATTGTGGGCAGTGTTTCTAAGAGGGCTGTTGCAGTAAGATCCATGACAAAAATATAGGTCAAAAACCTCTAGTCTCCTAAATTTGTGTGTTTAAAGAATGGTCGCTAGGCTGTGAGACAATAGTGTATCTCTTTTTCTCATGACATCCACTGATACTTGGGAGGAAGCTGTGTCACATGATACAGGTGACATCATGGCAAAAAAATGCAAAAGCTATGATGATGGATATATTACGGAACTTCTGAGTAATTCATCCCTTTTCGGTGGAGAATTGGGCGATACCTCCAATCTCACGAATTGGGATGAACTCACCCAAATTAAAAAAAGGATAATAAGATCAGAACTCCATGGAAGCATAATGTTGCAATATCTAAGAAATGGCATTCTGCCACAAGGGTTGGTGGTAAGAAATGAGCCCAGACGATTCCTAGATAACAAAGAGTTCCTTTTACAATGGAGCTACATTCGGAATAAATGTGGGCGGGATTGGGTCACTCTAATCATCGACACGGCTAAACAAACTACAGAGAAAAAATCGCCATAGACCTACAAAAACTTGAAGAGGAAATTAAAAAAATAGTTCCTCTTGAGCAGTACAAAAAGAGACTAGATGAACTGTTGATGGAAATGAAAACATTCAAGGAAGATCTAAAGAAAGAACGGGTCAGAAGATTGAAAAAGATATCCAACAATTTACCCATGAAAGAGCTTTTCCCTATACACAGGAGAATTTTTTCACAGAACAGGTGGAAATCGAGAACCTCACAGAAAGGAAACAACGGGAATAGGAGAGTGAGGTTCAGAGGAACGTCTTATAGCTCGAGTGAAGACAGCACAGGAGAAGGATGTCATGATGCCTACCCCCGGGGACCCAGACCATGTCCAGCAACCCCGGAAGCAGGCATCAAGTTACCCCAAGCAAGCCCAACAACCCCTGCTAGGGGCTATTTCGGTGCAGTCCTGGCGCCTATGGCACCAGGCTCATATGGAGAGTCAGTCCTGGCGCCATAGCCGCCAGGCTCATAGATTAAAACTTACCTGATGCAGACCATGCTGCAAACTTACCCGATGCAGACCATGCTGCAAGAGCTCCAAGCCAAAAGAGGCTTGGAAGGGACTATTTTACATAGGGACTATTTTTTTTACTCGGGTGGGGCTGGGGAGGAATACTTACCCGGGACTACTTTGGAGGCTATTTAAACCACGCCCGAAGAGCAGCACAAGCTTCGCGTTATTCTGCATCCAGCAGCGTAACGCTCACCGTGCCTGCAAGTCTGCATCCAGTCTTCTGCCACGCCCGCCTCGAGTTTGGAGCTCCTAGAAAAAGGGAGAAAGAAGGAGAAAAGGTTAGAACAAGAGCAATACCTTTGATCCTTACCTGAATTCCCAATCCATCACGCCTTCGAGCTGGAAGAAAGAAGTTATTTTATGCACGTCGCCTCGCCTGCTGCAGGGCAGCGCTGAACTCACCGGCCTTCGCAGCATCTTCACATTTCACTGCATCCTCCTGCATGATCCCGCCGCACTCCGGCACCTAAGAGAAGACAAGAACAGCAAGGTGAGCCAAGGGAATACACAGAGGAATACCCCCCATAGACTTACCTGATTTTACCACCGGGGGTACTATTCCTCTTCACGGGTCGGCGCAGCTTCCACTGCATCCTAGCCGAACCGTGGCCCCCTAAGGGGAAACAAAAGGACAGAAAGGTGAAACAAAGGGCCTAACAAGGGGAACCTTCCTCACCACAAAACACTTACCTGATTTTACCGCCGCAGGCATTATTCTCCGAGACTTCATACTTTCTCTCAGCGCCTGAATAAGGGAGAAAGCAACAGGTTACATATGGACATTATTTTATTGAACTGTGTTGGATAATACGAATCCTTACCAGAACATTACCGGTTGCCACTAGGAACTCTTCAGTAGGGTCAAGCTGCACCCTGCAAGGAATCGGACAAGAGTGAAAGTCAGGCATTTGAACTCTTACGAACCACATACTTACGGCATCTTGCCAGGAATATCGGAGTCAATATTGTCCTGGAACTCACCAATTCCTTCGAACCAGTGAAGCAACTGGTTATCTACGCGCCCCTGCGCTCAATGCAGGATGGAGCGCTCATCTTTTCAAATCATCAGGTGAGACTATAAGAGGGGACATCCAAGGTGATCAGTGGGGAGAACAGCGGAGTGGGGGGATTTACGCTCAACTCCACGGGTGGTTAATTCCCTTTCTCCATTTGCAGAAGAATATTCCTACGGGCCAAGCAAACAAAGCTAGGTGGGCCAGTCCAGTCCGTCATCTCGGCCCTACGCATCACATTGGTGGAGAACGCAGCAGTCCAGTCCAGATTGACGCCTCTGTGGGAGCCAGGTGAGCGTAACAGAACGCGAAGCCTACCTACAAATTCCCACTCGGGCATTATGGATACCTCAGAGACTGACCAATTGGCCCAATTACTAGGGGAACTGAGGGCTGAAGTGCATTCCGCCCGTCAAGAAACTAATGCCCTTAGGAGGGAACTGATTTAGTCAAAGGAGCAAACTGATGATCTTGCTAGGCAACTATTGCAAAGCCAGGCTGGACAAGCACCCCTACCTGGTTCCGGGGGAAATCCAGCTCTTGTGTTATCGAGTAACCCTGTGCAAATAAACCTACCTGGAAATATTCCATTAGCTCCACCCGAACGCTTTGCTGGAGATCCCAAAAGGTTTGCGTTTATGAACCAATGCTACTTGCACTTTTTATGCAGACCTGGAGCCTTCCCAAACGATCAAGCCAAGGTAGCCTTTGTATTGTCATATCTCAGCGGCAGTGCAGCTGATTGGTCAATTCCACTAGTTACTCAGGATGACCCAATTCTTCGGGATTTTCAGGGCTTTCAAACGAGCATGGAAAGACTATTTGCCCGGCACTCCCAAGGACAGGCCCTGGATAACGAACTTTTGTCCCTACGACAGGGTAACTAGGACCTTCTATCTTACATTACGACCTTTAATAGGTTGATAGTGGAAACTGGATGGCCTGAGTTAAAACGAATCATGTTATTTCATCGAGGGCTTCGAGGAGAACTGAAGGATGTTTTGGCTCAAGTCGTGAACCCACCTCAAGACTGCGCTGAATATATAGACTTAGTGGTCCAGTTAGATCACAGACTTCAGAACAGAAAGGCTGATCAAGCCAAGTTTGAGAACAGGGTGTTGGTCAAAACCCACGCTAACCCCAAAGGAGCAAATGCTTCAGAACCCTTGCAAATCTGAGGGTTAAAGGACCCTTAAACCAGAAGGAAAGAGAAAGGAGACGGCAAATGCAATTGTGTCTATATTGTGGAACTTCTGGGCATTTTCTACGGGATTGCCATGTAAAACCACCCAAGAAGGTGGTAGGAGCTGCTGATAAAAGCCATATGGAGTCAGGCTCTGGAAACGACCACGCCCGACAAGCGTAGAGGTCTGCTTGCAGAGCTTGAAGAAGGATACTCAGACCTCACATTTCATCATACCAATGGTCCTCGTAGATCCAGGGCAGCCATTGCGTATGCACTCAGTAAGAGCATACATTGATAGCTGGGCCATAAGAAACTATGTGGACTACAAATTGGCTACCAGGATGAATCTGCCTCTCTGCCGAAAAACCACCTCAGATGTCATCACCACAGTTGATGGAACTGACATTGCCTCTGGGCCTGTAACTCATTCCACCGCAGAGATGATATTATTGGGTCCAGATGGGCATCAAGAGGCTTTTGTGTTTGATCTAATCAAGGCCCCACAGTTCCAAATAATACTGGGGGTACCTTGGTTGGAAACACATAATCCTTGTACTGATTGGCGAGAGAAGAGAATAACCTTCCCGGATTGTGTGCAAACCTGTTACCCAAAGAAAAATCTGAGCGCAGGCCTGGCCACAGTAACCACAGCAGTCATGCAACTACCTCCTGAATACCAAGAATTCCAGGATGTCTTCCAAAAAGAACAGGCAAATGCCTTACCTCCTCACAGATTGTACGATTGCCAAATCGATCTCATACCCAGTGCACAACCTCCTTGTAGCAGGATCTATGCCCTTACGGAACCTGAGAACCTTCACCTACGACAATACTTAGACCAGTACCTTGCCAATGGCTTTATTCGCCCATCTAAGTCCCCTGCATCTTCAGCTTTGTTCTTCGTGCCCAAAAAGGAAGGTGACTTCAGAACATGCATAGACTACAGCGCATTGAACCAGATAACTGTTGAGAACCGATACCCATTGCCTCTGATCCCTGAACTACTAGACCAAGTGAAGGACGCTTGCATATACACTAAATTAGATCTCCGGGAGGCATACCATCTGGTACGTGTAAAAGAGGGCGACGAATGGAAGACTGCTTTCCGCACTAAGTATGGGTTATTCGAGTACCATGTGATGCCTTTCGGGTTGTGCAATGCACCTGCAGCCTTCCAATACTTCATGAACGATGTCCTTCGTGAACTCATTGATGTTTGTGTTGTCGTATATATCGATGATATTCTAGTATACTCCTCTTCAGAATCTGACCATGTGAAGCACATCCGAGCAGTCCTTGAGAAATTGTTCCAGCACAAACTATATGCAAAACTGGAAAAATGTGTTTTTCATGCAACAGAAGTTGAATTCCTTGGGTTTATCCTGACCCCAAAGGGAGTCCGAATGGACTCACGAAAGGTGGACGCAATCCTTAAGTGGCCATCACCAAGTTCAGTTAAAGGAGTACAAAGTATGCTCAGCTTTGCCAATTTCTACCGCAGATTCATCCCAGATTTTTCACATGTTGTACATCCCATCACAGCACTCTTGCGAAAAACAAACGCTTTATGTGGACTGAAGAAGCTGAAAATGCCTTCCAAGAGCTGAAAGCGAAATTCACATCTGCTCCTGTATTAAAGCACCCGCGCCCTGAACTTCCATACATAGTGGAAACTGATGCATCCAGTCTAGCCATGGGAGCTGTCCTGTCTCAAAAGGACCCTGAAACTGGCCAGCTTCACCCAGTAGCATTTTGATCCAGAAAGTTCTCGGCACCTGAGTTAAACCATGCGGTTACCGATGATAAGGAGTTATTAGCCAGTAAATCCGCCTTCAAGGCTTGGCGGCACTATCTTCTCGGTACCAGGCATACCATTACTGTGATCACCGATCAACGGAACTTACAGTATTTAAAGACAGCCAATGCCCAATCGTCACGTCAACTCCGATGGGCATTGTTCTTTGCCGAGTTCGATTTCGTGATAACCTATCGACCAGGCTGTAAGAATGGTAAAGCAGACGCCTTATCCCGAATAGGGATGGGAGAGGCAGGGGGCGTGGCTAACCGCCATGTAGGAGAGACGTGTTCGGCGCAGCTCCGCTCGATATGATTATGGATCCGCCGCCAACCATCGCTTAACTTGACTGCAGTCATCCGAAAAACGAACACAGGTCGTGTGAAGGTGTGACCCGCCTGCTGTCGAAGTTTGGGAACCTCACGTCCCTCTGTTGGCCCGCACCAGCGAAAAGAAACAGAACGCCAGGCGAGGGCAGGAAATGGCGGCCATGATGATCCCTGGCCCAGCGCTGTAGCGGAGCCCTGTGATCGACCCCAGAGGAGCTCACCAGGGATCTGCCTTAGTGGAACTCGGACTGAAGCGGCGGCGGTGGCCTAAGCTGAGATTCACGCTCCAGCGTCCCGAAGAAGCGCGGTAAGGAGTCGGAGGCGGGGGCACCTGGAGCGGCCTTAACTGCACCCCTGCTGGGCCCGGAGCGAAGAGCCTTGCGGCAGGATTGGGCCCGACCGCCCTGCCGAGCAGCCCATTGATACTGCCCGGACAACACACAACCCCCCCCTCACGAAGCATCTCACGCCGGCGCCAGTGAACCGTATAGTGCCCTGGCGGATCCCGCGGACAGGACATGTCCACTAAGGGCGCCCGTAGCAAACACCGCCAAACCACCATGGAGTCCTTCGCGGCCGCTGGAGCGACCGAACCCAGGGAGGCTCCTGCCCCTGGGGAGGCGTCGGGCTCCGAGAGGCCCGAGCCGGCCAACTCCCAACTGCTAGAGGCCATCAAGACACTCCAGAAAACCATGGAGGACAAAATAGACGCGGTTGCCATCGACCTGAACTTATTGAGGCAGGATGTGCGCTCTATCACCGGCAGAACGGACGCTCTTGAGATCCAAGTCCGGGACAACACAGACGCCAAAACTCAACTCTTAAAGGATGTGGACATTTTGGCGCAAAGAGTGAAAAACCTGGAAGACAGGGCCGAGGAAGCTGAAGGAAGGGCCCGCAGGAATAACATCAGAATCATCGGCCTGCCCGAGGGTATCGAGGGCAGCGACCCCACCAACTACATCGAGAACCTGCTCATACAGGAAATTGGGGCTGGGAAACTGTCGCAGGGCTTCACCATAGAAAGAGCCCATCGCTACCTAGCCAGGAGGCCGCCACCGGGGAGCCCATCCAGACCCATAATAGCCAAAGTCCTCAACTACAGGGACAGGGAGGCCATTTTGGCCTTTACTAGGATGGGCGGTTCCATACAGAGGGACGCCGCGAAGATTGCAATTTACCCCGACTACACCTTGCAGGTTCAAAGGAGCAGAGCCCAGTTCCACCACACCAAGGCAAGACTCAAGGAGGCAGGCCTACGCTACCTACTCCTCTACCCGGCCAGACTCAAGGTCCTGCACAACAATAAGGCACGTTTATTTGACACTCCCGCAGAGGCCTGCGAATGGATGGACAGTGAACAGATCCCAGACATTGAACGGAGGCAGCGCGGGCCCTAGCCGCCTGTAACAAAGGGACTTCTTCTCACCACTTACTGGCTGCAGTAGCCGATTGTACATTAATATGCCAGTAAGAGTGGCGACACTGATGGTACCGGAGCCGCGCCGGTCGTGGCGCACCTCCTGATAACACCCTCGGAGGTAGCCCCTCTCCTATCCCCAGGATAATTTGGGTGAGCTCACCCGCCCGTAGGGCACCGGAAGACCTCGGTCTGATGGGGCAGAAACGGGGATGTCAGAGCAAGGGCAACCTCGCTAGACGTGTTGTGTTTGAAGTTGTGTTTGTAGTTAAGTTAGACGTTGTTTTTCATGGGGGTTTGAACCCCAAGTTGGGATCACAGTTTGAATCGGACATAAACCGGACCGGGACCAAGCGCAGCGGAATTGCTACCAAGACGACCAAGTTCACTGAACACCTCAATCTCAGGCTTCCCACAGCAACACGACCACACCTAGACTATGGCTGAGAGGATCAGAGTCATGTCCTGGAACGTCAGGGGACTAAACAGCTACATCAAACAGCGCCGTGTTTACACCTACATGAAGCGCCACAGAGTCGGAATCGCTCTCCTTCAGGAGACCCACTTATGTGGCCCTAAGCTTGCAGCGCTAGCTAAGGTCTGGCGAGGTACCCTAGTGGGTTCCTCCTACTCCACCTACTCCAGAGGAGTCTTGATATGGATTGCCCCCTCTGTCCCAGTCAAGCTGATCCACACCAAGACGGACAATGAAGGTAGGATGGCCCTAATTCAGGGCACCATAGAGGGGCGTGACGTTCGCCTGATTTGCACTTATGCCCCGAACCATGATGCCACCGTTTTCTTTCGTTCGTTGTACGCCCGGCTGTCCCCGAGTAACGAATGTATAACGATATGGGGAGGCGACAACAACTGCACCTTAAACCCTCGCATAGATAGATCGGATGGCAAGCATGGCGACCCCTCCCCACCCGCCAAGATACTGAACGCCCTCACACAGCAATATGCCCTGAAAGACCTGTGGAGAGCGCAAAACCCCGAAATCAGAGGCTACTCCTTCTACTCTCCCCCACATAAGGTCCACACCAGGATAGACTGCCTGTTCATTAGCGAAGAGCACGTGGCCGGGTTTGAAGATACGCAGTATCTGGCCAGGGTGCTTTCAGACCACTCCCCACTGATGACCTCTTGGGTGACCACAGCCCCCCGGCCCCCCATCCCGACGTGGAAATTAAGAAGCGAAGCGCTATTAGATAAAGCCTTCAATGAACAAATCAGGGAGGGCTCCATACACTACTGGCAAACCAACATTGATAGCGTCAGATACTTGGGCACAGCATGGGAAGCCTACAAGGTGGTAACTAGAGGGGAAATGATAGCCGCGGCCGGAGGGGCCTTGAAATCCGTCACGACCCTGCTAGAGCACGTTGAGACCGAACTCCAAGACCTCGAAGCCACCCCGTCCCCTGATCCCGCCCACCTGCAGAAAATGATTGAACTTAAACAAACATGCCTAACACACTGGGAGACGCTGGGGAGGCTCAGCTATGCCAAATTCACGGAAAGGAACCACGCCCTGGGCGACAAACCCGGGAAACTCCTTGCATGGCTTTATAAACGAGAAATCCCCAGACACCCCATATGCTCCATCTGTAATACAGACGGCTTGACCCTTCACACGCAAGTGGGTATCAACGCAGAGTTTAAGCAATATTACCAAACCCTTTACTCTGATCCAGCCCAGCCCCCAGACCACGCGATCGAAGATGCCCTGGACGCCATCAGGCTCCCTCGCCTGGAGGACCATTTGGCAGATTCCCTCGGAGGCCCCGTCACCCCAGAAGAGGTCGCAGCCACCATTAGGGCACTGCCCTCCGGTAAAACGCCGGGACCGGACGGTCTCCCGGGCGAATTTTATAAGACCTATGAGGACATACTGGCCCCCCTACTGTCCAAAGTATATAACGAGGCGTATGAAACAGGTCACCTCCCCGACACCATGACCGAGGCTACCATCATCCCCTTACTTAAGCCCGGCAAGGAAAGCTCTGACTGCGGCTCATATCGCCCCTTATCCATGCTGAATGTAGATAATAAGATCCTTACCGCACTACTGGCCAGAAGGCTGCGTACAGCCGTCCCGTACCTTATACACCAAGATCAGACAGGCTACATGCAGGGCCGCTCCATGTCTGAGAACCTGCGAAGGCTGCATCATGTGATACACAGCACAAACGGCATGCTCGGTAAATGTGCAGTTGTGTCCCTGGACGCCTCTAAGGCCTTTGATTCGGTCCGATGGACATGGCTCTATGCCACCCTTGACAAGATGGTGGTCGGAACGGCTTTTTTGAATTGGGTCAAACTCATTTACACTAATCCCACAGCCAGAGTGCGAACCAACAACACTTATTCGGAAAAATGGAGTCTGGCCAGGGACACCCGGCAAGGGTGCCCCCTATCCCCTTTCCTCTACATCCTGGCGATTGAACCAGTGGCGGCATACCTCAGGCAGGAGTATGGAGACGGGGGGATAGTGGTAAATGGAGTGAACCACCTTGTCTCCATGTATGCAGATGACATGCTCCTCTACCTAAGGGATCCCAAATTTCTTCTCCCCTACATTCTCGAAACCCTAGATGGGTTCCACAGATGCACCGGGATCCAGATTAACCACGGCAAGTCTTGCCTATTCCCCCTGGCTGCACTTAGTGGAACCGAGAAAGAACACCTCCCCCCACTGGCCCTGAAGTGGGAACCCACCACGTTCAAATATCTGGGCGTCGCGATCCACCGGGACCCCGAGGCCGAACACGCATTAAACACGGGCAGGGCTAAGGAGGGACTGGCTAAATCAATTGACCTATGGTGTAAATTGCCCCTCTCAATGGCTGGCAGGGCGGGACTCCTCAAAATGGTTGCTCTCCCGCGTCTTCTACATTTCTTCACTAACGTCCCCTACAACATCCCCCAACGTTTCTTCAAAGACCTGAACAAACTATGTAGGAAACTCCTATGGCGGGAGGGGAGGCACAGAGTTGCCCTAGACGTAACTCAAAGACCGTACGAGAGGGGAGGCCTGAAGACCCCTAACTTTGAGCTCTACTACATAGCGGCCCAGCTTAAGCACGTGATCCAGTGGATGGCCGATGATGCCACGACGGACACACGCCTATTGCAGCCCCCAGACGCACCTTGGTTGCTTAGGGACCTCCTCTGGATCAGACCAATACCTAAAACGCTGGATGCATACCTCATCCGCCTAGGCACTCAGATCTGGAGTCGGGCCTGCAAATCGGTCGGGTTGACCGACCCCTACTCCCCACAAATCCCTATAGCCGCCATCATGTCCACTAGACCGGAGGACCGGAAGGCGATCCGGAATAGGTGGGAACCCTCCGGTGTTGCCACCCTGGGCGATCTGATAGACGACCGGGGCACTCACACATTTTCCGAACTGCACGAGTTGACTGGGGTTCCACTGGGTCAGTTCCTTTTGCATGGGGCGGTGATGGACAGGCTTAGGAAGCGATGGCCGGAAGCGGAATCCCAATGCGCCGGACACGAGTCCATTGAGAATTTGGTGGGCGTAGCAGAGGGGGGACATGAAACCTCTAGGCTTTATGAGATCCTAATTGACAACACCACACATAACGAACTCACATGCAGGGGTAAATGGGAAGCCGAGCTAAACACGCTATTCGGAGACACGGAGTGGGAAACAATAACACATTACCATAAAAAAGTCTCCAGGAATGCCGATTCCAGCTTATCCAATTTTACATCATCCACAGGGCCTACCTTACCCCTGCTGTCATCTCGAGATTCAATGGTGCCGGCGTAGTTCCGTGCCCCAAGTGCCAAGAACCCGCGGCTTCACTGACCCACATGTTTTGGGCCTGCCCGGATATACAAACCTTCTGGTCGCAAATTCAGACCAGGTTGGCGGAGGAGGACATAACGCTAGACGTGCAATCCCCTAAGGCATGTCTATTGGGCTCATACCCGCGAGGCAAAAAAAACAAACCCCTCAATAGGCTCAAGGACTTGATGTACATCCTCGCAAAAAGGCGCATCGCAATGGCTTGGAAGTGCCCCAGGGCCCCTAGACTTGTGACATGGTGGGAAGACCTCCGTAGGTGGTCTATGGCCGAAACCGGGGCCTGGGAGCTGGCACAGCGACAGCAGAAAACAGGTGACTCGGAAGACCTCTTGCAATGGATAGCTCTCACGACAGCCCTGTTCCGTCCTAAAGAAGTCAGTACCTCAGGTGAGGACCCGGACAGCCCGGGCTCACCCTAACACCAATGGCAGACCGCGCAACCCCGGTCCGGGTTCGCATGGGGGGAGGAGGGAATGGGAAGTTATTGTGGATATATAACTGATTGCTATGTGGATGATGCTGTTTGTATAAGTTTTTTTTTTTAAAAATCAATAAATATATTTAAAAAAAAAAAAGGGATGGGAGAGGCAGAAGTGAACCCTGAATCAGTACCTATAATTCCCGAACAAAGGATTCTTGGCATGACTACTCTACAGACTCTAGAGGACATTCAGGTAAAGATCCAGCAACTCTTTGATCCTTCAGCCTTGCAGGACTGGGTAAAGAAAGGCCCAGACTACTCTGTCACCATTGATCTGCCTTATTACCAAGGACGGCTATTTCTGCCACACAAGGAAGTACAAGAGCTAGTCATTTCCCGTTATCATGATACCCTAATGGAGAGGCACCCAGGTATTGCAAAAACTGAAGCTAAAATTAAAAGACAATTCTGGTGGCCCACCTGGCGAAAGGATATTAAATCATTTGTGATGTCTTATGGCATTTGCGCCCAAAACAAAAGTCAAAAGAAAAAACTAGCTGGACTCTTACAACCTTTAGACATTCCGCCTACACCATGGCACACCTTATCGATAGACTTTATTACTGATCTACCCCCATGCAATGGATTTAACAGCATTCTAGTTATTGTGGATCCTTTTTCCAAGATGGCCCACTTTATTCCTTTAAAGGGATTACCTTCTGCTTCAATCCTGGCCAAGGAGTTCCTCGAAAACATTGTTCGCATACACAGATTTCCATCCGTATTGGTCTCTGACCGGGGCAGTCAATTCATTTTACATTTTTGGAAAAAATGCTGTCAATTGGCGCAAATCGATGTGAGGTTATCGACCAGTCACCACCCCCAGACCGATGGTCAAACGGAGAGGACCAACCAGACTCTCGAACAATACCTGCGTTGTATGTTACATCAGACGGAGAGTAATTGGAAAGACATTCTTTGGATCGCGGAATATGCATACAATAATTCAGTACACTCTGGAACTGGACAAAGCCCCTTTTATACCCTATATGGGCCCATCCTCGAACCTCAGACCTTGACTCACCCCAACACTTAGAAATGCCCGCAGTGGACCATCTGCACGCTATGATTACACAAGCCTTTAAGGAAGCAACTACACATTTAAAACAAGCGAAAGAAATATACAAGAAAGATGATGATCGGCATAGAAGTGATTCTCCACAATACCAAATAGGGGACCAAGTATGGTTAGCCACAAAACATATACCTCTGAAGGGAACACGGACCTTTATCCCCAGATATTTGGGACCTTACTCTACTAAGGCCATTATCAACCCGGTGGCTGTCAAGTTGGACTTACCTGCTAATATGCAAATTCATCCCGTCTTTCATGTGTCACTTTTGAAGCTAGTACAACCAGGGACAAGACTAACCAAGCCACCAGACCCCATCCTTGTAGATGGAGAACCCGAATTTGAAGTTAAGAACATCTTGGACTCCAAGCTGATAAAGTCAAAACTTTTTTATTTAATCGACTGGAAAGGTTACGGACCTCAGGAAAGGTCATGGGAACCTAGTGACCATGTTCATGCACCCCGATTGATGAAAAAATTCCACCGAAATTTCCCAGACAAACCGAAACCACAGGGAAGAACGACTTTAGGAGGGGCCTTGGGGGGGAGTGCTGTCATGATGCCTACCCCCGGGGACCCAGACCAAGTCCAGCAACCCCGGAAGCAGGCATCAAGTTACCCCAAGCAAGCCCAACAACCCCTGCTAGGGGCTATTTGGGTGCAGTCCTGGCGCTTTTGGCGCCAGGCTCATAAGGAGAGTCAGGCCTGGTTCCATAGGCACCAGGCACATAGATTAAAACTTACCTGATGCAGACCATGCTGCAAACTTACCTGATGCAGACCATGCTCCAAGAGCTCCAAGCCAAAAGAGGCTTGGAAGGGACTATTTTACCTAGGGACTATTATTTTTACTCGGGTGGGGCTGAGGAGGAATACTTACCTGGGACTACTTTGGAGGCTATTTAAACCACGCCCGAAGAGCAGCACACGCTTTGCGTTATTCTGCATCCAGCAGCGTAACGCTCACTGTGCCTGCAAGTCTGCATCCAGTCTTCTGCCACGCCCGCCTCGAGTTTGGAGCTCCTAGAAAAAGGGAGAAAGAAGGAGAAAAAGGCAGAACAAGAGCAATACCTTTCATCCTTACCTGAATTCCCGATCCATCGCACCTTTGAGCTGGAAGAAAGAAGTTATTTTATGCACATCGCCTCGCCTGCTGCAGCGCCGCGCTAAACTCACCGGCCTTCGCATCATCTTCACATTTCACCGCATCCTCCTGCATGTTCCCGCCGCACTCCGTCACCTAAGGAGAAGACAAGAACAGCAAGGTAAGCCAAGGGAATACACAGAGGAATACCCCCCATAGACTTACCTGATTTTACCACCGGGGGTACTTTTCCTCTTCATGGGTAGGCGTAGCTTCCACTGCATCCTAGCCATACCCCGGCCCTCTAAGGGGAAACAAAAGGACAGCAGGGTGAAACAAAGGGACTAACAAGGGGAACCCTCCTCACCACAAAAGACTTACCTGATTTTACCACCGGAGGCATTATTCCCCGAGACTTCATACTTTCTCTCAGCGCCTGTATAAGGGAGAAAGCAACAGGTTACATATGGACATTATTTTATCGAACTGTGTTGGATAATACAAATCCTTACCAGAACATTACCGGTTGCCACTAGGAACTCTTCAGTAGGGTCAAGCTGCAATCTGCAAGGAATCGGACAAGAGTGAAAGTCAGGCATTTGAACTCTTACGAACTACATACTTACGGCGTCTTGCCGGGAATATCGGAGTCAATATTGTCCTGGAACTCACCAATTCCTTCGAACCAGTGAAGCAACTGGTTATCTACGCGCCCCTGTGCTCAATTCAGGATGGAGAGCTCATCTTTTCAAATCATCAGGTGAGACTATAAGAAGGGACATCCAAGGTGATCAGTGGGGAGAAGAGTGGGGTGGGGGGATTTACACGGGTGGTTCAATTCCACGGGTGGTTAATTCCCTTTCTCCATTTGCAGAAGAATATTCCTACGGGCCAAGCAAACTAAGCTAGGTGGGCCAGTCCAGTCCATCATCTCGGCCCTACGCGTCACATTGGTTGAGACCGCAGAAGTCCAGTCCAGATCGACGCCTCTGTGGGAGCCAGTTGAGCGTAACAAAGGAACAAACATGGCAAGACGTGGAAGGAATGCTGAATTCATCATGGGTCGGAGACAATATAGAGGTAGACAAGGTGGCAATAGGAGAAATGCCAATAGGGGAAACCCCAATGACCAACATTTTTTAGGACGGGACAGGACGGAATGGGATCTGGACCAGAGAGTGACACAGAGCATGAAAGCACTCTGGTAAATTTATGAGATTATACACATAGTCAAGCAGAAACCAGGACACTAGAGAAAGATCTAGGATTTGTCACCACAAATAGGCATAATCGTTTTATTTTCAGAGAAGAGTTCTCTGAACTTATGAGAAAGATACACCTGAGGCAGTTCTTTGCTGACAAAGAGGAAATCAATAGAGAAGACAGTGGACTCCATAGAAAATCTGATTTCATTCCACCAATAAGCCTACAAAGCGCAGAAGCCAAAGTTTTTGAAAGGAGGGTCCTACAAGAAATTAGGAAACTACAAGAGGAAACAGAGAGAGAAAAATGCTTCCAGAATACAACCAAAGAAGAAAAACTGGCCCTGACGCAACTACTTGAGAATAAATCAATAGTCATCCGAAAGGCTGACAAAGTCGGAGCCATTGTAGTCCAAAATAAAGAAGACTACATAGAAGAATGCTTGAGACAGATCAACGATGCAAACAACTAGCAGCTTCTGGACATAAACCCACAGAAAGATTGGAGAAATTGATAAGCCTTAAAGTCTCAAAAGCTCTAGAAAGGGACTGGATAACCAAAAAGGAGGCAGATGTCCTTCAAAAAGATAAACCCAGAATCCTGCAGTTCAACATGCTTCCTAAGATTCACAAATCCCTTACTAGACCACCGGGGAGGCGAATCGTGTCAGGTTGTGAATCAGTCCTAGAACCCCTCTCGAGGTTCGCAGATGCATTCTTGCAACCCATGGGAAAAAAAGATGTTGTCCTTTGTTAAAGACACTACCCCACTAATAAAAGAAGTAGAAGGAAGACCTTTCAACCCAGAAGAGGAAATTCTAACCTGTCTGGATGTAGTTGCATTGAATACCAATATACCACAGCAAACATCCCTAGAAGTCCTAGAAGAAAGGCTGTTGAACGAAATAAGAGACAGCAAGACCCCAAGCTCTCTGATTCTGTGGTGTGCTGAAGTAGCACTTACAGAGAATTACTTCCACTTCAACAGAAAATTCTATAAACAAATACAAGGAACAGCAATGGGGGCCATGCTAGCCCCCAGTATAGCCAACCTATACATGGAGGCATTCGAGAAAAGCGTCATCTACAGTGAAAGTAATCCATAAAAAGATAACATCAAACTATGGGAAAGATACATAGATAATGTGCTTGTAATATGGAAAGGGGACGAAGAAAAAATCTTGGACTTCTTTATATGGCTAAACTCACAGAATATACATCTAAATTTCACACATAACCATAGTAGAGAAGAAATTGACTATCTCGATATTACGATTAAGGCCGATACAACGAATGGAACACTTTTTGTGAAGTCTTATAGAAAACCAACAGATCGTAATTCCATCTTACATTATCAAAGTTTCCATCCAGCATATTAGAGACAACCTGCCCTTTGGCCAATTTTTAAAGCTCAAACGGGACAGTACCAACAAAGAGGATTACAAAGAGGGAGCCAGAAAATTGAGAAATAACCTTCACAATCGAGTATATCCGGCTAATCTGACAAAGAAAGCCATGAAGAGGGCAGATAACAACAATAGGGAGGACTTCCTGGAATACCAAAAAAAAACAATGAGAAATAAAAAAGGTGGCATAGTTTTTGCCAACACATATAGCAACCTATTGAATATAATCCGGAAGATCATCTACCGGAACTGGAAGATTCTAGAAAAATGCAACATTCCAATAGAGAAACCGTTAATAGCGTTCTGAACAAGTAAAACCATCAGAGACCAAATCATGAGGAACGACATTACAGCACGAAGAAGAAACAGCCCACATTGACTGAAACTTGGGGATTAAAACCTCCAACAGGCCATTTCCCTTGTGGATCCTGTACCTGCTGCCAACAGACTAGCAAAACATCTGAAATAGATATAGGACTGGAAGCAAAATGGAAACAATGCAACATGACAAACTGCAACTCGACCTTTGTAGTATATGGCATCTGGTGCCCGTGTAAGAAACTATATGCTGGAAAAACGGAAAGAAAAATAAAGCTAAGGATAACATAGCATAAGAGCTGTATTAAAAACGGTGTTCATTCAGCACCTCTAGTAGGACACTTTGGTGAAAACATTCACAAATCAGAAGACCTGATATGGTCAATCATCTTCAAACTAAAACAGAGTAATGACATCAACATAGATCAGAAAAGGCTACTCAAAAAAGGAAAAGAGATGATTTTTTGACTAAAAGTGCATTAACAGGCCTAAATGAAAGAACAGAATAAATGCATGATGCCCTCAATGGAACAAACTGTACTGTACACAAAATATCTTTTGGTCTGTAGTATATGAGCTGAATAGACACAGATAAGAGCCAATGTTCGAACATAATCCAAGTCTCAAATATGAAGAGTCCTTTCTAGTGACAGTATGGTTGAGGGTAAATAAAAACATATCACATATCACAAATAAGAAGGATCTGATCATGATGTTTGAAATTCTGAAAGAATTGGGATTATGAGGTATGCGTACCGTTAACTAGAATATTTACTCTAAGGAACGAACATGCAATGAAAGTATCTAACGCAACTATTAGAAGAAAGGACCTAAAACACGCCAGCCTGACGGAATGACGTCACTGGGAATACAAACCAACGCGAGTTCCAGCCAATAAAAGATGAGAGGTGGGACAGCTAGACGATGAGCTGGAAAGTCGATGGCATGACAGAAGGAGGTTCTGAAAAAGGAGGACGACGAGGCCGTTGGAAGAATCAGTACGGAGCGGTAATCGTTACGCGCGTCAATTAAGAAGGTCTTTGGGAGCCGCAGGAATAGTACCCTGGCACAGAAACCCGGGACCTTGGGAGACTGTGCGGTTGCAGGTAACGAATAGCACCACTGACAGAGGTAAGAAGAGACTAGATCCCTTCCATATTCGAAAAGACCCACATTTTTGGGATCAAACACTGTAATATATAGGAGACAAAATACCCAGCCCCTTCAACTGACAAATGTATAATGTATTATACCTCACAGGGGACCAAAGTCGGAAATTCAGCTGAAATCGGCTGAGTCACCTGGAAGCTTCCTGTTTAAAGCCGTTAAATGAGTCCCTGACAGATAGCCTGCAGAAGTGGAACAGGCTTCCATCTCTTGGATTTAAAGGTCACAAAACTCCTAAAAGAGGTTAGACCAGGAAGGAGGTAATATTGTACTTTGAGAAATTAAGAACTAAACACAAGCCAACACGTGGTTGGGTCTCGAACCTAATGAAATATTTTTCTACCTCTATGTTTCTTTAAATATGGGGAAGGGAATATTCAACGCTGAACCCTGAATATCCATACAGAAGCAAGTAACCAATCCTGCTGTAATAGAACCAACAGCCACTTGAATTGGGAAAACCATCCCCTCCACAGGTAATTGTGCCATGCATCTCGCCTTAATAAATAGCATCTAGGCATAATAGCTTCCTACAAAGATATGGAAAGAGACCTCCATAATAGGGAGAGACATCATTGTTGAGCACGTGTTACACGTGACAGCGTGTACTTACAAGTATATAGAGGATGTATCAATAAAGAAAAGGAGACAAATGATAGGGTCGATTGTACCCATCTAGAAATGTAATTAAAATCTTAAAAAATGTATGAATTATACTACATTAATAGAGTGGTGAATAATAGAGCCCACTGTACTCCTTGTGTTTCCACAGAACATCATCCAGAAATTGACCTAGAGCTATAACTGAAAGGGATAAGAAAGGAAATCTTAAAGCCCGGTGAAATCCAAGAATGAGGAACAATTCATATATAAAGAATGTTTTCAATCTAGTGTGTTTTTCTTCCCCTGAAGAATTTCCTGTTAGTATGTTAGTTGGTAATGAGGAATGAAACATGTTGGATGATTGTTGAACCATCAGTGTAAAATAATGGGGATACTAATAGACGGTATTTCATAATAACAAAAACCGTGACTGAGTATCACAATGTGTGATTAAAAGCTATAACACATTAGATCCAAAATGAATTGCCTTTGTGAGATGTACTATTGAAAATGTTTGTTGAATTAGAAAGCTAATCATTTGTATATGCAACAATCTACAAAATAATAAGAAAACATTGGAAAAAAAACAGTTTGTCTTAAACTACAATGAAATATGTATGTTTTTATAAGTGAAATGAAGCTGCTATATATATTTATATATGAAAATAAAATTGTGATATCTTTTTTGATACAAATTCCTTTGTAGTATGTTGAAATTTAATTGAAAAAAGAGATACGCTTGTGGTCAATAGCTGGTTGAGTAGTGGAAAACAAGGGACCTTCTGCACATTGAATACTATATTGTGGGCAGTGTTTCTAAGAGGGCTGTTCCAGTAAGGTCCAAGACAAAAATATAGGTCAAAACCTCTAGTCTCCTAAATGTGTGTGCTTGCTGAATTCATGCCATGATTTAGGTTACCCCTAGTTATAGATAATATTTGAGGTACCCACTTTACTGGTCAAATCATTAAGGAAGTGTGCAAAGTGCTAGGAATCTCTCAGCAGTTTCATTGTGCTTACCACCCCAGTCGAGCAGTTAAGTAGAATGATGAAATGGCTACGTGAAATTAAGGCTGGCCCATGTGTGTCAGGAGACAGGTTGGAAGTGGCCAGAGGCACTGACCCTAGCACTGTTCACCATACGCAACAGCCACCAGCAAAAGCACAGCCTGCCTGCCCATGAGATCCACACAGGGCATCCGATGAAAGTAGGAACTACACCCCCAGCAGCTTCACAGCTCCTGAATCTGCACCTAGAGGATGACACTGTACCAAAGTATTATCACATGTTAGTCAAAGCTGTTCATTCCCTTTATGGCCGGGTCAAAGCTGCCGCGCAGGAACCAGCCGCTGAGCCCTGAAGATAAGTGACTGGGTACTGTGGCATGTCAGAAGGACGCAGACTGTTAGAGGACATTTCAAAGCTGTATTTAGTAAAGAATAAGAACAAGGCCTAACTTTCCCTATTGCTATAGGGCGTTCCCTGCCTAACGAACTAACTACGGTGCTTGTCGGTCATCTTCTCAAGGAAGTCCAAACTAATTCTAACTGACTCTACCACTATTGTAACAATTAAGGACAGGAGAATGATACCTTCTGCTGGTCTTTACTTCTTGAAACCTTCTTCTTCCTAGTTCTTTTTCATAGGTGATTTTTAAATAGTCTTTTATGACTTCTTTAATCAGTCGGTGTAACTCTTTCAGGATTTTGGGATACTTTTGTTCCTTCTCAAAACTTGGTCCCTTTGCCCTTCTGCATGAATGTTGCTCTGTTTTATTTTTTTTTCTTTGCCGGTTGTCACCATATTTTCTTTTACAAATAAGTAAAACGAGGAAATGAACTTTCATTTTATTGAAGGAACTTTTGTTTTGTTATTTTGAATACATCAGGCCCTCAACAGCAATAAACTTTCAGGAGAAATGAGAGTTGGCCATCGACGGACCCGATAGCTGCAAGTGGATCTGTCGACTTGTGCGGGGAATGCACGAGTGTGTGCTGTGCTCCAAGGACCCATCTTACCCTGTGCTCCCAATGTTGGGAAGGAAGATCCAAGCTACTGCATTCTGACATATTAATTGTGAACAATTCTTTCTTTCTTGAAACCATCCCACACCCTTTTTGTATTAGTTTTAAGGTTTGGCAATAGGTTTCTTAGTATAGGCCCTTTTTATTTGACACAGCGCCATTACGACTGGCTTATTTTCATTTGATAGTTGAAGCTTGCTCTCATCTTAAATTTAGGTTCAGAGTAGGCATTTTCCCAACCTGCATACAGTTTATTAAACACCCTTGAACTGTGATCACTTATGTCTGTCTTTACTATTGCCACCATGAGTTCCTTAAACTAGGCAGTCCAAAGAACGGGAAGAGCGGAGACCGTTTGAAAGTAGTAATGGGACCGCATGGCCATGGCAATACGCGCCACCCACCCAGAGAGAAGCACTGCAGAGCCACTGCAGATGTGTGAGAAGCAGCACAAGAATGCGAGAACCTGAACAAGATGTCGGAGAAGCACGCGACCTATGGAGAAGAACCGGCAGAGTCCCAGAAGGTACATGGACTATCAGGATTGAGAAAAGAGGCAATAGATACCTTTAACCTAGGGTCTTGCACCCAGATATACCAAAGGGGAGTATCTTAAGGAATTGGCCATATGATAGTACCTGGCAGTAGAGTGAACCAGGTATATCGGGAAGAAGGAACAGAGGAGAAAACAGGGTTGTGGGCCTGAAGCTTGAGGAGGAGACCCTCACGAGCTATCTTCTTAGTGGCACTACATGGCAGGCTAGTGAAACAGGTCTACCCAGACAAAGCCCTACAGAAACCCAGGTCTGGGACCCGCACACCGTAAGGGGGACATTCCCCCTGACCCTGTGAGCTATAAAAGTAAAGCCAAGAAAGACCAGGGGAAGCGAGTCATGGGCCTCATTACAAGTTTGCCTGTCCGGGAACTATGGTACCGGTAACCTTGCCAGTACCTTAGTTCCTGGACCGGCAAACTACGAGTTGTGCTCGCGGGTGCCTTTCTGCCCGCCAGACCTTGCAGGCAAACCAGCACCCGCGAGAACAACTCGTCGGATGCACTGGCACCATTCATGAATGGTGCCGGAGCATTCAACCTCCCCATTTCCATTGAGCCCTATGGAGCTCAGACGGGAATGGGGAGTAATGTGTACCGGCAACCGGCGATGGGTAATTACCGGGTCTGCCGGGTTCAGCATACCCCGGTACTTGACCATTGCCGGGTGGCAGTAATATTACGAGTTTGGCGCCAGCCCTGCCGGTTTCACCAGCACGGCTAACGCCAAACTCGTAATGAATTCACCCTGGTGTTGTGCACTATGAAAGTAAAGCCAAGAAAGGGCAGGGGAATGGAGTAATTCACCCTGGTGTTGTGAACTATGAAAGTAAAGCCGAGAAAGACCAGGGGAAGGGAGTCATTACCCATGGTGTTGTGAAATGTGAAACTAAAGCCAAGAAAAGCCAGGGAAAAGGAGTTATTCCCCCTGGAGGGAAGAAATAATGAGCTTTTGATGCAAAACTACCAATCCTCTGTTTTGAAGTATTTAAGTCAAGGAAAATGCCTCACTCCCCCTGATGGTCTAAAACCAAGCAACACGATACCTAGAGAAGGGAAGCATTCTCCAGGAACCCAACAGTGAAAAAGCAAGTATGGGCAATAAGGAATATTGATATATGAACTGGAACTTTACCTTTTGAATTGAATTGAGAACTTTTCTGCTTCTTGACATTGTAACCTGGAACTTTGTTTTGTGTCTTGAAAAGGGATTGAGACCTGGGGAAGTGAATCATTCCCTCAGGTAAAGATCCCACTTAACTGGAGCTGTGGCCCGTTGTCTAGAAGAAGGGAGTCATTCTTCTAGACCAAGAAGATCCACTACCTCTTTAGTTATAAGTGTGAGGGAGAGATGTAGGCTTTTTGACACAGGACGGTGAACTTATTTATGTATACGACATCCTGACAGATCCATTAGCATTTTGAGTTGAGGCAGGGAAACCACTCACAGAAATAGGAAAAGGTAGATTTCTCTTTATTTTGATCTTAAATAAAGGTCTATAGCAATCACCACGCCACCTGTGTGTCAGTCTCTTCCTTCTGCACCCTTACAAACCATTTACAAAGAGATGTGTCAAATTCAGGGTGGTCGCAGCTTTCTGCACGAGGTCCAGACGCAAACCATAAAGTGACATCAATTTAAGGGACAGCTCATAATGTTCATTCACTTTAACCCTAAACGTTTAGGGCCTGTCACGTCCCTCGCCCAAAACCCCCTCTGGCAAACCCATTGGCCAGGTGGAGTCAGGACTCGGGCCTCTAGAGCCTGGCATCCTCTTCAAAAGCCCTCATGGGGCCAGTCCTGGCACCTATGGCGCCAGGCTCATACACCATGAACAACAATGTGTTTGGGAACTACTTTATTGTATTGTCAGGCAACATGGAGGCATCCACATAGCTTGGTTCCTAAGAACCAAGCTATGCGGTCTAGTGTTTTGGGTGTGGCAGGCCTGGAACTACTTTCCCTGGTACTACTTTACCTGGGCTATATAAACCACACTCGGACTGCAGAACATGCTTCATGTTACTTTGCAGCTTGCAACGTGACGCTCACCGTGTCCAGCTATTCCCTCGAACCTCGGAGAAGCAGAATCTGCAAGGAGACAAAAGGAACATCATTAGCAGCAGCATTTTACCTGCAGTCTTCATCTTTAAACACTCGCAGCTACTGAGAACAGCTTCCTCGAATCTGCACGCCTCCCGGACAGAACGACCTGAAAGAGGACGATAGAGGCAACATTAAAGAAAGCAGTAGAGACATTTACAAATTACGAACTGCTCAAAAGGCTTACCTGGCTGGTCGCCTCTCGGCTAGCACCACTCTGGACATTCCTCTCGCGCTGAAGAACACTGCGACCTACAAGGAAGGAAAACACAGGTTAGCAAAGGCAAGACTTTGCAGCGCTGCGCATAGCGCTTACTTACCGCATCATAGCGCTCTTAATGGGCCATCATTTACCAGCGGTGCTCAACCAAGCCAGTTCGCTGCGCTGAAGCTCCGCATACCTAAGGGAGAAAAAAGAGACATTTTAAACAAAGAAAGGCATGCAGGATAGCAACAAAACTAAAGAACAGCAATAAGACCTACCTGAACAATATCAAACGGGCCGGCATCAGTGAAGTAACTGGACTGCACTCGCCCATGAAAGACAACGCGCCCCTGCAAAGGCAGGACGGAGAGCACGCCTAATTCTACCACAAGGTGAGGAGAGGGCGCCAGAGGGACTGAAAGCATACAGGGGTGGAGGGAGGATACTTACCCCAGTCGGTCAGTCTTGAACACAGTCCTCCTGTATTTTCAGACAGAACCTTCCCCGCAGACCACATCAGGGCAAAGCTGAGAAGCATACCAGCGAGTAACCCAGCTGGGTGTCATCCCTGTGGATACCAGGTGAGCGTAACAGAACACGAAGCCTACCATAACAAATCCACCTGGGCGCTATGGAGACATCAGAAATGGACCAATTGGCCCAATTAATAGGAGAACTTCGTGCTGAGGTTCATTCTGCCCGACAAGAGACTGATGCCCTCCGGAGAGACCTAATAGTGACCAAAGAACACACTGAAGAGATTAGCAGGCAATACTTGCAATCACAGGCAGGACAGACGCCTCTACCTGGAAGCAATCCAACAATGCAAAACCCAGCCATACCACGCACTCCGGTACAGATCACGTTACCTGGAACAGTGCCCCTGGCACCACCAGAAAGGTTCTCAGGCGACCCACGGAAGTATGCAGCATTCATCAATCAGTGCCGCCTTCATTTTCTTTGTAGCCCTGGAGCATTTCCAAACGACCAAGCTCGGGTAGCTTTTGTCTTATCATACCTGAGTGGCAGTGCAGCAGATTGGTTGGTGCCGTTGGTAACCCACAATGATCCTCTATTACATGACTTTGGGGGGTTCGACAGAGAAATGGAAAAACCTTTTGCTCGCCATACCCAGAAACAAGCAGTAGAAAATGAACTCTTGTCCCTCCGACAGGGGAATCAGGACTTGTTAACGTACATTGCTACCTTCAAGAGACTGGTTGCCGAAGCTAGGGGGCCAGAAGATAAAAGAACCACGTTATTCCTTCGAGGCTTACGTGGCAAATTAAAGGACGTCTTAGCACAGGTGGTTGATCCACCCAGAGACTGTGCAGAATTCATAAATCTGGTCGTGCAGCTAGACCACCGGTTGCAGGACCGAAAGGCAGACCAGTCTAAGACGGACCCTCGGACCGTGTATGTTCGACAAAGGGAAAACACACCCTGTGTACCTGAAAATGCTGTAGAACCCATGCAGATTGGAGGGATACGATACAGCCTCCATTAACAAAACAAGAGCGGGACAAAAGAAGACAACAACAGCTTTGTTTGTATTGTGGGAAACCAGGACATTTCCTGAAGGACTGTCCAGTAAAACCCCCAAGACGAACAGTCGGGACCACAGAGAAGGATGAAGCTAAGGAATTGGGAAACTACCAAGCTCGACAAACGTAGAGGTCAGTTTGTCGAATGAGAAGAAAGAGTTGCTGACCTCGCACTTTGCAATACCAGTGATCTTAATTAACCACCAACAGTCGTCAAGAATACATGCCGTTGAAGCATACATCGATAGCGGAGCAGTTGGAAATTATATTGATCAAGAACTGGCAGCAGAGATGGGGCTTCCTTTGTGTTCCAAGCCAACTATGGACAAGGTAACCACCGTGGATGGGACCGAAATCGCTTCCGGACCAGTAACCCAGTGCACAGCCATGGTAACCTTGCTGTGTCAGGACGGACATCAGAGTCTATTTCATTCGATCTCATCAAGGCACCTCAGTTCAGGCTAATACTAGGGATGCCATGGTTGGTTGCTCACAACCCTTTGATAGACTGGCGGGCATGAAAATTAACCTTCCCCGGTGACTGCTCCCCTGCCTGCTATTACCAAGAGGAGAAACCTGACGTCTGTATCCCCATGACTCCCAGAGCGACAGTATCAACCCTGGGAGCAACTAATACCTTGCCAAGTGAATACCATGATTTCCAGGATGTTTTCCGAAAGGACCAAGCCAATATATTGCCACCGCACAGGCCCTATGACTGTCAGATCGGCAGGATCTACGCTCTCACAGAACCCGAAAACCTTCATTTGAAATCCTATTTAGACCAGTACGTTGCAAACGGATTTATCCGTCCTTCGAAGTCCCCCGCAGCAAGTCCTTTGTTCTTCGTACCGAAAAAGGAAGGAGACTTGAGAACCTGTATTGACTACCGTGCATTGAACCAGATCACAGTGAAGAACCGCTACCCCTTGCCACTTATCCCTGAGATGCTAGACCAAGTTAAAGATGCCCAGATTTATACCAAATTGGACCTTCGAGGAGCGTACCTCCTGGTCCGAGACAGAAAAGGAGATGAAGGGAAAACCGTCTTCCGTACTAAGTGCGGCTTGTTTGAATATCAAGTCATGCCCTTTGGGTTATGCAACGCTCCTGCGGCATTCCAATATTTCATGAATGACGTCTTAAGGGAGTTAATTGATGTGTGCGCCTTAGTGTACATAGACGACATCTTAGTATACTCAGCCTCGGAACAAGATCATATCAGGCACGTTCGTTCATTCCTCACCAAGCTCCGTCAACATCGCTTGTTTGCAAAGCTTGAAAAATGCTTTTTTCACGTCACCGAAGTAGAATTTCTTGGTTTTATCCTTACTCCAGGAGGCATCAGAATGGACGTGCACAAGGTAGATGCCATTCTGAAATGGCCTTCACCTACGTCTCTGAAAGGGGTACAAAGCATGCTGGGCTTTGCAAACTTCTACTGCTGGTTCATCCCAGACTTCTCTCAGGTTGTGCACCCAATCACAGTTCTATTACGAAAAAACAATAAAAAGTTTGCTTGGACCGAAGAAGCAGAAGAAGCCTTTCAGGAACTTAAACGAAGGTTTACCTCCACTCCAATCCTGCGACATCATTATCCAGACCTCCCTTATGTCGTTGAAATGGATGCATCCAGTCTCGCCATGGGGGCTGTCCTTTCACAGAGAGACCCGGAAACTGGCCAGCTACATCCTGTGGCCTTCTGGTCGAAAAAGTTCTCACCTCCAGAGATTAATTATGCCATCACGGACAAGGAACTCCTGGCTATCAAATCCGTCTTTAAAGCCTGGAGGCACTACCTTCTGGGGGGCAGACACACCATTACAGTCATCACAGACCACCGAAACCTGCAATATCTCAAAACAGCCAAGGCCCAGTCCTCGCGCCAATTACGGTGGGCCCTTTTCTTCGCCGAATATGATTATGTAATCACATTTGGACCAGGAGTCAGAAATGGAAAGGCGGATGCCTTATCACGCATGGGCATAGATGAAATGGTATATACAACTCCAGATCCAGTACCTATTATACCTGAAGACAAACTCTTGGGTATCACGACAGCCTTAACACAAGCAGAACTACGAAAATAAATACAATGGACAATGAATCCTGATGCCTACCTCGCATGGCAAACTCAAGGAGAACAATATACCATCATGGACCACCTACCCTTTTTTAGGGATCGCCTATATGTACCCAAGAAGGAATTACAACAGCATATTATTTCAAACTATCACGATTCACTGATCGAAGGGCATCCTGGGATCGCCAAAACCCTAGTTAAGGTGAAAGAAAACTTTTGGTAGCCTACCTGGCGTAAGGACATCATTCAGTATATTCAGTCCTGCGGTGTCTGTGCACAAAATAAATCACAGAAACAAAAACCATCTGGTCTCCTACAACCATTGGACATTCCTCCAGTTCCATGGCACACTCTTTCCCTTGACTTCATCACTGATCTACCTCCAAGCCAAGTGTTCAACACCATCCTTGTAGTTGTGGACTTATTCTCGAAGATGGCCCATTGTATTCCTCTCAAAGGACTCCCAGATGCAGCCACTTTAAATGTTAAATGTTAAATGTTAAAGGTATTTGTACCACACACCGTCACCAACGTAATTGGTCCCCAGGCGCTCAGGCAGATCTGTAAACGATAAAGGCGGGATGGGTTAGTAAGGTGAAGAAAGGGAGTAGGATAGTGAGAGTAGTGGTGTTCTGTTGGCAGCTTCAACTCAGTATACACCGGATGCTGAGCTTTGGTGCGGGTGTCGGATCGGAGTCAGTCCGCATGTGCTGTTGTTCCGGCTTATGTTTTGTTGCAGTGTTGTGAAGTGCGTGTGGCTTGTTGTGCGAGAGATGGTTGTGTGAGTTTTTTTGAGTGAGATTAGTGTGCAGAGTTTGAGCTTATATTGGTTAGTGGGTTACCTGACCTTTACCATGATAACATTCATAGTTCTGTCTGAGTGTGACACCTGTTGGCCCTCACATTCCCATCTAGACATGGCTCAGGCCAATGTTTAGGCCTCCATCCAGGTATGGTCATGCCAACCCTCACACCCCCATCCAGATGCAGCGCAGGCCAGTGTCCAGAGGCCCGTCCAGGTGTGGGCATGCTAACATTCACAACTCCATCTGAGCGCCACGCAGGCCGGTGTTCGCAATTCTAGGTGTGGCACTTTAGCAAAAGTGTTCCTGGAGGGCGTGGTTAAGCTACATGGCTTCCCTTCGGTTCTGGTCTCTGATCGAGGCAGCCAGTTTGTTTCAAACTTCTGGAACAAATGCTGTGCAATGGCGCAGATCGATGTTCGGCTATCTACCAGTCACCATCCCCAAACGGACGGCCAAACCAAGAGAACCAATCAGACACTCAAGCAATATTTACGGTGCATGCTGCACCACGAACAAAGAAATTGGAAAGACCTACTATGGATAGCCGAATATGCATATAACAATTCTTTGCATTGAAGCACGGGACAAACGCCCTTCTATACCCTTCATGGCAGACATCCACGTACCAAAAACTAGAGTAACAGGGGATACCAGGAATATCCAAATACTGTGACCTGGCCTGGATAGAACATGCGCAAAATTAACATAAGAGGTCAGAGTAGTAAAGTGTTCCGGTGGCCTCTGTTGGTGTAGTTACAAAACCTACATACTCATACTAAGTTCTGAGTACATACAACAACCGTAAAGTACATGCGTCTATCATATAACAATTCTATGAGGTGAAACGATTAAATTCAACCCAGTAGACGCTCAATCAATTAAGTGTTTATTATTTATTAACATTTTAAATAAATCACTAGAAAAAGTCATATTTTAGTAAAAAACATACGACAACATTAGTATCAGCAATATTTCATGTAGATCAATCCCTACAATTCATTATTGGACTGATCTGATACACCATTCTCATCCGTAAATCACATCCAACCACACTACAACCATACCACATACATGCACTAATCATTCAGAAAATCATTCACAATCCATATAATGATAAAACAATTTATCCTCAGTAAAACCTCAATTAATATAAAACATCATTATACCATATCTAATCCTTTATTAGTATGAACCATAAATATGACACCTAAGAGCCTATTCCATGTTATTATGGACTTTCCTGGCTCGGGTGGATTTGACTTCTAATTTTGCTCACAGATAACAAAACATCCCCAACCATCCACGTGCCTCTGAACTATACCTTCCAGCCAGCTTGGAAATGCCAGCGGTAAAGACTCTACACACAACCATTACTCAGGCTTTCAAAAGGGCAAAGGAACACCTTATTCATGCTAAAGAAAAACAAAAGAGATTCGCCGACCAACACTAGAAAAAGGCCCCTGATTATCAAGTAGGAGACAAAGTTTGGTTAGCCGCTAAATTCGTACCCATCAAGGGAACCCGGACCTTTCATCCCAGATTCTTAGGACCCTATACCATTAAGGCAATTATCAACCCAGCAGCCGTGAAACTGGATTTACCACCTAATCTACACATCCACCCGGTATTCCATGTGTCCCTCCTGAAACCAATGCAACCCGGCACACGGATTGGGACACCACCTAAACCCATACTTGTTGACGGAGAACCAGAATTCGAAGTCAAAGATATCATGGACTCTAAATACTCTAGGACCAAGCTAGATTATCTCGTCGATTGGAAAGGATTTGGACCACAAGATAGATCCTGGGAGCCCAGTGAGAATATCCACGCACCACGTCTAATCAGGAAATTTCATCGGAACTTCCCAACCAAACCTGGGCCAGACAGAAGGAACACCATGGGAGGTGCTTTAGGGGGGAGTGCTGTCACGACCCTTCCCCAAAACCCCCTGTGGCAAACCCATTGGCTAGGCGGAGTCAGGACTCGGGCCTCTAGAGCCTGGCATCCTCTTCAAAAGCCCTCATGGGGCCAGTCCTGGCGCCTATGGCACCAGGCTCATACACCAGGAACAACAGTGTGCTTGGGAACTACTTTATTGTATTGTCAGCCAACATGGAGGCATCCACATAGCTTGGTTCTTAAGAACCAAGCTATGCGGTCTAGTGTTTTGGGTGTGGCAGGCCTGGAACTACTTTCCCTGGTACTACTTTACCTGGGCTATATAAACCACACCCTGACTGCAGAACATGCTTCGTGTTACTTTGCAGCTTGCAACGTGACGCTCACCGTGTCCAGCTATTCCCTCAAACCTCAGAGAAGCAGAACCTGCAAGGAGACAAAAGGAACATCATTAGCAGCAGCATTTTACCTGCAGTCTTCATCTTTAAACACTCACAGCTACTGAGAACAGCTTCCTCGAATCTGCACGCCTCCCGGACAGAACGACCTGAAAGAGGAAGATAGAGGCAACATTAAAGAAAGCAGTAGAGACATTTACAAATTACAAACTGCTCAAAAGGCTTACCTGGCTGGTCGCCTCTCGGCTGGCACCACTCTGGACATTCCACTCGCGCTGAAGAACACCGCGACCTACAAGGAAGGAAAACACAGGTTAGCAAAGTCAAGACGCAGCGCTGCGCATAGCGCTTACTTACTGCATCATAGCGCTCTTAATGCGCCATCATTTACCAGCGGTGCTCAACCAAGCCACTTCGCCGCGCTGAAGCTCTGCATACCTAAGGGAGAAAAAAAGAGACATTTTAAACAAAGAAAGGCAAGCAGGATAGCAACAAAACTAAAGAACGGCAATAAGACCTACCTGAACAATATCAAACGGCCGGTGTCAGTGAATTAACTGGACCGCACTCGCCCATGAAAGACAACGCGCCCCTGCAAAGAAGGCAGGAGGGAGAGCACACCTAATTCTACCACAAGGTGAGGAGAGGGCACCAGAGGGACTGAAAGCATACGGCAGTGTAGGGAGGATACTTACCCCAGTCGGTCAGTCTTCAACATAGTCCTCCTGTATTTTCAGGCAGAACCTTCCCCGCAGACCACATCAGGGCAAAGCTGAGAAGCATACCAGCAATTAACCCAGCTGGGTGGCATCCCTGTGGATACCAGGTGAGCGTAACAGGGCCAGAGGCTGATGATGCTCTGCCTTGTGAGGTGATTGTGGGTCATTGTCTCAAGCCATATCCTAAATGCAAAAGAGGACTTTTAGTAATATCTAGCAATTCCTTACAAAACGTCTTCAAGTAAACTCTGGAGATTAGTCTTGAGTTGATTTGGCAACCATGTTAATTTGCTTGCGAAATGTGTTGGGCCCCAGAAAAGTGGTATGCACAGTAGCACCTGGAGCTTTCCAAGTGCCAGATGGGATGACCAATAAATGAACTCAGGCCCAAATAACCAGACGTACTCAAAGAATATGGAAAAATACTCCTTTTCATATCAGCTGAATGAAGTAGGTAAACCTGGTGAACAAACCGATTGTAGCTCACACACACTCAAATACATTTCCATTGCACAAAAGGCTTTATACCTCAATGTACGTCAGCTATGACATCATGCTACGTGGCAAACAGTAAAAACCTATCAGGCGGAGGGATTGATTGAGGGAACATATATACCTATAGTTCGTTTAGGTCTTAGTAACATTATTGGCTGCCCCTTTTCTGTTAGGCATGCCTTGTAGTACCTCTATCTATGTATAATACAGGTAATAGCAGAATAATAGCAGTGCATTGGCTTCTGCAACAATATATAGTTCATCATTTAATAGGCACTCATGATTGGTTGGCACTCTCTTCCAACCTTGGACATTTGGTTCATTAGCAGCACGTAAGCAAAATGAAACCCAGGTGTGAGGAACAACGTCAGACAACTGCCCACTTGGCCAAGTAGCCTACCATCTCTCATCAGTTAGACCCTAAGCCAAGGTCTCTTCTTTGTAGTTGCCCTTGCTGACTGGTCTCTTTCTTTGAAATTTTAAGGGAGAGAAGGTACATTGATATCTTCCTCTGGAGCTCTATGAATAGGCCTTTGTTTCCTGGTCTTGCACCATTTGTGAGGAAACCAGGATTTTGTTCATTCTGTCCTTTTATTTGGTGCCATTTGTTTCAATTCTATTGGGTGTTATTACTCTTTTTAGCCTCTGGAGACTTGGTTTCTCCGTCTTGCATATGCTTTCTGTATCTTTGATTGTTCAATTCTTGGAACTTGCAAATGTTCACTCCTTTGCTTATTCTAAGAGAAATATGTTGTGCGTATATAGCTTATCCTCTCAATTCCTTCGTGCCTTGCAATTGCTTCTTGCTGCAGCATCCTTGATCCCAAGCCAAACAAATATTCTTTATACTTACACAGAGCTGCATTCCAGTGCATGTCAGCTCTGCAGCCTTGGTATCTCTCCTTCAGACTTCTTGCGTACTATTTATAGAGTCAACGTCCATTTTCTCAACATGTCTGCTATGCCAGTGTTATATTTTCTTCTGCAGCAAGCTTCTATATATCTCATCTACCTTGCATTTCTGCGTATATACATCTACTGCATCTCTTCTCACTTATCTTCTTGGTGTATATGATTTCTTCATATTCGCATAAATGTTTACTTTGTTACTTAAGTCACATATTCATTCTTTAAGTATGCGTGTATCATTTTAGTGTGTCCTCGTGTCTTTTCACAATGTCACTTTGCACTTGTTAGACTTCACTTATAGCTCTTCTATGTTCAGGGGTGTCTGCAGACATCCTTCTACCACATCAGTTCGAGGGTGCATCAATACGGTTGTCTGAGCGCATAACGTCGTCCATATCTTCGATGCGGTATTGGGATGATACTTGGTGTCCCACACCGGGTCTTCTTGTTCTTCCAATATGAGGTAGGTGAGGGGGCGGGCACTATAGATGACGTGTACATCTGTCTCTCTACAGGAATTATGCTCCATCCCTTGCCCCTTCATCACACCACCTTCCCAGTCTTATAAGAACTCTGCTAGCTGTGATTGTGTCCCCTGCTATCTACCATCCGAGGCAACTGTCTACAAAGGCCAGCTGGTTACAACCGCCCTGTCTTTTCCGGAGGTAGTAACACTCAACTATGGATTATCCATGTATTCCTGCATCCCACTGGTTTCTTTAAAACTAATCGGCATGGAAAAATTCTATTGGTGGGGGCAGAGTTCACGTTTATATGTAGCACTCGTAGGCGGTCTTAGGCCCTTTTTCATTCAAACACATCGCCCGGCAAAGACAAAGATTTAGACTGTGGATGATCTTTTGAAAAACTTTCAAAATTGAAAAAAAGGTGGCAGACCTAATACCCAGGGGAAGGTTAATCCACAGCAAGGGCCCACTTACAGTAGAAGAGCACCTACCAATTGGGGAATGGCAACATTTAGGAAATGTACGCTAGAGAAGGGACTTATCAGAAGGCTGGGAAATCTGCTAGGGAGTGATGTTTGTTCAAGGGTCTTAAGGTAGGCTAGGCTTATCCCACAGTGCATTTGAAGTCCAGGGTCAGAAGGTTTTTCTGGTAAGTAGATGTGCCTGTGTAACGCAGCAATATTTAGGCAAGCCATCGATATGTATGTTCTGCCACTTTTGAAAAGATAAGACAGATGGATAGGGCTTCAAAATGAGTAACTCAGATTCATAATATTGCAAAGCTAGAGACTTTTGAGTGAAATCATAGTTTTACAGCACAATAGCCCATGACCTAGGAATCAAAAGCTCAACACTAATAACCTGATTTATTACCGGGACAAGAGGAGTTTGGGGCCACTTTAATGACAATAGGTTTTGGTTCAGCACTTACTACCGGTACATTTCCTGATTCTTGGAACCAAGGTATTATATGCACACTTTCTAAAAAGGGCTCTAAAAATCTACCAACCACTTAATGGCCTCTTTCTTTATTGGGTTCTTCTTTCAAAATGTTTGGTAGAGGAGCCAGGAATGAGACTCAGACACAAGGGATTCATGGTTTTGGTCAAAGATGTTTATTAAAACAAAAGGGGGTGGGGAAATGCCTCTCTGTCCCAGCACTAGAGGTGTTTCCCTACCTAGAACCAAAGCTAAGGGTCTCTTGATGTCAGAATGTCTAAAACAATACAGTCCGGTGTCCAAAGTACTATTCTGACCCTCACACCTAATAAAACCAACTCTATGTGAAAAGGGAAAATGTCTTTGGCCTTGAGTGATTGATAAATGTTCAAAAGGGAAATGCACACCTCCTACATAAAGGTTCCATAAGGATCGAGTTCCTTGTTCCAGAGGGTGATTCCCTTTCCCTGGATTTCTCTTCCCTCTGTAGGATTTTCAAAAAAATATCAGTTCCTTGAGTTTCTCTTACAACACAACTGATGTTTAAAAAACTTGGTTCTTTATCTTTTATCTTGCTAGGATACCTGATGCACTCCCCTGCCAGGCTTTCCTTCGTCTTTTCTATGGTTTACACAGCCTTTGGCTCACTCTGATATATGTTTCTCAGGACCTTTGTTGTGGTGATGTATTTCTTATGTACTGTTCACTATGTATTTGCCTAGTGTTTTTTTCCTACAAGGGCTTACATACTCACACGTATACCTGCTGGGTATATTATCTTGTCAGGGCTTTCTTGCAACTTCCTGGTATACTCACCTGCCAGGACTTCTCACAAACACACATAGAGCTTTACACTTATTTCAGGGCTCTTCTCGTGGGGCCTTGAACACACTTCCAATCATGCTTGCGGTTTGTATTACTGAATCAGGCTGGTATAGTATCCTGCCAGGGCTTTTCATATGTATGTATCACATACATTCATAGACTGGTAAGTCTTTAACTTCTCTTCGGTTTTCTTGCTTAACAAAATGCCTTTTGGCTTCACCACTTTTTAAAATGTAATGTTTATATGGATGCAGCTATCACTTTTCAGTACTTGCTGCACGGCTGCCCATACCCCCAATTTTCCCTGTTTCCCTTTTGGAGACTCACCGGCTCAGTTTGGCGTGTTTTCTCGCTTCTGCAACAAGTCGGTAACATGCGATTGACGTCTCTTCTTCTCTCGCTGCTCTCTTCCTTCAGTTTCTCTACCTGCTGTGGTCCATGTTGGGCTTTTCTGGTCCATGTCAGGCTTCCCTGGTGTCACGCGGCAGCTGCAAACATCCAGAAGCCCTCGGGTGGCTTCTGGCATTCCAGCAGCCTCTCTCCTTTTGCAGATGACCTTCTTCTTCCACACCTTTGAGCCGGATAGCTCCACGGCAGCTCCGAGATCCCCACGGTCTCCCGGTTACAACCGAGAGAAACAGCCTTCTCATTCCAGCAGCCTCTCTCCTTTTGCAGATGACCTTCTTCTTCCACACCTTTGAGCCGGATAGCTCCACGGCAGCTCCGAGATCCCCACGGTCTCCCGGTTACAACCGAGAGAAACAGCCTTCTCATTCCAGCAGCAGCACGCCACACTCAGCTGTGGACAAACTTTACATTTATCGGCTTCAAGTATGCATGTTAAACTAGAGTGCAGTATCCTTGTAGTTATGGGAATGGTATTCCATCCTTGATGCCTTATATACAAAATCTGGGAAAGTGTTCTTTAAGATCAAGTCAGCTCCGGGTGACTTACAGCTAGAGTTTGGAAAAGTATTTCCATGAGACTTCCATGCGGTTTTTGACGAGAGGAAAGATATGCCATGTTCTTCCTAAATGGATGAGGGGAGGTGTAACAGCATGCCATTAAGGCATTGGGTATTGATGGGGTGTCCTCAAGAGAGGAAGGGGAATACCATGCCTTGCCCGATGGTGCCCTGTTACTCCCCCAGAGGTTGTCTCCCCCATGTGATCCTCCCTCATATAGCTGCCACCAGGGTCAGGATCAGATAGTGGCTGCCGTCACCTGGCCACATGGGGAGAGATCACCGCCGGGAAAGGAGTGATGACACTATCGGATTCATCATAGTAATATTGCCTAGACTCCAACACTGGGTTGAAAGTTATAAAATTCTTGCACTAACCCAATTAGGCTTCAGAGAAGGGCTTGTAACCCAGGACCAGGTGCTGAATGTGTACCTTATAATCTCAAATCACATCTACCATAAAAAAGAAAAACTCTATCTAGCCTTTATGGATGTGACATCAGCATTCGATAAGGTCAATAGCCTAAAATCGTGGTCCATCTTGGCCTCAATGGGCTGTCCCGATGAGTTAGTTCATGTTCTTGTCATGTTGCATACAAAGAACATCACTTGTCTGAGATTTGGAGGCAAAGGTCATTGTAGGCCATGGTTTTCTGTCGGTTCTGGAGTGCGCCTGGGCTAGGTCCTTGCCCCCACCTGTTGTTTTCTCTATATGTCAATAATCTATACAACTTTTTGGTTGAACTTAACAAGGATGTTCCCAAATTGGGTGCCACGTCGATCCCGGTTTTAATGTATGCCAACAATACCATAATACTCACAAGAACACCACAATCATTACAACCTTTGATTACTGCCTGCGTCAGTTTTATGTCCAATTTGAATCCATCCATCAATGCCTCTAAATCAGTCGTTTTGGTTTGCCAGGCCGGTTGCTATGAGTATTTGGGATTCAAATGTTCCTCCAGGTTGAATGCGGCTTTACACACTCAGCAGTCCAAAACCAAAATGTCACCGGCGTGCAGGTGTGTATTGCGTTTTGCTAAACTATACAAAGCACAGCCAGTAGGCATGATGCAGAGAATATACTCTTCCAATACCAAATCTGTTGCTAGGTATGGCACAGCTTTATGGGTAATGGCAGATGTGAAGGGCCGACAACTGGAAGAGAATCGTCGTTTTAAGTGCTTACTAGGTTTACCCACCTTGGCCCCTATGCTTGCCATGCACACAGAACTGGGGATGCAATATACCGAAGATGAGTTTCATACTCACCCCATTAACTTGTGGTTCAGAATCTGGCTGAATCTGAAAGCTCGCCTGACCCGAGTCTCAGGCAAACTATGTGGCAATTCCCTGGATCTCTTACGTTAAGAGACGTTTGACGTCTAACATTTGACTGAAATGCATGCTTCTGATTGCTGTCTTAATCATTAGTTTATTACTATTCCTTATAGAATGTTGCAGAATCTCACTGCTCATTTGAATTTAGAACGTGAACAAATTTGAGCTGCAAAAATGGCCAGCCGTGCATATGCTCTTTTTTCCATGTCCACAATCTCGGAATATCTTTCGTGGACTAACTTAAAAAAAGATCGAATGCTGATAGACAGGGCGAGACTCAATCTTTTGCCCGTAAGGGCGGTCACTGCACAATGGCCAGTAGATCAAATGGTAATTTCAAACGATGCAGACTGTTTGTTATGGGATGTTGAATCTGAAGATCTTATGCATCTCTTGTGCTTTTGACCAGCCTGCAAGTCGAACAGGGGTAGAACAATAAAACTGATAGTACGTCATTTTGACTTTAAGCAGTGAAGGCCAGCTATGGTGGCCTGGACTCTACTCCAATACTTCAATACTTGCAATGTGCTTTGAGTCCATGGAAATCACTTATGAATTCCATTCCTGCTGTCTGGTCTTATTTTGTCACTTTGGTTGCTTTATCTGAAATATTGTATTGTCCATGTTTATATTGTCATGAGTTGTATTTCAATTGCTTATACTTTGATGGAGTTACTGACTGGCTGCTAACCTGCAAAGGAGGGAGGCCCCTGCAACATTAATTGCAGGGCATGTGCAGACTTTAATTCCGCTGGTGAAGCAGGAAGATATGAACCGAAAGACAGACATCCTCTGTCTACACCCCAAGACTGTGGAAACTCCTCCCTGTCAGCACCAGACTTGCCCGCTCACTTCTAAAGTTCTGGATGGAGCGCAAGACCCTCCTCTGGAAGGAATGGCTTCTCCCTAACACATAGGTCTAGCATCCCTCCACATGCCACCCTACCCAAAACTAAATGATCTTCTCCCCCTCGGATTCCGCCCCTGGCTTCCTGTAGATAGATCCCTTACTCCCAAATTGCCTCCTTCCCTGTGGACAGCTCCCGGCTCCCTTGTATCTCTGCTTTCCTCACCATGTCCTTTCCCCAATGATTTGCAAAGCATGATGTTGCTTCCCAAACATAGGTGTGCACTCGATAAATACCTCAATAATGATATTAAATTGAGTATGTGTTCCTCATTCATGACTAAAGGTGTGAGACCAGGTGTTTCAGAAATTATGGGAAATCTACGGTAAAACTTTCAGCCCAATATGCTGCTATTCCCCCATGTCTAGTTCGCATGGCGATGGGGGAAATAAGAGTCTATGGGGCCTCATTTCGAGTATGGCGGTGTGGGAAAAATCTGGCAGTAACGGAATTACCACTACTTTTCCCACACCGCCAATCTACAAGTATAGCATTGGAGTGGGGGGTTTAACCCCAGCATCCTCGTAATTTCTGCTGAAAATCGGCAATATTGGTGGGATTACCACAGCGGTAATTCCGCCGGCAGTAATTCCACCACAAATGCCCCATAGAGTTCAATGGACTAAAAAAATGGAGATTAACTCTGCCACCACCACTTGTATTCCAGCGGTAATTCCGCCAGACCAAGTGGTCGTAACGGTAATTCCATTGTCTGGTTTTCCAGCAAATTTAGCACCGGAATACCGCCCAACTCGTAATGAGGCCCATGTGTCCGCAGTGTGATCGGGAGCTTGAGGTAATTTGGGGCACCATCTGCATTTTTAAAGTAGTTTCACTTCACTCACTGATGATTCTAGATCATTTGCATTTCAGTATGTCTTCTCAGCTCCTTTAAAGTCAACAAGTATGTATTGCAGAGAATTACAGACAACACCGCAGGAAGATGGGTTTGCACAATATATTGCAAACAGCGCATAGACCAAATTCTGCAAACACTTGACTTGCTTCCAAAGGCACGTGATGGCATATGTCACATTGCAATTGTCATACATCATACCAGTGTGGTGACCAAGAAATCCCTCCCAGAGACTGTGCCCACGAGAAAGCAGAAAAGTGATTTTACCTGGTGGGATGCCAAACGTGTCGACAATGGCTTCCACGAGTCCCAGGACGAAGAGTGTGCTGGCACAGGCGTTGCCCAGGAAGAACATCATGCCAATGCTGCCTCCGAACTCCGGACCCAAAGCGCGACTGATCATATCTGAATGCTGGAGTCAAGGAAGGCGGATGCAAGTCTTAAAATGGCTGCCGCGTTTGTCGTCTAGTAGGCCATTTCCAAGTGTAAGTGCTTTCAAAGGCACATGGCGTAGTGCAGGGTGGAAGGGAACGCCTTACACCACAGGTCCGCAACCTGCAGCTCTCCAGATGTTTTGGACTAGTGCTCCCATGATTCTTCACCATTTACTACCTAGGGTAGGGCTCATGGGAGATGTAGTCTGAAAGATCTGGAGAACCACAGGTTGACTTACACATTCCCAAGCAAAGCCAACAGGGGTGTAGGTGAGTGCCAAGAACATGTATGCACATTTTTCAAATCTCCCCTAAATATTATAGATAGGGGCCTGACCGTGAACAAGGACTTTTCCACAATGAGAGGGTCTTAAGGCTGTGGTTAGCAAACTTGTACCCAGCGCTGCCTCTTAATGAAAACAATGTTAAGAATGTGGATGGCTTCCATTTCCCCCCTCCAAGCATGGAAATTGTACATATTTTCTCAAAATGGCAGACATTGAACAGGGGAAAAAGCTGTACACCGAGAGCCAAAAGTTGGGGAAGGGTCATTATCCCAAGAATTAACGACCTCTCATGAGGTCTATAAGGCTATTAGCACATAGTGATAATAGCAATCCATGTTTTGGAGCTTTGGTGGGGAAGAACAAATTGTATTTTAATTGTGAGTAAAGCAAATAGACAAACTTATATTAGATTAGTTTTTATTTTGTAGTATTTAAATAACAAGGTTGTCGTCATAAATTAAGAATTTTAATTGCAAACTTGGTGCAACTGGAGCATGGTTAACATGGGCATGCATTGAGTGTTATGTTAAAGTAAATGGTTTCTCTCAAAGAAAGTGAACGCAATTTGCCATGTTGTAGCTAGTTCTTTAGTCTGTTAAGTAGGATGTTGGACAAACAAATGGTCATCCCAGAGAAGACGTGTCTTTTTGATAAGAATTTCCTGGACATTGCATTATTGTTTCCCTGTTTGCTTTTGAAGAAAGCATGTTCAGAATGCACTCAGTGCCAGCAGTTATTGACTGCTCTGTAAACATTCTGATTGACTGAGACAAGGTCAATAACGATCTCCATGTGTTAATGTGGGACGTGAAACCGGGCGAGTGGACAAGCCACACACTTCTAGGAGGCAGGGACAAATCCTCCACAACAATCAATGTTTAGTGGTGATGAACATGAACAATATGAAAGCATAATAAGTAAGCATTTCTAAAGGCACATAGGCTAGGGGGAGGGACTGCGCTAAATAATATTTGTGATAAAAAATGATGGTCAGCATTACATTTCTATTTTCTGAAAATAAAATATTTAACACTTCACACACTGAAAGCTAGAATAGCAAGAAAGCAAACATATAACTTTTTTTAAACATGGTTTTTATGCACTAGGGTAAATGAAAATCAAAATGAAAAAGGATAATTTCAGGTGTGGATTTAGTGCTTAATTTCTGATTCCTCCCACTTCTAAAGAGTGTAATAATAGCTGTTATTTCCCACTTTAATAGTACTCGATGTATTGACCTAAGAAGGACGAAATGCTGAGTCAGCAGTGCGGAGCTTTGACCCATGTCAGATGCAAATGCTAAACCTGTGAGCTATCTACCCGGATAAATCACCTTAGGTACATGTCAGCCTGCAATGCCCATAAACAAAGTAATGCTCTTCCCACAGGCGAGTTGTGACATCACTACTGACATGTAATGAGAAAATGATACCCACTCATTTACCGAATGTGTGTTACACTGCAAAGACACCGCCATTCCCAAAAGGTCTTTTGCAACAGGATTGATGCAAGTGCCTCCCACACACAGGAAACGAAAACACAACTGAAATTCGGAAACGTGACCCCTGTTGGACTGCAACAAGTGCACCTCACAGAAACCGGAGACCCTCACTGAAGTACTGAAAGATGGTCCTGACAGCAGGACAAAGGAAAGCCCACCTTGCAGTAGACCGGAATCCTCCACTGCAGTTCTGGACATCGAAGCACACTGCAGGACGAAGGAAAGCCCACCCTGCAGTAGACCGGAACCCTCCACTGCAGTGCTGGACATCGAAGCACACTGATTTTGATTCTGAGTCACTTATATAGTGCACCTAAACAAACCAAATCGTATCTGGGCGCAGATGGAATCTAAATACACTCAAGTAATAATGTGAGGGAAAAAACACCTCTACCAGATTCCAAACCCTAACACTAGAGCTCCTACCATGGACCATCCTCCCAAGGGGTCTTTAAGACTTTACGAAAAGAACTGAGTGTTTGTATGGCCCGAATTCCCAATGGAAGCTTGTTCCATAGCTTCAGGCCTTACATTACAAAACTATGATCACCCCTAGATAGACAATTTGAGGGGGGAATTTGAAACAACAATTTGTCACAAGACAAGACCTTGACACTGGACGAAGGAAAGCTCACCTTGCAGTAGACCGGAATCCTCCACTGCAGTGCCGGACGTCAAAGCACACTGCAGGACAAAGGAAAGCCCACCTTGCAGTAGACCGGAATCCTCCACTGCAGTGCCGGATGTCAAAGCACACAGCAGGACAAAGGAAAGCTCACCTTGCAGTAGACCGGAATCCTCCACTGCAGTGCCGGACGTCAAAGCACACTGCAGGACAAAGGAAAGCCCACCTTGCAGTAGACCGGAATCCTCCACTGCAGTGCCGGACGTCAAAGCACACTGCAGGACAAAGGAAAGCCCACCTTGCAGTAGACCGGAATCCTCCACTGCAGTGCTGGATGTCAAAGCACACAGCAGGACTAAGGAAAGTGTACCTTACAGTAGACCGGAATCCTCCACTGCAGTGCTGGACCTCACCACACACCAGGGAACTAAGGAAAGCCCACCTTGCAGTAGACCGGAATCCTCCACTGCAGTGCTGGACATCAAAGCACACTGCAGGACTAAGGAAAGTGTACCTTGCAGTAGACCGGAATCCTCCACTGCAGTGCTGGACCTCACCACACACCAGGGAACTAAGGAAAGCCCACCTTGCAGTAGACCGGAATCCTCCACTGCAGTGCTGGACATCAAAGCACACTGCAGGACTAAGGAAAGTGTACCTTGCAGTAGACCTGAATTCTCCACTACAGTGCTGAACATCGAAGCACACTGCAGGACAAAGGAAAGCCCAGCTTGCAGTAGACCAGAATGCTCCACTGCAGTGCTGGATGTCAAAGCACACTGCAGGACTAAGGAAGTGTGCCTTGCAATAGACCGGAATCTTCCACTGCAATGCTGGACATCACCACACACCAGGGAACTAAGGAAAGCGCACCTTGCAGTAGACCAAATCCTCCACTGCAGTGCTGGACATCAAAGCACACTGCAGGACTAAGGAAAGTGTGCCTTGCAGTAGACCGGAATCTTCCACTGCAATGCTGGACATCACCACACACCAGGGAACTAAGGAAAGCCCACCTTGCAGTAGACCGGAATGCTCCACTGCAGTGCTGGACATCAAAGCACACTGCAGGACTAAGGAAAGTGTACCTTGCAGTAGACCGGAATCCTCCACTGCAGTGCTGGACCTCACCACACACCAGGGAACTAAGGAAAGCCCACCTTGCAGTAGACCGGAATCCTCCACTGCAGTGCCGGACGTCAAAGCACACTGCAGGACTTAGGAAAGTGTGCAGGACTAAGCAAAGTGTGCCGTGCAGTAGACCGGAACCCTCCACTACAATGCTTGACGAAGACGCACACTGCATGACTAAGGAAAGTGTGACTTGCATTAGACCAAAATCCTCCACGACAATGCTGGATGAAGACGCATACGCACACTGCAGGACTAAGGAAAGTGTGCCTTACACTAGACCAGAATCCTCCACGACAATGCTGGACGAAGACGCATACGCCCGCTGCAGGACTAAGGAAAGTGTGCCTTACACTAGACCACAATCCTCCACGACAATGTGGACGAAGACGCATACGCCCGCTGCAGGACTAAGGAAAGTGTGCAGTGCAGTAGATCGGAAACCGCCAGTACAATGCTGGACGTCGACGCACACGGTCTGCAGGACTAAGAAAAGTGTGCCTTCCAGTAGACCAGAATCCTCCACTACAATGCTGGAAGTGGACACACACTGCCTGACTAAGGAAAGTGTGCCTTGCACTAGAGTCTAGACCGGAATCCTCCACTACAATGCTGGAAGTGGACACACACTGCCTGACTAAGGACAGTGTGCCTTGCACTAGAGTCTAGACCGGAATCCTCCACTACAATGCTGGACGACGCACACACACACTGCAGGACTAAGGAAAGTGTGCCTTCCAGTAGACCAGAATCCTCCACTACAATGCTGGAAGTGGACACACACTGCCTAAGGACAGTGTGCCTTGCACTAGAGTCTAGACCGGAATCCTCCACTACAATGCTGGACGTCGACGCACACTGCCTAAGGAAAGTGTGCCTTGCACTAGAGTCTAGACCGGAATCCTCCACTACAATGCTGGAAGTGGACACACACTGCCTGACTAAGGACAGTGTGCCTTGCACTAGAGTCTAGACCGGAATCCTCCACTACAATGCTGGACGACGCACACACACACTGCAGGACTAAGGAAAGTGTGCCCTGCAACGAACAAGACCTCACCCAGAGCCATGCTGAAAGTTAAAACTGAATATCAACAAAGATTCTATTTAAACACGCGTAGCATATGAGCTTTGCAGTTAACGTGCAAAGCCAGCCGTACATTTTTGTATGCACCCCAATCTGCTTTGCACAAATGTGGCCGTGTTCAAATGCCCTCTGTATTTAAACAGTATTAATGTTCACTTGCGCACTCAGAGCACTGCAACTCATTTGTGGCAGCTGCAGTCCTCTGCAACACCTCCCCCTGATTTGAACCCTGGCTTCACTATTTGACTAAAGCTTGTGTGCGTCGTGCTTCAGGGCATGGATAGTTCTCAATTAGATGCCCTGCTACCGCCACTCAAATCTTGGTTTTCATAATCAGGACACAATTGGACTACACCAGGGACGTCATTTCACCAAGATGCCAGGGGTAGCGGAAGTGACATCACACGACCTCTTGACCTCTAATGACATCACAGGAAGTGATGTCATTTGACCCCACCCCAAAGTGATATCGCGGGAAGTGATGAAACACAACCTTTAATCCCTTGACAAAGCCGGAGGTGGCATCAAATAGCATTGTTCCTAAGTACACTATGAAAAATATGGTTACAATATCACTATAATGTGATATAAATTTCATACAAGAATGGATCACCATATGTATCGTTAAGATCAGTGTGTATAGGCCCATATTACAAAATTACTATGAATGCAAGCAGACGTCCATGGCCGAATGATAATGATGTGTTATTAAATAGCACTTATGCTTAAGCACTTTATATAGAAAAAAATTACTTACAATATCACCCAACCTTTGTTGGTACTCGTTTATCAACCTCAGAAGGATGAAAGGCTGAGTTGAGGAGTTTAAGAACAGACTAAATCAATGACTCACCCCTGAAGTGTCCCTGAAACAAACCTTTAATGAGTCTAGCAATTATTAAATAGAATTCCAGAAAAAGACATTATTTGGTGTTGCTATTCTTTTTTACTTAGGGTCAGTGCTGAAAGTGTTAGACTTGTGGAACCCCTGTTCTTTTTTTTTTTAAATCCAGAAGCAAAGAGCCACATGGCGCTGACCACAGCCTAGGAAGATGCAATAAAAATTAAAAAAAAAAATACATTTTTCTTCTTTTTATTTTTAGGGGTAGCAAGGGAAACCTCAGGGGTCGCAATTGCGACCCCTAAATCACGTCCCAAACCTACTTACAAACGACAATTCTATACAGTGGACTTCGTGTTCCCACTGCATTAAATGTGTTCTGCAAAGCACTCTTGATCTGTTGCACACAGGTCCGCAGCTTTGCAAACACGGGCAATCAAATAGGTGTTGAGCGCCTGCTGGACCCATTTTGCCATTATATTCTGGGATTCTCTGAATTCTGAGGCTGTTCTTCGTATGCCTTGCATGCAATGTAAGTGGGTGTCTGTCACTGCCACATACCAGCCACTGTATTTTATTCTAGAGGTTGAGATGACCCACAAACGACCAATCAGAAAGCAGCCCTTAGCAGCACTAAGGGATGATGGCACTGAAAATGGCACTTCTTTTGTGTGCTCTGCTGGGATAAGATAGAAACCACTTTTGCAAAGTTATTCGTTTTATGTCTTGAAAGCAAACGGTCTTTGATCCCTACAACTTGGAAAAGAGCTTTCTGCCGTAAAACCGACTCTCTCATCCTATCCTCTTTCCGACTGGTGGCCTGCCCTTCCAATGTGTTGGCACTACCACACTTCACAAAGGACTGAAAGTTAGCGATGGACCCAACTTTGGATTCAAATAGGTATTCGGCAAAGGTTTCACTAAAGACAAAGCTTCCCCTCAGATTACAAGAAACAAGAGGGGCAGAAATTACTTTGAGATGGCCTCAGAGAAGGGCAGTAAACAAGTGAATCTTAATCTAAGTCTCCACTTTCAGGCAGGTACCAAGCCTGCATCATTCCAAATCTGTCTTCCTCCCTCCATGTTAAGATACATTCTGCAGAATCTTCGCCACATTGTGGTTGGAGCCTTGACCAGTTCTGGAATAGGGTCTGCGAACACCTTGTACGCACCATTCATAATCATCTCTCTCTTGAACAGAGTGCAGAATGCAGCCCTCTACCAGTGAAATTCACCTCCAAATCGCTAGACCAATGATCTTTGGCACGGTCACACTTACAGTTTTCCATATACTGCGCCAAGGGGTTCTCAGAATTTGCCTTGATAAGGGAAGGACTTATTTACACGCTGTTGGCCAAGTGGGGCACCAAGATATCCCTCCCCTAAACCTCTTACATCCAGCACTGGCGACAGACTGTTTGGTGATAGGCTATTCTGAATTCTGGGCACACATCTGTGAATGCCTTCCCTAGTGAATTCAGAATCAAATCTTCCCCTATTTGAATTTTTTTAGGTGACCTGACACCCCTCTTCAATAATGGGATTGCCCGCGGCAAGAGATTTATCATGCTTGATCAGTGCTAAAAAATAATACCGGGGGTCAAATCCTAAAAATAAAAGTGGGGGGACTCGCTAACATATGCAATGGGATGTAACATCACCAGAAATTAGCATATCAAGGTGAAATATGCAAATTTCATTCAATTGGCTTTGCATAACCATACACATTTTACAGGACGAAGGGCATTTGTCTTTCATAAAATCAACATACACCAAGAGAGGATATGTTCTTCTGATATTTTTCTGAAAACATTAAAAGGTGTTGTGAGAAACCAGAGGGTATTTTCACTCCTTCTCCCCTTGGATCCTCTGCTCAGGTGGCCAGGGGAGGACCATTGCTGTTGGAGCCAGAACCTGGGGGTGGACAAGCAAGGTAGGATCACCTGGGTGGAGGGTCCTTGGGGATTAGGAGTGGGGTACCCATGGGTGAGATGCTCTATCCTCCTTTTCCTATGGATGGTAAATCTACCCTTACCCCTCCCACAACCTCTTCAGGCTGCAGTAAATCATCTCCCCTCCCTTTCCCACCTGTAACATTTACCGGTACTGAGACACGGAATTCCCCTTTGCCCAATTATCAATCACCCTACTCTCTCTCAGCCTTAACGGGATATTGTAAATCTTATCCTGTTTCTCCCTCCCCAATTCCAACACATACTGAGACGAAGAAGAGGCAACTAAGAGTAGGAAAGATTACCTATGGAAACAGTCCCTATAGTGCTGTGAGGAGGAAGCCAACATGTCCCTCTAACAAGGTCAGGCAGAGTCAGGCATTTGACAACACCCATACACACATGCACTCTATTGCCTACAACTTTACTACTGGAAGGAAGAAAAAGAGAGCTAAGAGCCAGGCATCTCTCATTAATTGGCCTAATTGGAGTCAGGCAAGGGAAGCCAAGAACTCACACCTGAAACCCCTTGACAGGGCTCAGGTATATAAAAGGTGGAGCCCTCAGCTGTGCAAAGGAAAGCAGTTATGAGAGCAGAAGGGATGATGCATTGCTGCGTCCAGCAGGTGATCTCTTCTCATTCTTTACAGAGGTTTTGCCAGAGAGCGAGTAGGAGAGGGAGCAGGATCACAAGAGCTGCCCAAGACCTGTTGAAGGAACACGGGATGCTGAGGTGCTGAAGGTCTGCGAGAGGAAGTGACAAGAGAAAGCGTGGTGAGGGCGCCGTGTAGCCAAGGAGCCAGAACAGTCAGAGAAAGGGAGCTGGGAACAATGCTGATCACTTGGAAAGTGTTGTCCAGAAACTGCTCGTTCCCTTGGGTTAACGAGGCAACCCCGGAGTGCCTGAGGGGCAGGCGTTGGGACCCAGACCTCAGCGCGAGGAACCACAAAAAGAAATCACAGCCAGTGAGTTTGTATGCAAGTCCAGTTTGTGAACCGCAAGTATACAAAGTTGCAAGCCAGTGTGTAGGAAAATGAGTGCGGCCATTGAACTGTGTGAAAGACAATCGTGAAACTGCCAAGGAACGAAAGCCTCAGATACTAAGCAACAGAGTGGTCACAAATAAGATTACACATTCTCAAAAGCCTCGGTTGAAGTAAAGCACAGTGAAGGAAGCTCTGAAAGTGAAGGGGTGCTGTGCGCAAAATGAAAAGTGAGCAAAATAGAGAGCATCAGCAGGGGAGCCACGGGAGAACGGACAAGTGAGCAAAATAGAGAGCATCAGCAGGGGAGCCACGGGAGAACGGACAAGTGAGCAAAATAGAGAGCATCAGCAGGGGAGCCACGGGAGAACGGAAAAGTGAGCAAAATAGAGAGCATCAGCAGGGGAGCCACGGGAGAACGGAAAAGTGAGCAAAATAGAGAGCATCAGCAGGGGAGCCACGGGAGAACGGAAAAGTGAGCAAAATAGAGAGCATCAGCAGGGGAGCCACGGGAGAACGGACAAGTTAGCAAAATAGAGAGCATCAGCAGGGGAGCCACGGGAGAACGGACAAGTGACCAAAATAGAGAGCATCAGCAGGGGAGCCACGGGAGAACGGACAAGTGAGCAAAATAGAGAGCATCAGCAGGGGAGCCACGGGAGAACGGACAAGTGAGCAAAATAGAGAGCATCAGCAGGGGAGCCACGGGAGAACGGAAAAGTGAGCAAAATAGAGAGCATCAGCAGGGGAGCCACGGGAGAACGGAAAAGTGAGCAAAATAGAGAGCATCAGCAGGGGAGCCACGGGAGAACGGAAAAGTGAGCAAAATAGAGAGCATCAGCAGGGGAGCCACGGGAGAACGGACAAGTTAGCAAAATAGAGAGCATCAGCAGGGGAGCCACGGGAGAACGGACAAGTGACCAAAATAGAGAGCATCAGCAGGGGAGCCACGGGAGAACGGACAAATGAGCAAAATAGAGAGCATCAGCAGGGGAGCCACGGGAGAACGGACAAGTTAGCAAAATAGAGAGCATCAGCAGGGGAGCCACGGGAGAACGGACAAATGAGCAAAATAGAGAGCATCAGCAGGGGAGCCACGGGAGAACGGACAAGTGAGCAAAATAGAGAGCATCAGCAGGGGAGCCACGGCAGCGCGGACAAGTGAGCAAAATAGAGAGCATCAGCAGGGGAGCCACGGGAGAACGGACAAGTGAGCAAAATAGAGAGCATCAGCAGGGGAGCCACGGGAGAACGGACAAGTGAGCAAAATAGAGAGCATCAGCAGGGGAGCCACGGGAGAACGGAAAAGTGAGCAAAATAGAGAGCATCAGCAGGGGAGCCACGGGAGAACGGACAAGTTAGCAAAATATAGAGCATCAGCAGGGGAGCCACGGGAGAACGGACAAGTGAGCAAAATAGAGAGCATCAGCAGGGGAGCCACGGGAGAACGGACAAGTGAGCAAAATAGAGAGCATCAGCAGGGGAGCCACTGCAGAGCGGACAAGTGAGCAAAATAGAGCGCATCAGCAGGGGAGCCACGGGAGAACGGACAAGTGAGCAAAATAGAGAGCATCAGCAGGGGAGCCACGGGAGAACGGACAAGTGAGCAAAATAGAGAGCATCAGCAGGGGAGCCACGGGAGAACGGAAAAGTGAGCAAAATAGAGAGCATCAGCAGGGGAGCCACGGGAGAACGGAAAAGTGAGCAAAATAGAGAGCATCAGCAGTGGAGCCACGGGAGAACGGAAAAGTGAGCAAAACATAGAGCATCAGCAGGGGAGCCACGGGAGAACGGAAAAGTGAGCAAAACATAGAGCATCAGCAGGGGAGCCACGGGAGAACGGACAAGTGAGCAAAATAGAGAGCATCAGCAGGGGACCCACGGGAGAACGGACAAGTGAGCAAAATAGAGAGCATCAGCAGGTGAGCCACGGGAGAACGGAAAAGTGAGCAAAATAGAGAGCATCAGCAGGGGAGCCACGGGAGAACGGACAAGTGAGCACAATAGAGAGCATCAGCAGGGGAGCCACGGGAGAACGGACAAGTGAGCAAAATAGAGAGCATCAGCAGGGGAGCCACGGGAGAACGGAAAAGTTAGCAAAATAGAGAGCATCAGCAGGGGAGCCACTGGAGAACGGAAAAGTGAGCAAAATAGAGAGCATCAGCAGGGGAGCCACGAGAGAATGGAAAAGTGAGCAAAATAGAGAGCATCAGCAGGGGAGCCACGGGAGAACGGAAAAGTGAGCAAAATAGAGAGCATCAGCAGGGGAGCCACGGGAGAACGGACAAGTGAGCAAAATAGAGAGCATTAGCAGGGGAGCCACGGAAGAACGGACAAGTGAGCAAAATAGAGAGCATCAGCAGGGGAGCCACGGGAGAACGGAAAAGTGAGCAAAATAGAGAGCATCAGCAGGGGAGCCACGGGAGAACGGAAAAGTGAGCAAAATAGAGAGCATCAGCAGGGGAGCCACGGGAGAACGGAAAAGTGAGCAAAATAGAGAGCATCAGCAGGGGAGCCACGGGAGAACGGACAAGTGAGCAAAATAGAGAGCATCAGCAGGGGAGCCACGGGAGAACGGACAAGTGAGCAAAATAGAGAGCATCAGCAGGGGAGCCACGGGAGAACGGAAAAGTGAGCAAACTAGAGAGCATCAGAAAGGGAGCCACGGGAGAACGGACAAGTGAGCAAAATAGAGAGCATCAACAGGGGAGCCACGGGAGAACGGAAAAGTGAGCAAAATAGAGAGCATCAGCAGGGGAGCCACGGGAGAACGGACAAGTGAGCAAAATAGAGAGCATCAGCAGGGGAGCCACGGGAGAACGGACAAGTGAGCAAAATAGTGAGCATCAGGAGGGGAGCCACGGGAGAACGGACAAGTGAGCAAAATAGAGAGCATCAGCAGGGGAGCCACGGGAGAACGGAAAAGTGAGCAAAATAGAGAGCATCAGGAGGGGAGCCACGGGAGAACGGACAAGTGAGCAAAATAGAGAGCATCAGCAGGGGAGCCACGGGAGAACGGAAAAGTGAGCAAAATAGAGAGCATCAGCAGGGGAGCCACGGGAGAACGGAAAAGTGAGCAAAATAGAGAGCATCAGCAGGGGAGCCACGGGAGAACGGAAAAGTGAGCAAAATAGAGAGCATCAGCAGGGGAGCCACGGGAGAACAGAAAAGTGAGCAAAATAGAGAGCATGAGCAGGGGAGCCACGGGAGAACGGAAAAGTGAGCAAAATAGAGAGCATCAGCAGGGGAGCCACGGGAGAACGGAAACGTGAGCAAAATCGAGAGCATCAGCAGGGGAGCCACGGGAGAACGGACAAGTGAGCAAAATAGAGAGCATCAGGAGGGGAGCCACGGGAGAACGGACAAGTGAGCAAAATAGAGAGCATCAGCAGGGGAGCCACGGGAGAACGGAAAAGTGAGCAAAATAGAGAGCATCAGCAGGGGAGCCACGGGAGAACGGAAAAGTGAGCAAAATAGAGAGCATCAGCAGGGGAGCCACGGGAGAACGGAAAAGTGAGCAAAATAGAGAGCATCAGCAGGGGAGCCACGGGAGAAGGGACAAGTGAGCAAAATAGAGAGCATCAGCAGGGGAGCCACGGGAGAACGGACAAGTGAGCAAAATAGAGAGCATCAGCAGGGGAGCCACGGGAGAACGGACAAGTGAGCAAAATAGAGAGCATCAGCAGGGGAGCCACGGGAGAACGGAAAAGTGAGCAAAATAGAGAGCATCAGCAGGGGAGCCACGGGAGAACGGAAAAGTGAGCAAAATAGAGAGCATCGGCAGGGGAGCCACGGGAGAACAGAAAAGTGAGCAAAATAGAGAGCATCAGCAGGGGGGCCACGGGAGAACGGAAAAGTGAGCAAAATAGAGAGCATCAGCAGGGGAGCCACGGGAGAACGGAAAAGTGAGCAAAATAGAGAGCATCAGCAGGGGAGCCACGGGAGAACGGACAGGTGAGCAAAATAGAGAGCATCAGCAGGGGAGCCACGGGAGAACGGACAAGTGAGCAAAATAGAGAGCATCAGCAGGGGAGCCACGGGAGAACGGAAAAGTGAGCAAAATAGAGAGCATCAGCAGGGGAGCCACGGGAGAACGGAAAAGTGAGCAAAATAGAGAGCATCAGCAGGGGGGCCACGGGAGAACGGAAAAGTGAGCAAAATAGAGAGCATCAGCAGGGGAGCCACGGGAGAACGGACAAGTGAGCAAAATAGAGAGCATCAGCAGGGGAGCCACGGGAGAACGGACAAGTGAGCAAAATAGAGAGCATCAGCAGGGGAGCCACGGGAGAACGGACAAGTGAGCAAAATAGAGAGCATCAGCAGGGGAGCCACGGGAGAACGGACAAGTGAGCAAAATAGAGAGCATCAGCAGGGGAGCCACGGGAGAACGGAAAAGTGAGCAAAATAGAGAGCATCAGCAGGGGAGCCACGGGAGAACAGAAAAGTGAGCAAAATAGAGAGCATCAGCAGGGGAGCCACGGGAGAACGGAAAAGTGAGCAAAATAGAGAGCATCAGCAGGGGAGCCACGGGAGAACGGACAAGTGAGCAAAATAGAGAGCATCAGCAGGGGAGCCACGGGAGAACGGACAAGTGAGCAAAATAGAGAGCATCAGCAGGGTAGCCACGGGAGAACGGAAAAGTGAGCAAAATAGAGAGCATCAGCAGGGGAGCCACGGGAGAACGGACAAGTGAGCAAAATAGAGAGCATCAGCAGGGGAGCCACGGGAGAACGGACAAGTGAGCAAAATAGAGAGCATCAGCAGGGGAGCCACAGGAGAACGGACAAGTGAGCAAAATAGAGAGCATCAGCAGGGGAGCCACGGGAGAACGGACAAGTGAGCAAACTAGAGAGCATCAGAAAGGGAGCCACGGGAGAACGGACAAGTGAGCAAAATAGAGAGCATCAGCAGGGGAGCCACGGGAGAACGGAAAAGTGAGCAAAATAAAGAGCATCAGCAGGGGAGCCACGGGAGAACGGAAAAGTGAGCAAAATAGAGAGCATCAGCAGGGGAGCCACGGGAGAACGGAAAAGTGAGCAAAATAGAGAGCATCAGCAGGGGAGCCACGGGAGAACGGACAAGTGAGCAAAATAGAGAGCATCAGCAGGGGAGCCACGGGAGAACGGACAAGTGAGCAAAATAGAGAGCATCAGCAGGGGAGCCACGGGAGAACAGAAAAGTGAGCCAAATAGAGAGCATCAGCAGGGGAGCCACAGGAGAACGGAAAAGTGAGAAAAATAGAGAGCATCAGCAGGGGAGCCACGGGAGAACGGACAAGTGAGCAAAATAGAGAGCATCAGCAGGGGAGCCACGGGAGAACGGACAAGTGAGCAAAATAGAGAGCATCAGCAGGGGAGCCACGGGAGAACGGAAAAGTGAGTGGAATCCCCAAGAAAAAAAATTCGAAGTGGACAGAAAACATACAAGTGTCAAGTTGGAAGTTGATCAAGGAGATAAAGTTGAGATTGCTAAAGAGGGGGTAAGGCTAAACCCCAGGGGCCCGGGTTGCGTGACCAGTAGTGGGTGGACCGTGCAGTATGACAACTGCACCACGACCTAGGGAGACCCCACCAAGTGTGTGAATTATAAAGTCATGTTAAGAGAACTTTGTGAAATATGGGGAAGGGAACCACTAAAGAATTTGTACTTTGAAAAGGTGAACTTTAAGTCTGAAAATTTGAATACTTTGAAGTTTGACCTGAACTTTGTGAAACCAAGAGGGTCTAAGCTTGGGTGAGGGAAGCCTGAGAGGTCTATTGAATGTTTATGAATCTAAGATGCATGAGCTTGGGAAAGGGGAGCCCTGAGAAGCCTATTGAAGTGGAAAATAAGAAGAGGCTTGAGTTTGGGCAAGGGAGCCTTGAGATGCCTATAGTGTGTGGAAGTAAGATAAGGCTTGAATCTGGGAAAAGGAGCCCAGAGAAGCCTGCCTACACTGTAAGAAAAAGTGTGAACTTTATTTGGAACCGTGAGAACTTTACCAAACTTTGGTGAAACCGAGTGACTTGAACCTGATGTCCATACTGCTATCTCTCGAGTTAAGTCTGGTTCTCCATCTGACGCCGTTCCTTTGGCTGTCATGAAGGACATCTCTTTTGAATTGCTTGCGCAGATTACTGCTGCAGTAAATGATTCTTGTCAAACTGGCTTTATCCCCTCTGAACTCAAGACAGCCACGGTGATCCCCTTCTTAAGAAACCTTCACTTGATCCCTTGGTGCCTTCAAATTACCATCCTATTTCACTCCTTTGGTTTCTTATGAAACCTCTCGAATCTCTTATCTCCCCTATGCTTTCACCCTTTATGGAGTCTACTGGGCTTTTCGATCCTGCCCAATCTGGTTTTAGGCCAGGTCTTGGGACCGAGAGTGTCCTGGTCTCAGTTCTCGATGATATGGCCAGGCTGGTTGATGCAGGTGGGGTAGGTGCCCTGATTTTATTAGATCTGTCAGCGGCATTTGACACCGTTGAACACCCCATCCTGCTCAACTGCCTGGCCCAAGTCGTAATTTCGGGTCAGGTTCATGCCTGGTTTACCTCCTTCCTGGCTGACCGAACTCAGACTCTTTCACTTCCTCCATTTCTTTCTTCCATTTTTTCACTTATTTGCAGTGTCCCGCAAGGCTCTGCCCTATCCCCTGTTCTCTTCAATATTTACATCTGGCCTCTTGTTTGTCTCATCCGCTCCTTCGGCGTCAGATGTTACTCGTACGCCGGCGACACCCAGATCTTGATCCATTTAGATCTTGATCAGACTGGGATGTCATGGTCCTGTGGGAATGTCTGGCAGCGGTGGGAGATTGGATGAACCGCAATTGGCTGAAGTAGAATGGGGACAAGACGGAGGTGCTGGTGGTGGGATCCCCTCCCGATCCTTCACTTTTTGTGTCCTCTTTTTGGCCTTCTTTTCTGGGTCCCCTTCCCATCCCAGTCAAAAAGGTGAGGAATTTGGGGGTAATAATCTCGGCTTCTCTTTCTATGGAGTCCCAGATTGCCGCTGTCTGCAAAGCTGGGCATTTCCGTTTAAGAATTCTTAGCAAAGTCCTTCCTCTGATACTGTCTCATCTTCATCCCCCAGTTGTAGCTGCTCTTGTGCTTAGTCGTTTAGACTATTGCAATTCCCTTACCTTAGTGTCATAGCCCCTTGAATGACCAGACAGCACCTAACTGTCCTTACCCAAAACATAGATATAATCCAAAAACTCCCGACCGCACCTCACAGTCCCTACAAACAAATAATCTAAAAACCCCTTAGTACCGCCATAACAACCCTAATTATTCCTAACCAGGCCCTATACAGCACCTAAATAAACCTTAAATCAACAACAGCACCTTGCTGCCCAACAGACAACCAAAAGCACCTGACTGTCCCTAAAAGCACCAGACAGCACCTGACTGCCTGATGGACAGCACCTCGCTGCCCCCTCTACACCCAGGCAACACCTCACTGCCCCTAAAACAACCCACAACACCTCACTATCCCCAAAACACCAGCAGCTCCTCACTGTCCCCGAAAATGACCAAACAGCACCTTACTGCCCCTAAAACAACCAGACAGCACCTCACTGTCCCCAGGAATGACCCAGACAGCACCTCACTGTCCCAAACACACCAACTGCACCCCACAGTCCCTTAAAACACCAGACTGCACCTCAATAACCTAAAGCCAACACAACACCTCGCTACCCTACCTACCAGCATGTGGACAGCATCCAGAAAGCACCTCATTATCCCTACAAACACTAGACAGCACCTCACTGCCCCAAAAACAACCAGACTGGACCGCACAGTCCCCAACAACATCAGACAGCTCCCAACTGCCCCTACCACAACCAGACAGCACCTCACTGCCCCTGAAACAACCAGAAAGAAGCACCTGACTGTCCCTAACACACCAGAACACAACCAGACCGCACCTCACAGTCCCATCAAACACCACCTCAGTGCCCAAAAACCCCCAAAACGCACCAGAAACCAACCAGACAGCACCACACTACCCCCAAAAAATGACACAGACAGTACTTCACTGCCCGCTAAGCAGCACCCCACTGTCCCCAAAAACAACCAGACAGCACTGTCCCCAAAAAAAAAACAACAGCACCTAACTAAACTCTAAAACACCCAGGGCGCACACGCATGTGCCCCTAAAACAACCAAACACCACCGCACTGTCCCTAAATACACCAGAAAACAACCAAACAAGACCTCACTATCCCTACAAACACCAGACAGCCCTTACTGCCCCAAAAACAACAGACAGCACCTAACTGCACCTCACAGTCCCTACCAACAACCAGACAGCACCTCACTGTCCCCAAAAACGACCCAGACAGCACCTCACTTCCCCAAAACAACAAGACTGCACCGCACAGTCCCTAACAACATCAGACAGCTCCCAACTGCCCCTACAAACGACCAGACAGCACCTCACTGCCCCTAAAACAACCAAACAGCACCTGACTGTCCCTAAAACACCAAACAGCGCCTGCCTGCCTAATGAACAGCACCTCACTGTCCCCAAAAATGACCCAGACAGCACCTTACTGTCTCTAAATACACCAGGCAGCACCTCACTGTCCCTAAAAACACCAGACCGCACCTCACAGTCCCTACAACCACCTCACTACCCTAAAACACCCAAAACACACAGAACACAACCAGACAGCACCTCCCTGAACTGTCCCTGAATACACCAGAAACCAACCAGACAGCACCACACTGTCCCTAAAATGACCCAGACAGCACCTCACTGTTCCAAAAACCACCAACCGCACCTCACAGTCCCTACAACAACCAGACAGCACCTCACTGCCCCTGACAACAACCAGACAGCACCTCGCTGCCCCCAAGGTGACCTAGGTAACACCTGACTGCCCGCTAAGTGGCACCTGACTGCCCACTAGACAGCACCATACTGCCCCCAAAAATGACCCAGACAGCACCTCACTGTCCCAAACACACCAACTGCACCCCACAGTCCCTTAAAACACCAGACTGCACCTCAATAACCTAAAGCCAACATAACACCTCACTACCCCACCTACCAACATGTGGACAGCACCTCCTGCCCCTAAAACAACCAAACAACACCTAACTGCACCTCACAGTCCCTACCAACACCCAGACAGCACCTCACTGTCCCTAAATACACCAGGCAGCACCTAAAACAACCAGACTGCATATCACAGTCCCAACAACAACCAGACAGCTCCCAACTGCCCCCACAACCGACCAGACAGCACCTCACTGCCCCTAAAACAACCAAACAGCACCTGACTGTCCCTAACACACCAGAACACAACCAGACCGCACCTCACGGTTCCAACAAATACCACCTCAGTGCCCTAAAACCCCCAAATACACCAGAAACCAACCAGACAGAACCTCGCTGCCCTCAATGTGACCTAGGTAACACCTGACTGCCCGCTAAGTGGCACCTGACTGCCCACTAGACAGCACCTCACTGCCCCCCCTAAAATAGCCAGACAGCACGCCACTGCCGCAAAAGAGCGACAGCCCTCACTGCCCGCTGGACAGCACCACACTGGCCCCAAAATTGACACGGACAGCACACACGGCCCGCCAAACAGCACCCCACTGTCCCCAAAAACAACCAAACAGCACCTCACTGCCCGCTAAAAATAGCCCAGACAGCACCACCTGTCCCCTAAAACATGACCAGACAGCATCTCGCTGCACCCATAAACACTGGGATCATGCATACATGACCAGGTGGAATGTTGGTGTGGGGATGTCACTGGGACTCTAGGTGGAATGTTGGTGTAGGTTTGATTGCAACGTTCTACTGATGGCAGTTGGACCTAAGATACTGGACCAGATGGATGTCCCAGTGCTTTCTCTACGTACTAACTAAGAGAATAATACCTACATGTAAACTACTTACCTTCTGGTGTTCCTGATTGGTGAAGGAGGCTTAGTTTATGTCACTTAGCTCAACCAAAGGGTCTCATTCAACGGCTACAGGACATGGCTGCTCGGGTTGCCACTGGTTTTCCCTGTGGCGCTCACATATCCCCGGTGCTGCGTTCCTTGCACTGGCTCCCGGTTGCCCAACGCGCCTTTCTCATTTTACACACAGCCTGTAAAATACACAGGGAGGCGGTGTCCGCCCTCTGAAAAAAGTGGATGGGTGCCATTGACCTGTGTGTACCCTCGACCTGAGCCCTGAAATATCACTCACTCTTCCAAATGTTCAGCTCAGTGGACATGAAAGCCTTGGATCGGCATTACATACAATTTCATATTGGGGTTGGTGGTCAAGGGACAGCCCTCAAGGTTAGAACGATCATTCCAATTATTCATCATCAATGTGTGCTGCATTAATCGCTCACCATATCTGCACCCCCACCCCCTCTAGCCGGCCTCAATCCAGGTGTATTAGAATTCCTTTTAAAGGACATACTCTGCTTTGATCTTTTAAAGGAGGCATTGTCTGAGTTTGTGATGTAGTGGTTAAACTGACACATTGCTGCACAGAGATGTACATGTCAACTTGACAATCAAACATTTGACTAAAAACTACAGGATTACGGTATTTCAGAAATGCTGTTTGTGAGTTGTTCCAAGTACAAATCTCAGATGTAGTCGGATTGCACAAAAGCAGAGCAAGATGTTTCTGGTAACCATAGGCCAGCTGTCCTGACCCCCATGGCACGAAAGTAGTTGCAATCACTTATGAAGGAAAGGATTCTGAAAACGAGGAAAGACATTGACTGGAAGGTCAACACCTACATGGCTGTGCCAGACTGAGGTCATGCCTGAGAAATGAGTTAGGCCAGTGAATGAGGTCTACTTGGGTTTCAGCAGAGCCTTGAATAATTTCCACAAACAGCAGAATTGCAAAATAGTTTAGCCACCTGGGGCGGTTTGAGGGGTGGGGGGTCAAGACAGTAAGCTGGGTTAGGAGCTGGCTGAGTGACCCACAGTGGGGAGTGCTGGTAAATGGAGTCCAACAATGATTAGGAGGGTGAACTTGTTTTGCACCTCACCAGCCATCTTAATGCCCACCGCTTCTAGAACTGGTTGCATGATTCAAGGCTGGGCGAGTAGGGTCCAGAAGCAACATGAGTAAATGACCATTCATAGGATGGACAATGAAGTCCCCTCTATAAGCAGCACCTGTTTCAGTTCTGCAGAGAGGGTTCCCTTTCCGTATTGCAGCAGTAGTGTCCTGTCCAGAGAGGTGACATGTTTCAGTCCTGCAATGAGGGTCCCCTTTTCAGTATTGCAGCAGCAGGCTCTTACCCGGTGAGGTTAAATACTTCAGTCCTGCATTGAGGGTCGCCTTTCAGTATTTCATTATTGCAACAGTAATGTCCTGTCCAGTGAGGTGAACTATTTCAGTCCTGCATGGAGGGTCATCTTTCAGTATTGCAGCAGTAGTGTCCTGTCCAGTGAGGTTAACTATATCAGTCCTGCATTAATGGTCATATTTCAGTACTGCACCAGTAGTGTCCTGTGCAGAGAGGTGAAATATGTCAGTCCTGAGTGAGAGCCGCCTTTCAGTATTGCAGCAGTAGTGTGCGGTCAGGTGTGAGGTGAAACATTGCAATCCTGCAGTGAGGGTTGCCTTTCAGTATTGCAGCAGTAGTGTCCTGTAAAGAGAGGTGAAATATATCAGTCCGGCAGATAGGGTTTTCATTCAGTATTGCAGCACTAGTGTCCTGTCCAGTGAGGTTAACTATTTCAGTCCTGCATTGAGGGTCATCTTTCAGTATTACAGCAGTAGTGCCCTGTGCAGAAAGGTGAAATATGTCAGTCCTGAGTTGAGAGCCGCCTTTCAGTATTGCAGCAGTAGTGTCCGGTCAGGTGTGAGTTGAAATATTTCAGTCCTGCATTGAGGGTCATCTTTCAGTATTACAGCAGTAGTGCCCTGTGCAGAAAGGTGAAATATGTCAGTCCTGAGTTGAGAGCCGTCTTTCAGTATTGCAGCAGTAGTGTCCGGTCAGGTGTGAGTTGAAATATTTCAGCCCTGCATTGAGGGTCGTCTTTCAGTATTGCAGCAGTAGTGTCTTGTCCATTGGGAGGTGAAATATTTCAATCTAGAACTGAGGATCGCCATTCAGTATTGCAGCAGTAGTTTCCTGTCTAGTGTGATATGAAATATTTCACTCATGCAGGGAGATTTGACTTTCAGTTTTGCAGGAACAGTCTCCTGTTCAGTGTGAGGTGAAATATGTCAGTCCTGCAGTGACAGTTGCCTTTCAATATGGCAACAGTAGTCTCCTGGTCAGTGTGAGGTGAAATAGTTCCGTTCTGCAGTGACAGTTGCCTCTCAGTATTGCAGCAGTAGTGTCCTTGCCAGTGTAAGGTACAATAATTCAGCCCTGAAGTGACAGTTACCTTTCAGTATTGCAGCAGTTGTGTCCTTGTCAGTGTAAGGTGAACTATTTCAGTCCTGCGGTGACAGTTGCCTTTCAGTCATGCAGCAGTAGTGGCCTTGTCAGTGTAAGGTGAAATATTTCAGTCCTGCAGTGACAGTTGCCTTTCAGTCTTGCAGCAGTAGTGTCCTATCCAGTGTGAGGTGAAATATTTCAGTCCTGCAGGGACAGTTGCCTTTCAGTCTTGCAGCAGTAGTGTCCTATCCAGTGTGAGGTGAAATATTTCAGTCCTGCAGGGACAGTTGCCTTTCAGTCTTGCAGCAGTAGTGTCCCATCCAGTGTGAGGTGAAATATTTCAGTCCTGCAGGGACAGTTGCCTTTCAGTAAGGCAGCAGTAGTATCCTGACCAGGGGTGTATTTAGGCTTTCTGCTGCCCTAGGCCCAAATAAATGCATGAGGCCCCCCTCCCCCAACTTTACTTCACCTCTTCCAGACTCTGCAATTTCACCGGATTCCACCCCTTCAACAAACTCTGTCTGCGTTATCCAAACTACACCCCATCACCCCCATTCTTGCTGCATTTTGGCACCATAATATTGTAAGGACATTTTTAAGGTTGCATGGATTAGAAAGCTATAGAGTCCTCTCTATTAATTTGTACCTGTCATCTGCTGTGTTATCTTAGTGGAATGAGCGCTTTCAGATCGTTGCTGCCCAAGATTTGGAGAAGGCAGTGTGTTCTACAGTTGCGTGCACTATAGGCAATTGTCACGGCTAATTGTCTACTTTCAGTTAAGTCAGAAAACAATCTTTTAGAGGAAGTGATAAGAACATAAGCTGTCTGCCAACTGGACACAAGTGAGAGAAGGTTGGAATGAGGAATTTTGGTTTCAATGAGCAACTAGACTGGTCTGTAATATTAATGCAACATAATTAAATGTCTAGATCCGGTCTTGTCAAATGGCAAAGCTTGCATATGAAATATATGCAAGTGGTACAGGCACATCTTACAAAAATGTTACAAACTCAACCCCCTTCTCATGGTTACAGCTCTGATATTATCAGGGGGCAAACTTGAAATAAGGCAAGTTCCCTGCTCCAGCCGATGTATATCCAATCCCGTGGGCTGGAACACCATTAAAATATGGCAAAATCCCAAGTGTAATTTGTAAACTCTGACTGGGCATAAAGACCTCAGTGGAATAAAGACAGTTGGAGAAGGTTCTTAGACTCTTTGGCTGCACATTCTCTTGCTGGAGTAATGGATCAGGGTGACCCTGAACATTCATGTGTGGGAAGCAACAGCGTTCCTCGTAGCTGCACAATGCAGGCACCTTCTATAACAAACTAGCTGGGGTACCCAGCGTTGTCCGTGTTCTGATCGAGTGGTGTCTCATGTGCCCTGGAGGATGTTGCTCATGTCCTCTTGTCAGCAAGTCGTGCTTCAGTTTGCTCTGGTGTCTCATGTGCCCAGGAGGATGTTGCTCTTGTCCTCTTGTTGGCAAGTCTTGCTTCAGTTTGCTCTGGCATCTAATTTGCCCTGGAGGAAGGTGCTCTTGTCCTCTATTCGCCATGTCATGCTGCTGTTTGTTGTTGTCTTTCAGAAGCTCTTGATATTGATTTTCGCTTTGCATCAGATGGAACATTTCCAAGTGATGTTTGTTTTTTGTGCGGCATGTTTCAGTCACTCAATGGCTTCAGCACATTTGAGAAAATGTCCAAGAAAGATTGATTGATTTTGCTCTCTTCTCGTGAATAAACTTAGGTAAACTGTAACCTTGCCATTTCCCATATTTGGAGTGGCATGATAAAAAACAAATGTACAATGTTTTTTTTTATTCCCTTAAAAAATGCGTTCATAGACATTTTCAAACTGTATACAGTAGTAATATATTTCAAAGGAATAACCAACACATCAAACATTTTGCTTCAGACACTTTTCCAAATGTTGCCTCCTTCTAGTACCTACTGTAGTGAATCGCGGTGAGCATCAGATCACGGTGAGCATCAGTAAACGAGGGTGTCTACGGAGTGAATTTTTTGCATCCAAACAGACTACAACCTTGCCCCCAATGTGGAATCCAAGCACAATTTAGTAGCAGTGGGATCAACAGTGTGGATTTGAATAGCTGGACAAACATGCACACACATCCCAAAAATTCTTTTGCATTTAGGATTTTTGCATTCAAACATAGACTACGATCTTGCCCCAGACAAAAGAGGAATTCATGCAAAATTTGGTAGACGTGGGTTCAACGATGTGAATTTGTATAGCCGGGCAAATATACAAACACACATATACACATTTAGCTTTATATATAAAGATGAACGGGTACATACTGTTTATATCATTGCTGTTTGTGCAATTGTGCAAAATACCCAACACTCTGAGAGTAAAATTGAACAACGGATCGGGCGTTCCAGCAAAACATTACCTTTGTGGGCGTGGTGTAAGGTATCGGTCTTGGCAGCTTGCGTTTAAGGTAATTTAACATTTTTGTTAACTATAGAGTTGGTTGGACTGTACAATAGATAGGAACGTTTTGAGATATGTTGGTATAGATATAGATGTCCTGCTGTCGTTGGAAGTACTGTTTCAGAGTAAAAGTCCTTCCATTTATTTAAGATATAATTAATGTAAAGATTACTTATAAGCATCACAGTTATGCACTGTGTGACATACTTTGCAGTTGGTTCTCTTGGTAGTACTGAGCGTGCAGCAGAATGTCATCAAAGACACATGGTGAACCCAGCAGGGATGCCATTTGCCTGCTTAGCACTGAGCAGCTTCTGTAAAGATGGCCGGATGGATATCTTTACGGGACATGTTTACAGCTGTGAAACGTGTGTACCTTTGGCGCACAGTTTTTATTCTCACCCTTCTATGGCTTTGGGTGTCCTTTCACAGGTGTCTTGATGCAGTGGCGCATTTAGATTTACTCTTCTCCATTTTAACTTCTCTATGACCTATTTCATGTCACGGTTTCCACGAGGCATTACGAGCTGCTGTATACTCAGAATCAATAATATGACCTCATCATCAATTTAAGAGATTCAGAATTAGACATCAGATTTGTGGTTCAACCTAAGATGCTAATGTGTCATATTGTTTATGTTTTATGTGTTGTTTAGTATACAATTGGATGTTTTTGTTTGTAATGTTAATAACAACCACAAAAGAGTAACATTTGCGATATTAATGGTGCTTCTGTTTTCTTGCTTACTAAAGGTGCAGGTACTTTTCTTCACGTTGACACAGAACTCCTTTAGTTCTATCATAGGGTTTCTGTTTCTTTCTTTCTTTATTTTCTATTTTTATTTACATTCAAGTGTTTCTCCGTTGCTCCACACATTAGAATTATTGTGGTTGATATGCTGTTTTTAAAAAATCTTTTAATATGTAATGAATTTTGTAATAAAGCATAGCAATATATATATTTTTTCAATGATGGTTGTAAGTGTAATTTGTTGCAACTAAGGAGGGCAGGTCGTCAGGTATCCGAATAGTTCTTTTTGGATTCCCAAGGGTGAGGTCACAAGAGGAGCTAGGACTCTTTTTCTTTTGACAGTACGAGTTCCATTGGGCACTGTCTTAGGCCTCTCCAAACAACAAAAAAAACAGTCCTTTGCTAGTTCTTTGGCTATTTCATGCTTGCACCCTTTGGGCAGCCACAGACCTGTGAATTGTGGGGCCTGGGAGGGAAATTAGTGCTTGCTTCTGAACATCATTTTAGTGCCACCTGTCTGAATTCTGTGCTCGACTCGAGCACACACATGCCTTTAATATTGTAAAAAGATGCATCATGTTTAACCTTCACCTTTCTGAAGGGAAAACCCTCATTTTGGCAACAGTTTAAACTATGCATGTTATGTTTGAATATAATGATAATGATGTGTTATTTATAAAGCGCCTTAATCCAAAGCTCTTTACAGAGAACATATTTACATACAATATCACCCAACCGCAATTGGTACTCATTCATCGACCTCGGAAGGATGAAACGCTGAGTTGGCCTTGCCGGGATTCAAAGCTGCGACCTGCAGATCACGCTCAGATCGCAGCAGCAAATGCTCAACCTGCTGAGCTATCTTACCGGCTATGTGTGATAATGATTAGAAAGAACTCCAACGATAATGTGAAGTGGCACCAATAAAACCAATGAGCTTTTGGCTGTTTTGCATATTAAAGAGCATTTTGGGAAGATAAGACTGACCAAAGAGCTTTATATCTGTCATGTATGTCTGTGAGAGTTGTATGACTGAATCCCTAAATACCTAAAGCCACCCTAACAATGAAGCTTTTGTAAACTTCAAGCATATATACAAGTTTGGCCATCACAAACATTAACTGTCAGAGTGGAATGACTGCTAGCAGCTCAAAATTACTTGCAGTGTTGTGGATCAGCCAGATTCGAAGAAACAACGTCGGCTTTATTTTAAACAAAATGACAACCAGTAAAATGAAAATATGCTGCAATAAAATGCTGCTCCTCTGGCAATCTGCCGCCCTAGGCCTGGGCCTAGTTGGCCTTTATGTAAATACATCTATGGTCCTGTCCAGCGGGAGGTGAGCTAGTTGAGTCCTGCAGTGACAGTTGCCATGCAGTATTGCAGCAGTAGTGTCCTTGTCAGTGTAAGGTGAGATATTTCAGTCCTGCAGTGACAGTTGTCTTTCAGTGTTGCAGCAGTAGTGTTTTGTCCAGTATGAGGTGAAATATTTCAGTCCTGCAGTGACAGTTGCTTTTCTGTGTGAGGTGAAACTGTTTGCCCTGCAGTGAGGGTTGCCATTCTGTGCTGGGAAGTTCACATGTTTAATATCGGTCCCTTTGAGGTGGCGGTGTGTTGTGTCGTGTGCACTGGTATGACTGCGGTCGTGAGGCTCAGCTTACGATATTGGAATGGCGGTGTCTTGAACAAGATGCACTAATTATGACCCTGTAGTAAGGGTCCCATTGCTGTACTGCAGCGGTGGGGCCCTTTCCTGTGTAAGGTGCACTTGTTTCTGTCCCACAGTGAAGGCCTTTCCGTACTGTAAATTGGGGGATCCGTCAGGAGTGTGGAGATCCCTCCATTGGCGGGTGGGGGATTCCTTTTGAAGTTCGGCACCTGATCCACAAAGGAATCTGACTATTTGTGTAACACATTCTCCAGCTAAACCTCACTGAGTGCGCCGAGATCTGCTGGCCTGACCGAAGCCTGCTGGTTCAAATGTGGCAGACGCCATTTTGCAGTTTGGGGCCTTGGACAATATAACTCCCTTCCCCTAGATCCTAGGCTTAAGCCTAGTGTCATGGCCAAAGGTTCAACAGTGGTATAGTTGAAGGGTCTCTATAAGCACAAACCTAGACAAGTTTCTGCTTAGGACCGCGGTACTCGCCCTTCCTTCTCTCCCCTATGCAGCCACCCTTTGGCAAGAAAGGCCACTCAGAGTTTTTATTTGTTTTTTTTAGTACCACGCACTTTTCTCTTGGCCTGATGCAGACTTTCTCGTCAGCCTGTTGCTTCTCATCCTAGCACCCCAACACTGCCCCATGTGCCTTGGGTCATCTAAATTCAGGCCAGGCTTTGGGCTCCAGTATCTTTTCCAGGATCGCTTTGGGCTTCAGAGTTGTCAGCCCTCACTAGGCTCTCAGGGTCTTCCACGGCCGCTGTTCCTCCAGCAGGCAAGAAGTTTCTCAAGGAGCTGCTCCTGACCAGCGGACTCTTTTGCTGCCCCTCTCTTTGGGCACCTCCTCCTTAGCCTTCCCCCCTTCCTGCTCTCTGGTCTTCATCTCCTCCCTCTTCTCCTGTTTCTTTCATGCCATCAGTTCCTCAGTGTTTCGCCCATGCTCTGAATTGCTCTGCCTCCATGCCTCACTGTCTCTCTCTGGACTTCGCCGCTGCGCCTCCATATTTCTCTTTTTCACCTCCTCTGCCCGCTCCTTCCTATCAATATCTTTCCTCCTAAATACTCTGCCACACACTATCCCCATGCTACCAACTCCTCACTTCCACACCTCTCTACGTCGCCCCCTCTTTTCTACACGTTGGGTGGATGACCCACAGGGCTTCTAACTGCTTGATCAACTTCCCTTCCGTGATTGTGGTTTGAGAGTGGTTGCACTCACCATGGAACTACAAACCTCTGGCCTGTGCTTAGCTATGCGAGCCGAGATCCTTTCTAGGCAGGCGGCCATCTTGGATTCACACTTTTCATTTTACTTGCACTTGATGCTGTGCTAATTCGGCGGGAGATGCTCATTGCTTATGTGGGGTAAGCAAGGGATTTCTGGCCTCACGTGGGCTGCTGCTAACACCAGCAGTCCCGGTTCACAGAGGCATCTGCTGCCTCTTCTGGAACCAATCTTCAGCAACGGTGTCCTTGCCTGTGCCAGGGATCCTGTGAAGATCCTGGTCAGGACCCTCCCTAGTTTTGTCCCCCCTCCACTGGATCTTAGGACCCCTTGGTCCAGCATTTCCTCGGGCGCTCTGGGCACAGTAGGAAGGGAGGGTGACATCCAAGTTCTAAGATATTCCTCCCAGTTTCATATACTATCTCATCCCCTTGAACTGGGGCTCTTATTACACAGAATAAAAAAGTATGGTTCAAATCCCAGCGCAATCAATGGATGTGGGACACGGTCAGTAACCCTCTCCGCCTGAGGAGGGAAGCCTAATAGGGTGGAAGACAGAGGCAGCTCTCTCAACGGGATGAGTGAGGGGGTGGGGGGCAAGTGTGAGGGATCCAATCCTGTCCCCTCCCTGAGTGCCAGTTTATACATGGGCAGTAACCACTTGCTCATCACCCCATGCCTCTTGACACAAATGCTGGCCAAGTTCTCTCTCTTTGTTAGACCCAGAGTCAGCACCGCAGCAATACAGGGAGACCAGCAGAGAGAGTGCAACCTATCAGCACCCCACTCTATCTATAGTTCAGCATCAGAATCCTCGAACCGCAAGAACAGTGAGAGGCAGAAGAAAAAGGAGCAAAAAGGTGCCTGCAGATGCCCGATCTGCAGCGCGCCAGTGCCTAGCATCAATTCTTTCTGCAGCGGAATTGCTGCCCCTCAGAGACCTGAGCGGGAGATACTCTCACAAAATGAACTACCCGTTCACTTGGACATTGCGTCACCTTAATACGAACCGGGACACACTTACACTGTCTTGGGAGGATACCTCAGGGGCAACGTGCTCGCCTTGGAAGCAAGACGATGCAGAGCAACACAGGCTTGACCCCAGGTCCGTGCTTAGAAACCTCTGGGTATTAAGCGTGTTATAAATAACCAATTACAATTACACCGTTGGCTGTCCTTTCTTGCAACACAGTAGCTCCGTGTGGTGAAAAGGGGTGGAAATTAACCTGCTCCTTATAATTTTCTGAGACTGTTAAACCTCCTGGGTGGGGAAGACATGGCCAGAATTGCCAGGGTTAGAAATCCAATGGCGGAAGATGAGAGGGAATACAAGAGCAACAGGAAACAGGAAGTTGTGGGTTGTTCAGGTGAGGTGGCAGATCAACAGACGAGCATGAGAAAGAACGGTGGACTGGAACGTGGAGGTGAATTGCAGAAAAGGCGAGGTATTGGAAGAGGGAGTAGTAGTGTGGAGGCGGGAGAAGCAGTGTGGAGGAGGGAAACGTAGTACAGAGGAGGAAGTACTAGTGTGAAGGAGGAAGTACTAGTGTGGAGGCGGAAGTACTAATGTGGAAGAGGGAGAATCAGTGTGGAGGAGGGAGAAGAGTGTGGAAAAGGGAGTAGTAGTGTGGAGGAGGGAGTAGTAGTGTGGAGGAGGGAGAAGTAGTGTGGAGGCAGGAGAACCCGTGTGGAGGAGGGAGAAGTAGTATGGAGGAGGGAGAAATATTGTGGAGGAGGGTGTACTAGTGTGGAGGAGGGAGTAGTAGTGTGTAGGAGGGAAAAACAGTGTGGAGGCGGGAGAAGTGGTGTGGAGGACGGAGAAGAATTGTGGAGGAGGAAGTATTAGTGTGGAGGTGGGAGAAGCAGTGTGGAAGAGGGAGCAGTAGTGTGGAGGAGGGAGTAGTAGTGGGGAGGCGGGAGAACCCGTGTGGAGGAGGGAGAAGTAGTGTGGAGGAGGGAGAAGCAGTGTGGAAGAGGGAGAAGTAGTGTGGAGGAGGGAGTAGTAGTGTGGAGGCAGGAGAACCCATGTGAAGGAGGGAGAAGTAGTGTGGAGGACGGAGAAGTATTGTGGAGGAGGGAGTACTATTGTGGAGGAGGGAGTAGTAGTGTGTAGGAGGGAAAAACAGTGTGGAGGAGGGAGTACTAGTGTGGAGGAGGGAGTAGTAGTGTGTAGGAGGGAAAAACAGTGTGGAGGAGGGAGAAGTGGTGTGGAGGACGGAGAAGAATTGTGGAGGAGGAAGTATTAGTGTGGAGGTGGGAGAAGCAGTGTGGAAGAGGGAGTAGTAGTGTGGAGGAGGGAGTAGTAGTGTGGAGGTGGGAGAACCCGTGTGGAGGAGGGAGAAGTAGTGTGGAAGAAGGAGAAGCAGTGTGGAGGAGGGAGTAGTAGTGTGGAGGAGGGAGAAGTAGTGTGGAGGCAGGAGAACCCATGTGGAGGATGGAGAAGTAGTTTGGAGGAGGGAGAAATATTGTGGAGGCGGGAGTACTAGTGTGGAGGAGGGAGTAGTAGTGTGTAGGTGGGAAAAACAGTGTGAAGGAGGGAGAAGTAGTGTGGAGGAGGGAGAAGAATTGTGGAGGAGGAAGTATTAGTGTGGAGGAGGGAGAAGCAGTGTGGAAGAGGGAGTAGTAGTGTGGAGGTGGGAGAAACCGTGTGGAGGAGGGAGAAGTAGTGTGGAGGAGGGAGAAGCAGTGTGGAAGAGGGAGTAGTAGTGTGGAGGAGGGAGTAGTAGTGTGGAGGCGGGAGAACCCGTGTGGAGGAGGGAGAAGTAGTGTGGAGGAGGGAGAAGTATTGTGGAGGAGGGAGTACTAGTGTGGAGGAGGGAGTAGTAGTGTGTAGGAGGGAAAAACAGTGTGGAGGAGGGAGAAGTAGTGTGGAAGAGGGAGTAGTAGTGTGGAGGTGGGGGAACCCGTGTGGAGGAGGGAGAAGTAGTGTGGAGGAGGGAGAAGCAGTGTGGAAGAGGGAGTAGTAGTGTGGAGGAGGGAGTAGTAGTGTGGAGGCGGGAGAACCCGTGTGGAGGAGGTAGAAGTAGTGTGGAGGAGGGAGTAGTAGTGTGGAGGCGGGAGAACCCATGTGGAGGAGGGAGAAGTAGTGTGGAGGAGGGAGAAGTATTGTTGAGGAGGGAGTACTAGTGTGGAGGAGGGAGTAGTAGTGTGTAGGAGGGAAAACAGTGTGGAGGAGGGAGAAGTAGTGTGGAGGAGGGAGAAGAATTGTGGAGGAGGAAATATTAGTGTGGAGGAGGGAGAAGCAGTGTGGAGGAGGGAAACGTAGTGCAGGGGAGGAAGTACTAGTGTGGAGGCGGAAGTACTAATGTGGAAGAGGGAGAATCAGTGTGGAGGAGGGAGAAGTATTGTGGAGGAGGGAGTACTAGTGTGGAAGGGAGAAGTAGTGTGGTGGAGGAAGTACTAGTGTGGTGGAGGAAGTACTAGTGTGGAGGAGGAAGTACTAGTGGGGAGGAGGAAGTACTAATGTGGAGGAGGGAGAAGCAGTGTGGAGGAGGGAGTACTAGTGTGGAGGCGGAAGTAGCAGTGTGGAGGAGGGAGAAGTAGTACGGAAGAAGGTGCAGTAACATTGAATGGACTCAAGTATTAAAAGGAGTGCGAGACATCGGCGGAACAGAGGAGGTAGAGACAGCGAGTAATGGAGTGAAGGCGGGTTGCGCTCGGAATAGTGGGGCAGAAAGTCACATCCCCAGAACCTCTGCTAGCTTCTAACCCAAGTGGTCGTCTAGGGCCACTTTAGGAAGTTGATGAGGGAGTCTAGATAGAGAAGGCAATTGTCTTTCTGTAAGCCCCACCAGCAGGATAGAGAATAAAGAGTAGGGGGTCAATATTCACTACATACAGACCCCGGGCACCTGGCTTAAGGTGGAAAATGCTTTGTCTAGATGAGATAGCAAGGGACGGACCGAGCCACTGGAAAAGAAGTTCCTGAAAATCCTTGAGCCATACCCGGGAGTTGGAGTATGCTTTGAGCCACCCGTGACAGATGTCCCAAAAGAACACAACTTTCCGAAACGTGACGTTAATTCTGCTTGACGGACTCACGGGGAGGGCGTGGGAAGTCCTACCTCCCTGTCCTGTGTTTCTCACTGACTGTTCATTTATTACATCCCGACCCCTTTATCGCAAGTGGGCTACAGTATTTAGAGTGACTACAGTATACTTTACAGGCCGCATCCGAGCCTCTCCTGGTTCAAATCATGAAAACAACGCTTTTCAATCCTTTCCGAGTCTCCTGGGAATCCTGTGGACTCGTCTGTCACGCGGCTGGTATTGAAAGCTCCACTGACATCCAACTTGATCCCCCCCATCGCTCTGGCCACAGCCTTCCCCCCGCTGGCCAAATAAACAGGTACAGTTAAGTGCTTCTGACAGTACTTTTCCCTTATGAAATAGTGCTGTCTTGGAACAGGAAACTATGTCTTTATCCCTTACAAAAAAAGCAAAAATAATAACATATAAAAAAAGCAACAACGTAAACACCGTCCTGATTTCACACACTCATATTTTCCCCTCACCTTTAATAGTACCTTTGTCACGTGTATTGACCTTCTGTCATACCCATTGAAACCCATGTCATTCTAATCCTAGGGGTTGCATATTTATTTGTGTGGGGGACTAGAGAAGAGTTGTTTCTTCTCAGATGCTCATATTTATTTATTTATTTATACATTTATAGCAGCGCACAAAGCTCAGAGGCATCTAGGCGCTAATTACAGTTACAAGTGAATGCAAGGTACATGATTGCCAGTCAAGAATAAGATGGGGAGTTCAAAGTCAAGCAAAGTCAGAGATCCGATGAAATAAACGGTTTTGTATCTGTAGGAAGGGGGCAAGGAGGACATGCCATGCTTAATGGGTCCCAGTTAAAGCAAAGTGGGTGAGTTGGGACCCAACAGGCACATGTTGGGAGCAGTAAGGATGCGCGCTGGCAGGAAAAGCCAGACCCAGCAGGCGGGGGGCTACATCTGCAGTGTCTCGAGGCAGGTAGATTAGTATTGCGATCGGATCATTGTAGTAGCTACAGAGTGAATATAGTATAGTAAATGAGGGTCACCGAAGAGTAAACTCTAGTGATGCCCCAGGGAGATGGTGTGTGAAGTCAAGTGCTTACTGATATACCAATAGGGGCATACGAATTCACCTACTCACTGGTGGAGAACGCGCCATGAAACACTTGTGTATAGGGGCATTAGAGATGCCATATCATAACAGGGCCCATACCTGAGCGATGGTCCCACCGGGGCCTGCCTGGACCAGACAGGCCCAGACAGGTGTTGCTCTGGCCCTTAGAAGGTGGCGCATTGAGGCAGGTCGGCATCGCCTACCAGCTCCCTGGGCTGACATACATTGGGATAACATTAGCCAATCTGCTGTTGTTGGAGGCGGCACATCCACTGCACAGGACAGCGTGGATTCGAATTCCCACCGCGGCGGCCATTTTACAAAGGAGCTGATGCTCTGAAAACTCCACTGCTGGCCCTATAGGGCTTACCTTAACACGGCCATCACCTATGGCCAGCTGGTTGTCCATGGCATGGAAGCCTGAAAGTGTTGCAGGGAAATATGACAAACACTCCCAACTCATTAGAGCGGAGGACTCCTTTACCCTCCGCCCTTTCACACCTCTGCCTTTCCCTGTAATACCCATGATCCCTTGCGAGAGCACTTGACTTTCATTCTGAATAATTTCCATTCTCGTTCCCTCCTGCTTATGTTACTGTAATGCACTCCTAAACCCTTTGGCAGGTCTTCCCCTTACATGGTTTTCCATGAATTGCACCATCACTGATTTTGGGCTACCTGGCCTGTTGTTGCCACTTTACTGATGTCAGGCTGCCTGGCCTTTTGTTGCCACTTTACTGATGTCAAGCCGGCTGGCCTGTTGTTGCCACTTTACTGATGTCAGGCCGGCTGGCCTGTTGTTGCCACTTTACTGATGTGAGGCTGCTTGGCCTTTTATTGCCACTTTAATGATGTTGGGCTGACTGGCCTTTTGTGGACACTTTACTGAAGTCAGGCTGCTTGGCCATTTGTTGGCACTTTTCTGATGTCAGGATGAATGGCCTTTTGTTGCCACCTTACTGATGTCAGGCTGACTGGCCTTTTGTTGCCACTTTACTAATGTCAAGCTGACTGGCCTTTGTTGTCACCTTCCTTCCTGCTCCCACATTTATAATGGAGTGGGTTGGTTGTAGAGGTGCACACGTGCGTTACTAAAGAGAGTTAGAGAAATTGACTAATTAGCTCAAAATTAACGGTGCTCCCTATTAGATCTGTGCTACCAGATTGAATGTATTTGCGAAAAGAAATGGTACCTCAAAAATCATTGAGATACAAACAGGGGCACAACCACTACAACCCAAAGTTGTAAACATAATTCTCAGAAAAATAAGTTTAGAGAAAGTCACATTCTTTTCAACAGGATATATTTCCAAAATTAAAGTACATTAGTACCCGGCGTGGGTGTGTCCACGGGATACACGTAACGTGATTGGCTCGTTTCCGAACCATACCACAGTGTAATCCCATGGACTCACCTACGTGCCTGCGTTTGTTCCCGGCGGAGGCGTGGCAGACCCTTAGCCAATGAAGAGGCTCGAAATGGGGCAATCCCTGCTCCGAGCCTCCCCAAGGCTGGAGGCTGCCTTCGTCCCCCGCCGGGGACTCAGGCAATTTTTTTTCCCTTTACCCCCTCCTCTTCAAACTATCCCCTCCCCACCCTCCCAACCTCATTTGCCTTCTTTTTTCTTTTTTTCTCGGGAGCGAATGCGCTGCAAACACTTCTGTTCCCAGCGCGTCTGCTCCCGATGGCCGCCATGGAAAGGGAAAATGGACTACGCTTTCCCTTTCCCGGCGGGCATTTTATTTGACTTTTTTTTCTGTTCCGAAGCACAGCAGCATTTCGGAACATAAAAAAATGCTATTAGTACCCCGGTCTAACGGGCCGGGGTACTAATGGGTATAAGCCTCTCGACGGCGGGCCAATACCGCCCACAGTAATGCCCCCCAGGCTTCGTTAAGTGATTTTGAGCGATTTGGCCCGCCTCAGATCAAACGTGAAGCAGCTTTGGGACATTAAGTTAAATATGCCTTAGACATAGCGTACAGGATGGTTACACCTCCTTACTTTACAATTTTCTCTACTCTTATTCTTAGGAGTTGAACTATATTTTGGCAGTGATCAATCAACACCTTCACATTGTTTGAATATATCTTACAGGTTAGTGAATAGAATCTCTTTGTATCTAGTAAGATTTATGACAAATTATTATTTACATTAATTTTGATTTAACCCGCGAAAAATAGCAATTACAAATTAAAAATCAAAATGTATCTATTTCTGTTGAAATTTCAGAAGGGATATCTACAATATCAATACGTGAAGAAGGGGCGTAATGCCCGAAACGCGTAGTATTAAACTGGCGGAGTATCCCTAAATCCATTCATGTAGTGATTCCCTGTTTAGATATCGAGATAATCCCATTAAGGAAATTCAGGAGTAAACCATCTTTGTTTAGTTATTATTACAAAATCAGTGGTTATGAACAAGTTGATGTAATTGTTGCTTAATGTAATGCAAATATTACCATTGGTTCTTTATATACATTTTTTGAAATCTTTCATTATTCATTGTACATATAATTGTGTCAAGTAACACTGTGGCAATAAGCCACGAGATGGCAGGCCAATACCGCACCAGGTAATGCCCCCAAGCCTTAGCCCACCTCCTCTACAGCTTGTTTGTGGGAGCCCTGTAATATTTACGGAAGGGAATATGGCAAACGAAGTTGGGCTTGACAGACTACCTCTAAACACTCCATGCATTTTCTTCTTCCAGTGACCGTCTTCCTGGCTTGTCCAGTTTCCCATTCCCCCCTATGGTGACCTTTCGCCCCTGACCCTTCCAACTCATCACTACTTCTTCTACCTCTATCTGGGGCTGGGATTTCTGCTGCATGCAACACGCTGACCAGCGTTTCCCATTTCGCATGTCCCTCGCTCAATCAAGACTCTTTTTCTTTTTAATACTTGTGTGTGTTTTACTTGTAGAGATATGAAGCTTTAAAATGTCATCCTCAGTGTGGAAAAAAATGATGAACAGGCCTCAAACTGAGTGTAGCGGCATTGGTAAAAACATGTATTTTAAATATCACTTCTTTCTTTTTAATGAGCTACATTTGATTTGGGATATACAGGGAAGTAGGTATGGGTAACGTGCAAAGGTGGCCTTGGAGGGACTAAAAGCACTGAGCCAGGAGAACTGGGTCACAACACTAGAAGTGCCGGGAGCACTTTGTTCAGTAACTCATTCATTAAACGTTGCCACAATTCTAGGTCATCATTACAAGTTTGGTGATACCGCAGCAGTGAATCCGCCAAATAACACCAAATACAATTACCGTAACCGCCACTTGGTCCAAAGGTATTACCACTGGATTATAAGTGGTGGTAGGCGGTGAAAATCCCCATTAATTGAAGTCCATACGACTTCATTGGGGATTTTGGTGGATTTACCACTGGCGGTAATACTGTTGAATTTCTGTTTTTTTGGCAGAAAGGTGGTGGATCTATCTCCATCTCTTAGCTGGAGGTGAATCCTCCACCTCTCAGCCAAACTCGTAGTTGGGCGGTATGGTAATGTGGCATGTTTTTACTGCAACACCCTACTAATAATGAGGCCCTAGCCGGTATTCATATAATGCAGAAATCAGGAGAGGGGCTGATGGGAAGGAGAGAGGGCCTTCCCACCCCCCTAGGCGATTCCATTTCAGAAACAAGCAGTAGACCGCACTTCGAGAGGGCAGGGGGGAGTGGGTGCATGCATTAGGAGCTATATAGTAGAGGCAAGCGTAAACGCCATCTTAGTTACTGGCAGCCATTTTGGAACATAGGTCCAAGCCCAGCGAAAGCACCAAACGTGTTAGCATTAGGCCTCCATTATTAGCACAGACATAACCCACACCAAGAGTGAGCTTCAGGGAGTTACAAGCCTTTAATTGGGCCTCAATCCGAGTATGGAGGTAGTCATGGCGCTATTTGCGCCATGACTACCTCCCATACCGGTACCGACTCCGACCTGCTTCAATGGGGACTTACCGGCGTAGTTCTACCTTTGCGGGACCGGTAAGTCCCCATTGAAAAATCCATTCCCGATTCCCATTTGAGCCCCCTTAGGGCTCAATGGGAATGGGGACGTAGCTAATAACGGTACCGCAATGTGCAGTACCGTTATTAGCTCTGAAGTCCCTTAACGGGTTCCATCCTTAACATCTGGTCAGACCAGGAATAGGGCGCAAAGGGATTACCGGCACCGATGTCCTTAACGGTGCCCGGTATCCCTTTGCGCCCACCTCAGAATGAGGTCCATTGTCACAGAGGCTGTGGGCCTTCGCGCCCTGGGAAGAATGTGCTCTGCAAGGCCACGAGAAGGGGTCAGAGAGCCACTTGGCAGTTACCATCTCACGATACCCAAGCCCAACAACCCGCACGCCAGAGTTACAGTGCTCCCATGCCTTGATCTGAAGACCCCCATATATCATGGTGCCAGCCAGGCCCAGACCACTGACCATAAAACTGTTAGATGCCCGACCGATCAAAAGATCAGAAAGCAAGGCAATCTTGCCTTCACGTTTGGGTCACGTGATTTGTACTGTGAGGTGCCAGTGAGGGATGAAATTATAGCCCAAAGCGAGCAGAGAACACCTTGGGAGGCTGCTGGCGCATCTGGGAATGAGTGAAGTATGCAAGTTGGTATTACCTCGGCTCGCCCCCTAGGCCCATATCTGTGTCTGCCCGGTGCATTGTTACAATGATAGAGTAGCATTGTTTTCAAAAGTAACTAATTGCTTATTAGGCCCTGTTCTATAACAGGCATGACAAGCCCAGCAGCGCCCACATGGACAAAGACGGGCGAGCAGGCTGGGGCCAATGACCTAGAATCCCCTATGGAGTGAGCCACCCATTTATAGAATCTCGCCAACCAGCCACATGGGTTTTCACTGTATGTAAATGACACTTATGACGCCAGGCATCCTTTTAGCTTACTGCGCACCCCCAATTTGGCAGAATGTTTAGCGGCAGCAGAGTTCTTTGCTGATGCAGTTCTGTTTTGTAGGAATAAAAACGTGTTATCCCAGCGGGTTGTATTTTGTCTGGTGTGAGCGTGCAGGGGCTTGCCTTCAGGGCTATGTGCGGTCTACCAGAGAAGAAAATATTAAATAAAAGATTGGAAAGAAATATTAGCCTGAGAAGAAAGGTGGCGGTATAACCCTTTTATACACGTTCGTTTTGGTGCAGCTCTTGGACAGCAGCGTCCATTTTGGCACGCAAGCCATTCTGGTGCTGTTGATATGGCGCAAGGGATGTTTAGACGTGGATAATATTGCAGGCTCGTCTGAATGCCCTCGGGCCTCAATATAATGGATACGTCTTAATAGTTAACGAAAGCAACATTTTAAAAGTTCTCACGTGCACATGCATTGGTGAAACCCATGTTTGGTCCAGACCATACTAAATATATGTGGCGTTTGTGTGTACTTGAGTTTCTAAGCGGGACATGTTTTAAAATAGTGGACCGTGGGACTTTCATATACATGTCTGTCCTCGTGAAAACGTGGAACGACTATGGCATGCTGACTTAATCTGGGCATTTTGGCAGTCTTGCGGTTTTTGGGGTGCTGGAATGGACTCGCTCAAGGAAACATTGTTTTCGTGCTGTGTTTCCCTATTCTGCTAAGATTTAACACCCAAACCTCTCGTGAATTTTCAGAATGAAAGAACGAAGGCGGTAATTTGATGTGATCTTCCCAGTGTACCCCATAAATACCATTTAATGCTGATCTTTAAAAAGTGCTAAACCGCTGCTCAGAAGCAAGGGGTGTTTTTTTGTTTCCCAAAGGGTGTTCGCATTATTCATTGTTTAATGTACACGCGTGGAAGAGTCACAGTGCGCCTAGAAGCTAGTTTGATGAGGTACTGTCTTAAAGAGATGCTACATAACAGAGTTTGAAGAGGTGAAATGCAACTCGTCACGCTCAGTCGTCTACTACTGTAAGCAGGGCCAGTCTTTGCATAAGGCTGTGCAGGGATCTGCCTGACATGCCAGTCTCTAGGGGGCGCCAGCCAGCGCAGTCCGAAAGAGGATCAACACATATGATGCTGCTGCTTCATTTAATTAAATAAAGTATGTGCGTTTCCACCAGCCCAGGGACAAAAAAGTGCTGAGAGCGAGAGCACTGCCACTGACTGACTGCATTGTGGTTGGATCTGGCTGCTGGTGCTGTCCAGCAAGGCCAGGCTAGCACCAGCTTGATTTTATAATCGGCAATTAGGCTTCTCCTAGTAAAACGCAACATTTGTTGCTTATCAGCCAGGCGACGCGCCAAGCAAAGGGAGGCCTGGAAGGACGCTGCCATAGCCGCATCGCCTAGCAGGCCTCCCTAGGCCAACGTCTCCCCACGCCCCTACAGCAGGGACCAGCTGGCGTACCTCTCCTAGACTGACCAACACCAGCGGTTAGGAAGTGAGTGTGGGTGCGAAAGGGCGGGATGAGAGGAGAAAGGTTAGCCCACCTCCCAGAAAGTGCTTATAAGCACCATAGCACAAAAGCCCCTGCGGCATGTCCACCTACAATCTGAGTCTGTGTGTTATTTCTGGTGGAGGGGGGGTGTAAGGCATGGCAATGGGGGACATGTGATTGGAGGGATACGCAAAGAGAACCAAGTGGAAGTGGAAATCAGGCATGCCGCTATGCAGGGCCCGGGGGCCTAGTGTGGGGTGTTGCGGCTAAGACAGTCCAGGCCCGACCAGGCCTGACCGCACACATCTCCTCCTCAGCAAATGCACTGCGCAGTCATAGCGGAAGGGGTGATTATCGGGCTGGCTGGGCTGTGTTCAGTCAGCTCCTCATCGGGACCAGACGCCACAGGACACTCTAAAGAAACTTTAGATTCATTGCCAATCCACCATCATTGAGTTTGGAGGATCAAGGCCCCAGCACAGCAGCCAGCAGGTCCCCAGGGGGCTAGCAGGGCTGGAGGAGGCCAACTCCAACGAGCAAGCAAGAAGCTCCAGTGAGGGAGAGGCTGGCCCCCGTGCCATGATCCGTACAGTGTTTATTTGGGTAAGATAGATTTGGGTACCCACCACGACGCTCCCACGTCCCCACCAGGCCCCATAAGAATATAATAAATGATATGGTGTATGTATTACATACTGCCAGGAATAGCCAGGTGTCCTGGGGGTTATTCTGACAGACAGTAGTACCATTTTTGAAATGTCAAAATTAACTTGCAGGATTTAAAAAAGTGCTTTTAAATCCTGCGAGTTAATTTTGACATTTCAAAAAGGCACGACCTGATGCAAAGACTGGCAGCGCATGACTCGGTGGGGAAGAGACTGTGCTGCTTTGCTGAAGGGCGAGGATTTTTACCACTACACTCCAGGATATTAAATGGTTAAGGGAGAGTCTAGGAGCCCATGGTTCATCTTTGGGCAACGCCACTTTTCCATATTGTGTGCTCTTTGACAACTACTTCACCCAGATTCTGAACGCTGATAAAAACAAAAAAAGACATCAGCAGACTGCAAAGTGGTGCTGGCTGGACTAGAGCATTCATCAACAGCAAGGATTCTCTTTATTGCTGCTATAAACATGATTTGCCAATGCCTGGTTGTTGTCGTCCAAGAATGTGATACAAAACACAATTTGTTTGGACCAACAGCGCATTGCAAGGAAGCATACATCGAGGTGACAGATATATTGCTGAGTGCTAGAAGTGCAGATGAGAACAAATGTAAACCGTGATAAAGCATGTGAACATAGCAAAGTGCAAGATACGTCAAAGAAGAATAACCTCGGGTGAAATGCCCAACATGGGTGTTAATGTGGACTATGTGTACGATATCTAAGCATCAGATTTTTGATTGATGATGGGATTATATAATCATTGTCTATACTGTCAGGCTTGGTGTGGTTACCTTGTGCCTTTCTACAGAGAACCCTTTTAAAGTAATGCTAAGTGAGTGACATCCCCTCTCATCCTCCGACATTGAGAACCATCCCTCTCTGCTGCATTTGCCTGACAACTACATCCTTTTACAAGCAGATATATCAGTGTGTTTAGCTAGGCGTGCGTGTGCGCAGCTGGTGAAGGATTAGCATTCATTGCTGAGTTAGTTATATTCTGTAGCAGCAGAAGTGGCGGGGTCCGTACATCAAACCCAACCTCGGTGCAGTCTCTGTGGGGAGACTGCAAGCTCTGCGTGCCTCGGGTGATGCCTGGTAATCTTAAATGAGCTGTTTCATGGAATCTCCTTTGAGAGTACAAAAGTGGCACACTGCCTAGTGCCTTCCGTTGAGCATCTGCCACAATGGTGCAAGGAGAAGACGCACTACAAACCTTGCATTGTTGCTTCAATGTTATAAGAAACTCTTATTGTTGTCAACATTGCAGCCCAAACACCACTTTCAAACCCCACTTTCAGGGCTTTGGTGTAAAACCATATTTCACATAATACCACCTGATAATTAACATTGGCCTAAGCACATTCGCATTGCACTGAAAACCGTGTTCGAATGAACCTGAATGAGGCTGACTACGCCGCCATTTTAGAATCATCCGCCATTTTGATTAAACTCCTGTTTTCAGTCCCATGTAAAACTGTGTTTTTGGCTCAAGCTGAGCAAAATGAGCTTTGGACTATGTCAACATGTTGAGGCTGCCGAAAGCAGAATGTTTGACCTGCACTAAGAAACGTTGGAGCTGAACTGAACTGCAATTTAGGTGTTGTCTGCATCTATAGCTTCATCCCTGTTCAACCAGTGGAACAGAATGCTGAATAGCTGAAACCGTGTGCTTTTGCAGAAATTCATTGTGGTTGTTCTTGAAACTAGACTTACTTTAAGCCGGAGAGCAAATGTCACCATTGTATTTTATGTACAGAAAAACATCTCAAGTGTTTGAAGACAACATTGCTGTATTTGTCATATGAACTGGGCATGAACCCTAGCAAATTATTAACTTGGAGAAGGGCTGGACGATGTAACCGGGAATGTGTATGAAAGATGCATGCTTTGTAATGTCCAGCACTCTCTCCCCTCACAGTGTCTGCTGGTGCAGACTGAAAGGTGTTGGGAGCCAGAGAGCTATCTGTACAGAAATAAATAATACCTGTATCTCTGAACTCGTGATTGGCGTATTTCATTGTGGTGGTACTAAGACTCGATATTTCTTTGGTCTTTCATTAGTACAGTGGGGAGGCCTCCTGTTGGACCTAACCAATCTGCTCAGGGTGCTAGTTTCTGCGACTTTACGATCCTGTTAGCCCTTTTGTGCTTTCTCATCATGTAGTGATGGTGATGATGATGATGGCAATATCTTATTTGAGCCTGCTTGTGGATGATGAAGAGACATTGATGTATTTATTAATAATAATAATAATAATAATAATAATAATAATAATAATAATATTTGCTCTGAAATTACATTTACATTCAGATGTGCTTTGTCCATACCCAGTATCTTTGTGAGCACAAATGTTTTACAGGGACAGTGTCAGGGCCTTTCAACTGTTTCAAATGAAAGGAGCCTCGATACTCAGGGGGCCCAAAGCAACTGCCCCCAGGTTTCCAATCAGCAGTCTTCCAATATAATAATTTCTCTAGTTTCGTTCAAGGGCTTAAAATGTGCCCTCTACAGTGCTTGCATTACAATCTGTGTTTTCTCTTCCCACGGGATATAGATAGTGTTATCATCTCATTGCCTTCTAACCCTGGTTCCTCCACATCAGCCAATGACTGACAAAGAAGGGTTTAGAGCTCATAAGTGGACATTTTGTGTTTAAAATAGTATCTAATGTATGCATTTTCTTTTGAATTTGTATTTCCATCTAGTTCTTTATCGAGTGCCCTATTTACAACATTTGTAACATACCATTTTTGTTGCTGTCATTTTTGGGGTGGGAGCTCCAATGATGCTTCCCGCTTGGGGTGCAATCTCGCATAAGACCGGCCTTGATTGTAAGGTAAGTCTTGGTCGATAAACCCCACCCCGAGATGGCCTCATGTGTCCATTAGAAGCATTATTAAGGCTGGTGAACCTGCAGCTCACTGAATAATGTAGTGCATGCTGGTGTGGGCGAGGTGCTCTGGTCTGTGCGCGTGCTTTAACGAGGGGTTAATGGGAGATAAAGGAAACAGGCATGTGTTATGCCACCTTTGAGGTGACGGCAAAAAGAGAGCATGGGTTATTGGCAGCTGTTGTCAAGGTGCTGGGGATGCTGGTTCGACACAGGCAGTCTTTATTGCTTGGAGGCCTGCATCGTTGAGGCGGGCGGCGTGCTGTGCAAACACCCCCCAAATAATCCGCAAAGCGGCAGAAGAGCAGCTGCAAGCCAGAAAAAACAAATATCAGTGAAGGGCTATTTGTCCAAGGGTCTGTGAATCTCCTCAGTTTAGTAGGAGGCAAAGATCGCATGCTGAGATTGCCAAAAGCGTTGGGTGTTCGTGGCATGCGGAAAGTTCACGAACACCGCTTTGTTGGGCTAGTACATGCGCGGAGCTGTGGACCCTTCCTGCAGACTCGTAGCCGCGAGATGGGTTCATATCTGTGGAGGTAGCATGGCTTCTGGAGAAGTGCAGGAAACCTGCAGCAGTGAGGCGAGCACGGGGCAAGCAGCAGCCGGTACAGGTTCATGTCTGTCGCTAGCGCTAAGAGGTCCCCACACCCTACTGTCTGTGGCAAACAGGGCACCCCTGTAACAGGACCTGCGGACAAACCATTGCACGTTGAACTGGTGGCACCAAACAGGGCCGTCGCTAGTGTGGGGCCAGGGTGGACCCAGGCCCCTCCACTGAAATCCTGTACCCCCCCTTGGGCCATCCATACAGTGGCGTACCGAGCCGGGGGCAAGACGGGGATATTTGTCAGTGGGTAGGGTGACCAGATGTCCTGGTTTTGCCGGGACTGTCCCCGTATTTGGTGCTCTGTCCCACTTTTTCAAGAGCATGTTCCCATTGGAAACTGCAGTGGTCCCGGTTTTTTGTAGTTGGTCTTCATAGCTGACTGGCAGGAATGAACAATTTCGTACAGAAGAAATGCTGCATTTTATGACTTAGGATAGTGTTAGTTTGTGATAAATTAATTATATGTGCTTCTTTGAACAGTAACACTTAAACCCCCTTCACCTCCAAACGCTACTGAAGTGTAGCGCCTTGACAGCCACGTTCAAGTGTAAGTCCTACTTCTATGTCAGTTGCCCTGTCCCGTTTTTTAATTTTTTAAATCTGGTCACCCTATCAGTAGGACACCTCTCCCGTTAGGCAGCTCAATGAGGGTGCCCAACGGGAGAGGTGTTCCACTGCCAGGACCATGCCCCAAGGAGCTCTGGGCCGCAGAGGGGCTCTCATGTTGCTCTGTGTCAACAGAGCATTGCAATGTCAGCCATTAGGCACTGATGGGAGGGGGCAGTGGAGGACTATTAGCAGGGACTTGTGTTCCTTTAGAATGGGAATGGGAGAGAGTGATCAGAAGTGAGAAGGGAGCATACTGTTGCATGCTTTATGAAATTACTATGGCTTTAAAACCCAAGGGGGATTTGTTAGGCTACATTAATCTACATGATGCAGTTGTGACTATGCATGCAGATGGGGAGAATAAAAGTAAAGCCATACTCTTATTGCTCAGCACATTTCTATGACAATGTACATAGTGTATAGTTAGTTTGCTATGAAGGGATTGTTTATTATGTAATGTGGTTTGCTTCCAAGGCATTGCTGTAAACCAAGTATTATTTAAGCACATGAAATGCAAAGCAAAACCATAATATAAATCTGTATCAACTAAACCTGGGAATATGTGCCTAGTTGCTTAAATTGTCCACATCCCGATTTCACCATTTAACCAAAGTGTGTGATCCTGGGTAAATCATTTAATCACACTGTGTCTTATCTGCAGCTCTGTAAGTTATTCACTTCCTAGCTTGTGTTAATATATAATGATGTTATTTTAAAAAAAAACACCTAATGACTATAGAGTTGCTCCATCTGACATCTGCCGCCTCATGGAGGAACTTGACCTCAATGTCCTCGGTCTCACTGAGACATGGTTCATGGCCAGCTCCGTCACAAGCATTGACACTCTCCTCCCTGACAGCTACAAGATCCTCTCCGCACCCAGGTCCAACCATTCCGGAGGGGGTGTAGCGCTGATCTTCCCGGAGTGGATTCCTGCCTCTGTCATCCCTATGCAGGCCTACTTCTCTTTTGAATGCCTCGTCTGCCGGCTCTCTCTCCTAGCCAGTCACTTACTGTGGCTACTATCTATCGACCACCTGGTCAGATCTCCTCCTTCCTCTCTGAATGGGGGCACCTTTCCTCTTCCCTCCTGGTCTCCACCACTCAACTCTTCCTTCTTGGAGACTTTACCATCCACCTGGATGCTTCCTGTCCTCCCTCTGGACTCTTTTGCGACCTCTGCGACTCTCTCTTACTCTCTATTCTCCCCTCCGGCCCGACTCCCTCTATAGGGCACACTCTGGATGTTTTCTGATCTCTCAAGACCTTCCCCTTTCTATGCCTCTCACCACTCCTCTCTCCTGGAGTGATCAATTTCTCCTATCCTCCAAGCTCACCCTCTCTACCCTTCAGGCCAAGCAAACTCCAGCACTGCCACCCTCCTTCTCAGTTTCCGTCCCATGAAGCGTGTGTCAGTTGAGGTTTCACTGCCACTTTCTCACCCCTCTCTCCCCCTTTGAACGACTCACACCCTGACACAGCCCTTTCCATGCTCCACTCTGCTATATCTGATACTCTCGATGTTCTTGCCCCTGTCATGAGGATCCGCTTGAAGTCCAAAGCCAAGTGCAACTCCTGGTACAACTCAGACCTCATCACCCTCAAACGCAAGTGCAGGGTGGCTGAGAGGAAATGGCGTGCTTCTGGTTCATCCTCTGACAAACGTGCCTGCTGTCTGCTCCAAAGCCAATACCGGCTCTCTGTCAGCACCAAGAAAAGAGCTCACATCCAAGCCCGCGTCTCTGCGGCATCCAACAACTCGGCCCAACTCTTTCAAATCTGCAAAAAACTGGCCAATCCTAGTGCAGTCTCTACCTCTCCTGTCCCTTCCCAGACCCTTTGGCTTCTCATTTCATCTCTAAAACTCAGTACATCATGTCCTGCCTCTCTTCCTCTCCCCCTCCTCCATCAACTCCTGCTCTTCCTCTGGCCCTTCTGTAGCCACCTCTGCTCCCTCCTTCTCTGCCTTTCCCCTGTTCTCCCCAGACGAGGTTTCTAGACAAGTCTTATCGATGAAAGTCTCATCAATAATGGTTCATCCCTGTTCCTCCAAAGCCATCAAGGACCACATTGACTCTCTGGCTCCTGCTCTGGCCGACTTCTGCAACCACTTCTTTGCCACTGGAGTCTTCCCATCCCCCCTGAAGCACTCCCTTGTGCACCCTCTTCTGAAGAAACCCTCTGGCGACCCACCCTGCCCGGCTAACTATCACCCAATCTCCATCACTCCTTTCTAGGCAAACTCCAGGAAAAGCTGGCCATCTCCCAGCTCAATCTCACTGAATCTGTTGGTTGTCTTCATGATCATCAGCCTGGCTTCAGAGCTGCCAGAAGCACGAAACTGCTCTCCTGAACATTCGTGAAGACCTGCTCTCCAACCTGATTCCAACACCCCCTGTGTCCTCATCTTACATGATCTCTCCTCTGCCTTTGAAACAGTCAACCATGCCATCCTGCTCAACCGTCTCCATGATAACCTGGGTATCACCGGCCAGGCCCTGGCGTGGTTGGCTTCTTTCCTCTCTGATCAACCCTCCCAGGTCCAACTTGGGTCCTTCCTCTCCTCTATCTCTACCTGTGGTGTTCCCCAGGGGTCTAACCTCTCTCCCTAGCTGTTCAATCAATACCTGGCACTTCTTGCCCACCACATTGCAGCCCTCTGCCCCAACTTCCAGTGCTATGCGGATGACACTCAGCTCATTTTCAGGCTACCTTCAGCCACCTCTTCTCCTTCACTCATCTCTGACTGTCTGTCTGCTATCCAGAGTGGTGTTCTGCCAATGATCTCTGCCTTAATGCCAGTAAGAATGAGATTCCCCTCATCGGCACACTCGCCCCTTCCATTCCTGCCACTCTGTGGCCGGCCTCTCTTGGCCCTCTTCCTGCTCCCACCTGTGAGGCTAAAAACCTTGTGGTTATCTTCGACTCCACACTCTCCTTCTCTCCTCACATCTCTGACATCTCTAAGAAGTCACACTACCAGCTGCACCTCCTCAGAGGTATTCTTCCTTTCCTCTCCTTCCCCCAGAAGCTCACTGTCTTCAGAGCTCTGGTTCTCTCTAGACTGGACTATTACAACAGCATCTTTCTAAATCTGCCTGCTTCTACTCTCTGCCCCCTCAACTCATCCAGAACAGGACTACGGGACTTGTCCTTGGCCTCAAGCCAAGGGATTGTTTCTCTCCAAGACTGAAATCTCTGCACTCACTCCCAGTGGCTGCGAGGATTAAGTTCAAGAATCTCTACATTGCCCGCAAGGCCTTCTTGGGCCTTGGGCCTCAATACCTTCAACTCTCTCTTCCGAAATAACTTCCTTCTCGAGCTCTTCGCTCATCTGCCTCAAACTCCCTTAAGGTCAGTCGCTTCTCCAAGCAACGAGTTTGTGGTAGATCTCTCTCTTCGGCTGGGGCCTCCCTGCTTCCCTGAAACTTGAGGAGTACCATCTCCGGTTCCTGAAGCACCTTAAAACCTTCCTCTTTGCTTCTGCTTTCTCTCCCCCTCTCCCTTGCTGAATTCCTGTCTGAAACTGCACTGGTTAGCTGGCCACCCTTCTGATTTTGGGCCCAGACCCCTCCAGTTGCAAACCTACACTGCCTCCTTGCCAACCCCCGCACCGGTGACTGGTTTTTTTTTCTGTATCCCTACAGTCCCCCTACCAGCACTTATGTCTGCACTTACCTTGCACTTGCCATCAGCTAGCCATATTCTTTATTTATCTCATTTATTCTAGTATCCCATGTACTGCACTTTCACCTCCCCCTTCCCCAACGCACTTTTCCCCTTCCCCCTTCCCATGCACTTGCGCAATCTGAATGACACCTGGCCTAGTAAGATTGTTGTCTGTCTTCCCTCTGTTCCCCCTCCCTTGCCTTGTCGTGCTTTGAAACACTTGTGTATAGGCGCGTTATAAATGCCATATCATATATAATAATAGTGAAATTTAGATATTTTGCACCACAAAGTTATTTGCCACTTGGCTTACTTTTGGCAACTAATTCTAAAGTCAATTCCATGGTGCCTCCAAGTATCAAAGACGGATGATGCTTCTTGCAATGTCCTTTTCTGTGATGTCACTTCTGTTGGTGCAAGCCATATGCAAATTGGGAGGTTTGCATGTATTTTGCCCCAGAGTGCCTGGACAGAGCTCTAATAGATGAGTTTCCTGCATCTGTAATGATTCAAGTTGTATTTTTTGTTGTTGTGTTAAAATGCCATCTGCTACTAATGTTACCAGAAAAGTAGAATGGGGTAGGGTTGAGCAGCTTGGGGGCATGAATGAGACTGTATGGAATAGGGCGCACTGCATTTGGGGTCAAAGCAGTACTTTTTTCATGCCCCCCCTCTCTTACACTGCTTGATACTCCCCTGTCCCTCTACCTGGGCTACTCTCTGCAGAGCTGCCTGTGGCCAACCCGCACGGCGCACACACACAGGGCCTCAATGCTGCCGCTGGGTCTGGCTACGGACATGGCAAATGCAGTGAGAATGCACCATAAAGGTGCACACAGAACAGCGGGTGATGGTCAGCAGTCGGAGTCCAGGGTGTGCCATTGCTACTGCATGCATACTCCAAGTGAAAATGCAAGCCCAGCCCCCTGCCCTGCCTGAAGGAGGGAGGGCACAGTGAAAAAAGACCCCAATTTGAATTTCAACAATCGTGCCGGCCCGGATGTCAATTGTTGATATTCAAATTGTGGTCTTGGCGGATAGTTCGACCCTGACAAGGGTTTCCTGGCCGAGCCCCCAACTTTGCTGAGGGAAGCAGGGGGCACGGTGATCTAATCTGTTGTCCTCCTTTCTCCAACCGTCACTTGCACGTTAGCAGTCGTTTTGCTCAGCCGGTTTTTTTTCTTCTGGCCTAAAAGGGACACACTGCCCTCAAAACATCAGAGTGGCTCCATCTCTGCAGAAGACGCTCCTTTAAAGCATCATATCTTGTCGCTGGTTGATGGCTGTTCTAGCGCACGCGCTCACACACACTGTGCTCCTCTAGTTCACATGCCCGCCTGGATATTCTCAGTGCTCTTGCTACATTTGCACTATAAAATGTCCACACAAAGACACTGCTGAGAAAGGGACCCACAGCCCCAGTAGCGATCTGCACAGACCTTCCAGAAAAGCACTCGCAGCCGGATGTGAGATGCACAAAAAGGCATTGTGTACCATGGGTATTAATGGCACACTTGTGAAAGGCCCCCTACAGCAGATGCCATTGGGACCCAATATGGACACTGTGTCATTTCAAAGTGCATAAAATGGCAGGTGTCCATTAGCAGCCAATGACAACAGGCAACATCGGAACACATTGCCCATGAAGGCCCGAAACCAGGAGTGAACTTAACTGGCGCTGTGTGTGTGCTGGGCGATATATCAAGTTTTGGAGAAATACCGATATAAATGTTCAATATTGATATCAGTAATATCAAGATACATACATATATACAACAGAATTGCTTGCTGTATAAAAGAATAGTTTTTACCTCCCCCGGGCCACTTAGGGCTACTTTGCCCACGTCAATTTGGGAAAAGCATACACATTGCCTTTATAAGCAGCCCCCTACTTTTGTCTGTGGCCCGCTCTGTGTCCCCACTAAATTGTATTCCTGGAGACCCCGCGCCAAACGTCCTGCTCTGGAAAGGTGGGGGTGCCTTCACGTCCAGCCTAGCACAAGGCTGACATCTAGTGGCCAATTGTAGGTATGTCACCCTAAGAATTTCCAACAGCACAAATCCCTAAATTAAAGGACTCTGTTATATATATAAGGGCTACACATGCTTGAAAATAACCCCTTTTAAATCCTGATACTATTTAAATATACATGTGGTGTTCAACATATTCCCAGGTAATCCTCTATCTTATTGCCTGCGACAGAGAGTTTGTTTTTGTGAAAATGGGCCAAATGTCCCCCATTGTGAGAAGGCACAGTTACTAGCTGTTGAAGAGTCCCACATGGAGAGGGTCCAATTCACAAAGATTTGCAACAAACCAATTAGAAACCTATGAGATTTGCCCCTTTTTCTTTCTACCTGATTCACAAAGCCTAGAACTGTGGAAAATCTGCTGTATCCTTTGAGATGCTCATTTGCACTGGAGCAAATCAGGAGGTGCCGGGAGCATCGCTGCTGGGAGCATCGGTGCCTGGAGCATCGGGGCCTGGAGCATCGGCGCCTGGAGTATCTTTGAGATGCGATGATGTACAACCACGATTTAGAGAGATTTGCACTGGAGCAAATGGATGTGTCTGGAGCATCGTTGAGATGGGATGAGCTGTTGCCGCCCTGCAACATCGGGTAGGCACCCTGTATTTGCCCATTGATTGACTATTGCATCTGTGTGCTGCTGCCGCCCTGCAACATGGGGTAGGCACCTTGTATTTGCCCACTGATTGACTTCTGTATCCAGCACTTACTGTAACCGTATTCTTAAGCTAAAAGCGCCTACATACCTCCGGGTTTTGTGCGCTATACACGTCTCAAAATAAAATAAAATAGATGATGTGCAATCCCGATTCAGAAAGATTTGCACTGGAGCAAATTAGGAGGTGCTTGGAGCATTGCTGCCTGGAGCATCCTTGAGATGCAATGATGTGCAATTACGATTCAGATAGATTTGCAGTGGGGCAACACACACGAAAGTTGCCAAAACATTTTAGAGTGGCTCACTTGATTTTTAAAGAGGCACCCAGGACGGGTCAAGTTTGCTAATGTTTCTCCTCGGTCTAGTCAACAAATAGGGGCCGTCTCCCTTCTTGTGGTGCGCTTCCCGCCTGTCCGGCCGCCGAGAGCTGTCTCTCTGGGGCTCTGCTCTTTTCCCTGGGCAGTCTGCGTGAGGGGGGACCGCAGTCCTATTGCCGATGCTGGGCCTGTGATGGTGAGCGCTTCACTATTAAGGTGTGGGGACCTGCACCGCTTTTTTTTCCTTATGTCTCCTTATTTTTTTCTTCTCCCGGGTGCCCACGTGTACTCCAGGTGTGGTGGCTTCTGAGCTCCCACTATGCCCGACACGCCAGACCCCCAGCCCACCGATGCTCAGTAGCCACCAAAGCCGAGAGAGAGTCTCTGGTCGCCTCTGCGATCCCCGGTCGGGTCGCGCTGTCTCCTCTGCTTTTCAGCAAAGTCTGGGGAGACGGAGCCCTCCCCACCTCCGGCAACTGCAGGATCGCCACTGCCCGGGGTCCATAGGGCTGCTTCTATCCTCCGGATCCTCGTCTCCGGCTCGAGTATGGGTGGACTCCTGTCTGCAGCACCCTCCAGGCCTTAGATGCCCAAAGACGGTGCAGGACAAATCACTCTCTGCTGTGGCGAGAACGAAACCAGGAGGCCCTACGGCAAGGCACGGAGCAGCGTCTTCACACGTCCATCCTGCTACGCGCCCCCTAGTGGCCTCTGCATATCATTTTAAACATGTGTTCCGCATCACGTTGATCTCTGAGGGCTCTTGACGCAATGGGCCAGTTCTTATATTGCTGGTTGCGTTTCCTGATTGTAGTCCTGCCCTCCTCCCCTCCACCGCCCCCCGCCCCCCCCCGATCTCGTTCAGCTTCCCGAGGGCTGTTCGTACGGAGATTCTTGCTTCCGCCGCCTCTAGACTGTACACATGCCTGGGTTTGAAATCCCTGTCACCATCCTTGGATTTATTCTGAACAGAATCAGCCAGAAGCCAAGTATATTCCAGGTCACCAGTATTGGTTTTTAAATGATTACTAAAATCTATTCACCTCCTGGGAAACCTGGGTCACAACATATATTACCCGATACAGTGGTTCCAATCTTTCCAGCAACCGGTGATCACTGTTTCCCATAGGGATCACCCCTTCCCATAGAGATCACCCTAAAGGATTCTACCTGTGGCCACATATTGAGGGACACAGAGCAATAATCTAAACAAGCTTTCTGTTCACCCCTTTCCCATGCAGAGTTACCAGGGATGTCTCCTTTATTCTGGCCATTTAGCATAAGTAGGCTTCCATCATTTGCCTCGCTCAACCATCATCGAGTATGATTTTAGAGGGCAGTATCGCTCATTGGAATCCCCTGATCATCAAGGCATTTTATATTTAAGTCCCCGCACATAATAATGTATGGATTATTCAAAGTAGTGTAGCTGTCATCAAGCCGCCCCATTACCCGTTTGACAAATGCTTCTTCATCAAGTTGAATATTGCAATCGAGTCTACAACTCCCTGCTCTCCTTTTTTCTGTCTCTCTATAATCAACATTGTTTATTAAGGTTTGGATTTGCCACTTGTTCACTAGCAACCCGTGTCCAACTTTTATGAAAGTTGGAAGACCCGAATACAATCTACCTAAGAGTCCTTTCTTTGCTGGATTCAGGTAACATGTAAACCCCTCACACAGCGGCTTAGCCCTTAGCCATGTCTCCTGGATGCATAAGATGTCATATGCCCCAAGGCCTGCGTTTTTGTCATTAAAGAGGTGGAAAAACCCATGGGTGTTACAGAAGCCTATCTGTAGGGTGTTCCCTTTCTCAGTAGCCTGGCATTCATTTTTTTGTAGGGGCTGCCAGCACACCCGCCAACCACGACCAATCTTGCTCCCGTGGAACCAAGCTCCTTTTTTTGTTGACCATCTCCAACACACCCGATTGGGCTTGTGAGCAGTCAATCACCACCCTTAATGGTCTAAACTGCGCTACTTCACTCCTGGTTGGCATAACTCCTACAATTGTTTTGAGCATGTGTGGTTGTTGGGTTGTATCTGAACCCACTCGACCTTTAACAACTTCTTGAGGTCTCCGCTCACCACCATTATCTTTGCTTAGTTCAAAACCCAGAGGTATAAAATCGCTTGCTGCTTCCATCAGAGCAGTCTTTATCGGTGCCAACCTCAGATGAGAAATCACCCATTCCAGATGGCGCTCGTTCGCGAATTGAACCACCCGTATACCATCTGAGTTTATACATCCGAGCTTTGGGAGATGGTGTATCAATTTCAGCACATTTCTATGGTTAAGGATCAAGTTGTCATCCACACAGAGCCGTCTCTCTAGGGTAGTGGTGTTCCCTCCATGCCGTCTCCACACTTCCTCTCCGCCTGGAATTATACATATAGTGCCCTCTTTGGCTTAAGGTTGATCCTCGAATGATAGCGGGCTTCCAAGTTGACTCTCTTTCGTTTTTCTTCTAGAGTCATAAAGGGCAGGCTCTGAGCCCCGTTATGATCCACACGCCTCGATGGTGCAGCTGCCTCCGTTACGTAGATTATACTTTTCTCCGAGCCTGGGGATACCAATCCCCTCATTAGCCTCTCTTCAGCCTCAGCATCTCCCTCTGGTACAGATATAATGTCCGAAGGAGCACTTAAGCCTAGATCTTCCTCCATTTGCAGCTTGGGTGTCTCAAACCCCTCTACCACAAGAGCAGCTTCAGTCACAGAATCCCATTGTGTATTCACCTTTTATGTCGTCAGGCTCTTTTTATGGCCGTATTGGGAGGATGGATCCTGCCTCTTAGCTGGTGGTGTGGTTACATTCTGCAGAAATGCTCTTGAACCGTTGGATTGCCAAAATAGACTTGTCCATAAGAGAACTGCCCAAGCAAACATTTCACTCAGGAGAATTGCTCTCGACCAAACTCACTTTCTAACACCACCTCACTAACCCTCCATATTATCTATAGACCATCGGCCCACTACTATCCTTCGATGAAGCCATCTCCCTTCTCCTCGTCAACAACACCAAGCCCTCCTCTAGAACTATCATCATGGGCGCCGGTAACCTAGACCTCAATGACCCTGCAGATGATAATGCCTAGTGCATAACCAACACGATTGAATCATTAGATTCACACCGCGTATCACCTGTCCCACGCACAACAAAGGCTGCATGCTAGACTGGCTGGCAGATATGAACGGAAAGACCAACATCATAGCCAACATCCCCTGCCCCTGGCCCGACCACAACATCATCACCTTCTCCTTTGCTAAATACACCACAATTTAAACCTCTCTTCAACTGGTTTCTGCCACGCTATTAAGAAACACTTGCAACATCACACATGAGAACATGCTCCCACTGTTGTATCCCATCCTAAACTATAAACACGCATGGTAGGACTCTACAACCAAACCCTTCTTACAGCCGATGAGCATTCGCAAACCTAAACTGAAAGTGCACTTGAACTCATGCTACTCTCCAAATCTCAAAGCACTGCATTCCACCAGCGAGCGGCAGAAAGCATATGGAAAACGTCACCGACAGGGGCTAATAAAGACCAATTTACTTCAGTGGCCAAAACATATATACAAACTATCCTCCAAGCAAAAATCCTCACCTACAATGAGCGAATAGCAAAGGTGAACTCAGGCCCAAAATCGCTATTTGCAATCCTATGAGAAATAGAATCCCCCATCATGCCCATAGACAGTTGTATCAAGGACACCATATGGTGTACTAATATCCAAAAAGCACTCCTAGACAAAATCACCCAACTGCAAAACAAAATCATCACTAAACAATCAAAACTACACCTGCCAGATATGTCTGTCCCTACCACACCTCTGCCTGAACCCCTCAACTTATTTGAATTTAGTCCAGTCTCTGTACCCAAAGTCACCAAAATCATCAAATGCATTAAGCCTTTGAGATGCCACCAAGACGTCTGTCCACCCCCTTCATTAAAGACAGCGTGGCACACTTGACCCCATTCATCACGTCGCTCATCAACAACTCCTTTACTCTAGGTACTATCCCGAATAACCTAAAAGATGCTTGGGTGCTCCCTCTCCTAAAAAAAATTACACTGATCCCCAACATCCCTACCAACTACCGCCCCATCATCACCATCTCCTTTCTTCTTAAATATTGGACAGAGCAACATACCTGCCAATACAGAAACATCTCTAGTCTAACAGCCTCCTTCGGCCTACGCCAATCTGGTTTCCATCCAGGACATGGTACAGAGTCAGCACTTCTAGACTTAAAAATACAAATGGATGAGATCATCAACAAGGTGAACCTAGCCATCCTCCTCCTACTTGACCTTTCTGCTGTATTCGATCTAGTAAACCACAAAATATTATGTGAACACCTTTCCTCATCAGCCCACTTCTCCACCAAAGCCATAGCCTGGATTGAGTCCTTCCGAAACATACTGCACAATGAGGGTTTTTTCCAAACTAGCTGCTGCCATCTCAACCCCAGTCCTATATAGCGTGCCTCAAGGCTCCTGTGTCTCACCAACACTCTATAACATCTTTACAAAGCCCCTCTTCGACCTTTTGGACAAACGAGGCATCTCCTACACCAACTATGCGTACGACATGCATATCCTCCTCCCTATCTCTGGCAAATACAACACCAACACCCTTAACAAAATATACCAAATTATCTGAGCATGGATGGCTAAACACGAACTCTGCCTGATGGAACTGCAATTAATAGGGTCAGAAACCAGAATAAACGAACTGGACGGCAACTACAAATCCTCCACTATTGATGGGAACTCCATCCCTGTTCTGAAGGAAGTAAAAACTCTAGGGGTTATCCGGATTCCTCCTTATCACTAACCAGACAAGTAAATGCAACAGCCTCGTCGGCAGCCTCCACCACCAAACTCATTAATGCCGCCAGACCCTTCCTAACCCCTGAAAGCTGTGTCACGCTAGCCAGAGCTCTCATCTTGTCTAGATTAGACTATTGCAATGCACTCTTTGCAGGTTCTGCCACCGGGAACGTCAATAAACTACAAATCATCCAAAATAATACATTAAGACTGGCACTAAATATCCACAAAAAAGAGCACATCTGCTTAGCCAGATGCAAGGCCAGATGGATGCCAGATGGATGCCAGATGGATGCCAGTTCAAATCCCTCTCCATCACTCACAGGTGCTTAACCAACACTGCCCCCAAATATCTAACAAATTCACCAAACATCAATCCAACAGTCCCACCCGATCACCTCTTTCGCACCGCCTCACCATATGAGCATTCAAACAAGAAAAGGCAGGGGGCCGAAGATTATCAGTTGTAGCAGCCAAACAGTGGAATGCCCTCCCTCTGTCCCTTAGAACAGACCCCTCCCACGTGTCCTTTTGAATAAACAGAAAACCTGGCTTCTCTCGCAAGATCGCTAGATCACCCTGTACTGCACCCAGGGATGTCCTGCCAAATGGGTTTCCCCCACGACTACTTCACTTACAAGTTCATGTCTGTAAGGTACTGCGCCTAGCTATGACCTGCTGCCAGCACTGTAATTACTGTGTCATGTTTGTACTGTTACCAGCACCCAGATGCCTTCGGGTCTGCTGCGCTTTACAAACGTCAAATAAAATAGATAAAAATAACATTGGGCATTTTTAGGTTTTTTTCTGTGGTTCTAGTAATTGCACAGGCCTAGCCCTGTTCTTAGCCTGGCTACAGCACTTCTATTGATCAAACAGAGCAAATGACTTGAGCAGCGGAGGTTGAGATTCAGTTTGGAATTGCTCAACTTGGCATTATTTATAACAATACCCTCTCCCCGAGCATTTAGTCCATCGCCTTAAACCGCTAGTTGACCCTCTTGTTCTTTATTAGCCATCTCATGCCTAGGAGTGTTATCCAAAGGAATTATCTGGTGGGGGCCTCCCTGCTCTCTGGTCTAGGGGAGTCTGCTGCTGATCTCCAACCACTGCTCACTGATCTAATTGGCTGGATTGGCAGCCATCATCCGTACTTCCATTCTCAAAGCCTTTCGACGGCTGATTTCTCACATGTCCACTGCCCCCCCCACTTCATTTTAGGGTCGTACCAACTGGAATTTCCTTTTTTAAATTGGGTGCGCATCCATTTGCAATCCGCCAGCAGCGCCTCCATTATGATGATCTTATCCGTTGTTTCTCTTCTTGCCATATCCCATAATCTATTTTGCCGTAGGGCAGATGTTTCCGCCTCTTTGTCTAGTCTTGACTGGATTGTGAAGGTAAACAATTCCAAAAATATCATCTTGGAGTGTACCATTGCTAGTAGCGTAGCTTGATCTTTGGGTGTGTCACTTAGGGTTTTGTAAAGTTTTGAAAAGGGGGCCAGGGATATCGATAATGCTGCCATTATAGTAATTTGCAGGTGCGCCGCCGCCACCACTGATAAACAGGACTCTTGCACCTGCCTATTTGGACGGAGGATAGAGTCACTTGCCGACGCCTCTGAGGTCAGTGAAGAAGATGGTTGATCATCACGTCGGGTCTGGCCAGGTTGACCCTCTAGTGTCGCAGCTGACGTCACCGGCAGACAGGAACACCGGGTTTGATGTTCGAAGCCAGGTCCAGCCCATTGATTCAAGCAGTTACCCTTGTCCATAGTGGATTGTGAACATTCCACCCCACCCATCTCCTTATCCTCCTCCACGTGAACATACTCAACGGATTCGAGTCTCCTTCTATTATTTCCTCCCGTTTTAATTGTGCTTCCTGTGTTTAATGGCAGCGAGACGATCCTTTATATCAGCGATATCCTGATTTAATTGATCCACCTGTAAAGTTTGTGGATCCATGAGGGGGGAGAGTGTTAACTGGAGCTCCCGGGACCCGATATTGGGCAATGATGCAATATCAGGGGTTAATACAAAATCTGAGTTCCTCAAGGGAATTGGCGTGCTTGAAGCCGAGTGCAGGTGATGCGTAGACAGGTATCCTCCGGTCAGCTCACTAGCCTTGCTCGGTATCCGATTGCATTCCCAGAGTTTTGCTCTGACGGCAGTACCTGCATTTCAACATCCCATGGGTCTAGTCCTTCAGGTATAGAATCCACAGTCACCAAATGGCTTTGATTAGCCGGCAGCGAGTCTTTCATCTCGGCAGTTCAAGCCGCATCAGTGTCCACGCCGAGTGTTCCAACGAGCTCCTGCTCCCCATCTAACTGCGAGGTAGTTAACATCTTTTGGACCCACACCTTCATGCCGATCCAGTGAAAAAAGTACAATTTAAGAGGGCAGTCTCACCTCGATTGTACTCAATGAAGACTGCTTCCAACAGTCTTAGTTGTAGTCTGGTGCTCTCCATAGGCTACGATGTGGAAAGGTCACACATAGTTAGAGCCACACCCTCCATCACTCTGAAGGGGCTCCTCAGCAACACAACAATACTCAGCCAAGCACTTCGCCATGCTCTGCTCCAGGCTAGGCCGTTGTAGTGTAGCGGCTCCTCGAGTAATTCCCAGTGAAGAAAGACTCCCGATACAGGACACCACACCAACGGCAACACCGAGTGCAACAATACTCAGCCAAGCACTCCGCTACCCAATATACACGGGTAGCCGACTACAAGTTCTGATACCCTCAGGTGGAAATAGCTCCACAGAGACAACTATTGTAATACAGAAGTCAAAAAAGATGGTTGTGATGCACGACAGAGACATTGCTAGGGGGTGTTGAGGGGGCTATAGCCCTGAGTCTTTTGGCTGTAGCCCCGGATAGAAGCTCAGGGGCTACAACCAAAAGGCTAGCTAGCCTCGAGTCCCAACAGTGCTGACATTAGTGAAGCCCAAATCTTTTCCAGACCTAGCAACACTCCCAATGCATGGACTGCCTGTGTCAGTAAGAACAGGCAACATGTCTACATTTCAAGGGGGAGAAATAGAACGCAGCGTAAAGACCCTTAACATCCAGCACCAGTGGATCCCCCCAAGCTGGCAGCAAGCCGATAACAATGGAACAAAACGAGAACCCGGAGATGGACCATTTCTAGTTCCTGTGGGAATATCAACGATGCATCACCCGCTAGCCTCACCATGAGGAGGGCACCTCAAACCACCATCCCTACTGTGCCCGGGTGGGCACCATGTGAAGATGTCCATAAAAGTACTATGTGCCGTGCAGAATTCAACAATGCAGAGAGCCAGTTCCGAGAGTGGGGAAGTGATGCTCAGAAAAAATTCCAGGCCCGAAGGCAAATTTCAGCTGCCGGTTCAGCCATTTCCATTCACCACCACCACCAAAGAGGTCCGCATGGTCACCGCACTGCGGGGGCTGTCACAAGTCACCAGGAACCAAAACACTTAAGGTGATGGGCAAACATCCCTCTGGAAGAAGGCCATGAGGCAGGTAGGGGAAGGGGGAGAAGAGCAGAACGAGGTGGGACTGCAGTAAAGCGAAGAACCCAAAGACAAAGGGGAACTCAAAGCCCCCCAAGCTGGAGGACCCGGCCGACTCAGTGATCCAGGTGAATCTGTGAAATGCATGCACCCCAGTAAGAGTCGGAGACAACCACCAGGCAAGTTCAAATACTTCATTTTGGGGTGACCTCAGTGTTTTAATGGCTGCGGTCCTACCCGGCCCTCAGTACCCGCACTTCATATGTTTGAGCATAGCAGTGCCTGCACTTCTCAACACCGGACAGAGAGTACCGGTACTCAACTATATTGTGAGGTGAACATTAAAACTTTTCATTTCACTTTATTGCAATTTAAGGACAAAGCTACTGCAGCCTTTGCTGGGGAAAGCAGCACCCTCTAAGTCCTCCTCTCTCCACCACCCGCAGTAGGGATGTAACGGTATTACGGTATACCGTTAAAGATACCGTGAACCACTTAATTGAACAATAATAACCGTCACATTGTTTATACCGGTATACCGTTAAGTGGGCTTTTCAATCTGATTTGGAAAGGCTGCAGCAAGCAAGTGCTGCACAGTCTTGGTCTTGCACTGTTGGATGTGCCGTCTGCTAAGTAGTTTCAGTTTGAGCAGTTTTTAATGCCATTCCATAAACCGCACGTGCCTGACACAAGCAATACGTTAGCAATAGGAAGAATAAATACAGTGCCAAGAAGGAAGAGGGTTTTTTTATGTACATTTTTTTTTAAAGCGCTCATACAGCCTGCGGGCATCGAGGCGCTGTTAAAGAAATTGGTTTTGTTTATTTAGTTGCGTAATTGTTTTTGTCTTCGTTGCGTATTTATAACGCACGTAAGCACCCAGAGTTTTCTAAGCGCGGACCCAGGGATCAAACCTGTGTTGCTTCGTGTCGTCTTGCTTCCAAGGCACGCACGTTGCCGCTGAGCTATCCTCCCGGGACTTTGGGTCGGTGGCTTTGGGGTTTATATATTTATAATGGATAATGTTTTCTAAACATATGACAATGGGGGATTTGCCTGGTTCTTTCATTGAATTTACATATAATAAGTCACACTGCGAAATGTAATCATCTCTGTGCGTATTCCCTGCTGCCATACCAAAGGGTAACATGTCTGTGATTACTGAACACCTTTTGGCCCGGAAGTAAACTAAAGGCTGTAACATAAAGAGAGAGTGTGTGTGCATGTGTGTGTATGCGCACAAGCGAATACTACCATCAGACTCCATTGATCTGTGGCATGCAGATTATCAAGATGGCAACATGTTCATCTTCACCAGTAGCCAGTGGGGGGAGCTAAAAGCCTAAAGGACCATTTAAGAAAAGCTATTCAGTTTGCTTTTCCAGTTGCAGCAGCCCCCCCCCCTTTCCACACGTGTTTGTGTTTGGTGGAAGCAAGGGGTGGCATTTCAGTGGAAAGTATGTTGAAAAGCCCAATTCTGGCCCTGGGTGCCTGGTTTTGTTTGTGATGATAAACCTGACAATTTATGACCTTTTAGAAAATATTTGTTAAGATTAGTTAACTCCACCTGCTATACCGCGATAACCATGATATACCGTCATTTGGCAAGAAGGTTATTGTACCGTCATAAAACGAATACCGTGACACCCCTAACCCGCAGTGCCCATAATGTCCACACACTGCAGAACAAAAGGAGAGACAAACATGCATCTGCTGTGCTCTCAGCACCCCAGGACACTGCTTCACTGAGTGGGCTTCACCTGTTACCATTGGTGTCCTTTGATGGATGAGGGATTGATTTGGAAAGCCTGGGAAATTACTTTTTTTAGTTGTGTCTTTGTTATTAACAATGCCAATTCTAATATGTACATTTTTGAGTCATTGGAGTTGTGATGGAACGGATACCGTATTTAAGCAATATGACCCGAGTGGAGGGGGCATTACCGACTCAGGTAATGCCCATTACCTGAATCAGTAATGCCCCTGCTGCGAGGGTCATGTTGCTTTTAGTAACCCGGCCCGGAAGATCTGCATGACCGGGGCACTAAAAGCATTTTTTTTCTGACCTGAGACGTTTCAGGACAAAAAAATAAAGAAAATTGTCGCCGGGAAAGGGAAACCCGAGTCCGTTTTCCCTTTCCATGGCGGCCATCGGGATAGGAGGCACTGGGAACACTTCTGTTCCCCGCGCGTCCGCTCCCAAAAAAAAAGACAAGAAGGTAAGTGGGGTTGGGGTTGGGAGGGTGTAAAGGAGGGAGGGGGAAACAATTTATCTGGGTCCCCGGCGGGGGATGATGGAAGCTTCCAGCCGTGTGGAGGCTCGGAGCGGGGATGGCCCCACATGGCTGGAGGCTGCCATCATCCCCCACCAGTGACAAAGCAGGCTGCCATCATCCCCCACCAGTGTCCCCGCTTCGAGCCTTCTCATTGGCTGAGGGGCTGCCAGCCACCCGCCGGTACAATGGCTGTGGAATCCCGGCCGAGGGATTCCCGGCCGGGTAATGCCTCGGTGAGGGCCAATCAGAATGGTTCTCTCATTCTGATTGCACCCTCGCCGGTTACTAATACTTATTATGCAATGAAAGCGAGCAATAATGAAACTCTCCTTCTAAAGTTTAATTTACAGCCATGATATCTGCTAATTTGATACGCAAAAGAGAAAGTCCCATTTAAAATAGATATTCTAACTTTCTTAACACAATGCATAACAATGAACTGGAAGTTTGTGTGACAGGATCTCAGATACACTGCTTTACCAAAGTGTGTGCTCCTTGGCACATACTTTAATCTCACTGGGCATTGCCTGCAAAAGACAGGGTGTGCCAGGTTCCACGCTACAACGGCCGGCGCCATAAGCACAGTGCCGGATTGTATCTTAATGAGTACCTGTGCTTCTTTTTTTTCTCCATTTAAAGCACTGGGTGACCTGGAAACCCCTTTAACAGCAGTGTGTTGCCCGTTTAAGAGAATGAGTCATGAAGGGGCTCTGGGTCCACGTGAGGGCAGTGCAGCCAGAGACCCGGAGAGTGTATCTCGTGTCACTGTCTTATTGTGTGCTGGGTGAACCGCATGATCACAGCTGTTCACTAAGCCTTGGCCCGTGTGCCCACAGTGCCCACAGCGCCATGGGTTGAGCGTGCTCGGTGTCCCCGGTGCTTGGACCTGGATTAGGGTGACCAGATTTCCAAAACGAAAAACCCAGACGTCCAACAACATAAAAGAGGGACTACTCCATCGCAGCCCACCAATTATCGCCCCTCCCCCAACACGCCCCCACAACCACCACCCAATCATATTTCCAGCACTTCGCCTTTTTATAAACTGTACATGATCTCATTTGTGCGGTTTTGTCTGTGAATGTTGGCATGTTCACTCAAAACAAGAGTTTTCTCTATTTGATATCACATGTCTTGGCTGTACAGCCATTTCCAAGTCAGTCACTGTAGCACAGTCACTAAGTGCTGTGACGCCTACCTGAAAGGTAGGGGGGTCGAATCAATCCTCCAGCTCCAATATTCTGAACGTGTTGTCAAAAATAATTACAATTGTAATTATCATAGCCGCCCAACGCGGTTTCTAAAATAAAAAAAATCCAGACCGGACGGAGGGTGATTTCCCCGGACTGTCCCAGGGAAAACCAGGACGTCTGGTCACCCTAATTGGGTGACGCTGACCATTGTAGGGTGCTGCATCGGTTCCATGTAATAATGTCGCCACAAAAATCTCGCCATGCAAAAATATCGCCGAAAAATTGCTGTTTTTTGTGGCAACATTATTGCATGGAACATGCGGGGGACACCCGCGCAACCACCAATTTTTTATTTTTTTCCCCTGTCCCCATATATATGGTCACCCATATAATATCGCCACAACCTTTTCCCGGCGATAAAATTTACGGCGACCATCTATATGGGGATAATATTACCTGATACCGCTGCATCCCACTGTTGGTAGCTGTGTGATCGCAGCGAAGCTGACCTGCTGGGAGCAGCGATTGCAAGGGAAATTATCATAATACGGCTGGCGCCAAAGCCTGAGGCAATGTGACTGTGCATGAATACGGGGGTTTCCCGCGCTTGGCGTCACTTCACTAGTGTGTGGACACTCCTTATTCTGGCAGTGCAGCGCGCCACTGTCTGCCACGGCCCGCGTTATCCTCCAGTGCAGGCGTTCCCGCCCTTTGCAAAGTACAACTGTGGGTCTCCTGGGAGGCAGACTACTCTCCACGGGCCCTCGCGACCCCCCACCCCCCATATCTCATGCCTGCATTACAAGCTTCAGTGGCTGGAATAAATCGGAAGGCGCTGCTGTGTGAAATCAAATTACTTCTCTTTTTCTGCCGTTTCTGTTTTCTGACGGCCGTGATCCCTTTCGCTCGCCGGTGCACTTACTGGGGAACTCTATCTGTGTAAAGCAGGGGTGGGACCTAAGAAAGTGAAAACAGGTGACGTGGGCCAAATTCAGAAAAACAAAGTGGCCAGGGGTAGCAGCTGCAACCCCAACGTCACCCTTTGCTCAGCATATAACATGCCCTACCACCACTTCATGCAGCCAGTCAGAATTCAGAAGGAAGCCGTAGCCACTGTGGCCACTGTGGCCACTGTGGCTCTGGCACATGTGGTCTAAGGAAACAAAAAAAAGAGTAAAACCGGTTACATGCAGTGCTCACCACCAACCCAATGACCAAAAAAAGAACACTTTTTTAAAAAATGGTGGAAAGAAAAAGCTGTTTTGGCATGGGACATGCGCGTTCATGCATATCCCATCCTACCATGGCCCCCGCCACACATGCTCAGCGTGACGGTCCCAGGCTCAGGGTCAGTGGGAGTGGCTGACCCAGGAAATAAACCCCCTGGATGCGGGCTCTCTACCCCTTTCCAGAGAGTGCGCTTCCAAGTTGTTTGAATCCTGTCGCAGGAACGAAACAAGATCAGGATTATACAAGGTAAGGTGGGCCGCTCTGGGGTTATTTTCGGAGTTGGTGGGGGCCCCTGGGATTGTTTTTGGAGAAGGTGGGGGGAGCCCTGGGGTTGTTTTTACCGCAGGTGGGGGAGCCCTGGGGTTATTTTTGGAGCTGGTGGGGTGGCCGTGGGTTGTTTTTGGAGCGGGTGGGGGAGCCCCTGGGTTGTTTTTTCAGCCAGTGGAGAGCATTGGGGTTATTTTTGGAGCGGGTGGGTGGCCCTTGGGTTGTTTTTGGAGTGTCTGAAGACCATCACACCAACATAGTTACTGAAAAGAAGGAAGAATGTCTATGCATTGCCTGGTCAACTACGCTATGAGGTAAAATACAGCCCTTTTGTCCCAAACTATGCACTTATAATGAATTGAAACTATGTAGACTGACAACTAAGTAACAGGGAACTTGCTTGTCCTCGCTCGGCCCGCTCTGTAGCATTTATCAGAGACAAAGACATAGCACTGTATTGTCGACAGCTTCACACGGAATAGCCCAAGACACAAAGAAGCAATTGTTGGTGGGTAGTGATGCACAGTTAAAAGAGCACATCTTTAGGCTCATCTTCTGATCAGCTTTCATTCAAATGTACGTTTCGCCCCAATACCATATTGTATCTGTTTTTATTTAGATTGGAGTAGTCTCTCCACCCCCAAGAGAGTTCACAATAAGATTCCATCGCATTAAGCAATAGAGTCCTGAAGAAAGCCCGCAGGATAGATTATACATTCAAACTGGAATATTCTCAGTTACCCCCGAGCTGGGAACACAAAGGGGTCGACCAATGAAGTGTGCTGATAATGAATACAGTACATTAAATCACCTTAGCTACTAACCGCACTATGGGCCTCATTACAGGTTTGCTGGTCCGGAAACAACGGCAACGGTAAGCTTGCCGGTACCGTTGTTTCTGGACCAGCAAACTACGAGTTCTGCGAGCAGGAGCCTTTCAGCCCGCCAAGTCTGACCTAGCGGGTGGAACAGCACACTCGCAGACCCCGACGGATGCAACAGCACCATGCATGAATAGTGCTTGTGCATCCGTCCTCCCCATTCCCATTGAGTCCAATGGTACTCAAATGGGAATGGGGAGTAATATTTTCCGGTGACCGGGAAGGGGCAATTACCGTGTCCACCGGGGCTGTAATGCCCTGGTAATTGCCCATTCCCGGGCGCCGGAAAATGTATGACTCCGGCGGGAGCCATGCCAGTATTTCCCTGCACGACTATTGCCAACCTCATAATGACCCGCTATATCTCTGTTAACTCTGTTCAATTTCATGAAATTGAAATTGAGCAAGTTAGCAATGTTGCCAGATATATGTTTATGTGTTGTTTTAATGTTGATGTATTATGAATTGTGAATACATTTTGTTTTATCTGTTTTTTTTACTATTATTATTACCCGATCAGACAAGACAGAGAAACTCGTACTCTAGTCCCCCTGTTGACCACTATCCGTACCTTATTGTGTTGAAGGGTGGGTTAGCCTGTACTCACTTGTATGAGTTAAGAGTGGCTGGCACACATGTCGTGATAGGACCTGGAGTCCCCTCACCTCAGGGATAGGACTGGCTCTGGATGTTTCCCTCACAGGTCTCCCACCCCCAGCAGAGAGGGGATCCCATCCATCCCCTCTTTGCATGCTCAGGTCACTGGGCTTGTCACAGCCTGCAGGCTGTGGACATGTTCAGCTCTGTGCTGGAAGTGGGGTTCTCACACTGTGAAAGGGTGCCTGCGGCTATTTTGTTATTTAACCCTGAGAGGGGCTTGTTTTTTCACTATTCCCACTGTTATGCAGTTTTTGGGCAAACTCTCTAACCGGTTCTCCCAGGCCAGTTCTTTGTTCCTTTGTGGGATTTGAACCTTGTTCTTACATTCCTTATAGCAGCTCCATTTGAGCCCTTCCATTCAAGTTCTTTGGCATTGCTCATTTTGAAGGTGATTTTCGTGGTTGCCAAGTGAGTTTCAGCCCTATCGGGCAAACATCCCTACCATGTGATCAACATCCAGATATTTGACCGCTCACCAACATCAAGAGAAGCCAGCAACGAGCAAACCAAAAGTCCTGCCCCGAACTGCCTTAAATGGTAAGTATCTTTCCCTAACGTTTTCTCAACCGCTGCCAAAGTTGCTACTTCTAATGTTCACTACCATTTGCAATATCCCAGCAACTAGATGCCTAGAAACTACAAAGACTGAAGAATCAGAATAGAAGAAAGAAGAAAGAAAGCGTTAGCCGGTAAGATAGCACAGCAAGTAGAGCGCACACTTTGACATCCGTGCAGAGCCACCCGACGCAGAGGGCAGAAAGACAACTGTCTTCATGGGTGATGTGACACAGAAAAGCAGTGGTGAGCCTGGCACCGAGCAACCAACACCGAGATCCGAGAGGAAAGAGGAGCCTGTATTCCTGAGCTACTGCTGACAAGTGTCTTTCCCACCAAAAGAGGCACCGCCGGGGAAAGAAACGCTATGGACCTGCGGAGACGGGCGATATACTTGGCTGTAGATTTCCAGGAGCACAGAAACCGACACAGGTTTGAAAACCAAAGTAAATGTAACAGGCACATGGCCCCATTGAGCCAGAGAGCCAACAATATGAACACTGTACTGAATGGCTGCAATAGACCTCAATACTACGAATAGTCAAGAGAACGTAACATGCACCGGACCCTAGAACCATTAGGGAAAAGGAATACGAACAATGTAATACAAGGCTAGAATAGCTGACAAAGTAAGCCAAGTGAAGAGAGTGAGACCGCCCTCAAAGTTGAAGTACTGCCAAGAGTGTCAAGAAAGCACAGACATACACCCCAGTGTTGAGACAGAGTAAAGGGAAAAAGATTACTATACAACATGGACTGCATAGTGCATAGATCACAGGGACCAGTGTTAATCAAGTAGGCAAGAATCCTAACCTAAAGTGTATACTGAGAAACAAGGCCTTTTACTACAGAGCATATGGACTTTGGAAAGTCCCAACACTGCAAAGGTGGGAAAGAAAGAAGTTGTCCTGGAGGGATTAGAACATTTAAAAATAAGAAACAGTTTTCTTACCAGAGGGAGAGGGAATCCCTTACAGAAGAATTTCAGAGACTGAGAACAAGTCAATTACAATTGGGCCAGGCAGAATTTCAAACCGAGGCTATCGAACAAGCCTCCCTTTTCTTTTGAGTTAGTTATTTTTCTAACGTGGTAGAGCCAGTTAGGTGCTTAGGATTCGGACAGAAGACTTTTTGTTTGGACTCGACAAGCACCACTAGTTTTCTTTCGTTAGGTAGAGAACTTCCCTCATCGCGATAGGACAAGGTAGGAGTTTTCCTTTAATTTAAATAAAACGCTTTTTTAACAATATCACTACGTTGTCCCACTCCTTCTGGTTCACCACAGGACTCACCCACATAGCGGGTCCCACTCAGGATGACATTTTCTGCAACAAAAATATAACTGTCATCTGCTCTCCATTACACCTTCCCTGGGAGTCCCCACCTCTACTCGAAGCAGCAAAATAGCTGCCTACGATGACCAAACCCTGCAAAGAAATGCAAGTCAACACTACTAGAAAGGACATAGCAACAGATGAACCTACAATCACACTGGATGTGAAACTCCAACATTCATAACCGGATTACTTCCACATTGGACAGCATTGCTTCCCACTGAACCATTCAAAAACTCACAAAAGAAGAAACACGCTTAATTCCTTACTCCCAATTTAGTATGCATGGAAAAGGAAAAATTGGAGGGAGATTGGAGGCAAAATAAACTGCAATCTAGCAAATGTGCCCATCTTTAACGGCTATGTCTTTATAGAGCAGAAGCCTTCGAGGCAAAGACACCACACTACTCCAAATACACTGAATCAATGCAACACAGCCGAAGTAAAATAAATAAGATCGTCCAAATTAAAAAACATCACATCCTGCAACACAACTCCTGCTCCAACCCAAAATATCTCCTCAGATTGACATCCATTTCAAGAAAAAGATAAACACAGAAGAACACCTGGTCAATAAAGAACATGCACGTGCATACCCCACAAACAACACCACAGAAGCCTGCCTCAACCTCCACTCCAACCTCTCTAACCTTGTTTTGCCTTCTCTTTGAGGACCTACTCACCATCATTGGTCAAACAACTCAACTGGATAGCTAGAGGATCCATGCCCTCCCAATGATTACTAAACCTTCTTGAAACACCCTGAAACAGTTCCATCAGCACTGTGCAAGCTCCACTGAATTACATCCAGCCTTTGCTCAAAAAGCCCAAAGCAGACTCAGATGACCCAGCTAGCTACCACCCAAACTCAAGCACCCCTTTCATCAGGAGATTTCTGGAAACATTCCGATCTGGTATTTAATCAAAACCAACCACTTCCTAGAGGAGGCACAGCATGGCTTCAGCACAGAATGCGCTCGGCACTCGATCTGGAACACCCTTAAAAACACAGATGAAAACTCAGAAAGGGCTCTCCTGCTACTGGACATCGCTGCTGCATTTGACACAATAACTCACTAGATCCTTCTGGACCTTTTAGAAGAGATTGGAATTAAAGCATTAACTCTATGATGGAACCCTTCATTCCAGCCTCTCCCATTTACCTGAAGAGCACCGCAGGGATCCACGTCTTACACATTCTGTTCAACTTCTACATGGCACCCCTACTAGTTCTCTTCTGAGGATCTGGCATCACCTGTTACAACAACTATCCACCAACAAACGCTCCAGATATTAATATGTGCCTTGGACTCATAGATGCATGGGTGACAGCAAACAGACCAAACCTCAAATGATCTAGAATCTAACAACTTTCAGTATCACCTCCAATCTCTCGGCTTGAACAGATGGGCCTGTGCCCAGTACCAACCAACACAGTGAGGAATCTTGGAACCGCAACGGACCGCACCCTCACCCTCGAACCACTGGTCACAGCAGTTGTCAGAAGCTGCTTTTTCCAACTCTGCACTCTACACTGCATGGTACCCTACTTAAAATTCACCCACAAAACCATGGCTGTGATGTCACTTGTGCTGCCCAGACTAGATTATGCTAACAGGCTCTTTCTTGGTCTCCCAGACTATGCAATGAGGAGACTACAAACAATTTAACAAATAATCCATGGGAACCCATGAATCTACCCACATCTCACTAGGAGATTTGAAGGAGCCCATGGATCACTTAACTCCTTAACTGCTGGGCTATTATGCAAGCCTATCTCCCATGCTTACCTATCCTTTCCATTCTATCTTCATGAATTGCCCATGTGTCCACATTTCGTCGTGATCTACACCGGCTCTCAATTGAAGATTGTATAAGGTTTAAGGTAGCCTGTATCATCTTTAAATGTGTAAATGGTATTGCCCCTCCGTATTTGAGGGATCTGATTCAGCTATTTCAACATGTGAGACAGCTGCGTTCTAGTGATTGTCACCTTTTGGTTCTTCCTCACTCAGTATATAAATCACGGGTTGATAGAAGATTTTCTGTTTTTGGCCCAAAGCTGTGGAATTTCTTGCCACTAGAAATAAGGACCCTTGGATCACTTCTTCGGTTTTGTCGAGCACTGAAGACCCTGTTGTTCAGATAGAGTAGCCCTATATACCTGGGTTCCTGTAAGGATTTAGCTGTCTTCTGGATCAATTGCTGTTTTCATCTGCGCCGCTATACGGTTTAGTCCGTTCTGTGCGCGTTATAAATTTCAAAAAACAAATACAAATATAAATGTGGACATAAACAAGGGAGCTAGTAGGTTTTGCTTGGGATTAAAGTGATTTTAAGTCGTTTTTGGCCAATTGATAATTGTAAGATATTGTTTGGCTTAAGCCCAACGAGTGGTTGTGGGGTTTGGCCTAGAGCTATACAGTAGTGCATAAGGGGCACCACATGTCTTTCGGTGGGCACCCAAAGGCCGGGTCATATCTCCACAAGTTTATCAGATGCTCCCATTCACAAGTATATGAACCTGCAATGTCAATTGTGATCATGTAAACCAATCGCCCTTCACTTAGGGGGCCACCTCGGGGCATTTGGGCCATACTTTGGCTTTCAGCCACATTCTGGAGGTGTTAGCAGGAAAGTAAATGTTATCACGACCCGTCCTTGAGAGCTTTCACAACAATCTCATTTCACTGAAATAGTCTTCTGCTGCTTAGGGGAAGCTGAAACAATTTCACTCTGGGCTCCTATCCAAACAGCCAAGAAATTAAGCTCTCTCTCTCTCTCTCTCTCTCTCTCAATGTTATACACGCTATCCCCTAAGCATACTATGAGCCAGTACTCCACAATAAACGCACCGTCATTAGTCTTTCAAGGGAAAATAAATAAACAAGTTGCACTTTATCTCGGACACTAGACTCTAAGCTTCGGACCGGGATTGGAACCCATGATAACATAACAGGTGTATTTGTAGTGCACACGTTCACCCCCAGAGGGGCACCTTGGAGCTATTGACAGATAACAGATGTGTATTGCTACCCAACTTAATGATACTGTTTTTAATGACCTCAGATGGATGAAGGGCTGAGTGGACCTACTGGGATTCGAACTTCTGACCATGAGGTCAAACACAGGTCCCTCTGGTGGAGGCATTAGTCCACTGTGCCACAGACCCGGTGGATGCTCAGCGTCAGTTGTCCCTGAGCTACCCTCCCGTAAGTAAGGGAGAATGTGTCCTTCAAAAGGTCCACGTGTACGTACATGTTTTTGAGAGCACAGTCAGCCAAAGATATGTTGATATAAAGCCTAGAAGGCGAAGCTCTAGCTCTAATGTATGCTTTAGCAAACCTCTTTGTAAGTACACATTAGACAGGTGCTTTGATTTATGTGCACACAACTCATTTTGAGTGACTGCATGATTAGACCACAGGATACAATGTCACAGACTTTCAATCATCCCTTGCTGGAAGCTTTATAGGCCCTCGACCTTGTGGAATTTGCAAGGTCCACCGCAACTCCCACACTGCACCCCACTCTACACTCTCCATGCACCGCATAAAACTCACAATGCACCCCACAATACACACACTGCACACCACACCAGGTATACCTCACCAAACTCCACTCTCAGTGCACTGCATAATCTTACAATGCACCCCACAATACTGACACTGCACCCCACACCAGGTATACATCACCACACTGCACTATCACTGCACTGCATAGCACTTACAATGCACCCACAATACTCCCACTGCACTCCACACCAGGTACACCTCACCATAATACACTCTCACTCTCATTGCAGCACATCACACAATGCACCCCACAATGCTCACACTGCACCCCATATCACATGCAATTCACCTCACAACAATGACACTGTACACCACATCACTGCATCTGCACCACAGCGTCCACTCACTGCATTTGTCGCATCCCTGGGCACGGCCCATGCATTCCACCGCACACAGCAGAGCACTATATTCCATACAGTGCACACATTTTATCCCACATTTGAGCTCTTTCTGCTCTTTCTTGTAAAGGATTCCTTCCCAAAATCATGTCTGCCATCCAGACCAAAAGGGGTGGATGTAGCTTTGTCCTGCTTGCGCTGTGTCCCCCATCATTTACATCAACATACACTATAGCACCACTTGCACACACACTTCAGACCCTCTGCCAATAAACAAATCCTCATCACAACAAGCATTAGCCAAGCCAATGGGTTTGACTTTTAACATTACAGCGCTTCGAGGCCATACCATGGAAGCAGGTGCTATACAAATGGCATATAACATTTACAAAGACAGACCTATTGGCCTTGTCATTGTTTGTTTTAATTATTGCTTTTCTTCCACACAAGCAAGTAATGCAAGTTCTGAACGATAAAGTAGCGCAAAGATTAAGCCCCCGGCTCAGGTATGAGGTGGCCGGGGAATGGTGCAAAAGGGAAAGCGAGCTTATTATATTCAAAGCAGCAGGATCGGTTCCTTATTTTCACCCCAATCTTTGGAAAGTAAACTGTTTTGCTGGGCACCATTGCCAACAGATGGGATGTTCCTAATGAAATGTGGCAGCACTGCCTCTCTGTGCGGTGAATCTGCACATTATTTCAGAATCTAGGGAGGCAAGCAGGGCATATCAGAGGCGTTGCTAAGGGGGGGGGCTAAGGGGGATATAGCCCCGGGTCTTTTCCAGACCTAGCAACACCCCTGCTGCATATCAGAACATGTCTTCCCCATATGGGCATCGACATTCAACATTGCAAAGCAAATGCACTAAAAACATAGGAGCATTTGGGGGATTGTGACAAATAGAGGGAATATGTCCTTTCTCCCCAGGGGGAGCCTCCCCCTTTGAGGCTAGGGAGGTGAGCCAGCTTCGCAAGACCCCCCTAGGTGCCTGGGCAAGTGGGACCTCGCTGGGAGAGACTTCACCTTAGGTGACAAGGACTCCCGTTGAGGTGAGGAACTCCCTAAGCCATTCTTCATGCTGGCATATGTGGAACACTATAGAAGCCAGGGACTTGGCAGAAACTAAACTAAAATATACCTTTGCAAACACGAAAGAAGCTCTGTCTCTTTAATAAGAAATCTCCATAAAACTGTGACGAGTAGACTGAAGAGAGAGCAACACACGCTGAGGAGAGGTGAAGCCGAAAGAGAGGGAGAGTGTAAGCAGGGGATGCCCACGTTACAGCGTGACATCTGTGAGAGGTGGAGCCGAGGAGAGTCACAGAGCCTGTGACTTTCATAAGTGGCCTGAGCGCGAGAACGAAAAGCTGGAGGCCCAGTGGTTACATGCAGTGAGAAGCTGAGTAGACGGGAATCCAAATCCTGTTGGTGATGTGACCATGGGCCTTTCATGGTGGGCAGAGCACCCGTCCAACAACGCTGAAACCACAACACAGACAAAACAGCAAGACGTCTGCTTACCCTCAGCCATAACTGAAACTGGGCAAAGAGAGAACAAAGATTGGGATGCTGGCAGAGTCGAGAAGACAGAGACGTAGAGCAAACCAAGAGAACCCGAGCCAGTACAAGCCCCGGTGACGTTCCTCTACAGAATCAAAGGAAATGGGCAGAACGGGAGAACTCGGAGGCTGTCGGTGAATCATTATGAAGCAGGAGAAACTCATCCCAGTAAAATTGACAAGACATTGAGTTTAAAGTCAATAAAGTGGAACTGTATTAATGTGGAAAGTGAGTTCTCCAACACCGGGGTAGAAATATCCTGCGAAGACGGGCAAATAGCCCACAAGGCAAGACGTGAAGAGTGGAGATTATCAGGCAGAATTCTTTGAATGGGACGAAAAGCCCAGAGAACCAGAGATACTCTGAGTAAGCCACCCGAGGAGAGGGGGAACCGTAAGAGCCAAGAAGGCATCTCACAGCTAAGAAGCCATATGGTGCCAAACTCAAAAGGGGTATACCAACCTAAATCAGAGAAGAATAAATACACCAAAAAGGGAGTATTGAAGAGCTATCCCAAAACGGGAAGAAAGCCCCAAAGACATTGTGAAAGGGTGGCAAGAATGGATACAGGAAGTGACAAGAGACGACGTAAGAATATCCTACTGCAAGCAAGTTGTGAAGAGAAGAAGAGACATTGCCATGATGCATTTAGGAGAAGGGAGGCATTCTCCTGATCTTAGTTAAGTTGCTTATAATAGTGGAAGGGTCAGTTAGAACTCGTTTTCGGACAATAAACGATTAATTTGAGACCTTCTGATGACTGACGAGGACCTTAGTTATTTACGTAGGCGGGGAGCACCCACATCCTAATAGGGAAAGAGAGGCCGTATCTTTAAAATTTTAATAAACACCAGTAAAAATGTCATAGTGGCAGCGTCCTTATTCTGACCTGCCACATGATGTTCTGAGGGAAAACATAATCCACACAGGTTTTCATGGATGTCCACGACTTAGAATGTAAAGTCTTCACTGCAGAGTGCACACATGTGCTGCCAGGTTTCACTGATATCACAGCGTACTAGTTCCAAATCCTTTACATTTGTCCCGCTGAATGTAAGGGTCGGTTTTGTAAGGACTGCCAGGATGCGGCCATCCCCGAGAAAGAATCTGCCTACACACAGTGCTTTGCAAACAACTTGACCTTATTGGGAAAAGGCATAGAAGGCATGTTCTCTTTGTTGCATTTGGCAACATTTACCTTTCCTCTTTGATACGTATTTCTGGGTTACATGTGATTTTATCGACTGATAAAACAAACAATTAATTTTGAACTGAGAAAAAACATCTAAAAATCTAATAATTAATTTTTTCCTGTTGTTTTAAGGGGGTGTCCCCCTTGTATCCCCCCTTTTTTTTAAAATCCCACCCCTAAAACCACATTTCCTATTCCCAACCACATGTTATCTTTTTTTCTCGATGTTTGGGTTAATTTTAAAATGCATTCTTTGTTTTCTATTCAATAACATCACTGCATACCATGTTTCTGTGCTTGCTTAAGGCCACTTTGTGGTATTACGTTCTTTTTGCTGACAACAATTACTTTGTGTTACTTTACCACAAAGTAATTATATCGAATGTTCATCACATCTTTTAGGCAATTGGGGGGTAAGGGGCAGTTACAAAGGGGGTGTGGGGGATGGGAGAGGAGCACCCCAAATTGAAGAAGAAAAAATGTGATGAACAAATTCGAAATAATTACTACTTGGCAAAGTACCATGAAGTAATTACTGTCGGCAAACGAACATGGAAACCTTGTTGTCCATGAGAGCAAGAGAAATGGTGGTCTTGCTATCCACACAAGTGCAGTGCTCAAATCCAGAGGAACCTACAAGCCCATTCCTTGCATATCTGTTGCCTCTACCCCCCACCCCCCGACTGAATAAGTTGTAAAGGTCAAAAAAGTAGAGGCAGGATAATTTAGAAAGAGGCTGTTGCAATAGTCCAGCCTAGAGAGGACCAGAGCTCTGGAGACAGTGAGCTTCTGGGGGAAGGAGAGGAAAGGAAGAATACCTCTGAGGAGGTGCATCTGATAGTTTGACTTCTTAGAGATGTGAGGAGAGAAGGAGAGGGTGGAGTCGAAGATGACACCAAGGTTCTTAGCCTCACAGGAAGGAGCAGGAAGAGGGCCCCGAGTGGGCGGCCACAGAGAGTGAGAGGAAAGGAGGGAGCGGGTGCCCAGTGAGGAGGATCTCGGTCTTGCGGCCAGACAGTCTGGTATGACAGAAGAAGCAGAGGTGGCTGAGGTGAGCATAAAAGAGAGCTGGGTGTCATCCGCATAACACTGAAAATTGGAGCAGAAAGTAGCGATGTAGTGGGAAAGAGGTGCCAGGTAGTGGTTGAAGAGCCAGGGAGAGAGGTTAGAACCCTGGGGAACACCACAAGCAGAGCAAGAGATAGAAGAGAGGATGCATAAAGTGCAATATGTGTAATTTTGTTCTGGCTTATCGAGAAGTTAAGTGTCCAGATGGAAGGTCTTGGATTTCTAAGCACACAATCAATTGTCTGACGTCATTTGTGGTCTATATGATTCCAAGTACCTGTGGTTTGCAATATAGTGGCTCTACAATAGGCACTGTCAAATTGGGTATTTTACAGCATTATCGAGCCATCAAGAATGCAGGCATTATTAACCCATGACACTTCATTTTTCTGAAAAACATGACAAGAATGTGCAATTTATGAGAATTTTAGGATTAGCACAAATCCCGGAACATTATTCGATTTGACACCTTGAAACCCAAAGGTTTAAATGGAGACAAAGAGCTTTTCGTCTTCCTGAATCAATATCATATTGTTGTGTATTATTTTTTGTGATAATGTTTCTTTTTCTTTTGTGGCATCTACATATAGGATTACTGAGCATATTTGCACTTGCATGCGGCACTTTATTATCTGTTGCTACATATCTATCAATTTGTCTATAGGTGAATTGATTAGGTGCTTGCATCTAGCACTTTATCCCTTTATGATCATCTTCCTATGCGATTTTTGCCCTTGGGTTGTCACTATGGTAATATGATGGATGTTACATTTCATTCTATAGATTTAGAATGATTGAGCATATTTGCACTTGCACGTAGCATCTTAACACATTGTTACATATTTATTTGCTATACTGCGGACTAGTAATTTTACTCACTGTCTTTTGGTATTATTCCTATGAGATAGAGTTGATAATAGCATCATATATACATGATCGTTACTGTTGTAGATATCTATCCTTTGATAGGCTAAATAATCAGTTGTTTGCACATGGCATGTTATTCCTGGATGATACAGTTCCCAGGGGGGGACAAGGGGAACACAAACATCCTGAGTTAGAGGGTATTTCAAATGTGGACGCTGCCCAGTCTGCCCCCTCACAAATAATTTGAAACTATCCCTCTAAAATATATAAACTGTACATGTGCAGAATTCACCAACTGTAACACATCATGGGCTATTTACGGGATACGTTCCCCGTGCAACATGTTATACATAGGAAAAACCAAGAGACAGGTGAAACAACGCATATGCGAACACCGCTCATGCGTCAAGAATCAGATAACCGACAAACCATTGGTAGAACATTTCAAGAAGAAACAGCACACACATCTGGACATCAGCTGGTTCGTTATACAAACAGTGCCCATGAAAAAATGGAGAGGAGACCGAAACCTAGCCCTGAGACGTCCTGAACAACGATGGGTTCAGAAGTTAGACACTGTGAAAAACGTTCTGAACATCAGCATCGCATGGAACCTCTTTATCAGAAATTCAATAAGAAGCATCCATCTGAACTATATGAATTTGGAAAGATAATTAAGCCGTTGAACCCAGGACAGTAATTTGAAGAAATATGACACATTGAGTCTTAAGAACTCTGGAAAATTCAACATCTAGATACAGTGTATTGTCAAAAAACATCTGTCCATTGATCACGATGCATTTGAAGGGTACAGCCTAATGCCCAGTGTGCCTTAACCACACAGTGTGTAACAAAGGGAGACAAATCCAAAAACAGAGATGCATGATATAAATAGTGGCATTGATGAAGAAACAACAATACAGTCAGGTAGGGCTTGGGGTGTTTCTAGCTATTCATAATACACACACAGGGTATTATGGTCAGGTACTGGTTGACATACACTAGCGTACCCTGTTGGGGCCGCGTTAATTTTCCATGTGATGGGTACCGCCGTGCAGTACCTTTTGTGTCCAGTCCGAACAACAGATTATTGAATAAAGGTTGCAGTGACAATGACATGGTGCCCCCTCACATACCGAACATCCAAATGGTTTGCGGAAATGTTATTCAAACGGTCTGTGTGTTTTGCTTTTTCAGCCATATGTTATGCGCTATGCATTGATTATGTTTGATACTCCCCATCTGGTATGTTAAATAAGTTGTCTAACCAAGGAATTCACTGCTGTCCGTTTGGTGTTTAATATACTACGCTGTATGTTGTGTCTTGAACTGCCAAGTAATGCCCCGGCCATCATGCTGAACATGCTTTACGGCCGCTTGATCCACAAACAAATGAAAGTGCGCGTTTTGCTTTTTTGACCATGACCTAAGAATCAAGTTCTTGGTGCAATTAGAGAAGGAGAACAAAATGCAGGCATGAATATCCCCCTTGTTCATGTTGAATGAGAAACTGAATGTAGAGATTTGCCGGGAAAACTCAATTTCCCATGATGCTCACGTAGTGACACTCCCCCCCAGTATCACATGACCATAGGTGACGTGCACGCTCTGCACGGAAAAGACAAAATAACCTGGCCCTAGGCGACCCGTGTTTTTCGGAGCTCGCGCAGGCACAGCCTCAGCACGATCGAGAGAGCAGCAAGCCCCTTCGGCTGACTCCCACCCTGACACAGCCCTCTCCATGCTCCACTCTGCTATATCTGTTACTCTTGATATCCTTGCCCCCGTCATGAGAATCCGCCTGAAGCCCAAAGCCAAATGTAACTCCTGGTATGACTCGGATCTCGCCACCCTAAAATGCAAGTGCAGGGTTGCAGAGAGGAAATGGCGTGCTTCATGTTCATCCTCTGACAAACTGGCCTGCCGCCTGCTCCACAGGCAGTACCGGCTCTCCGTTCTCACCAAGAAGAGAGCCCTTATCCAAGCCCGCATCTCTGCGGCATCTAACAACTCCGCCGAACTCTTTAAAATCTGCAAGGAGCTGGCCAACCCTGCTGCAGTCTCTACCTCTCCTGTCCCCTCCCAGGCCCTCTGCACGGCACTGGCCTCTCACTTCATCTCTAAAACTCAGGACATTCTGTCCTCGCTCTCCTCCTTTCACCTCCCTCCCTCCCTTCCCGGCTCTTCCACTGGCCCTTCTGCAGTCACCCCTCCTCCCTCTTTCTCTGCCTTTCCACTTTTCTCTGCTGACGAGGTTTCCAGACAAGTCCGATCTATGAAAGTCTCGTCTAAACAGGTTCACCCCTGTTCCTCCAAAACTATCAAGGACCACATCGACTCCATGGCTCCTGCCCTGGCTGACTTTTGCAACCACTCCTTCGCCTCTGGAGTCTTCCCTTCCCCCCTCAAGCACTCCCTTGTGCACCCTCTTCTCAAGAAACCCTCTTCCGACCCCTCCTGCCCGGCTAACTATCGCCCTATCTCCATCACTCCCTTCCTGGGCAAGCTCCTGGAGAAACTGGCCATCTCCCAGCTTAACCTCCATGCTGAATCTGTTGGTAGTCTTCATGACCATCAATCTGGTTTCAGAGCTGCCAGAAGCACGGAAACTGCTCTCCTGAACATCCGTGAAGACCTGCTCTTGAACCTCGATTCCAACACTCCGTGTGTTCTCATTCTGCTCGATCTCTCCTCTGCCTTTGACACTGTCAACCATGCCATCCTGCTCAACCGTCTCCGTGAAAACCTTGGTATCACTGGTCAGGCTCTGGCATGGCTGACCTCTTTCCTTTCTAATCGACCCTCCCAGGTCCAACTGGGGTCCTTCCTCTCCGACATCTTTTTCTCCACCTGTGGTGTCCCCCAGGGATCTAATCTCTCTCCCTGGCTGTTCAACCAGTATCTGGCACTCCTTGCCCACCGCATCGCCGCTCTCTGCCCTAATTTCCAGTGCTATGCGGACGATACCCAGCTCATTTTCAGGCTACCCTCAGCCTCCCCCTCTCCTTCCCTCATCTCTGACTGTCGGTCTGCTATCCAGGAATGGTGTGCCGCCAATGACCTCTGCCTTAATGCCAGTAAGACTGAGATTCTACTCATCGGTACACCCACTCCCTCCTTCCCTGCAGCTCTCTGGCCTGCCTCCCTTGGCCCCCTCCCTGCTCCTACCTGCAATGCAAAAAACCTTGGGCTCATCTTCGACTCCACTCTCCTTCTCTCCTCATATTTCTGACGTCGCTAAGAAGTCACACTACCAGCTGCACCTCCTCAGAGGTATTCTTCCCTTTCTCTCCTTCCCCCAGAAGCTCACTGTCTCCGGAACCCTGGTTCTCTCGAAGCTGGATTACTGTAACAGCCTCTATCTTAATCTGCCTGCCTCCACTCTCCGCCCTCTGCAACTCATCCAGAACAGAACTGCGAGACTTGTCCTTGGCCTCAAGCCCAGGGACCGTATCTCTCCAGGACTGAAATCTCTACACTGGCTCCCAGTGGCTGCGAGGATAAAGTTCAAAACCCTCTGCATTGTCCACAAGGCCTTCTGGGGCCTGGGTCCTAAATACCTTCAACTCTCTCTTCCCAAATATCTTCCTTCCCGAGCCCTTCGCTCATCCGCCTCCAACTCCCTCAGGGTCAGCCGCTTCTCGAAGCAACGAGCTGGGGGTAGATCTCTCTCCGCGGCAGGGGCCTCCCTCTGGAACAGCCTTCCTGCCTCCCTGAAACTTGAGGAGAACCATCTCCGGTTCCGGAAGCACCTCAAAACCTTTCTCTTTGCTTCTGCTTTCTCTCTCCCTCTCCCCTGCTGAACAGCTAATATTCTTCACTGAAACTGCACTGATTCTGCAACTGGACCACTCTTAATGGCCTCGGTCCTGGGCCCAGCCACTCTCCACTTGCACTGATGCCCTGGAACCCCTCTGCACTGCGGGACTGTCTCTGTATCCCTACAGCCCCCCCCTTTTCCAGCACTTGTTCTGCACTTACCTTGCACTTGCCACCAGCTGGCCCTATTTATTTATTACTTTACGCCACTTACCTTGTACTGCACTTCCCCCCCTCCCCTTCCCCTTGCACTTTTCCCCCTCCCCCACCCCTGCACTTGCGCGATCTGAATGACACCTGGCCTAGTAGGATCGTTGTCTGTCTCCCCTTGTTCCTCCCCTCCCTGCCTCGTCGCGCCTTGAAACACCTGTGTATAGGCGCGTTACAAATGCCATATCATATCATATCATAAGCAGCTGAGACTTTTGCCACCCACGAGTAAGTGCAATTATTCACGCCGGGGCTGCCCCCCGCCCCCTCTCCACACTCAATGTGATTAGAAAACAAGATCGAACTGAGTGGTTTTAACATGCTCCCTCGCATTTCTTTCCCTACAGGTCGGACAAGGAGGTCTCTCAAGATAGGAGACTTGAGAAACACCTCATGCTGATTAACTGCACCAGTCCGCTCCTCAGCAAATATTAAACCTTCCAGCCTTCTAAAAGAGGTATTTCCAACATGTACACATTTTGAGTGTTGCCAATGTATAGTAAAATGATTAGCTACTCCTTTAGCATGTTTGAGGCTAAAGATATGCCCTATGTTTATTGGACCACACAGGCCACTACAGTCAACTATAATCAACAGAGTGATTTACCCTCTGTTGCTGCGTCGCTCACCATTAAATGTGAGTGATGTGTGCTTTTTAAAACCTAAAGTTGTATATGCTCTATTTGAATGAGCATTTTGTAAAAACCATAGAACCTTGGGCCTAGTTCTAAATAGTGTTTATTTATTTTAACTGTAGAAAGAAGAGAAGTATCACACGGGCTAAAGACTACAGAATCCCTTTAGACAATGAACTCCCCGTCCTGATGAAGGCCCTTCACCACTAAAGAAGAAGACCACGGATGGATGCGGTCTATCTTATGCCACAGGGGCCGAAACGCACTGAGTTGACATGATTATCTAGCAGCTTTATCCACTGCCCATTAATACCCCTGAGAGGAGAGAGGTTAAGAGAACACCTTCAAAAAAACACCAATTCTGAAAGCTGTCAGAAATGTCAGTGATTGACAAGGAAAAATATGTGTTTCAAGTGGCACTTTACCCAACCCATGTTGTGATACATTTTTTACAAATTGTATGTATACAACTAACAGGGTAATTCATAGAATTTCGCAGAAAAGTGTCGCAAGCGGCTGGCGCAGAGTGTCTGCGTGCGATTGTCTGCGCCAGGCACGTGCGCTAAAACCGATTTCCGTGCACAGCGTATTCATGGATTTTAGGCTCCCAAACCAGCCGTGGCGCAGAGTATCGCAGCGACCCTGCAGCAGCGCCAGTAACGCCCCCAAGAACGCCCTCGCGCAAGGAAAAGCCATCAAAATCGCTAAATCATCGCAAAGGGCTGCGCTAACCCTGGACCAGTTTACAGGGCTGCCAAACAAGGAACGCAAAGCGGGTAACGTGCATATCAGGGGTACGCGTGAAGTTATACACGCGATTAGCCAGGGTACGTGTATTACAGGGGTACGCGGGAAGTGTAACACGCGATTGGCCAGGGTACGTGTATTACAGGGGTAGGCGGGAAGTTATACACGCGATTAGCCAGGGTACGTGTATTACAGGGGTACGCGGGAAGTTTAACACGCGATTGGCCAGGGTACGTGTATTACAGGGGTATGCGGGAAGTTTTACATGCGATTAGCCAGGGTACGTGTATTACAGGGGTACGCGGGAAGTTTAACACGCGATTGGCCAGGGTACGTGTATTACAGGGGTAGGCGGGAAGTTTTACACGCGATTAGCCAGGGCACGTGTATCACAGGGGTACGCGGGAATTATCACATGCGATTTGGCTGTGTACGTGTATTACAGGGATGCGATTTGGCCAGGTACGTGTATTACAGGGGTGCGCAGGAATTATCACACGCGATCTGGCTGGGTACGTGTATTACAGGGGTGCGTGGGAAGTCACACGCGATTAGGCTGGGTGGGTCCTCACAGGTGTTCCCTGTACACCCTCCACGGCCCCTGCAGGCAGCCTACAAAACAGGGGACTACCCTGCACACCTGCTCATGTCCCCCTGCACCCCCACCCCCCAGCAGTGCAGGGGCAGCCTCCACCAGGCCCCCACCCATGCCTCCCACCACCCCCAACCCCCAGCAGTGCAGGGGCAGCCTCCACCAGGCCCCCACCCATGTCTCCCACCACCCCCACCCTCCCGCCACCAGGGGCAGCCTCCACCAGGCCCCCACCCATGCCTCCCACCACCCCCACCCCCCGCCACCAGGGGCAGCCTCCACCAGGCCCCCACCCATGCCTCCCACCACCCCCACCCCCCCGCCACCAGGGGCACCCTCCACCAGGCCCCCACCCATGTCTCCCACCACCCCCACCCTCACCCGCCACCAGGGGCAGCCTCCACCAGGCCCCCACCCATGCCTCCCACCACCCCCACCCCCCAGCAGTGCAGGGGCAGCCTCCACCAGGCCCCCACCCATGTCTCCCAACACCCCCACTCACCAGCACTGTGGGGCACGTGGCCAGCAGGCAGTCAGGCAGCAGCAGATGGCAGGTGGGAGCGTGCTCAGGGCTCTGGGGGGCAGTAATTTGGCCTCCTGGCCAGGAGCGTGGTCTCTCGTGTGTGAACGCGTGGACAGCCTGATAGGGAGTGAAATCCCACACGTCAGCGTGTGAATCGAGGAAAGGCCCTTAGCGCGTAAACCCGTCAACAGCATATGCGCGCCTATAGTCACCTGCACGTGCAGGAAATTGTTGCGTGACATGTCCCAGTGTCAAAGCGTGTGATTGGTGAAAATGGATCTACACGCAGAAGTGACAAAGCGTGTGATTGGTGAAAATGGATCTACACGCAGGAGTGACAAAGCGTGTGATTGGTGAAAATGGATCTACACGCAGAAGTGACAAAGCGTGTGATTGGTGAAAATGGATCTACACGCAGGAGTGACAAAGCGTGTGATTGGTGAAAATGGATCTACACGCAGAAGTGACAAAGCGTGTGATTGGTGAAAATGGATCTACACGCAGGAGTGACAAAGCGTGTGATTGGTGAACGTACACGCCGCGTAAGTGACGCTGTACGTGTGGGCCTGTATATAAGGTACATGTAGAACACCATTTCCTTGTACGTGCTTTTCGTGGAGAGCGAGTGGGTGAATTCTGTACTTCTTGTCGTTTCACACGCGATTTACTTCACGGCGTTTCCAGTTCGTACTCCGTGTTACCTCTGACAGCTTTTTCTCTTTTTTCCTCTTGTACTGGTTTACCTGGGCCTGTTCCCTCAAACAGTGTCCCCTTCTACTGTTGTCCTGTCTTCTCAGACAGCGTACACATCTTCTTTTGGCGGGGGTATTGCCAGCCAAACGCGCTCATTTTTCACGCTCTTTTACCTGGCAGACGGTGAGTCACGCACGTATCCAACTTCTGTGCTTGCCCCGTGTGTAGCCTACCCCTTCAGAGGTCATTCTAGGCTGCGTGTGACACGCATACGTTCATTCTTGTGTTACTGGGTGCCACAGCGTAGTGCAGGTTTTTCTTTCTGCACACGTGGTCTAGGAGGGGTTGAGTGCACGTCATCTCCCTTTTTTGGGCCTCCTGTGCGTTGCGTGACCCGTCATCTTTCCCCAGGGGTTACAATCAGCCGTGCTAGAGCACTAGGGTACAATTACCATCTGGTACCCAACCCCTTTGACCCCCAAATGCCCAGGACAATTGTCTACAGCCACTCCCATACGCACATTAATATCAGTGCCATGGCTGGGAGGCGAGGATTCCGTAAGGGTGGCAAAGGTGGAAGAGCCACAAGTGGTGGCCGTGGTGGATCCGGTAGGGGACGTGGTCGTAACTTGCAGGGTGAGCCTGTCCCCCCATGTGTGGAGGACCAGTCAAGGGCACCCATCATCCCCCCCCTCCTCCCTCCCCCCGTCCCGTTGAGGCTGAAGTGGCTGACACCATCCATGCTCAGCCCTTGTTGGACCAGCCCATTGTGGCACCAGACCTGGCTGACTCCATGGCTGACTTCCAGGTCAGCAGGGCTACGACACGTGCGCTGGTGCACGTTGATGCTATCATGCCACGTGGATCTGGGGCAGCAAGGTCATCTGCTGCCCCAAGTAGGCAGGGCAGAGAGGCTGCAGGGGCAGCTGCAGCTCCATCCACCCCAGCTCTCACACACCCAGCCAGGACAGTGTCCGTCCTAGTCCATTCTGCTGACATTCCCCATGACACCATTACACTTGAGCCAATGCCTGCACCAACTCCCATGCTGAGTGTGCAATCCCACACACCTGATACAGAGCCCACCAGGGCTCCTGCGCCTAGTGTCCAGAGTGGCGCAGGACACTCAGGATCACCACCACCTTCCAAGCGGAAGAGGAAGAGTGCTCGTCCGGCACAGGCTGATGCCCCCGACACGGCTACACAGTCCGGTCCGTCGAGGAAGCCCAGCTTCACGGATGTGGAACTGAATGCACTTGTCGAGTATGTGTCCGGACATGATAACGAGATGGTCATTGTTGCAGGATCCAAGACCACACCTGCACAACGCCAGGCACACTGGCAGACCATTGCGGACATCGTAAGTGCCCTTGGAATCGTGAGGCACACAGCCAATGATTGCTACAAGCGCTGGAATGACCTAAAGCGCAGGGAAAAGAAGAAGCTGGCCTCAAGTCATGCCGCAACTCTAGTGACTGGAGGTGGGTCTCCAGTAGAAGACATGGAACTCACTCCACATGAGTCAGTCGCTGGGACCTACGTCACGGAGGAACAGATCCAAGGCGTGGGAGATCTGCCTGATTACGAGGCATTGTCCGGTGAGTGCACATGCATGTGTGTGTCATCCATGTGCATGGTGTGTGTGTGAGGGCATCTGTTTGTGTGCCAGGTGAGAGTGTGTGCGCCTGAGTCGAATGGGTCAGCCATGTGCTTCATGCAACACATCCTGCGCAGCTGCATTTCGCCATTGCAGTATCCCTTCTGCCAACAGTAGACATCTAGCCCAACAGCACCCAAGTTGGCCTTGAAGTGTCACCTTGCCACTACATTGTTGATTATTTTCCTATGTTCAATCAGACAGATTGTATGCATTCCACCACTTATACTAGGCATTCCTCAGTCCTCTAGTCACATGTATGGCATGGCCATGGTAAAGTGGAGTTACTTTGTTACCTGGATATCATATGTTCACACATGTCCCTGTGCAATTGGACCATATTGGACTGGCAGCTCCAGGTGATAAAGCAGACCTGTCAGAATTAGAAAAGCTATTGCATGTGGGAACTGGACAGAATGAATAAGTGCTGCCCTCCTCTCCATCTACACTCAATAGCAATGGCACATGCCATCTGTGTGATGGCATGTGTGTGTCACCTGGCAATCACAGGGCAATGTGTGATGCCACTGCCAGGCAGCATGCATGAAATGTGTTCATCTTCCATCTTTGTGTAATGAGTGTGTGCAATTTGCCTGCCCTTCATACGCAGTGAGGGTGCATGCATGGGAGGGTCTTAGTCATGTGGGACATGTGTCAATCAAGTACTGGTTCTCTTGTTTCACAGCCCTCATTGTGTGCCATGGTGCTAATGCGGGTTTCCATTTCTTTGTCATTATGTCATTGCAGGGGAAGACGCACCTGATACTGCTGGGGTTGTGGAGATGGTGCAGCGCCAGGAGGGGTCCGAGGGCCGACCAACCACCAGTGAGGGACGTGGTGTGCTGGTGGGTGAAAACCCACAAGTGCTGCAGGTCGTGCTCTCAAGGGGTGTCTCTGGCTGCACCTCCCCCGAGCTGTACTCAGCTGTTGACTCGGATGATGAGACCTACGTGCCGTCGCAGGTGAGTGTTCCAGGGAGGGAATCTGTTCTGTCCCACCCACCTGCACCAGGGTCAGAACCCTCAATGGGGATGTCAGTGTTGGCAGCTAGGCCTTTGGTGGTTACGGATGCAGGGTCACACTCCGCGACATCTGATCCTGTTCCTGGGCCAGCAGATCAGAGGGGGAATGCAGTCCTGCAGCCTCAGGCAGTGCCGGCACAGCAAGGCGCAGTCCGCCTTGCCCCAGACAGGTGTGGTGCCCGCCGACGTGGTGGCCGTACGCCACCTGGCAATACCGTATGGGAGCAATCCATTTACGGTATGGCTACCCAACAGGCAGCATCATCCGAGATGATGGCTCAGGCCATGGATAGGGTGGCCACTTCCATTGTCCCCCCTGAAAGGCTGATGGAGCGACTAGAGCAGGCAACCGACTCCATCTGCCAGTCACACAGGGAGGACATGTTGGCGTCCAACAGGGACAGGCGGGCGGCACTGGCGACTCTGCAGGAGGCCATCTCCATAGAGTCCCAGGGCCACAGGGAAGCCCTGAGGCAGGAGCTACATCAACTCAGGACGACTCTTGTTGAGCTAGAGGCTTCAACACACCAAAGGACAGAACAGCAGCTGGAGCGTCTCACCCGTACGCTCTCAGCTGAGATGCAAGCAACGAGGGCGGAGGTCCGGGCATCCCGTGAGTTGTTGCATGGGGACTTCCGCACCCTCATCCTCCAGAACGAGACCTACCACACCCGCATGCTTGCAGCCATGGAGGAACAGAGTAGGGCCTTGCGTGGGCTGCCTCCCATAGTGCAACCACCTCCGGATGCAGCTGCACAGGGTGATAATAGCGACAGCAGTGATACTCCCACAATAGGGTAGCCGTGTGGGCCATGAGCCCATGGAGGTGTTTTTTTTTCCCAGGATCCACACAGGTGGTTTCTGGTGTGCACCCTGACCTCGGACCTCCTGGGTGGCCTCCCCAACCCCCCCGGGCCCTTTAATGGCCATTTTTGATTTTCTTTTTATTTTTATTTTTTTTTAATTTTTATTTTTATTTTTATTTTTATATTTTTCCCAATTTTTTTGGGACAAATTGTTGGCTTCCGTGGTTCCTGTGGGCATACGCTGCATTGTGGCTGGGCACATGCAGGCTTGTCATGTATTAGGTTCAGATGCCTGGGTTTGAGTCACACACACCCCTCCTGCTTCCCGTTTCCATGGGCTTGCAAAGGGTGTGCCCAAGTGACATTGAAGTACATGGTGACATTGGACTCCCACTACATGTGTGGGTAGTCTAGTCAATACTGTGTATACATTCCTAGTGCATATTGCTGTTGTGTTGTACACTGCATGTTGCATTGATGTGTAACTCATCATCTGTGTCTGCCTCCCAATTTGCAGGTCCCTTCCTCATGTCTACACAAGTCCCTCTAGTCTGGAGATGGGGTCCTTGTTGGCAGCAGTGCACCTACAACTCTACATGGCACCAACACTGTTCAGTTGGAAGTGGTGGGAGTGCAGGCATATCCAGGTGGTGAGACAACTGATTTATTACATTACTGAAGTCATGTTTATGGTAGTACGTGCTCAAGTATGTTGTTTGTCCTGCATTACAGTGAGCATTTCAGGTGTAGGAAGTTTCAATTGGGGACACTGTACATCGCAACACTTGTCACGTTGTGGGGATTACTTTGTTTACCTGCACATAGCATGACATGGCACGTTGTGTTGTGTGGCGGTGCTGGGGATGGGTTGGGTGACATGGCACTGTCCTCTTGTTGCATTTAGCAAGTGGGTATTAATTTTGGCTGCTTGAATGTGTTCCTTCACAAAACTGCATTGGTGTTGTGTGTGGGTAGGGATGCACACATTGTAACACTTCCAGGTGAACAATCTCAGGCTGATATGCTTTTCACGGTTGAATCTCCAGACATTCCGGATCAGTGTCAGGTTGAGTCATCATTGATTGTCAGATGGAATGTGCCAGGCCAGTGTGCACTCCACAGGGGAGTGAATACTATGTGAAGTAATTAGCCACTAGCTGTGTACGGGCTGCCTCCCCTCGTGCCCTTTCCCCTCCCATGCGCAGCGGCTGTGCATGTGGTTGGGGATGTGGGGCCACCACCATGTCCACGGGCAGGCCCCGGCGTGTTGCAACGTTGTGCAGGACACATGCTGCCACTATGATCCTGCACACTACTGGGGGAGCGTATAACAGCTGCCCGCCAGAACGGTCAAGGGAGCGAAAGCGTGACTTTAGCACTCCGAATGTGCGCTCCACTATGCCCCGGGTTGTAATGTGGGCTGTGTTATATCTTACCTCGGGTGGCGTGGTGGGGTTCCGAATTGGCGTCATCATGTGGGGGCTGAGAGGGTAGGCACTGCCCCTGTGGAGGTGGTGATTGCTATCATTGGTGGGGTTGTGACCTTGCTCAGTATCCAACATGCATGCATGTGCAGTGGCATACATACTCACCGAGAAGCCATGTATCGCCATGCCGCCCAGCATCTATGTCCCGGCATAGGGTGGACATTCGGTAAATGAAGCTGTCGTGGGTGGACCCGGGATAGTTGGCATATACTGAGGTGATGATTCCCTTGGCATTACATACTACCTGCACGTTGATGGAATGCCAGTGCTTGCGGATCCTATAGATGTGCTCAGATGCCCTGGGGGGACGTAGAGCCACATGGTTGCAGTCGATGGCACCTAGCACTTTGGGGAATCGTGCCACTCCGTAAAAATCCAGGGCGGCAGCATGCCTTTCAGCAGGTGTTCTGGGCAGGTATATGTGCCTGCGGACTGATGGGCGTGCAGTGATGATGTCCAAGACCTGGTGTAGGCAGCGTGACTGGGTGGCCTGTGACACCCCACCCACTATGGCACTTGTCCGCTGAAATGATCCAGTGGCTAAGAAGTGCAGTACATTGAGGACCTTCTCCAGGGGGCTGAGTGCTTGAGAGCACAGGGTGGGTGATGTGAGGTCATCCTCCCACTCACTCACCAGGTCCAGTATTATGTGTGGTGGAAACCTGTACCTTCCATACACCTGGTCATCAGGCATCCCGAAAAGGCTGGTTCTGGGTGTGAATATTCTGGCCCTGACTCTCCTCCTCCTCCTCCTTTGGTAGCCCACTGCCACTGCTGCTAGGAACGGTATGTTCATCCTGGCATCTGGCTTGTTATTTGAAAAGTGCGCAAATTAATGCTTTGCGCGTGTTCTAGGCGAGCGTGTGACGCGCGCACCCCTGGAATCTAGTTCCCACTCCAATAGCGTGTGGAAATTCCCACACAGCAGGCATACAGGTGCGCTGACGTACTTGCGTGTGTAAGTGCCCGCGCACCCCTGAAATACACGTACATAGGCCAATCGCGTGTACGCGCACTTTTGTCCAATTACACGCGATGAAATACACGTACATAGGCCAATCGCGTGTACGCACACTTTTGTCCAATTACACGCGATGAAATACACGTACATAGGCCAATCGCGTGTACGCACACTTTTGTCCAATTACACGCAATGAAATACACGTACATAGGCCAATCACGCGATGACACTCTGACGTGCAGTATTTCCACGTGTGTTCCGTCATCACCTGCTGAGTGGGGAACGCCCGTGCGGGTCACGTCAGACGCGCTTACGCGCTGAGGGACTCTGGTCCAATAGAATCGCGTATGCGTGCTGACGCGCTTACGCGCTAAGGGCCTTTCCTCGGATTTCACGCTGACGTGCAGGATTTTCACGTGCCAAATCACTCCGTATCAAGCTGGCCACCCGAAAACACACGGAACACCACGCTCCTGCCCAGAAGGCCGAGTTACTGCCCCCCAGTGCTCCGAGCAGCCTCCCACGTGCTATCTGCTGCTGCCTGCCTGCCTGCTGCCACCGTGCCCTGCCATTTGGTGCCTGCACATCAGCCATCTGCAGGGGTCCAGTTGCTGTGTCCACCCCTGCTGGAACTGAAGACTCCCAACTGGGATTACATCGCTCCACAGCCCAGCCCCAGGACCCAGTTGCCCACCCACACCTGCCTCTGGGGTTGCCATGTCGGGCACTTCCACATCTGGCACCAGTGGCAACCCCAGGCCAGAGGGGCAGAGGGGCACCAGCTTCACTGCCACCGAAGTTGGTGTCCTGGTGGAGCATGTCCTGGGGCAGTATGATGCCCTCTTTGGATCGTCCCGCGCCAGCAAGGAAGGACGGGAGAGGATCTGGGCCGACTGTGTGGTTGCCATCAACGCGGAGGGGGTGGCAACCCGCAACGTCCAGAAGATCAAGAAGCGCTGGGAGGACTTGAGGTCCAGGACCCTTGTGAAGGCCCGGCGCCTCGTGGAGGGGGGCCGGGGCCGCATGAGTTCCATCCAGAAGAGGGTCCTGGAACGCGTACGCCCAGCGCTCCACGCCCAGGTCCTTGAGAGGGAGGCCCGTCTGGAGTTGAGCGGTATGTGTCCAAGCATTACTGTGTGAGACAGGGCATGTTGCGGTGTGCTGGTTCTATGATACTTGCCTGTATGTGTGCCATGGGCCATGTATGCATGTATGTGTGCAGGGACATCATGGTAATGCATGTGCGACCAGTGATGTGTGACCCACATGGTTGTTGCATGTGTTGAAATGCGGCATGGGGAGCCCTATGCAGATTTTGGACATGAGAGCATGCCAGTCTCTGTACCTGGACATGGATGGGGGTGAAGGATGGGTGCTGATGCCAGGTACATATATGGTAGCCATGTCTGTGTGCCTGACCTGCGTGTCTGTGACTTGTGCATGGCATGGATGCATGACACATGTGTGTGACAATGCACAGATTCAGTGACGCACCCAACTTACCCTTGTTTCGCCTGTGTTCGGTGTGTTTGGGGCCAGATGGATGTGACTGAGGTGAAGTGTGTGCATGTGATATGCATGAGCCATGATGCATGTGAGTTACATATCATTGAATGTTTCAAGAGTCCATTGGACATGCATGGAAATGTCCATTGCATGCACCATGCCTGTTACTGTGTGTGTTTTGCCTGGACTGACCCATGTGTTGTGGAGGGACATGATGGAAGTGTACTTTGACAGTGGTGCTCATCTGCTATTGCTTCCTGTCTAGGGGACCATTGTACAGTAGCCTGATGCTTGTGTCCTTTGTCTCCTTCTACGCAGTGGCTAGTGAAGAAGAGGGCGGAGACGGCGCTGTGGAGCAAGGCGGCGGGGATGCCCCCACGGCTGCAGCGGAAGGGGTGGGTGAGCCCCCACAGGGGCCTGCTACGGCGGGAGACGGTGAGGAGCCATCCAGGTTGGTGGTTTGCACAGAGGAGGAGGAGGCCGACACTGGTGCACACATGGGGCCTGGTGGGAGCATCCCTGCTGGTGCAAGTGGTGCAGTCCAGGGCCAGGGGCAGGAGGCAGCACAGGTCACCGTGGAGGGGCCTGTGCATGTCACTGTCCCTGACCCTGTGAGTGCACCACCATGCACCAGCAGGGATGCCCCGTCCCAGGCCCGTCCGCAGGTAGAGGGGATGTCCATGTCACCTGACTCCCCTCCACCTGCGGACGTGGTAACCCCTGGCCGCGTGGAGAAGGTCCTGATTGGGGTCGCGATGCGCACGGCTGTGATTCGTGATGACGTGCGTGCTTCCCGGGAGGAGCACGCACGTCATCACGAAGTGTACCGTGCCGACGTGGCCCAATTGGGATCGGCCATGTTCGGGGGTTTCCTGCATGTGTTGGCCAATCTGACGGCCCTCTCCTCCTCTGTGCAGGCTATCCACCGGTCGTTCTCCTTGCCGTCTTCCGGCCCAGATGCCACCAGGGCCCCCTGTGGACCTGCCCCGACCAATGCAGCCAGCTCGGTGGGGATCCCATCCCTGCCACAGTTGGGAGTCGGAGGTCCAGCAGGGGTGGACAACACAGCAAGTGGACCCCAGCAGATGGAAGATGTGACGGCATCATCGGGCAGGGCACGTGCACGACGGCGTCAGTGGTTTCCATCAGCCTGGATGCCGTCGTGCTGGCAGAGGCAGTGGCGTCGGAGGCAGCAGCGGGCTCGACGTGGGAGGCATCATGGCCCGGGGCCATCAAGATCAGAGGGGCAGGCATCGGCCGGAGGGCAGGGCAACCCTGGGATGGTGGTGTGTTCCGTGTGGGAGGAGTTTGGCCAGCGGATAGGTGCGGAGCGGCAGCGGGCGGAAGAGGAGCGGCTCGCCCTGGTCAGGGCGGAGTTCTCCATGCGTCGGGCATTGAGGCGGGCTGAGTGCCTCGAGGAAGCTCGCAGGGAGTTTGAGGTGGACATGGGGTTGTCCCTGCGAGACCTCGGGGCCAGGACAGAGTCCCGCCTCCAGGACATCGACATGGAGTTCGATGATGCCCTGGCCAGCAACATCACCAAGTGAGCCGCAGGACTTGCCCGCTGCCTTTGTATATAGTTATTTAGTTAGTTAGTGCTAGGTTTCCTTTTTTTATTTTTATTATTTTGGACCGCTCGGACAATGGCCACTTTTTTGTACATATATTTTTCATTAGTTAGTGGTAGGTTTCATTTTTGGTGTTGGGCTCATGGACCCTGGAACATTCCTGTATATAGTTTGTTTTTTTGGGAGATACATTTTTTTAATTTGTTATTGTTTTCACCGTGACGTAATGGTTTTTCATTAATTTCCTATGACATGATATTGCTTTGGACAAAATCATTTTTATTTTTTATTCCTTTGTTTTTTTGTTTATCACTTTTGTTCTCGGACATGGACCATTTATTTACTTGGCCACATCGTTGTATGTTTGAAAAGTTCACTTATTTTTGGTATTTAATACATTTTTTATATTTTCTTACACTTGTGTTATTTTCTCATTGGTTTGTTACATGTCATGATATGGGTTTTGACATTCACTTGCACCCATTGTGTATGTGTGTGTGTGACGGACATGTGTTCTTTTGCATACTTGGCATTGGGGTTGTGTCATGTGATTGCATTCACTATGTGGGTGGATGCAATCCTTGCCTGGGTGTTTGTGCTGGGTATGCTGGCCATTACTGCCATGATTGTGTATCGTCAGGACCTGGGGCCAGGGGGACATGTGTGGGGGCCTGCTGGCAGGTTCCCCACAGTGCTGGGGGGTGGGGGTGGTGGGAGACATGAGTGGGGGCCTGGTGGAGGGTGCCCCTGGTGACTGGGGGGGTGGGGGTGGTGGGTGACATGAGTGGGGGCCTGGTGGAGGGTGCCCCTGGATGGTGGGGGGTGGGGGTGGTGGGAGACATGAGTGGGGGCCTGGTGGAGGGTGCCCCTGGTGACTGGGGGGTGGGGGTGGTGGGAGGCATGAGTGGGGCCTGGTGGAGGGTGCCCCTGGTGACTGGGGGGGTGGGGGTGGTGGGAGACATGAGTGGGGGCCTGGTGGAGGGTGCCCCAGGATGGTGGGGGGTGGGGGTGGTGGGAGACATGAGTGGGGGCCTGGTGGAGGGTGCCCCTGGTGACTGGGGGGGTGGGGTGGTGGGTGACATGAGTGGGGGCCTGGTGGAGGGTGCCCCTGGATGGTGGGGGGTGGGGGTGGTGGGAGACATGTGTGGGGGCCTGGTGGAGGCTGCCCCTGGTGACTGGGGGGGTGGGGGTGGTGGGAGACATGAGTGGGGGCCTGGTGGAGGGTGCCCCTGGATGGTGGGGGGTGGGGGTGGTGGGAGGCATGGGTGGGGGCCTGGTGGAGGCTGCCCCTGGTGGCGGGAGGGTGGGGGTGGTGGGAGACATGGGTGGGGGCCTGGTGGAGGCTGCCCCTGGTGGCGGGGGGGTGGGGGTGGTGGGAGACATGTGTGGGGGCCTGGTGGAGGCTGCCCCTGGTGACTGGGGGGGTGGGGGTGGTGGGAGACATGAGTGGGGCCTGGTGGAGGGTGCCCCTGGTGGCGGGGGGGTGGGGGTGATAGGGGACATGAGTGGGGGCCTGGTGGAGGGTGCCCCTGGTGACTGGGGGGGTGGGGGTGGTGGGTGACATGAGTGGGGGCCTGGTGGAGGCTGCCCCTGCACTGCTGGGGGGTGGGGGTGGTGGGAGACATGGGTGGGGGCCTGGTGGAGGGTGCCCCTGGATGGTGGGGGGTGGGGGTGGTGGGAGACATGAGTGGGGGCCTGGTGGAGGGTGCCCCTGCACTGCTGGGGGGTGGGGGTGGTGGGAGACATGTGTGGGGGCCTGGTGGAGGCTGCCCCTGGATGGTGGGGAGTGGGGGGGTGGGAGACATGAGTGGGGGCCTGGTGGAGGCTGCCCCTGGTGGCGGGGGGGTGGGGGTGGTGGGAGGCATGGGTGGGGGCCTGGTGGAGGCTGCCCCTGGTGGCGGGAGGGTGGGGGTGGTGGGAGACATGGGTGGGGGCCTGGTGGAGGCTGCCCCTGCACTGCTGGGGGGTGGGGGTGGTGGGTGACATGAGTGGGGGCCTGGTGGAGGGTGCCCCTGGTGGCGGGGGGGTGGGGGTGATAGGGGACATGAGTGGGGGCCTGGTGGAGGGTGCCCCTGGTGACTGGGGGGGTGGGGGTGGTGGGTGACATGAGTGGGGGCCTGGTGGAGGGTGCCCCTGGATGGTGGGGGGTGGGGGTGGTGGGAGACATGAGTGGGGGCCTGGTGGAGGGTGCCCCTGCACTGCTGGGGGGTGGGGGTGGTGGGAGACATGTGTGGGGGCCTGGTGGAGGCTGCCCCTGGTGACTGGGGGGGTGGGGGTGGTGGGAGACATGAGTGGGGGCCTGGTGGAGGGTGCCCCTGGTGGCAGGGGGTTGGGGGTGATAGGGGACATGAGTGGGGGCCTGGTGGAGGCTGCCCCTGCACTGCTGGGGGGTGGGGGTGGTGGGAGACATGGGTGGGGGCCTGGTGGAGGGTGCCCCTGGATGGTGGGGGGTGGGGGTGGTGGGAGACATGAGTGGGGGCCTGGTGGAGGGTGCCCCTGCACTGCTGGGGGGTGGGGGTGGTGGGAGACATGTGTGGGGGCCTGGTGGAGGCTGCCCCTGGTGACTGGGGGGGTGGGGGTGGTGGGAGACATGAGTGGGGGCCTGGTGGAGGGTACCCCTGGTGACTGGGGGGGTGGGGGTGGTGGGAGACATGAGCAGGTGTGCAGGGTAGTCCCCTGTTTTGTGGGCTGCCTGCAGGGGCCGTCGAGGGTGACAGGACCCACCCAGCCTAATCGCGTGTGTAACTTCGCACGCACCCCTGTAATACACGTACCAAGCCAAATCGCGTGTGATAATTCCCGCGCACCCCTGAAATACACGCGGCCAGGCTATTCGCGTGTGGAAATTCCCGCGCACCCCTGAAATACACGTACCCTGCTGTAATCGCGTGTGGGACTTCCCGCGCACCCCTGTAATACACGCGCCCAGCCTATTCGCGTGTGGAAATTCCCGCGCACCCCTGAAATACACGCGCCCAGGCTATTCGCGTGTGGAACTTCCCGCGCACCCCTGAAATACACGCGGCCAGGCTATTCGCGTGTGGAACTTCCCGCGCACCCCTGAAATACACGTACCCTGCTGTAATCGCGTGTGGGACTTCCCGCGCACCCCTGAAATACACGCGGCCAGGCTATTCGCGTGTGGAACTTCCCGCGCACCCCTGAAATACACGTACCCTGCTGTAATCGCGTGTGGAACTTCCCGCGCACCCCTGAAATACACGCGGCCAGGCTATTCGCGTGTGGAAATTCCCGCGCACCCCTGAAATACACGTACCCTGCTGTAATCGCGTGTGGGACTTCCCGCGCACCCCTGTAATACACGCGCCCAGCCTATTCGCGTGTGGAAATTCCCGCGCACCCCTGAAATACACGCGCCCAGGCTATTCGCGTGTGGAACTTCCCGCGCACCCCTGAAATACACGCGGCCAGGCTATTCGCGTGTGGAACTTCCCGCGCACCCCTGAAATACACGTACCCTGCTGTAATCGCGTGTGGGACTTCCCGCGCACCCCTGAAATACACGCGGCCAGGCTATTCGCGTGTGGAAATTCCCGCGCACCCCTGAAATACACGTACCCTGCTGTAATCGCGTGTGGAACTTCCCGCACACCCCTGAAATACACGCGGCCAGGCTATTCGCGTGTGGAAATTCCCGCGCACCCCTGAAATACACGTACCCTGCTGTAATCGCGTGTGGAACTTCCCGCGCACCCCTGAAATACACGCGGCCAGGCTATTCGCGTGTGGAACTTCCCGCGCACCCCTGAAATACACGCGCCCAGGCTATTCGCGTGTGGAACTTCCCGCGCACCCCTGAAATACACGTACCCTGCTGGAATCGCGTGTGGAAATTCCCGCGCACCCCCGAAATACACGCGCCCAGGCTATTCGCGTGTGGAACTTCCCGCGCACCCCTGAAATACACGTACCCTGCTGTAATCGCGTGTGGAACTTCCCGCGCACCCCTGAAATACACCTACCCTGATGGAATCGCGTGTGGACCTTCCCACGCACCCCTGAAATCCACGTACCCGGCCAAATCGCGTGTGAGACTTCCCGCGCACACGTATTTTTTGTCAGCGTGTCCGTGTTTGTGGGTACCCCTTTGCACCTCATTTGTCCTGGAGGGCCACAGTATAGGACATTCATCATGGCAGTATATGGGTGCTATTTGTTGGCGCACCTTTTGGCGCACATTTCTTACAGCCGCTGAGACGCTACCGCCTGCTTTCTTGTGGCGGTCGTGTTTGTGCCTGTGCGCTGGTTTGAGCGTGCGCTTTTTTGACCTATTCTATTCCATGAATACGTGTTGTAGGCGAGCGTGTGGGCGTTCTGCGCACTTTTACCCTGTGCTTCCCCGGTGACGCCCACATTTTGGCAAGTTGTTCCCCATTCCGAGTGTTACGCCCCGTGTTCCGCCTACTTTTGTTGCGTGCGCCGCGCTATGTGCGATTTTCGCTGTGGACTGTGCGATTTTCGCTGTGACCTGGCGCATGCCGTTAGATGGCCTGTGCGCCAACGTGCGCCGTGCACTTTCTTATCGCACGTCCGATGGTTTTCTCGCGCACGGCCTTCCATGAATCGATGTGCGCTGCTTTTCGTGCGATTTTCGCTATTCCACTGCGATTTTCGCTATTCCACTGCGATTCGCACGTTTTTGCCCACTTGCGCCGCGCTAATTATTCCATGAATCGGCCTATATATGTCTTGATTCAGACGCTATGTGTTACTTGTGTCTTTTATGTGAAATGGTGTCTGAAAGAGTGAGTCACTTTTTATCCTTTGATGAATAGGAACCAAATGTAGACAGGTTAATAAAAAATCTATGTACCCTGCAGACCCCTATGATTCGCATACTTTTTGCTCTTCTGTATTAAAAACAGGCCCGGGTTTATCCCGACATGGTTTCTAGAGACTAATAATGGATGTTTCTTTGCACACACTGCAGGAGCAGGAGGCAGTTTGTGTTCCCCATGTCCCCCCATGGTTGCATTAACCCTATTGTAACACAAACTCCTCGTGAAAAAAAAAGTTTGGGTTCACCTGTCGTATAAAATGATACAGTTCCTATGCAACGTTTACACTGGCAAAGTCATGTGTTTATTTTTGAATTTGCACATTGCATTTTTCCATGATTTGGAGTTGCTTTGTTGGATTTAATTTATTGGTGATATATGAGTACATTTTTGGCTGCCTATATGGTGGGCGTGTGTAAACTTACCTGTATTGTAATTTGTGTAGTCACATGAGAAGCAAGAGAACAGAAAGTGAACAATACAAACTTTATTAATGAAGCACTTTGTCATACTCTCAATACCAGCCTGAGGCGTCCGAGTTTAGGACCGAACACGTGGCTAATTTCTTTACACACAGGTGACTGTTTAGTTCATTCGCCATGGCTCATGTATTTCACTTGGAGCTATATTTAGTTTGTATCAGGATTGGAAAATAAATTATACACAAGATTGCACTGAAGCATTTTACCAGCGAGTGCCCGGGTCTTTGTTTTTTGTGTTAGTAAACCTTCATTATCGCTTTAATGCATCGAGTTAAACTGATCATGACTTCCCACATCTGTTGAATTTCAAGGGTTTTGTTGTGTTAAATATGGTCAACTTAACTGCACTTTAAAGATTTTTCAGTGAATTTAAAGGGCTTTGTTAAACCATGTTTTTTATGGGCCACCAGCCATGGACGATATATGATCCCCCAATAGTTTTTTTGACACCCACTTGGTGGCTGACTTTACATGTCTTTTGAGCCCTCTATGCACGGCCAAAGGCCCTGGCCAGTGAGCCCGGGCTTTTCCCGTGCCCACTGTATATTTGAAGACACTATCAGGCCATTAGCCACAGCCTTTGGCCATGTCCACTGTACATATTACCCCAAGATGTCTCTTGGACCCAATAGATGGTCGTGGCCAATATACACTATTCACAGCATTCTTAATAACTTTTTTCATTTTTTACAAATTGTTCCCAACATTTCCAATTTCGGGGGACCCTTGACAATCCCTTGGTTTAGAAAAATGTCATCCGAATCCATCCAGCAAGTCAAAAGTATTAGCCTAGCTCAGCCTCTTGGCTGTAAAAAGCATAAAGTCTGATATAAAGGTTTTAGGGAGCAGGGAACCCCCCCCTTCTCTGTCAAATATGTAAATAACTACTGGATGGATTTACCCTAAACCAGTCCCACAATTTAAGTCAATGCTTTGTGTTGATATAAAGGTTTTAGGGAGCAAGGCACCCCCCAACCCCTTCTCTGTCAAATATGTAAATAACTTTGTACAAGAGGGGTTTGCTCTGACGTCTAGAATTCTGGGGTCTACTAGTTGACTGCAGTAGGCCTTAGATTATTCTATCATGTCTCATACATACAAAATCACTTTAGATGTATTCATGCTCATGAAATTTGAGAAGGTTCAAACATTAAAGAGTAGTAGAAAGTACAGTTTATATTTTATTTTGCTGTCAGTTATTGCTGCATTTTGAAGTCATCCATTAGTAACCTCTTTTTTGAGGAAAAAGGTACAGAACATTAAGGATAACAAGTTCTTGGTATTCACAAGTCCTCAATGGGACTAAAATTAGCAGCTACGTGGAAAGTATACCTAGACCTAGACCACGTGTTAGGTCACCCTCAAGCCTGGCTACACATAACCAATTGTTCTACCATTTAGTGTTTTCATTTTGGTTCTTCTGTAATAAATACCTGCACTATCACTTGTCACTTTAGGTGGTGGTCACAGATGAATTTCAAAGCCCCATTGTATTAAAGATTTGTATACTTTCCACGTAGCTGCTAATTTTAGTCCCATTGAGGACTTGTGAATACCAAGAACTTGTTATCCTTAATGTTCTGTACCTTTTTCCTAACAAAAGAGGTTAGTAATGCATGACTTCAAAATGCAGCAATAACTGACAGCAAAATAAAATATAAACTGTCCTTTCTACTACTCTTTAATGTTTGAGCCTTCTCAAGTTTCATGAGCACGAATACATCTAAAGTGATTTTGTATGTATGAGACATGATAGAATAATCTAAGGCCTTCTGCAGTCAACTAGTAGACCCCAGAATTCTAGACGTCAGAGCAAACCCCTCTTGTACAAAGTATTATCAGCCCATAGCTCTGACGCTCTTAGGGCCATCCCTTTAGTTACACAAATATGTGAATAACTACTGAATGGATTTACCCCAAACCAGTCCCGAAGTTTAAGTCAATGCTTCGTGCCCAGGTTGTTTCTTATTTGGTGCAAATCTGCCCAGCAGTTTCCGCACTGAGGCTGTTCAAATACTGCGCTTTTTCTCGACGGGAAAATTAATGGGCTTAACACTGTGAAACTGACGTTGTGTTTTCTTAATAACTTTTTCATTTTATAGAGGTATTGTTCCCAAAATGTGCAGTTAGGGGGGATCTTGACGAACCTTCTGTTTTGATAATGTCATCCAAATTCATCCAGCATGTCAAAGGTTATTAGCAATAGAAGTTTGGGGGAAAATGGCTGCTTTTTCATTTCTGAAAATCCTGTTAGCCTCTTTGCCGCGAAGCACCATTGGAGATATCACTACAATTTTGGTAGAAGGGGTCGTCGGTTTTCTCTGTCAAATATTTTTTAAACGACTGGACGCAATAACCCCACACTCAGAAATCGAGTCAATGCATCATGCCCACATTTTTTTTGTTTTCTTATTTATTTATTAATGAATCTTACCCAACATAGCCAGTCTGGGGTGGGGGGGCAGTGAGAACAATTTTGTTTTCAAAATGTCAGCCAATTAGCAATACATTTTTTGGGTTTCCTATATAACTTGTTACTCAACTTAACTATAGTGCGGTGACCTCCGTTCTATAATATATATCACAGTGCCCACAGTCAGCATTGCTGATATGCCTAGCTGTGCCCAGGAAGGCACGGCGATGCCAATGAAGCCGTGATACAGCCAATCCTCTCCTTCAACTAAATGCAGAGTCTTTCAAATGGCAATATTCAGACAAGAAGCCAGCCTTTGGAATTCATAGAGTGCTAAAAGATGCTTGAATGTCACAAGGCTTAATCGTTGCTCGGCTAACCCTGTCATTGGAAAGCCATTTGCAAATGCGTGCAGTTTGACTTCAATGAGTTTTAAGCAATTTCCTCAAATGTTATTCAGGCATACAAGCTTCTTCTGCAAAGAACAGAACTGAAGTGCAAATACCATATTAGCATAAGAAAGTGGGACTAATAGCAGGCAGGCTGTTACATTTAGCTTTCCTAGAGGGTGGCGGGGGGTGGGGGTGCAGCAATGAGGGGCTGGCAAGGTGCATGTCCAGCAATGCACAGGTGGTGCTGTGGGACTAGTGGGGCCAAGGGCTGGTCCGGATTATGCAGTGCACAGCCCTTCGGTGGGAGTGAGGGAAGAGTGGCTTCCTGCTGTTCACCGGTCCTGCGGTGGGATTGGGACACGTCACTCTCATAGAGTGGGAGTGAGGGTAGGTCATGACTATGCAGTGCACATTAGCAGCGGTGGGATTGGGGACAGGTCCTGGCTATGCAGTGCACAGCCCCTTCAGTGTTAGTGGGGAGTGAAGGATGGTAACGCTCTTGCAGTGCACATGTGTTTCAGTGGGAGTGAGACCAGATCGTGGCTATGCAGTGTACAGCCCCTTCAGTGGGAGTAACGGAAGGTCATGTTCTTGCAGTGCACATGTGATTCAGTGGGAGTGAGACCAGGACTTGATTCTGCAGTGCACATGTGTTTCAGTAGGACAGTGGCCAGATCCTGGCTATGCAGTGCACAGCCCCTTCAATGGGATTGAAGGAAGGTCATGTTCTTACGGTGCACATGTGTTTCAGTGAGTGTGAGGCCAGGTCATGATTCTGCAGTACACAGGAGCAGCAGTGGGAATGAGGCCAGGTCCTGGCTATGCAGTGCACACCCCCCTCAGTGGGAGTGAAGGAAGGTGATGTTCATGCAGTGCACATGTGTTTCAGTGGGAGTGAGGCCAGGGCATGATTCTGCGGTGCACATGTGTTTCAGTGAGAGTGAGGCCAGGGCATGATTCTGCAGTGCACATGTGTTTCAGTGGGAGTGATGCCAGGTCCTGGCTATGCAGTGTACAGCCACTTGAATGGGAGTGAAGGAAGGTCATGTTCTTGCGGTGCACATGTGTTTCAGTGGGAGTGAGGCCAAGACATAACCCTACAATGCTCTGGTGCTATAGTAGGAGCGAGGCAAGGAGCCAGTCTTGCAGTGCACAGGTACAATAGTGGGAGCGAGGAGACTGCAATACCCCCAAAGTGCACCAGTGCTACGGTGGGAGTGAGCGCAGTTCATGTTCCTGAAGAGCACAGGTGCTGAAGCGGGAGTGACACCAGGACCTGCTCCTACAGTGCAGCCGTGTTGAAATGGGGGTGAGTTCAGGATAAGATATTGCAGTGCACGGGGGCTGCAGTGAAAGTGTGGGCAGGTCATGCTCTTGCAGTACACAAGCACAAAAGTGGGGGTGGCAATGGTGTTATGGCCAGGACATGATTCTGCAGTGCACAGGAGCGCAGTGCGAGGGAAGGCAGGTCATGCTCCTACGTCACACAGTTGAAGCACCAGAAGCAATTCCAGCACAGGCTCCAACACAGTGGCAGTGCTGCAGTAGGAGTGAGGCCGAGACATGATTATGCAGTGCACACTTGTTACAGGGGCGACAGTGGGAGCGAGGCCAGGACATGATTATGCAGTGTACAGGAGCTGCAATGGGAGTGAGGCTATGGCAGCATTCTACAGTGCACAGGGGCTGCAGTGGGAGCGACAGGACATGGTTATGCAGTGCACAGAGGCTGCAGTGGGAGCGAGGCCGAGACATGATTATGCAGTACACACTTGTTACAGGGGAGACAGTGTGAGAGAGGCCAGGACATGATTATGCAGTGCACAGGAGCTGCAATGGGAGTGAGACCATGGCAGCATTCTACAGTGCACAGGGGCTGCAGTGGGAGCGAGGCAAGGACATGATTATGCAGTGCACAGAGGCTGCAGTGGGAGCGAGGCCAGGATATGATTATGCAGTGCACAGGGGCTGCAATGGGAGTGAGGCCATGACAGCATTCTCCAGTGCACAGGGGCTGCAGTGGGAGCGAGGCCAGGACATGATTATGCAGTGCACAGGAGCTGCAATGGGACTGAGGCCATGGCAGCATTCTCCAGTGCACAGGGGCTGCAGTGGGAGCGAGGCCGGGACATGATTATGCAGTGCACAGGAGCTGCAATGGGAGTGAGGTCATGGCAGCATTCTCCAGTGCACAGGGGCTGGAGTGGGAGCGAGGCCGGGACATGATTATGCAGTGCACAGGAGCTGCAATGGGAGTGAGGCCATGACAGCATTCTCCAGTGCACAGGGGCTGCAGTGGGAGCGAGGCCGGGGCATGATTATGCAGTGCGCGGGAGCTGCAATGGGAGTGAGGCCATGACAGCATTCTCCAGTGCACAGGGGCTGCAGTGGGAGCGAGGCCGGGACATGATTATGCAGTGCACAGGAGCTGCAATGGGAGTGAGGCCATGGCAGCATTCTACAGTGCACAGGGGCTGCAGTGGGAGCGAGGCCGGGACATGATTATGCAGTGCACAGGAGCTGCAATGGGAGTGAGGCCATGACAGCATTCTCCAGTGCACAGGGGCTGCAGTGGGAGCGAGGCCGGGGCATGATTATGCAGTGCGCGGGAGCTGCAATGGGAGTGAGGCCATGACAGCATTCTCCAGTGCACAGGGGCTGCAGTGGGAGCGAGGCCGGGACATGATTATGCAGTGCACAGGAGCTGCAATGGGAGTGAGGCCATGACAGCATTCTCCAGTGCACAGGGGCTGCAGTGGGAGCGAGGCCGGGACATGTTTCTGGAGTGCACAGGAGATGCAATGGGAGTGAGGCCATGACAGCATTCTCCAGTGCACAGGGGCTGCAGTGGGGGCGAGAGTACACAGGAGATGCATAGGTGGTGATTGGCGGGTTGTGCTTCTTCCATGCCCATTGGCATGGTCCCGAGCCTCGGTAAGCAGGTCCCCATCTACAGCCACTATTCTCCAGAGCCCGCGCGGGTCCAGGGAAGTACCATAGGATTGAGGGGCCTCAAGCTACCACCTTCAGTTCCAGGAACGGACAGTTGAGAGGATTGTAGTGAACTGTCAATGGGCCCTATGGCCTTCCCTCTCTATTTCCCTAGTCAGAAAGCTCCTCCTCCCAAGCCCAGGCGTCCTTAACCCTGCATTAGTAGATTGTGAGTGTTTCACCCGCAGGTAGGTCGCTCGTAGGCTATGTACGCTGTCATGTCAACCTAAGGGACATTGGCCTTATCTCACTAACCTCCCTCAGGGACTTCCTAGAGTCCCCTACTCTATCAAGTTGTTAGTGTTCTGCAGGGGGCAGGGACTGTGCCTTGTGGAAACCCTCCTTGAAGATGTCTTTCCCCCATCACGCCCCCTCTTTCCTCACCCTCTTCCTTACCCCTCACTACACTCCTTGTCCAGGCCTACCTGCCATTACTATCGCCCTTGCTCTCCTCTGTCCATCCATTATCTCTCGTACTTTCTAGGCTTTGCATTCTCCCTCGTGGCTAATACTCCCTCCTCCCCACTACTACTCCCTCCTCCACACTACTACTCCCTACTCCACACTACTACGCCCTCCTCCTCCCTACTACTCCCTCCTCCACACAACTACTCCCTCCTCCACACTACTACTCCATCCTCCACACTACTACTCCCTCCTCCACACTACTAATCCATCCTCCCCACAACTACACCCTCCTCCACAATACTCCCTACGCCACACTACTACTCCCTCCTCCTCACTACTCCTTCCTCCACACTACTATGCTCTCCTCCTCACTACTATGCCCTCCTCCACACTACTACTCCCTACTCCACACAGCTACTCCCTCCTCCACACTGCTACACCCTCCTCCACACAACTACACCCTCCTCCTCACTACTCGCTCCTCCACACTACTATGCCCTCCTCCTCACTACTACTCCCTCCCCCACACTACTACTCCCTCTTCCACACTACTACTACCTACCCCACACTAATACTACAACTCCCCCCACCTCTCATTTAGACACCCTCCTTTCACTCACACAATCAGTTCAAAAATCACTGCCTACTCTCCTTCTCCTAATCACACTTGCCACACGTTCATGTGCACTCACAACGCAGTACCTCCTTCACTCCTTAGGCAATACCTAACCTTCTACAGAAATTGCCTCCATGCTCCAATGCTCCTTCCTCCCTCCTCTTGGTCTCCCAGCTCCTCCTCCTTTCACCTCACCCGAATATCCCACAACTTCCTGTTTCCTGATGTCTTTTTATGCGCTCCCTTCTTCCTACATTGCATCACTATGCCTGGCCAATTTGGCCCCGCCTTCCCCATGCAGGGAGTGTTGAGAGTGTTGTTCCTTACCCCTCACTACACTCCTTGTCCACGCCTACCTGCCATTACTATCGCCCTTGCTCTCCTCTGTCCATCCATTATCTCTCGTACTTTTCAGGCTTTGCATTCTTCCTCGTGGCTACTACTCCCTCCTCCCCACTACTACTCCCTCCTCCACACTACTACTCCCTCCTCCACACTACTAATCCGTCCTCCCCACAACTACACCCTCCTCCACACTACTACTCCCTACTCCACACTACTACGCCCTCCTCCTCACTACTACTCCCTCCTCCACACAACTACGCCCTCCTCCTCACTACTCGCTCCTCCACACTACTATGCCCTCCTCCTCACTACTACTCCCTCCCCCACACTACTACTCCCTCCTCCACACTACTACTCCGTCCTCCCCACAACTACACCCTCCTCCACACTACTCCCTACGCCACACTACTACACCCTCCTCCTCACTACTACTCCCTCCTCCACACAACTATGCCCTCCTCCTCACTACTCCCTCCTCCACACTACTATGCTCTCCTCCTCACTACTATGCCCTCCTCCATACTACTACTCCCTACTCCACACAGCTACTCCCTCCTCCACACTGCTACTTCCTCCTCCACACTACTACTTCCTCCTCCACACTACTACTCTGTCCTCCCCACAACTACACCCTCCTCCACACTACTACTCCCTACTCCACACTACTATGCCCTCCTCATCACTACTACTCCCTCCTCCACACAACTATGCCCTCCTCCTCACTACTCGCTCCTCCACACTACTATGCCCTCCTCCTCACTATTACTCCCTCCCCACACTACTACTCCCTCCTCCACACTACTACTCCATCCTCCCCACAACTACACCCTCCTCCACACTACTACTCCCTACTCCACACTACTATTCCCTCCTCCTCACTACTACTCCCTCCTCCACACAACTATGCCCTCCTCCTCACTACACCCTCCTCCTCACTACACCCTCCTCCACACTACTACTCCCTACTCCACACTACTACACCCTCCTCACTACTCCCTCATCCACACAACTACGCCCTCCCCCTCACTACTCGCTCCTCCACACTACTATGCCCTCCTCCTCACTACTACTCCCTCCCCCACACTACTACTCCCTCCTCCACACTATTACTACCTACCCCACACTAATACTACAACTCCACCCACGTCTCATTTAGACACCCTCCTTTCACTCACACAATCAGTTCAAAAATCACTGCCTACTCTCCTTCTCCTAATCACACTTGCCACACGTTCATGTGCACTCACAACGCAGTACCCCCTTCACTCCTTAGGCAATACCTAACCTTCTACAGAAATTGCCTCCATGCTCCACTGTTCCTTCCTCCCTCCTCTTGGTCTCCCAGCTCCTCCTGCTTTCACCTTACCCGAATATCCCACAACTTCCTGTTTCCTGCTGTCTTTTGATGCGCTCCCTTCTTCCCACATTGCATCACTATGCCTGGCCAATCTGGCCCCGCCTTCCCCATGCAGGGAGTGTTGAGAGTAGTAAAGGAGGCAAATAGCAGGATAAGCACCGCCCACTCTAATGGCAGCCTGGAATTTGAATGTTCCCATTCGTGTTAGGGGGCGTTGCTTCTGATGCCCCTAAGGTAAGTCGAATTGGTGTGAGAGTTTGTGTCTCCCGTTTTCATCCCTGGTGGTCTAGGGTCCTGAGTGTCAGCTGCAAGTGTTTGCCGCTATTGCTTGGCAGCACAGCACAGCTTTTCTGTCCACCGAGTAGTGTTAGTGCTGCCAAGTCCCTCAGTCTCTGCTGGTTCCTCTCTGTTGGCGACAGAGTAAGGAACACCGATTGCTGTTTGCTGGCGGTCGGGTCCAGTTTTCAGGTTTCTTTCTGCGGCTGGCCTGCAGTGTTGGATGACCGCTCTCTCTCTCTGATGCATTTCGTTCTTTCCCTGGTCTGGTGTTTGATCGCTAGAAAAACCAAAGACACAGGCGTGCGTGCTGCTTAAGAAGCATGACATGAGGCCAAGGTGTACTCCTCGTAAACAAACTGGCACCAGAGTGGGCAGACAGGATGTGTGGCCCTCTCAACTGCCACCATCCGCATCGGGGGTAGGACACTCTATGGATTTCTCTCTGGTAGACCTCACAACCCAGCTCAGTGCGGTTCATATCCCCTCTGGCAAGGCCAGGCAACTGGCCTAGTCACAGAATACACAACTATAGCTCTATGATATTCAGGGCTGGAGTTGCACTTCTATTGCCTGGATAATGGGTTCAGCTGGTCCTGGGCATACAGCACTCCCTCCTTAGGACCCCTAACCTGGCCTCCTTTCTCACAGTAATTCTGGCCACGATGCTCCGGCTCTTCTCTCAACTTGCTCATGCTTCCGGCAGTAGGATATGGGCAGGCACCTATAGCATTCCAGATAGGCCAGTTCAGGGGCGTCATTTCACCAAAATGCCAGGGATAGCGGAGGTGACATCACACGACCCTTGACCTCTGATGACATCACAGGAAGGCGAGTAATTGTGTAGGGAGTACTTATCTCAAGATTGTGCCAGTAAACGGGAGGTTCGTAATGGGCTGGTAGTCGGCCAGGTTGTCTGGATCTAGGGTTGTTTTCTTCAAAAGAGTTCATTTGAGACCGGCCTTGAGGGTGTCTGGGAATGACCCTTTTACATGAGGGAGGTATTAATGATGCGGAGTAGTGCACTGAGCACTCTGCTCTCTTCTCTCCATAATGCCCCATATTCCTTCTGCTCTGCTCCTTTGGCAGCTGCCTCTTCGCTCTGGGTTACTTCCCCCATGCCCACCCAAACACAGAAAGGTTTTTCACCAAAACCCCTTACCATGGGCTTGCCCCTTTTGCAGGTATCCCTTGCCAGTTACCAGGAGCCTACAAACAAGACGGGACGAAAGATTCCTCACCCACGTCTGTGTGGGCCTTAATGTTAGATAAATACAGCATAAGAAGAGTAAAGCTTGGAAGCGATCCAGGGAAACAAACACTGCACGGGCGCATACATCACAGACATAAGCCACTTACCTCTGCCCACGCCTCGCTGGTGCCTGTGCGGTAATACGTCAATGCATGCATCCGTCCATAAGTATAGGTGAAGAGCATGCAAAACTGCGCGGCACGGTCCAGAATGCGTGCAACTGCACCAGGTCGGATTTTGCAGGAATGTTTTCCTAGCTTGGGAAGGGTAACATTTTTCCCAATAATTTGCCTTTCTCCAAATATGTTTCTACCCAAGGCAGAACACGCAGAATTCAGTGAAGTTGACAAAATATTATACATAATCTGTGTTTTGTTCTGAAGAAACAGAGCAAAACCAGCAAATGTGTTTTTAAAAAAAAGAAATGCAGCTTATGAGTCTTCTGCAAACATGCACTATGTTTGTGCCTCTTCAAAATTGAGCCCAGCTCTTTGAAAGAGCTTCTAAAATCCTTTGTAAAAGCACAAAACTATAGTAGAATGTTTAAACCAGGGATTTCCAACTCCAAGCCTCAAGGGCCGGAATCCTGTCCGAATTTCAGGATAACCCTCTTTAATAGTCCAGAGATATTTATTTATTTATCTCATTTGTATAGCACGTAGACCCAGAGGTATCACATCGCATGTACAGAATAGTGGAAGGCAGCAGTAACAAACATACATCATTGTGATCAGATCGTAATGTAAACATAATTGTTAAATAGGCAAGTTTTAAAGAGTTTTTTGAAGACATGAAATGAAATTAAATTAAATATTTTATTTGTATCGCGCTCGTACACAAATGTTTCAGAGCGCGACCAGGCAAAAAGGGAGGGGAACAAGGGACAACAAAAAAGAAAACAGCGATCTTACTAGGCCCAGTGACATTTAAGAAAGCGCAAGTGCATGGAAAAGGGAAAAGGGGGAAGTGCATGGAGGGGGGGGGTGGAAAGTGCAGAGCAGAGGGGAGAAAAACAGAATAAATATCAAAGGGTGATAAACCATGGTAGTGCAGCCAGCAAGTGGCAGGAGAAAGTTAGTCAGATAAGGTATATCTGATAGCTGCAGAAGAAAAGTGGGAGTGCGAAAGAGGGTTTGTTTCTGATGTGGTTGGGGAGAGTGTTCCAGGGGGTGGGGGCAATCACACAGAAGCCAGAGCCACCTGCTCACTTGCGATTGAATCTGGGGTCGAAAAGGGCACCGCTGGAAGAGAAGCTGAGAGAACGAGTCACTGGTTTTGCTGCAATGCAGAGGATAAGGTATGAGGGGGCATTGCTGGTGTAGGCAGCGGTGGGAGATGGTGAGAGTTTTGGACTCAATTTGTGCTTTTATCGGTAACCAATGAACGTCCTAGATCTGGTTGATCACTTTGACGTACTGGGCATAATTCCCTGTGATTGGGCAGAGAACTTGTGTGTTGTCTGCAAAGTTAGTATAAGGGATCCATGAGGCATTGAGGTGGTTGAAGACTGGTTTGATATAGGTATTGTACAGAGCAGGGGAGATGCAAGAGCCTTGAGCCTTAGAACGGGGATGGGGCATGTAGATTGTTCCACTATGAAGACTTTTGATGTGCACTCACTCAGGAATGATTTAATTCAGTGAACCGCCTGGTGGAAAAGGTGGAAGTTAATCAGGAGATGTTGGCAGAGGACGTCCTGGTCTACGAAGTCGAAATGCTGCAGGCAGATTAAGAAGGAGTAGTAAGGCCAAGTTTCCTGAGTCAAAGATGTGATCGAGCTGGATTTTAAGATCCAGTAGTGCAGTTTCAGTGCTGTGTTTAGGTCTGAATCCGTATTGTCTGGCACCTAAAAGCTGGTGCTGTTCAAGGTAAATTTGGATTTGGGAGTAGGCAACTCGATCAAGGATTTTAGAAGGAAAGGAACTGTGGTGATGGGATGGGAATTAGTGGGAAGGGTGGGATCGAGGGTAGGTATTTTGATAAGGGGTGAGACCCAGGCTGTTTTGAGTAAGGTGGGTACATTATTGGAGGTGAAGGAGGCATTAACAAAATCAGCTGAGGAGGCCAGTGTGGCTGCGCAGAGTTTGAGGATGTGGGCAGGACGATCATCACCTCTACAGTTGGAGGGTTTGAGGTGTAGGAGTGTGGTGGTGATGTCTTCCATGGAAATGGCAGAGAATTGGAATTGGGGAGGGGGTGATTGCTGGGGCAGCGGTAGGAGAGGATACTGGGAGAGGGGAATGAGTGCAGGCTGTTTGGAAAGGAGTTGTTACTAGGCCCAGTGACATTTACGAAAGCGCAAGTGCATGGAAAAGGGAAAAGGGGGGAAAGAGCATGGAGGGGGGGAGTGGAAAGCACGGAGCAGAGGGGAGAAAAACAGAATACATATTAAAATAAATAAGGGCGATAAACCATGGTAGTGCAGCCAGCAAGTGGCAGGTGAAAGTTAGTCAGATAAGGTATATCTGATAGCTGCAGAAGAAAAGTGGGAGTGCGAAAGAGGGTTTGTTTCTGATGTGGTTGGGGAGAGTGTTCCAGGGGGTGGGGGCAATCACACAGAAGCCAGAGCCACCTGCTCACTTGCGATTGAATCTGGGGTCGAAAAGGGCACCGCTGGAAGAGAAGCTGAGAGAACGAGTCACTGGTTTTGCTGCAATGCAGAGGATAAGGTATGAGGGGGCATTGCTGGTGTAGGCAGCGGTGGGCGATGGTGAGAGTTTTGGACTCAATTTGTGCTTTTATCGGTAACCAATGCACGTCCTGTCTTGGAGCAGAGATGTGGTCGGTGAGTTTTAGGCCTAGGGCAGATCTTATGGCCTTATTTTGCAAGAGTTGGAGTTTTGCCATGTTTTTGGAAGAGGTGTCTGAAAACAGAAAATTGCAGCAGTCAAGCTTACTGTCCATAATGGCACGTGCAAGGGTGAGGCAGTTTGTGGGAGAGATGAAATTCCTGCTCAGCAAGATTAACTTGGCAGTGTAGGCTGTGGAGGAAGCTAAAGCATTGCTATATCGGGATATGTTGAGTTCTTCATCAATGTACACACTCAGTATCTTTACGTGCTTGGAGACTTGGATGGTGGTTCCGTCGATGGGGAAGGATGAATAGGATGGGTCCAGGGTGGCTAAACTTTGAGGGGAGCCCACAATAAGAAGCTTGCTCTTTTTTCATCATTAAGGCATAGGTTGTGGGTAGCCATCCAGTTTGGTATGATACTGTAGATCTGGTTGATCACTTTGACGTACTGGGCATAATTCCCTGTGATTGGGAGGAGAACTTGTGTGTCGTCTGCAAAGTTAGTATAAGGGATCCCTAAGGCATTGAGGTGGTCGAAGAGTGGTTTGATATAGGTATTGCACAGAGCAGGGGAGATGCAAGAGCCTTGAGGGGTGACACTTAGAGCGGGGATGGGGTCTGCAGAGTGGTCACCTATGAAGACTTTTGATGTGCACTCACTCGGGAATGATTTAATCCAGTGAACCGTCTGGTGGAAAAGGTGGAAGTTAATCAGGAGATGTTGGCAGAGGACGTCATGGTCTACGAAGTCGAAATGCTGCAGGCAGATTAAGAAGGAGTAGTAAGGCCAAGTTTCCCGAGTCACAGATGTGATCGAGCTGGATTTTAAGATCCAGTAGTGCAGTTTCAGTGCAGTGTTTGGGTCTGAATCCGTATTTTCTGGCACCTAGAAGCTGGTGTTGTTCAAGATACATTTGGATTTGGGAGTAGGCAACACGGTCAAGGATTTTGCGCAGGAAAGGAACTGTGGTGATGGGAGGGGAATTAGTGGGAAGGGTGGGATCGAGGGTAGGTATTTTGATAAGGGGTGAGACCCAGGCTGTTTTGAGTAAGGTGGGTACATTATTGGAGGTGAAGGAGGCATTAACAAAATCAGCTGAGGAGGCCAGTGTGGCTGCGCAGAGTTTGAGGATGTGGGCAGGACGATCATCACCTCTACAGTTGGAGGGTTTGAGGTGTAGGAGTGTGGTGGTGATGTCTTCCATGGAAATGGCAGAGAATTGGAATTGGGGAGGGGGTGATTGCTGGGGCAGTGGTAGGAGAGGATACTGGGAGAGGGGAATGAGTGCAGGCTGTTTGGAAAGGAGTTGTTTCTTGGAAGTGATTCTGTCGTGTAGTTTATTGATTTTGTTCGAGAGGGCTGCTTGGATAGTTGTACACCAAGCTTTGTCAATTTGGACAGGAGAGGGGGTGGGGCTGGGATGTTCTAGTTCTTTCAGTATAGAGAACAGTTCTTTCAGGCTGGAACTAGCTTTGATGATAGTGGTATTGAAGGAGTTAGCTTTGGCCGAAATAAGGGTATTCTTGAATGTATTGGAGGCAGAGCAGAAGGCATTGAGGTTGAGTGGTGGGGGATTTTTTCTCTGTGTGTTCTAGGGCGCGCTTGTGATGGACAAAGGCTGATGAGTTCTTCTGTGAACCAGGTGTTGGATCTTCTGAGAGGGGCATGGAGGTCAATAGGGTGTGAGAGGGCTGAGAGGATCCGAGAAGCCTGGGCTTGTGAGTCATTGCAAGCAGGTGTGGATTTTGAGAGGTGTTACACCAGTGTGGGGCCTAAGCAGGCTTCTGTGAGTCTACCCGTGTTGCAAGAGAGGGTAGGTGGAAGTTTGATAAATGTGGAATTGTGGAATGGTGGAGGCAGAATTCAATGACTGAATGAACGGACCAGGGTACTGGCATGATGGTAGTGACAGAGCTCTGAAGGGCGAGGATCCAGTCCAGGGTATGTCCCTTTGAATGGGTAGGGGAATGGATAAGTTGGGTAACTCAGTGAGTGACTTGATTAGGTCTTTGGCTTAAGAGTCTGTGGCATCATTGAAGCCGAGGTTGAAATCTCCTAGTAGTAGGAATTTGGTTGCAGGCTTGATGAGAGGGCAAAGGAGGAGGGGAATGTTGAGTTCTGGGAAGTTAAGGTGATTAGGTTGTCGGTAGACAATGAGGATGTTGATGGTGGTTTGTGGGTTGATCAGGAGCTTGGATAGGAGTAGTTTGAGCCTGGTTGGGGGGATGGATCTCTAAAGGCTAAGCATGTTTTTCTGATGAGGGCAATGCCACTTCCTGTTTAATCTGATCTGTCTGCTCTGAGAATGGAGAAGTTAGGAGGATTGGCAAGAGAGAGGGACAGACCTGCTGTATTGTGCAGCTAGGTTTCTGTAACGGCCAAGACGTCGAGGTGGTGCTCCTAATGGGTCATACATATTGGTAGCGTGTGCACAGAGGGAGCGGGCATTGATCAGGGTCCCATTGAGTGACACGGTGTGATCCCGTGGGTGTTGGCTCTGTGGTGGTTTGAGGGGAGGAGAAGAAGGGTGATTGTTAGGTTGTTGTTGGAGTGGTCGGTGTGGAGCTGGGTGCGAGCAGAGAAGCAAGATGATCTTTCTGCCCCCGAGATAGGGTAGCTTAAAGGCTCTTGATTAGGAGCTCGAAGTGATCTTCTGAAGCAAAGCCTGGCTGTTCTCATGATGCCTAGGCAGGGCTGGGCGTGTTGTAAGCAAGCATCGGGAGCGGCTGTAGATGAATTAAGTGGGACTGCTGTGGGAGGACGCAGGTGTGCTGGTGGTAGCAGTCCAGGGGCTGAGGTCTTGGAGATCTTTGTCCTGCAGGGAGTGTAGTTTAATCTGCCATCTGACTGATACATTTGCATACAATGATTGTAAATGTATGCACATTTTTTCCTCATGAATATTAATGAGGGATATCCAGAACACCTGTCAGTATTCTGGCCCTCTAGACCTGGAGTTGGACAACACTAGATTAAACTTTGTTAAGAGAAGTTCAGTTTCTCTGGGATAGCAAAATAATAAACGACGTTAAAACAACGTAGACATTCCCAGGAAACAGCATCACTTAAAGGCGGTTCAAAGATAAACATAAAACATTTTTAGCAATGTTTAAGAAGTCGTTTTTAAGTTTTTCTTTACTGCTGTGCTGTAGTGAAGCTGGCACCCTGCCTGTACGGCCCGGGGAAATGTTTTAGAAACATTCTGGGCACAGTGACCCTACTCGCTGTACACACTGGGCATGTGGGCATGGCCTACATCCCCCTTCACAGTTGGCACTCTGCTCGCCCTGTATGACTACACTGGACTCCCAGTGGCACTGGTGGACTGCTCGATAGGGAACTCAGAGATTTCCCGGTAGGCCTCAGCCTCCTGGGCCATCTGCGTGTGGTAAACTATCTTATTTCCAAATGTTCTCATAGGAGAAGGGCTGGGATTGCTGAAAATGTGTAACATGAGGCCACTTTGAACATTATTCCCAGGGCCTCTTTTGCTTCTCAGTCCCCCCTGGGCACTGGACCCACACACAGACCCGCCATGCATGTCCAAGAGTCTGTTGCATTCCCAACACCAACACATGCATTGGTGAGCGGGACCCACCACCCATGTGTAGGATGCGGGGCCTGCGGTCAGTACCCCACTCACGTGGCTTCAGGGACAGCATTTGGAGCAACAGCCTTAAAGGGCTTCTGCCCACAGATGTAGTTTGTACATGTCAATTCTGATTCAGATGTAACAATAAACTAGGAAAAATGGATCCAAGAATTACTTATGTGAATCTGGGTCAGGCTTGGACTGGCCCATATAGCAATAGGGTAATGCCTGAAGGGCCGGCCTGACAGGCCACTGTAGGCCAGCACATTGTGGTACACTTTAATGACTGTGCAGCTGCGGCCTTTAACCCATTTTACGCGCCTAAAGTGCTGGATAAGGCACCCTTCTGTGCATATTTTTCATAGAAAGCCACCACCAGATACTACTAAAATACTTCATCATTAAAAGACACAACCTGCAATTCGGGAGGTGGGCCATAGTTCCTTTGGTGCCAATTACTATTTTATATCCCAGTCGGACCCTGATTAGGGCTGTGTCTGTATTAAAATGAGTTATTTATAACACGCTCAATACCCAGAGGTTTCTAAGCGCAGACCCAGGGATCGAACCTGTGTTGCTCCGCGTTGTTTTGCTTCCAAGGCGACCGCGTTGCCCCTGAGCTATCCTCCCGAGGATAGTCATGAAATGATTACTGCTAAACCGCCTACTCAGCCCCACTCTACTACTAAAACCAGCAGTGATCCCAATCATAAAGATGGAACAAGGCACAATATGACTTATATACCTCCTGGGCCTCTCAGGGTAGCGCAGGCTAAAGGCAGGCTGCACTATTCAGTAGAAGATGTGAGAGAGCAGAGAAGCTACCAAAACAGCAACAGTACCGGGATATGAAATAAATCTTCAATCAAAACTGTATTCAAAACTGTCATTGAAATCAAAATACACACGACTAATAAAACACATTAATAACCCACTTCTGTAAATGAAAACACAGAGAGTGCAGACTTTGGAATAATGGGCACACTGGGTTTGAAGACGGGGGGCAGAGAGGGAAGAATTTCAGCAGCAAATGTTCAAGTTAAATGAAAATCTAGTTTAAAAAGTAGAGGTAGAGGTCTAAATGTCACGGTATCACTCGTTGTATCACCCCCAAAATGCTGAATGCGCATTTCTGCGCATGCAGAAGTTACGAAAATGTTGAATCCCATTATAACTAACAGGGGGAGGAGGGGATGTGGGGGTGTCTCCCGCTCCTCATGGATGGTATAATGGCATTTGGGGCCTGTAGGGGTGTCCCCTGCTAGCATAGAAAGCAAAGTGGAGGAAAATAGAGATTTGGCGGGAAAAAAGGATCTTGCAACGTTAGTCCTTACCCTCTACAGGGATAGGAACTTCCACTGCCGCAGATGGGCGAGAAGAGACACTGGAGTGAAGGAAGGACTGCAGATAAAAGGTAAGTTAGGATAGACGGGCTGTGGGTAGGGAGAATGTGGAGCGGTGTGATTTATGTGATATTTTCATCTTCGGTATTACGGGGCACGCAATGATCACATAGATCCAATGCCACTGTCGCCCATCGGGATAACAGGACCACTTCAAATGCTGTTAGTGCTTGTTCTGAGGACTCTACAGCATTGATCCAGGCTCCTGGGAGCTTCCTCAGGTAGTGATTCAACATTGGAATGGTAAACTCAGCGACTGGGTCCAACACACAGTGCAGTCCATACAGCAATGGCAGTGGGCATGAAGAAACGTGGGACAGGCAGGTGATGTCCAAGCGAGTGTACCTCACAAGCAGTTTGAGATGGGAACCAGGGCCCAGGGATGTCCCTTGACTTTTGGGTTGCTAGGGGACCCCTTCCCTGGTCTCCGGAACATGGTGAGTCATTTCTCCTGCCCTTCCCAACAAGAAAGGGTAGCTTGGAGCAGCTAAAGGGGTCCTTCACCTCCAGTGTACAGGATCTTAGCTCTGGAGATAAGGTAAAAGGGAAGATCAGGTCCACAACCAACAGCTCACTCCAAATGGACCCTTGTGATGGGTAGGGAGAAAAGCTTCCCTCTCCCTTGGAAGTCTCTGGTTTTCCCCTCCCTGGCAGAGGGTCTTGGAACAGACTCTAATGCCAACCAGGTTCCAGTGAATCCTTCTTCTGAGAGTTCAAAGATCAACCAACTAAGGGAAGGCGATCTCCCTTATAGATGAAAATGCCTCATCGGATGCTTATCTCCTAGCCTTATATAAGGTCTCCAATCAGGGATGCTGTTCTGAAAATATCCTTTGCCCATTGATGTCATATCACAGTGCTTTGTCCCCACGAGAAGTCGGGAGGAGGCGCAGGTCACATGGTGGCCTAAGCAATATAATGTGGTGGAACCGTTCTCTTCTGAGCCACTCTAATTCTGGCCACTTCCTCTGTGTGCCTGCACCAAATGGACCCCAGTCATTTCCACCCTGGTGTGAACTCTCTTTGTCCTGACCCGGCTCGCCTTTGAAGCACTCTTCCCAGCCCCACCTCCAGGGCACTTCCTGCCTCATGGCAAAGGTGCCAAACTCAGACCTAGACAGTGGGCACACATAAAGTCCCTGGCAGTAAGGAGTCACGGACACCAAGCTGACCCGAAAACTACATCAACATGCCTTTGGCGGCAAACTTGTATAAGCTCAGGGGGCATCGTTTCATGGCTTGCATTGTTATTAACTTCCATAGGATTCTGAGTTCATACAGTTATGTGTTTTTAAAGCCGATTGCTCCCTTTCAAAGATAATCCCATTTTCATTGCAAAAAAAGCAGAAAATTAGATTAGCTTTGAGTGTTGTTCTTGCCAGCTAGCAATCCTTTGGAGGGCACCTTCCCCGGCCAGCCTTGAATGTCCCCTCCCAATGGTAGATTTGTAGCTATTCTGTTCCAGGTTTGGCACATTTACAGTTTTTGTGAAAAAAATCGGCTTGGCACTGTTTAAAAGTGACACCCCATTGCAGCTGCACATGTCAGGTACTCATGCCAAGCAGCAGTTATTCAGGGTGTGTCTTGGTAAATTCAGTAATTCACCCAATTTGGGTACAAACTCATCCAACACCAGTTTGTGCAACACAGAGCGCTGCCTGAAAGTGACACTGTTTAGCAGATCTGACTTTCATGACAGAATCCATTCACCAGAGCTCCTGAAATCAAAACAATTCTGGGAGATTTCCCCAGCAGATCTAAATCCGTCTGGGAAGGGCCTCCAGTGGCCCACCCCGGATTGCAAATTCTATTGCGGGTAGATTCTGCCATGCAAAGCCCTTCCTGCAAATTCTTTTTGTATAATTCATCCAACCACAGGATGCAGAATCTTGTGTTGCGCATGCATGCAATCGGCATGCACAAGTGCCAAAAAAAGTCTTGTGAATCAGCTCCTTGGAGTAATTACCAGCTCAATGTCATTACCTGTAAAGGCCCAACCGCCCCGGCAGGGATTACTGTACGGTTACCGGCATCTCTCGGTAGTGAATGAGGAACCCACTAAGATAGCTTACTCGCCTGTAGGAAGACTTAGAAAGAGTGACTGAGCAGGGTGGAGCCAGTCCAGCTGTTGCAGTGTGGGGGCAAGCAGCTTGTTATAAGCAGCTTCAATGTTTTTAAGACTCGGCTCGTCAACACAGTGGGAGGTGTGCACACTTGCCGCAAGAGAAACCAACTTGACGAAAATCACCTGAAATTACAATTCGCCAGCAGGGCCTTTTTTTTGTACCGGATTACCCTTTTTTTCTGGCAGATTTCGTTTTCACCAAATGTGCAGAAATGCTGCTGATATTTTGTTGAAACATTTAAAATTTCAGACGGGAAACCATCCAGATTTTTTTATTTTTTAAAGTTCGTTTTTTAAGCCTGGAAAATTTCATGATACCCCCAAAAAAAATGTCATGGAAAAGAAAAACGAAATTGCAAGCAGAACAGACTAGACATGGCCAATTTCTCCAAGCGGGTGAATTTTGCCCAGAATGTACCTATTTTAGCCATTTTGCCCATCCCTAAACATGACCATAGTATTCGCATTTGGCTTTATAAAACACAAACCTGGTGACGAAGCAGCAGAGTAATTTAGGGTTAACAGAGGTTGATGGGCGGGGTGGTAGCATGCTATAGTAGCTAAAATATCCCAGAGCTGGTCATAAGTGACCTGTAGATATTCCCTGAAGAGCAAAGCCTCAGAAAATGTCTAGCAAAACCCAGTCTGGTTTTCAGGATACCCATAATAAATATGGATATGAACGATTAACATACAATGAGTTTCAGGGGAGTTTATTTGCATATGTGCTGGAGATTAGTAAAAGTAAGGGGGTAATTCATGGATTATTTGCGCCAAAAGAAAACGGGATTTGTGTGCCATTCTGCCCGCAAATCCCCATTTGTTAAGCAGGGATTTGGGGGCAGAATGGCGCACAAATCCTGTTTTTTTGGCGCAAATAATCCATGAATTACCCCCTAAGAGTCTATAATCGGAACTACCGAAGGCCCCGGCCATACCCGTTTGGGATGCTTGCTTCCATTCCAAGGGAGTGGATTCCTGCTTCTGCAGCAGCCTGTTCTGGTGATTAAGACGGTAAAGGTGGTGGTATTGGTACTCCCAGCACCAGCTCAGAGTGCGGAGCTGGCGGCAGCCGTACCATCACCCGGGAAGATCATTGAGGCTGGCATTGAAAGCTCAACAGTGCAAGTAGAGGAAAGGAAATCTCCCCTAAGAGTGACAATGTAAGTCAGGGCTCTGCAAACTTTGGCTCTCCAAATGCCTTTGGACTACAACTCCTATAAACCCCAACCAGTGTAGTGGATTGTGAGGGATCATGGGAATCTTAGCCCATAACATCTGGATAGCCACAGGTTGAAGACCCCTGCGGGAGGTAGTATGTCTACAATTCGAGTAGATGGAGTGAGAATGCTGTGAGGTGGAAGGAGAGTTGATGGCTATGTACCCGAGAAGATGAGGACGGATCTATGTGATTATTGCGGCGCCGAAAATCTCGAATCCAAAAATGTCTAATTCAAAGTATGCAGTGCAGAATAATCACATAGATCACCGCTGACCACAATCCCCCTCCCCTCCACACCTTTACCCCTAAATTTTACCCGTGGCGGCACACTTACATGATTTCCTTTCCCACGTCACTTTCCCTGCAACGTGAGTTCCGCCTCCCCATTGTGGGGCGGAACCTCCGCCGCAAGGTTCATTTTTATTTATTCCTTTACTTTCACTTTCCCCCACTGTCCTTCTTATGGAAGCAGGAGACACCCCAGCAACCCCCGAATTCCCACAAAGTTGAAGAAGGGTAAAGGGGGAAACCCCTACAGCCCCTGCGCCCCGTGTTCGACATAATGTGGGAATTCGTTATTTGTTGCCATGCCGAATGCACATGAAAAACGTGCATTCTGCATTGTGTTCCTCTAAATCTTCGGCCTAAATGGATGAGGACTTTGGTAGCTGCTAACTAGCTGGTGAGGTCCAAGTGAGCATGAACTAATGGGAACTGAGTTCACCTACTAACATGTTTTATTGTTCATGGTTCCACTACTTTTTAACACAATGTTCACATTTCTGCTTTTACATTTTAAAGTGAAAGCATACCGCTTCATGTTATCTAACAGGTTCCTTGTAGCCAATCACTTCACTGAACCCCTGCAGAGTTCGAGCTCCTATCTATGAGTGCACGAGGCTGCCGGAAGGATGCGCTCCACATAAAAGGGCGCTTTCCAGGAAGTAAACTTTACAAATGGAGGAACATATGTTCCCTGCATTATGTTTAAAAGCCCAGGCAGAACTTTAATGGCCAAAACAAATCGCCTATTTCTTTGATCTTTTTTTATTTTAATGATTTTTATTGTTTAAATATTGAGTTTGATACAGATATCAACAAGTTACAGACTTTAAATAAAACAATAACCATAAAGAAATGACATAGAAAATGGTTCTGGTCACTTGTAATAGTATTTCTATACTGCTAAATCATCTGTTGAAACTTTGAATGCATTCTGTGTTACTTTTTGACTGCTTTCCATTTTAGTGACTCAAACGTGTGTACACTTTTACTTCCCACACACATACCTACCCCTGGACGACCTTGGGGGTATTATTAGTATGTTCAGCTGCCCTCATAGATCGTGTTCAGAGTAGGCGGTGGCAGATGTTCCAAAACCTTTGCACTAGATTAAAAGTCAGTACTTTCCATCTTCCCTTGAGTCTCCTTTTGTTTAATTTATTTGAATGTTTTGTTTCACGTTTTTATTTGAAACAAATGTCATCGAAGGCATTTAATAACTACAGAGGATATACTAAAACAATATTATGATAAAAGATTTGAACTAATGCAAATATTAGAAGGAAAATTCATGAAGGTCAAGTATACTTATAAACTGGATACACAAAACCTACAGATTTGAAGTGTGAAACAGGAGAGGGCATACAATGACAGGAAACCGACACCCACAGAAGGAAGGGAGCGGGGGGAGCAGGAAATCACAACGAATGCTATACATCGTCATCAGTTAGGAGTTGCATTAGGTAAGAAGCTAATGAAAAGCTGCCACTTCAATTAGTGTTTAGGTGAAAGTAAAGGGGACGGGGCATCACATTTTTCTAGCCAATGAATGTTACATACAGAGTTCGACCACATTTTATAATTAATTTGACCAAGATTTTTCCAATTGTATGAAATAATTTGAATTGGAACTAGGATAAGAAGATCAAATAAATGGTGAGCACTACTTTCCGAGACACCTCTTAGCTGTGCACCGCCCAATAAAAGAAATTTAAACAAAAGTCTTGTGTTATGTTGAAGATAAATGTGATTGTGCACCACACTTTTCCAATATGCTTTAACAAGTTTGCAGTCAACAAACATATGCTGGAAAGATCACTGCATGTAAACAGCTCCAGCATCTGTCATTCTGTGCAGCATTGCATTTTCATAGCTTTATTGGAGTGATGGAGGGTCTATGAGGAAAGAAATATAATGTTTGACGTAATCTGGCTGATGTGGTAATCTTGGAGAAGTTGTTCCAAACAGGGGGGCAATCTATTCACAATCCAATAAAGAGCAATCTTGCTTCCATGCGATCTGGGATTTCCAACTCGATTATGAAGAAATGTCACCAGAAAGAGCCTTACAGAATATGCAGGTGCTAAAATTAAAATAATGCATATGCTGTAATCTTTCTTTATTAGAAAAGCACCACTTGCACATTAATGAATCATAATTTTCCATTACTGCATTAAAAATAGTCGCATATTGATGCATATAAGTAACCGGGGTAAAGAATTGTTCACCGAATTGATCAAAAGTCACAGGAATTTCCTGTGAGAACAGCTGGTTAATAAACTTAATGCCACAAATCTATTTTCCCCTTCATGGTGTAGGAAGCAGCAAGAGTTAAAGGGGAAACCATAGCTCTCTCGATGAGCAGACGCATAGGCACACTATTGTAATCCGTGGCAGCAAACCACATCTGCTTCTGCTTCAAGACGAAGGCTAAATGGTATTCTTTAAAATCAGGTACCCCTATTGCACCATAAGAAGAAGGTTTTTTAAGTTTGCTTATTGATATTCTGTGCCGCTTCTTTCCCCATACGAAACTGACTAAACATGAATCCACGGCTTTAAAGAAAGAAGAAGGGAAAGAGATTGGTAGCATATAGAGAAGATATAAAATAATTGGGCAGATCGTCATCTTAATAGTTTCAATGCGACCCCACCAGGATAGATAGAGGGGGGACCATGAAATCATAAAATCTTTAATTCTTGATAACAGGACAGTAGTGTTCTTTTAATGGATGAGGCAATATGAATACCTAAATATTTAATTCCTTTTGGAGATCATTTCATACCAAAAGTTTGAATATGAAGTCTAGTTCAAAGTATGTTAAGAGGTAATAGTTCAGATTTATCTGTGTTTAATTTATAACCAGAAGCTAGTGAGAAACGTGAAATAATGTCTTATAGATATTGTATACTAGTATCAGGGTTTTTCAGAAACAGTAAAACATCAGCATACGCCACTATTTTTACTTGTATTGTACCAACATCAATACCTTCTATATCATTATCTTGTCTAATTGGGGAGGAAGGCTAGCTCGGGGCAACGCGGTTGTCTTGAAAGCAAGACAATGCAGCGCAACACAGGTTTGAACCCCGACCCTGTGCTTAGAAACCATTTGCTGGTATTAAGCACATTATAATAGAAAAATTATAATTGCTTCTAGAAAGCTTTCCAATGCCAGGATAAAAAGAAGTGGGGATAGAGGGCAGCCTTGACGTGTACCTCTAAAGAGAGGAAAGTATGGGGACATTTGCCCATTAATGAAAATATCTGTATTAGGATTTGAATATAGCACTTTAATCGTGGAGAGAAAAGGGATGTCAATTCCATGCAATTTGAGAGCTTTAAACATGTAATCCCATTCAACCCTGTTAAATGTTTTTTCAGCATTGAGGACTACAGCTGCACAAGAATTTTTTGAATTTATTAATAATATCTAGGATATCTAAATATAGCCTCACATTAGAGGAGGAAAGTCTACCTTTGATATATCCTACCTGGTCTTTTAAAATTAAGTTATGTAAGAGAGGTAGTCGTCTATATGCTAAAATCTTGACAAAGACTTTACAATCAGTTTTTTTAGGGAGATTGGTCTGTAGCTCTGGGGAAGTTCCAGATCTCTAATAGGCTTGGGAAATACAATTAACGTGGCTACTGAGAAAGATCCCTGTGCCTTGTTTACTGTAATAAAATGAGAAAAGAGTTCATGAAGTGTAGGCACTAGTAGGTTATTAAAGTGTGCATACAAATCTATAGGGAAACCATCTGGGCTTGGGGCTTTACCTTTTTTAAGATCTTTAATGGCTTTAAAGATTTTGCTGGGAGAGATAGGGTCATCTAATGAGTTGAGATCGACAATTGGATATGTAGAATGAGGGACATGCCGAAGGAACTCTTGACAATGAGGGTTGTCAAGCTGCAATTCTGAAGAGTATAATATTTGGTAAATATTTTGTTATCTGAAAACCTCCTATCCCCAATCAGATCTTTGATAACAGCAACCCAGGCTCTTTCCTTTTTAAATTTAAGGTACAATGCAAGTGATTTAGTTATCTTATTGGAAAATTGGTAAATGTCTGCCTTGTATTTTAAAATGTTTGCACAGGAGTATTGTGAAGTAATTTTATTGTATTGAAGTCTCAGTTTAATAATATCATTAAGAGTAGAAGGAGCATTACTGCATGCATATTGGAATTCAAGGGATTTCAGTTGTTTTAGAATGATATCTAATTCTTGTTAGCAACAAATTTTATGATATGACCTCTAAGTACATCTTTATAACAGTCCCAATAGTTGGCAATGGACATATCTGGACCATTATTTTCCGCAAAGAAATTGCTATGCTACTGAGTGATGAAATGCATGAATAACTCATCCTTCAGAAGAGCCGTGTTAAATCACCATCTATTCGATTTATGATCCTTCTGTGAAATTGCAAATTGGGTATGGAATGGAGCATGGTATGATAATGCTATGCATTCAATTGTAGTGTTAAGAAGAATATCTGACATAGATTTAGAGAGGACTATATAGTCTAATCTAGAAAAGGAATTGTGGAGGCTGGAGAAAAAGGTATACTCTAAATGAGAAGGATGAGTTATGTGCCATGCTAATTCTAATACAACATTTTGAAATTGTTTATGGGATCCAGTGCTTTTAAAGTATACACTAGATTTTCTATTAAGAAAAGGATCCATAATCTCATTACAGTCCCGAAAGACAATTGAATTACGAGGATTGGATGAGATGATTCCTTAGTTTTAGCCAAAAAGAGGGATCTGAGAGGTGGGACCATAGACATTGAGAATAATGTATTCAATGGACTCCACTAAATTTTCACCAACATCCACCTTCCCATATTGTGGGAGTCAGTCTCCACAACTTTACATTTGTGTGCTTTATTAATCAGAGTAATAACCCCATTCTTCTAGCCATGCCCCGCACTTGAAAAACCTTGACCTACCCAAAGTTGCTTAAGTTTAGCAGCTTCAGTCTGTAATAGCTGCTTTTTTTAATGCATGCAATCAACAGTTTTGTTATATTGACATGGGATAATACTGTCTGTCTTTTAATAGGGTTGCGTAGAGCCTTAACATTCCAGGATGTTGTATTATGTTGCATTCCTTAAATTGAGGTATACATAAAAATCAAGCGTTCTAAAATTAAGAGCCTATATTGTTATTATAGTTGTTTGCAAGCCATTATGAATAGAAAGATAGATAGAACACCACTTATCATAGATAGACTGATTTTCTTGTAAAAAGAATGTTAACATGGAAGGAAAGACAAAAGAGGAAGAGAGAGAGAGACGAACAAAGTCAACGTGTAGATCATCAATGATCAAAGGTAAGATACTATTATCGATAAACACGTTGCTAACCGGAAACAGCCACACCAAGTCATATTGACAGTAATAAAATAGGGGTGGAGAGCCTGGTGAGAAAAGGCCCAAACTGCACCCCACTCAGTTAGAAGATATCAGTGAAATATTCAGAAGTAACTAGCCATTAAATCTTGTGATTCTGATTAAGTAGTTGGTCTTGACGTATCCATTTACTAAATTTTGTGGATTTGAATAAAACATCTCAGATCTGTTGGGTTTTCAAATGTAGCAGTGTGACCATTGAGGGTAACTTTGAGGATTGAAGGGTGGATGACACAATATCTTGCATTTAGTTGCCAGAGAGAAGGTCTGAATGTAAGATGTTCCTTTCTCCTAGCAGCAGTCGCATTAGCTGCGTCTTGGGATATATATATCTTCTGCCATCCCAAACAAGTTGCTTATTTAGCCTCACCTTGTTCATTAGGAGATGAACATGGGTGTAATCCAGAAAACCGAAGATAGTGTTATAGAAGGATTTTTAGTGCTGTGCGCCGAATTCATTGGGCCGACTCGATGGGCACTCTGGATATTTAGTTTCACTGACGCTGGAAGATCGAGGAGTTTTGGGAGCAACGTATTAAGGAACAAGATGGGATTATCTTTTTTGATCCCTTCTGGAAGGCCCACAATGCCTAGGTTGTTCCTTCTGTTTCTATTTTTGAGGTTTTCAGATTGCTTTTGTAGAGATTAGACTGTGGTTTCTAACGTTGCTACTCTGCTGGTAACATCCTCTGCATCAATTACTCGTTGTTCCACTTCTATCATCCTTGACTCAAAGGTAGACCATGTATCAGCGAGCTGTTGTAATGTGTAATTAGTAGCCTCCATAAAGGACTTCAGGGCCCTCATTTCCATCAGAATGGTCTGCATGGCCGGATCTCAAGTATCCTCTTTTTGCGTGAGATAGTCACTTTTTTGCCTTTTCAAAATATGAGATGGTGGGGAAGACACTTCTTTTGCTTGACCCTTTTTTGACACCATAATTAGCTGACTTATGTAGCTTAAAGGGCTAAAAATCTTTGAAGACTGTAGGGCCAAAAAGAGGTGAGCAGAATATTTCGACTGAATACCAATACAACGTATTTAAGTAACTCAGGACACCATTATGTGATTATCCGTATTGATATATTGCTCCATTAGTATTTGCTATAAGAAGCTGTACATTTATCTTAGACATATATATTGTGAATTAAATCACAGGTGCACATAATGAAAACCCTAATTCATGTATATAGTGTGAGCTAATATGAAAAATCTGCTATGTTATTGTTGCCTGCTTCATAAAAAACACCAGTGTATATATTTAATTTAGTCCCTTAAGGTAAATAACCATTGCAATTGAATAGGTAGTTGCCTCATTTATTTTGATGATATAATTTAAAATTCCACTTTTTGGAGATAGTTCTTGTTACATTCAGTATAAACTGATGTTTCTGTTCAGAATTAGTATTTGCTTTCCTTTTCAAAGGTTTAGAACATTTAAAAATAGATACCCAGTGCTAAATAGTGGTGCTGGAGAAACAAAAACAGTACCTTGTTCGTTAGAACCTAATTTCCAGGCTGTTATTTGAATGTGGAGCCTGTGTTGTGAGGAAAGGGTGCATCCATCTATGACCGCATGCCAAATTGTGCTGTAGCCGAGCAGCTGACAGGAGACGTCAGCTTGGAGAATCACAAAACCACTCTGTCCGGGGCTGTTTTGCTTTGTCCACTCTGTGTAGGGACCTCAGACTCACGCACCCTATTACACAGACCCAGCAAAAGTTCTTGGACTCAGAGAGGCAAGAAATCACAGTTAGACCAATAGTTGATAATAAACAATGGCTCGTTACAGGCCCTTTATGCAGACACTATATAAATGCACACACAACTGAAACATAACATATAGTAGATTATATATAAATATGGAAGAAAAGCATCACCATTAGAATGGTTGCTGAAGACACCTTCATCTTGGCCACCACAACATTGCTTAGTCCCAGAGCAAGTAGGCAGAGAGATCACTTGTACTAACAGGGTCTGGAGCGGAGCTTCCTCCCTCTCAGCGAGATTGCATCACCCGGGGTCCAATTCTCTCTAACTTTTCCATGAGGAATACCTCTGCTCTTCATGGGGAAATCCCCTCCCCTTCATGGTTAAAAAACTGCCCTCGGCCGAAGAGCAGACAGCAAGCATTGGGAGCAAACAGTGGAAAAATCTAGCTAGAAGTGGAAAAACCCAGCTTCTCTACCTCACATTCGTTCCCAGCTCCCCTTATCACTGCACCTGCAAAGCTCTGATTCGCTTCTTGGCTCGTCCTTCAATAGACAATACAACAACTATCCTCCACAGTTAGCTCATCTGACATCATTATGTGACCTTGCAACCATTGCAGAATTCATGTTTGCTTACTGGGTACACAAAAACATAGGCTTTCATTACACTAATGGAAGTGAATGTTCAAAATGGCCGTGCACCGGTGCCATATTTTTAGTTCATTTTTGCACACGCACCACAGAGGCCTTGCCGGAAAGCGTCACAGGCTGCCTGTACCTCTCTCAGGCTGCTCCGTGGACCACTGAAAATTCAGTGAGTGGAAATGTATAAATATATTTGAAAATGTGTTGTGCTATATTGTAAAATTAATACCGGATAAGGAAAATCAGGCAGCCCTCATGCATGCCCCTCCCCCAACCAAATGTATTTTTTTGTAAGGCATGCAAGTCGCTCTACCACTAGACGTCACTGCACTTCAAATATTATAATGAAAGTCTGGGTACATCAGTATTGCCTCCTCCGCTGAATTATTGTTATAATTGTATGAACCGGAAGCAGGAAAAGCTCCTGAAGTCATCATAGCAGATGTAACCAGAGAATTTGTAGAGCGCACATTCACCTCTGGAGGGGAGTCCTGGCACTAATGACAGAACAGATGCTTATTGTTACCCAACTCAATGGTACTTTAGATGATATCTAAAGTGAAAGTTGCTTCCAAAGAAGAAAAACGAAGTAACACCCACCCTTTCCTTTGCCTATGCCACCTTCTTGGCCGTCTACATACCCATGTACTGCTGCATGACTTCCACACCAGCCGGGGTCACGGGTGCAGGACTTTTTTTGCTTTTTGGTCCCCGTTCCCCTCTGTCTTGCTAGTATGCTGGGGCTTTTGTGACCACAGCAGGTACTGTAGCAACCAGCACTGCATGGGGCGAGGGGTGACGGAGGAGCTGTCTCTCCAGGGCGCTGGCGTGCCACCATTATCTGGAACAGCTGTGGTTGTTGTAAACAGTGGGCGGGGCGCTGCCCGGCCAGTAGTGTCACCGGTGAGCTAGAAATTATTTGGTCACTGCCCCTTATTTTCGTACAAATTAAGCTCCCCGGTAGGACATTAGATGCTGCTGACAAAGGGGATCCCCGTAACAACCCTGTCTTGGTTAAAGGCAAGACTGTCACAAGCCGGTACAAGCCGCATAAGCAGCCATGATGGATGGGCTATTCAGGGGAGTAATGCAGAGTGATCGCCCTAAAAAACTCACTTCAGCAAATAAACACAATGGTAACTTTCCCAAATTATTCCCAACACAAACGTTGATTCACACAAAGAGGGCTCTCAAATGCCCCACTTCCATGCGCGAGAACGATACCAGTCGTGTTTTTTTATTGGCATTCTGGGACTTACAGTTTTATCCTTTTCATTTTAAAATGTGGGATTGAATTGCTCTGTTGCGCAGTGAACTGGGAAATTCGAGAGCAGTGCAGGAAGGGAAGGAGAACCCAAGCCCACAGTGTCTATGATTACTAGAATATCCCACTGCTCCGAGGTCATTCCTGTTTAAAAATTAATTTAAAAAAACAAAAAAAATATTTTAAATCGCGAATCCATTGCTACTGTAAATGTAAAATAAAAAGGAGAAAGGGGTGTTTGGGAGCAGTGTACGGCATTGGCATGGCAACTTGCCAAAGCATGGCTATGAAATGGCCCGAAGCACCAGACGGACCTTGACCCTCTCGCTCGCGTCTGCAGGCTGCTGCTGTTGCCGGGGAGCTGTGCGTGCGACTGAAGTAGGAGCAAAATGACTGCACTTAACTAGAAGCACGTTAGATTTTCATTTGTATGCACCAATGCTTTTTGTCAGATGAACTCCTGTCGGACTATGTTTAAAGTCTGAGCGGAGTGATCGGTTTGGTCTGCTTTGCCTACACCTCGCTTTCGGCCGCATGGTGTAGGAGCAGGAAGAAGGGAGTTGAGACAGCCGATGCCACGGCAAGGATCCATGAGCTGCCACACATCCCACAATCTGCATACAGTACCAAGTGCTTAGGTACAGTAGGGGCGGATGTGGGTGGTTGCAGCTGGCAACCCGCCATTTCTCTGGTTGGCCAGGCCTCCTTATGAACACAACCTCAGCAGTAGCCCCTCATTGGACCGGGGAGTTTAAGAGCTCTTTAATTCAGAACAAGGACAAAAGCCATTCCAGCAGGAGGAAAGTTCAAATAAATGTCCTTTTTTAATATACAAAAAAGATCAAATGTTTTAAGCAGGTGCGTGATATTGTATTAAAACAGTTTTTCAGCTACTTGTTTACATAGTATTTGAAGCTCGCACAAGGACCCAAAAAACATTGTCCCGCACCTTCCTTGTAAGCGGTGCCAGCTGTCGGCCTGGCTCCCCGCTCTTTGGGCACAGGGCTGGGGCGCTGCTGCGGAGGAGGGCCGCCGCTGGACCGGCACAGCCTGCACTCTCTGCCAACGGACAGTTAAGATAGGGTGCCTACAATTAAAATTTAGTAGATTATCCCAGTTTTAAGGTTTTAACCACAAAGGCTGTTTTACGACACACTTTTTAGTCTGTGGAATAGTTATCTATTTTAAGATGCATCGTGTTGGACCAAAAAATAAAGTACTTCTTCGCACACCGTGGTTTTTGTCCAACGCAGAGTAATAGTGCTTGATGGACACAACTCCCTCCGGAAGTATTTTCAGCGCTTGATTTTATGAGAAAGTTCAGACCGCCAAAAAGTGACGTCTGTATATCGCCCAAGCTGAACCAAATTGCAAACGAGGGCATGTTTCGGGGGCAATGGGGACACATGTGGAACTGGCCGGCAGCGGGTTATAGGCAAGCTGACATGGAAAATGTTGAAGAAACAAATAAGCAGCACTGCGTCTGCCTTGCACGAAATTCATGCACACATCAGCAACAATGTCCGAGCTAAAGAGAGGGGGTGGGGGCGTAATGGCTAGGAATACCGCCATCTTCTTTGGACCTGCGCGCTATGTTTGCTTGTTTACTTATTTATATAGCGCTCCACACCCTGAGGTATCTGGCCGCGTAACAAGTTTACAAAATTACAAGTTACTACTTAGAGGAATAGTTACATTACATTCTTTACGTCAAAAATAAATACGCATTAAGCGCTGCTCCAACTCCAAAGCGCAGCTCCACCTGCAAGGCGCTACACTGGCTTAGGCATGTTACCCAGTGGGATATAAAGCAACTGCGCTGCTATGTGTACTCGTGAGTGATAAGAGGCGAGCGTGATGTGTACTGTATTTTCAAGAGAAGCAGAAAGAAATGGCAGGCCCTTAAAAACGTACCGTGTTTTGCATCTTTAAAATAACCCGGACCGTGCAGTGTACATCGGCTCCGCAGTCACGTTTCACACACAGAGGATGAAGTTCTGTGCACGGCCAGTAACGGTTTCTTTCGCACCAGTCAGCTGCAGGCACCTGCATTTCAGCTGCAGGCACGTGCATTTCAGATGCGGGCACCTGCATTTCAGCTGCAGGCACGTGCATTTCGGCTAGCAATTCCACAAAGTGAATGGGTGCGAGAACTGAACTTAGATTTCAAAGCACTTGTCCCTGCCATATACAAATAAAGCTATTCAGGCACAGTCTTTGTGTGCACACGCATCATAAAGTCGTGCACGCAAATAAAAGTGGTGTTTGCACGTCATCATTTGGTGCGCATCCGCATGTTATGCGTGTACAAAGTTGCTCTTCCCCATTTTGTGCCTCCATATGACGACATGTTGAATGCACATGCCACAGTGGTGCTTGCACATATTACAACTGCATACGCACACACTGTTTTGAATGCACATTGTGCAATTAAGTCCTTTTCCACACGTCCGGTTGGATTCACTTGGCAAAACGAGACCGGGATCGACAGCGAAATCGCACGTGTTAAAAAAGCTGTGCATTTTCTGTGCATTGCCCTTCTCATAGAAAGGTGTCATGCAACACAAGATTCGGATAAACACCTGCCAAGGAACACCCAGTGTACTCTGCAGCGAGCGGGCAATGTACCGGGCTCGACGTGTAGCAACCCCCTCTTTATTTCAGAAGTAATAATAAGACGTTGTTTTCCGGGGGGTTCAGAGAAGCAACACAAATCGGCTGGGATTTGAGCTAATGCAACATGTGTTTAGTAATCTATATAAGCACAAAGTACAATCAGTCTCCCTCTCGAGGGCGAGCTCATCACCCCTGACAGCTGGCACAGCCCAGCACGCTGAAGCATTCTAACGTCAGCCAGGCTGCCATCTTGAAATCCACTGTCCACGTGTATTTATTGGGCCCGAAATCCAGCCACTCATGTAAATCAGAAAGTAAGTCAGCTGAAAGTGCAGGTTTGTGCAACTGCCCATGGCTCAGTAGAGGGTACACGCGGGTGGATTGAGTCCCCTCACTTTTTTCAGGAATCCCCCCACTTTGTTAAGAGGACACCCTGATATGCTTAATTCTGGTAAAACGCCACATTCTATTGGTATGTTAATGAGTCCCCCCACTTTTTTTTAACGATTTTGGATCTGACAACCTTTCCCTGGTGGTGGGGTAATATCAAGATTGCCCCTCCTCCCCCCTCCTCCTTCCTAATGGACCCATATGTCTTCCAATAGATTTTACAGAAGGCAAATCCTTCTACTAGAAAATAACTTCAGGCAAAAAAGACTATTGGTGGAATGCCAATGTTGTGGCAGTCTTGCTTTTGGGGGGATCCCCTCTGTGGGTGTGGCCAGTGATGTGCAGCAGCGCATTACAGCAAAGGATACAATAGGCTCCTCCTGCATCCAGGGCTCCGTTGGTAGATATGGCGCAGACCGCCAGCACCGTCATGACGATGATGATGTATGCCACGATGAACATGCCCATGGTCTCGTACAAGCCCGCCTGGCCCACCGCAAAACCTGCCGGGAGAGGGGAGAACAAAACACGCAGAATAAGCACCTCATCTCAAATGTACACCAATTTTACTTCTTAACAAGGTGAGCGAATCATCGACAAAGAAGAATTCAGTGGTGGCGGACCACACAGCACTGATACAGTTCCACGGAAGATGGCCGCAAGCGTGGCCCTAATTTTTAATGGCCTTCTCTGGGCACATTTTGGGTGTGTGAAGATCACATCCTATGATCTGCACCTAACACTTCTGAACTACACCTCCTTGCTTCCATCCCTTTACAAGCTCCATCCAATAACACCCGAAGTTCCATCCAATGCCCACATGGTGGACAAGCGTCGTTCCATCCTTTTTGTAAATTTCCACACTTGCAACCCCATCTTTTCTTGGAAGTCTTTAACCTCTGATTTTACAACCAGGCCATCTTCCACCAGGCCCTTACCACACCCACGTCCCACCACAGACACCTTGTACTAGCAGTTGACTCCTTTTCACAGCAGCCACTGTATCCTGACATTAGTTTTTACACCGAGAAAGGGATCGTAGCCTCCTACATGGCACCCAAATCAACATTTGCTAACCTCCCCACCCACCTAGAAGTTACAGCAGGAGGAAGGCTGTCTCGCAAAATCGACTTCCCCACAATTGTAGACTTGCTTTAGAAATCAGCGAAAGTTTCCAGAAATTCATATGCAACCTGTGTCCTCCCAACACTTGTTTGTGGGTACGAAAAGTGAGAGAGAGAGGGAGAGAGAGGGAGAGAGAGAGACAGAGAGACAGAGAGAGAGAGAGAGAGAGAGAGGGAGAGGGATGGAGGGAGAAAGGGAGAGGGAGAGACTCACTCCAGTTTTGTCCTGTGTTTTTGTCCCAACACAAAGGTTATTTAACCAATATTACCCGAACGGAGGGTGGGGGTACATTAACCAGGCCGGGTAATGCCCTGAGCCAAGTAGAAGCATGAGCGAAGCGAGGGCTTTACTGATAGCCAAGAGCTTTGCCAGGCCCGGTAATACCCTCCCCTGTGAGGGTGATATAGCTATTACTATCCCGGCACGTTGTACCGGGAAACTGATAAGTGTTTTTTAAGTTGAAAAAGGACGCGTACGCAGTTCCTCAACTTAAACAATTGTTTTTGTTTTAAAGATCGACACCATGCATCGGGAGAGAAGCGACTACACTTAGTCTATTCTCCATTTCCATGAAGGCAAGCCGCGTGCTGGGACGCGGCGGGAACACAACTGTCGGCGGGAGACATGGCAGCGGAAGGCAAGAGTGGTGGGGATGGGAGGGGCAAAATGTGTGGAAAAGGAGGGAAAGGGGTGGGGGGTGGTGGTGCGGGGGAGCACTTACCTCATTATCCAGTGGGGTAAGATGGCGGCCTCCAGCTCCGAGGAGGCTGGGAGCTGGGATTTCCCGTGTGGTGCCCAAGTTCTGAGCCTCCTCATTGGCTGGGAAGCCAAGACCATGCCCCCGCCGGGTACTAATAGTTATTAAACCATAACCTGAGCAGAAGAAGAGTTCTATGTGGTTTTGTTGACAACAGTTTGAGTGGATATTTAGTTTGACCTTTTTTGGGCGGTTGAGCCTTTTTCCCCAGTGGTCACCCATACTTTCCCCCACATGTCCTTCCCTTATACCCTGACTACCCCTCTACTCTCCTACATATACATACACATTTTCGAGGGAAACTACCATAACAGGTCAAACTACATGTGCTTTTACAAACTGTGGTCAAAGAAAGCACTATACCAAAGCGGGGACATCTGAATTTTCAGAAACACTAGAAAATCCATCTCATAGCTACATAAACCATGGTAACCCTCAGCACAGAGAGACCGGAACGGGCACCAGAAGACCCTATCAGTGCCGACTGTTGTGCTCAATGTGACATAAAGTAACACAGCTGTTCCCCATACCACCCCCGCCCGGAGCACAACTCACACATACCAGTGCAAAACCAGGACCAATCGCAACTCCACTCAATGACAGCCAATGCCAACTTCTCACCCACTTCCTACGCCGGTCGCCTATAATGACACGCAACGCCCCACACAACCATGCCCAATGACAGTAACTCGTGAAACCACTCACACATGTTCGACCACAGTCACTCACAGAGCCAATCACCCACTGCCATTCACCTCCTAATTTCGGCATAACCTGTTATCCACCAATGCATCGCTCACCCTGAACCACAAGAACCCGCAGATACTCAACACAATCTGTACACAGTCCCAAGCTGCCCATATGTGTCAAGCATGCCCATTTAATCGGACTAAAAAAAAACACCAGTACACGTCCCGGTCTTCCCTACACACACAAGCACAACACCGAGCATGCGCCTACTTAACAACCGGAAGGCCGTCAGGTTCAAGCACGACTCAACAAAGGACCCTGATCCAGGCTGAAGGAGTGGCAAACACCATCTTCATTTGAACAGAACACAACACCAGGCAGGCTGCTGGCAAACACACAAGCCAGCACCCTGGCATGCACAGACCGCACGCGGACAGGGCTGCTAGGAACTGTGTTCTCCATAACTCTGAGGAGGGGCGTAAGAGCACTCATCCTTAGTGAAGTACCATGGTGTCCACAAAGCTTGGCCAAACTGTCTCATCGTTAAGGGAGCAGAGATGCCTGGCTTCACTCTTAGGAGGGGAATGGACTAGTGTCAATCTAGGGCTAGGCCCCTACACACAGACACATACACTACAAAATACCCTGTAACACAATGTCTACTTTGTGTTGCATATTCCATTAAGTGAAAGCACGAGTAATTACTAAAGTAAGCAAAAAATATAGCATGCATACAAAAAATGGAAAAAAGGTATACATGAGCGTCACACATTCCAACCATAGAGGAAAAGCCATTGGTCTGCAATCTTTGGCTCTCCAGATGTATTGGACTACAACTCCCATCAGCCCCAGCCAGTTTAGTCAAGGATAAGAGATCATGGGATTGGTAGTCCAAAACATCTGGAGAGCCACAGATTGCAGACCCTTGAATACACTAACCGTGAGATACTAATCACTTTGTAGGTTAGGAGCACTGAGGAGTAAAAAGGATTAGGCACTTTGGAAAACACCACCAGGCAGGGAAGGACAAAGTGCTGTAAGACCTCAAACCTAGTAGCAACACAGTGGCACTTTATCAGCAATTAGCAAGAACAAGAATTATGTTAAGGGTGATTTATTACAGCAATAATCACCCCTGCCTGCGAACAGCCCTACACTTAAGTTCAAACGAGCATTAATGTTTGGTCCAGTGCCATTATCGGCGTGTGAAGCCCATTAGGGGGTTATTGCCATTAGCACCCTGGGTTTATAGATCACGGTGCTGAGTGGGATGCATTTGTTAAAAAGAACAGGTAGCCGTGAACAGGCAAGCCATTGTTTCAAACAAATACTCACACAAGATGTCTGGCAGAGAAATGGAAGGCAGAGCTACAAGCAGAACCCCTCTTCCATTTCCATGGCGGCCTGGGAGGTTGTGAAGGCCGTCAAGGCAGTGCTGCAAAACCTACAGGTAAGTTAGAGCCAGGGAGGCGAGATTGGACGGGAGGCGGCGAGATGAGGGAAAGGTAGGTTAGAGCAGACAGGAGGTCGAAGAGAGGTAGAGGGAGGGAAGATGGCGTTTGCAGCGAGTACCTTGCCCCCTACCTGTGCTCAGATTGTTCAATTCTGCCCGGGTTTGGAACAACTTGACTGACCGCCACACCCACTCCAGCTGCTAATATTCTGCAAGGAATGAGAAATCACCAGCGCCATGTAAAATTAGAATGATTGCCCTGAAAACGCACAGCTCCAAATGGGGACCATGGAAAATGGCAGTGCACCGGTAAGTACCAGTTCAAGTCACTTTTGCAGAGTTGTCTGAGTTCCAAAATGTTCCCTTGAAGGAATCAATGAGTTCGACCCAATAGGTCTTGTGCTTTATAGGCTCAAGGTAGGTAAAGTGTGGTTACAGGCGGTAGGTTCATATGGCCGGGGAGACACTGTACCCCCACCCCAAGAGCTACAGGGTGCAGTTCCAGAATTAAGAGGCCCAGAGAAGGGCGACCATCGTGTATGTGATCTTCCAATCAGAGGGAGCCCAGGGGTCACAGAAAGCACCCTGAACCCAGTGCCAGGCAGCCCCGGTTACAGGACCAGTGACTTAAACAGGGTCCAGGGACCCGGGAACAACTACGCAGTGCGCAGGTTGCATCAGAAATACACACGAAGCAATAGTCCGTAAGCAATGGTCCATAGGTGAGTAGAGGATTAGGTCTTGCTAGTGGGAGCTTGGGGTCTCCTGACGGTTGAATGAAGTCTGAGGTGCGAATAGAGCCCAGATTGCAGGAGCCCAAAAACAAGAATTTTGTCTAAAAGACTCAAGATGAGGAGGTCACCACAGCAGCAAAGGAGCAGTGAAGAGGGCACAGTGATTGCCACAGGTGGCTCATGGTGGCCCAGGGCTCAGCCAAGCAGCAGGAAACGGTTCCTCGATTAAGTGCAGCTGCGGCAGGCAACACGAGGGGGCCTCACCATTCGCAAGATCAGGTGGGTACCTACCAGCATTGCACTCAAGACTTCAGCCAAGCAGCAAGGCCTACCCATCTCAGGAGTCCAGCAAGGAAAGGAAAGCTCGCATGGAGCCCAGGACTGCATGGACAGTGATTCCAGCCATGAAGGCATCAGAAGCTGCAGAGGTTTCTATCAGCAGCGACGAAGCAGGGGACTTCCAGAGAAGGACCAGGCCCAGGCAGTGCAGCAGGTCACGGCAGTGTTTAGAGTTATTCATCTCAACAGCAGGACTTCCAGATAAATCAAAAGCTATCTGATAATGGTACAGGGTTTCACCAAGATATACACATTCCCCCATGGGAAGGGTACCCCTGATCACTAATTCAAAGGCATCCCACTTTTAGGCTTTCCTGGCCTGCCTCCCAAATACTCCGGCACACCCACACATTTGTGGATTGGTACTTTAGAGACCCCAACCCACTTTTCAGTGGATCAAACTCAAAAATAAGGCTGCCTTCGAGAGGGCTCAGGGTGAGCTTACATCAGCTAAACAACCATTGCAGCCCCCCACACCCCCCCTGTGGTCCACTGACAATGAAAGGCCAAGAAACAAATTCAGGAGCAGAACTTAAACAAATGCCTTCATATCTAAATGGCCACCATAAACAAACATTTGGCTACCAACATGGTGAAAAGGGCTAAACATATCTGCAACCAGCCTACAGCCCAACACAACTCCCCATTGGACCAATTAAAGAGCTTAAAAGCATCACTGGCCCCTATAGCCGTATCAATTAGAGAGCACAGAACACAAATGAAACGTTGCAGCTGCAGGGGTCGTTCCCGAGATAGCAAAAAGAAAGTACAAAACTGGTACAAGCAAGCAAACTATGCACGTGACTCACAGAGCCAGAAGAGGGAACCGCAAAAAGGCCGAATAGGAGCACAATCACTTTCTAAAACTACATATGAACCAAATCCTAAAAGTAAACTAGACTCGCAAAATACACAACGCTCCCTTCTCCACCAAATGTACAGCACTTAGAAAAGGAATTCGGCCGGAACAAGATTAAGATGGACTTGCAGAGCGCCATCTTTGATGACAAGGACAATCAAAACTTGTGCAATGAACTGCCCAAAGCTGTATATATGTCTCATGTTTTGCACTCATTTTACTGTCATGGTGACTATTCTGACAGATAAAATGAGCATCATACCCAGTGTGCATTGCATGCTCAGAAGGAATGCACATTTGAATTACTAGCACAGACATGTTTGATAAATTGGTAGTGCTTCTTATTTTCCCAAAATGCACTTTGTTTTTATGCAAAGCAGACAGCGTCCTATATTCAGGGCAGCCACATTATTCCACACCTAGCTCTGCCCCTCTGGTATCGCCCACACATCAATCTGCCTCCCCTCCCAGCTGGTACTCCCCCCTCCCCCCTGGCTCCCTCCACTCCCCCTGTCCCCTCTTAATCTCCCCCCATGGGAAGGGGAGGGAGTTCCCCCCCAAAACATTTTGTCCAATTCCAGCACTGCTCCACATAGACCGAGAAGCGAAAGGCTAGAGCCAGTTAATTTGCAATAAGGACAACAAGAGCTGTAACCAATGCGTGGTGTTGGCGGTTGTGCTGACTCCGAATAAAGGCGGGTGTGATCGTGTACAGATGATAGACAGAGTGTGGGACAAACTTGAAGGAAAATGGAGGATACACGTCACTGCTTGGTCTAAAAAGGTGATAGCTAAGAAGAAAGGCCATGAGTAGAGAGCTAGGGCTTAGGAGCAAACCACTTGCTATGTGCTTACACTGGTACGTGTCACACCCCATGCTTATGGGAGACAGCCGAAGGCACAGCCACCCACCCGCACACATCTACTATCATACACAATGTTAAGACACATTGCGCAACACCTCTGCCATAGGAAAGCACAACAAAAATGGAGTCTGGCTAGACACATATTGAGTCTCCTGCACTTGCGTAGTCTCCAGACGACATGCCAGCTTAATATGGGTCGCTGGCAGGGACTTGGCCACTTCTACCAACCTTCATATTGGTTAAAATGCACACATGCATTCTAAACCCCTCTGACTAATTTCACAAACCTTGCACTTGAGTGCTCCAAGGGCATTCATCTACAGCGCTTTGAGACCATAACAATGGGAAAAGGCGCTAAACAAATGAAAAATGACATTACATTGCATCAGAACCTCTAGGATGAAACAAAATGATTACAACGTGTTTAAAAGCAGCAACAATGTATTTCACAGAAAGGCCGGGCAGCACAATTCAGAGCCTTTTTCGTGAGACTTCTAAGAATGTGCTTCTTTGTTTGGACCCAGCATGAATGGGAGTAAACACAGAAGTGTTTGGCTGTCCTGAAAAGCCTCGCAAACCAACGATTATTCCACACCTCCATTACCTTCAAGTTTATCGCTATATCTTCACGTTTTCTCCGAAATTAGTCTTGAAAACAACCTCCAATGTTGAATCCAATTGCTTGCCTTATGGACTGGATTTCATGTACATTCTTTTATGTGGTATTCTTTTACTTTGTTTTATCTTTTCATTTTTAATTCTTAATTTCTTCCTCCCAGTTTGATACGGCTTTCGTCTTCATAGTTTTGAAACCAAATGATGCTCGCCTAAGAAGCATTCCCTCATCTGGCCGATAGATGTCGCCGCTGTTCCATATTTGCCTTCCTCAGCGGAGAAGTAGATTTTTAGCAAAACAAAAACCCATGTGAGGATTTCAACCCATGCTATGGTTTACACTGGGTAGACTTCAGGTGGCTTCTCGCACAGCACAGTGGCCTTGTAAAGTGTCCAAGGTAATAAAATGCCAAGAAAAGTCTAGTTGAACCTTTTTCCAGCTTGCCACGTAAGTACTTTAATTCGTTACAGAACTAAACACCATTTTAGATCACCTCTAAACGCTTTAAGGTTTTTCAGAAAACATCAAAACTGTTCAAATGTGCTGTAGCATGCAGCGTAACAATGAAAAAACACCCCTGCCTCCACCCTTCTCTGAAGCTATCAGCACTCTAGGTGCGGCAGCATTATAACTGATGAGGGCTGGATACCCTGAACTTTTTTGATTTTAGCAATACATTGATGCAGGTAATTCCGTTTCTGAAAGGGGGGGGGGGGTCTGCCATTCAGATCCGCCTTCATAATGCTCCATGCCAAAAACATAGTGTACCCTTGTGCCTTCACTGCGACTGTCTCGTGACATCCCCATCACCTGCCCAGCAGTGGGACCAGTACAGGTTTAAAAGTCACATGTGCATTCCTGAACAGCTGCTGTATAAGAAAGTTCAAATAGAGAGAGGTGTTTAAAAAAATAAATAATAATTTTCAACTCTTTTCCCAAATTCTTATAACTGTGTACCCAAGCAGCCTGGTGGCACATACACATCTAAACATGTGCCATGTCTGGTTATGGCAGGGTGGCTACTGAGATCAAGCAATTATACAGCCAGAAGCATATGGATGTCATATTATTGTCAGCCTGGTGAGGTGTCTCAATCATGACAGGGCTGGGTGTGTGTAGGCGTCTGTCCTGGGTGTATCCACAACAACCATGTGGGGCTCTGCACAGGAAGCCTCTCTTTTGAGCCTCCTGAGGAAGGTCGACACCTTGCTCCAGGAGATAGAAATTCTTCCCGGGAGTTCCCCTGGGACCTGATGCTTCCAAGACAGTCCTGACATGACACTGGCTCTCTCACACCAGGATGCTGATTACCAGAGGCCTTTTGAAGTAGGCAGACAGAGGAAGGAGTGGATCTAGGGAAACCCACTGGAGAGGCTTAGACCAGAGAAGGGTTCCACCATCTTGGATTATGCTACGGATCCCTAAACTTCCTGCCTCCTCCCAAGTTCCTGCAGACAAAGCACTCTGGGTATGACATCAGCAGGCAAAGGATGCGTGTTCTATCGGCCGGGTTTGAACCTCTGATGATGGCCTTGCAGTAGCCTATTGTACCCTTATAAGGGGCTGGGCTCCTCTAGCTGGATTCATCTTTGGACTTCAAGACAGGAAGTATTCACCTGAAACTCTGGTGGGGATACTGTCTATTCCGAAGTCCACTGACATATAGATGAAAACAGACAAATCCAAGGAAGCGGAAAGCTCTTCATACTACCATTTGGGGTGAAACGGCTGAGGACCAATGTCTCTCTGCTGCCTTTGTAATGCAAACAGAATGTTGCTAACTAGAGGTGAAGGACCCCATGCAGGTACAAAAACAAAGGAAGGATTCACTGTGTCCCTGGAAACCCTGCATAAAGCCTCACAACAATGAAGAAGCCCAGTAGCAGCTCAGAACCCCATTTACTGCCTCAAGGCATGTTTGAGCCATCGTGACCATGCCTGCACTGCTGCTTTTGGAAGAACTCGGAACCACGTATCTCCTTCTTCAAGCGGCCTTGAAGCCAACTCAACCCAGTGAAGTGCATCGTCACCACAACTTGACAGCGGGTTCGCCACTGTGGAAGCAGCCAACGCGCTGAATCCTGAGAGCCAACTCGACCCAAGAGATACACCATCTGAGTCCGACTCAAAAGATGACTTAACCAACTGGAAGCCATCGACCTGCCAATCTTGAGCGCCATCTCGGCCCAGTTAGAACATTGTCTAGACCTGACTTTTCCACCGACCCGATCTGTTGGGAGCCATCCAACTGATCATTTTCAAACACTGACCCAATACACAGACAGCCCTATCTTGAAGCCACCTCAACACTGACTCTCCACTGAACAGCACAACTCGACTGTCTCGAATCCAGCTTCACAGCAAAAAGTGTCAAGAAACCTGGGTGGATGCTGCTGAGCCAGCAGGACAAGCAGTACACATCTTTGCAGTGGCCCTGTTCACCTTGTAGGGCCCATTGACATATGAGACCCCACTCTTTGCCTTTTCAAAACACTTCCAAGTTCTTTTGACATTTGCTGCTCGAACCAATGTCCTGCGTCCCTTTCTTCATCCAGAGTCCCCTCTTCGCTCTCTAAGTCACATTCACTAGGTTTAATTTTTAGAGAGTCTTTTGTGTTTTTAATTAGTTGCGTGCATTTTGTTTTATTAAAGTTCCTATTTTATAGAACCTTGGTTAGACTATCTTATATTTGTGTAGCACTGTACTATTGTGGTGTGTGTTCCATCTGTATCTGCTGACACCCCCTCCTGAAGATCCAGCCTGCCCCTTGGCCTGCGCTACCAAAAGGAGCGGAAGAGATATGCCTGTTGGCTGTTCCTGTTTCACCTGTATAACTGGGATCACTGATGGTTTAGTAGTAGTGTGGGGCCATGTCAGAGCTCTAGCCGCGTGTACCCCTGTAGAGCACTGGTAATTTAGCTACACAACGCTAATGACTGAGGTGCATTGTACCTCCTGGTCAAAGGAAATCTGGCCTCTCAAGAAATCTGGAAACCTCTTGAGGCTGTAGGAGACTTAGTGGAGCAGCTAAGAGACAGCTGGAGTCAGGGCAAAGTTACCAGCTCACGGGAGCTCTCCTTGCTACAGCTTGGCCAGAGAATGCAGACAGCATGACTGAAAAGACAGGCAGTGGTCTATGTTCAGCAGCCTGTAGGGGTAGCAACAGCAAAGTATTCAGAGAATCTGTGCTGGACAAAACTAACCATTCATCTGTAGATCAGAAGGAAGCAGGCAGAGAGCTGTTGCTTAGTAACCTTGCCAATGCTGACCAATGACTGTGTTTGAAATTAACTCTCTATATCCAATAATATAGAGAAGCACATCCTGACCAGTCATTTTTACTTTCGGTTTTGATTGCCACAATTGAGCACTGCCTGCTGATTGGTGATGTCGAAAGGCATTTTTCGTATTGCCCTGGTAAGAACGCATGCCCTGCCCAGAGCCCATCTTGTGCACATCCCCCTTCTGATTCCTAACCCTTTCCATACGTCAACCAAGCCTGACGCCTAAGCCAGGGCCTGGTAAAGCCTGAACCCCCCCCCCCAGAACAGCCAAACCCAGAGAATATCTATAGTAAACCTAGTCCAAAGTGGATCACAACATTGCAATCAATTTTCAGCCCTCACTCAACCCTGTACACCATACCCTGACATCCCAGCCAGGAGCTGTGCCTTGCACATTCTTAATCAGAGCCCAACCCATCCCAGTACTCGAATGTAGCCCTCCACAACATATACAGCCTTGCACAGAATCTCAACATGTCAATATCTGCAGACCAGTCTTTTACACAAACCATGAATTCCTCCAGGCACAACTTGTTCTTCTCCATGACTGGTTCAGGGAGCAACCAGGGCACCTGGCCTGCCTGCCAGTTCAGACTGGAATCCGGCTCAGAAGCCAGCACGTCCTGGACCACAGACGTGCCTTCAGCCCCAACTGCACAGCAGCTCTGCACACGGCACTTTCCATAGCCCAGCCCAGAGTCTAACCCTGCCCAGGACTAAGACCAGTTTGATGTTTTTAGGGCTAAAATGGCTCCTATCTGCTGTTGGTAACATAGAAATCAGCCTAGAAATGCCATATTATTGCGGTCGCCCTGGCAACTACCAGTCCCAAATCAGCACGGAGAAAAAGTAGAATATGGAAGAAGAAGGTTGAAAAGTAGGAGCAGAACTATGGAGGGAGGGTGAAAGTGTGAGGACAAATAGAGTACCATTATCTAGGGCACGTTATTGCGACAATGGAGGCCGGGCCGTACCAGCTGGTAATGTCCCCTGACCTGCTATAAGGGCCAGAGTGAAGTGAGTGCTATGTCCGAGGGCGACGGGGCTTTACCAGCCAGTATGGATCATCCCAGGGGCCATTTTCACTATGGCATTAGAAGCCACTACTGGTGGGAAAAGAAAAAAGGTAATTTCCCTTAACGAAATGTCCATCAGTGTAAAGTATCCAGGTGCAAGGTTTATATGAGGGGATTTAATGACCAAAGGTTAATGGCTGTAATTGACAGGCATCCTTCACTCACTCTTGCCTGGGGATTTTAGACGATGGAGAATGAACCAGTCACACGCCATTGTACACCATATATTAAGCACCACTGACATTAAAGAATGCTAAACATGCATGCTTCCTACTTGTTTTAAATATTTCTAATTTTGTGTAAATTGTTTTGTTTTTGGAACTCATCATATTGATTTTAGAGTGCATATATTTGGTGCAGCAGTTTGCGCACAACGTCAAAGACATATTTTTAACACCCCCCCCTCTGACAGGCTCAGACCCACTCACTTTAACCCAAAGCCTTCAATTGGTCTCCCTCTGCCGGGCTCGGACCAACTTTCTCTACTTTTCCAAGCTTTCTCTATTTCATCAAAATCGAAGACCTTCGATTGAGCACAGGATTTTGCTTGACCTCTCGCAGGACCAATTCAATTCACATTTATTTGTTCTCTTTCAATTGATCTCCCGCCGCCGGGCTCGGACCAAATGTATCTACTGTTATTACTTCTCAGCAGGACATCTTACAGAGACGTTTGATTGAGCACCCACACGGTGCCGGACCACTCCGTCAAAGTTATTGTAGCTTGCTGTAAAGTTCAATCACTCATCAACAGTTTAACTTCACTCGCGTCTCTTATCACACACGTTTTAACAATGTTCATTTCAGCGCTAGCCATATAATGTTGCTGCTTGCAACCTTGACGTGAACACAGACCAGTCTTATATTAGTCTCCCCAATTCACCGTCAGTGTTGCTTTCACTGAAGCAGCTTTGTTCTTTGAGCCAAGGACAATACCATGGTGGCTGGTGATTCTCCCTGCCTTGATTATTGACGCGGGAGGGCCCCAGGTTTCTCCGACACACAATGCAGGATTCTTCAGCCTGGTTTCTGGCCTTACGCTTTCTCTCGAGGTTTCAGGAAAGTAACAGTTCCTTGTCGAAAAGGTCAAGGGCAATTCCCTCCTTGCGATCCCCTTTGGTATTGCCGCCTTTCCTCTCCTGCTCAGCTGCCGTCTCGAACACTGCTGTTTCCTCATGTGCTTTGCCTCGCTCAGAGTGTGCTCTCGTGCTCCACCTTTATCCGAGTGGGGAAGTGTAATGGAAGTCAGGTGTGAGAGATTGTCGCTAATTGCCTGACCTTGCCTGACCACAGTATTTGGATGTATCAGGTACACAGCTCGGGGGTTAGTCTGTTTTCCCTTAGAGGGGGCTGTCAGTGAGAAAGTTTTTGTGTTGTAAAAGGGGTGGGGGGTAGAGTACCTAAATATCCTACCGGGTAGGATGGGGTAAAGGTGTTACAGGGACGGGGATACCGCGTCTCACCATTCGGTGTCCCATTCCTACTCCCTGAGGACACCTCATCCAGGTGATCCTCTCGCACTGGTCCACCCCCAGGAACTGTCTCCAAAAGCGATGGACGTGTCCTGACCACCTGGACGACAGATCCCCAGGAACTAGTGGGTGAGACACCTTCTGGTTTCTCACAGTGATCATCCGGGCATCCTCACCGTTTCAAGCAAATGAGCAGCAGCAGGCCTGTGGCAGCTGCCACTCTCTGAAGCAGCCACAGAGAAGGAAGGAACTGTTTACCCTGCTCACTATCAGTTATGCCTGCATTATGCAGCACACCACCATGACTATCTGGAACGGACAGCAGTGGGGCGGTACTGTGGAACACTGATATAAAAACACGACCTTAACACAGTCAAACTAGAACTTAACCTGGTCCCTGGGCATCAAGGTAAGGAACCTTAGAAAGGATGCACGCCTGGCAAGGGGCATGTATGGAGCCGTGAAATGTCTGTCTGTGCCGATTGGAGCATTGAATAAATGTCAAAACCATATAAGTATACGTTCTAACATTATGGTGTCATATGAGTGCCTAGAGACTGCCGCTGGGTGGTAGCAGTGTGCAGTATTAATCAACATAACATATGGTAGCAGATGTATAGAGCCTGTGGTGACACAGTGCATCTTATCACTAAAAGGTGTGGCATTCGTTGTGCATAATGCACACTTTACAGTGTCCTCACTGAAGCATTAGTGGATTTCCAAATGTAAAGTGTTAGTAGTGGGAGCACTTGCAAAATTCAATGGGCCTCATTACAGGTTTGCCGGTCCGGAATAAACAGTGCCGGTACGACTGTACCGGCAACGTTTTCCGAGCCGCCAAACTACGAGTTCTGCGGGCGGGTGCCGTACAGCCCACCAGGTCTGAGCTCTGAGCTGGTGGGCGGAACGGCACCGCCCTCAAACGTACACAGAAACACCGGTACCATTACAACATGGTGCCAGTGTTTCCGCAGTCCCCATTCCCATAAAATCCTATGGGACTCCACGGGATGGGGATTAACAGAATTGTCGGCACCGGATTTATCGAACCACCGGGGTTGTAATGCAACGGTAAATCCGGCAAGTCCGGTGCTAGTAATTCACTACGGATCTGGCGGCAGCCTGCCGGTTTTACCGGCACAGCTACTGCTGGACTCGTAATGAGGGCCAATGTCTGCAATTGGTCCGTTGCGGAAAATTGCAATTTCCCATACTCAATACACTACACAATTTTCAAAGTCTTCAGTGTGTAGTTCTTCAGTTTATTGCTTCTCATGTGGAGCACTGCTTCCCTCTTAGTTCCTTTCACCATTGCTCCTTGGATACTCCAAAAATCGAATCCAATGCATTTTGATGAAAAGTTTCAGAATGTCTGTATTAGAGGACCCCAGTAACGACATTAACAGGTGGGGTGTTATTAGAGGCCCACAGTAACGACATTGGCAGGTGGGGTGTTATTAGAGGCCCACTGTAACATCATTGGCCGTTCGTGTGTTAGTAGAGACCCACTGTAACAACATTGGCTGGTCGAGTGTTATTAGAAGCCCACTGTAACAACATTGGCAGGTCAAGTGTTATTAGAGACCCACTGTAACAACATTGGCAGGTCGAGTGTTATTAGGGGCCCACTGTAACAACACTGGCAGGTCCAGTGTTATCAGAGGGCCACTGCAACAACATTGGCAGGTTGAGTGTTATCAGAGGCCCACTGTAACAACATTGGCTGGTCGGGTGTTATCAGAGGCCCTTTGTAACAACATTGGTTGGTCGAGTGTCATTAGACGCCCACTGTAACAACATTGGCTGGTGGAGTGTTACTAGAGGCCCACTGTAACACCATTGGCAGGTCGAGTGTTATTAGAGGCCCACTGTAACATCATTAGCCGTTCGAGTGTTAGTAGGGGCCCACTGTAACAAAATTGGCTGGTCGAGTGTTATTAGAGGCCCACTGCAACAACATTGGCAGGTCGAGTGTTATTAGAGGGCCACTGCAACAACATTGGCAGGTGGGGTGTTATTAGAGGCCCACTGCAACAACATTGGCAGGCCGAGTGTTATTAGAGGGCCACTGCAACCACATTGTCAGGTCGAGTGTTATTTGATGCCCACTGTAACAGCATTGGCAGGTCGAGTGTTATTAGAGGCCGACTGCAGCAACGTTGGTAGGTCGAGTGTTATTAGAGGCCCACTGTATCAACATTGGCAGGTTGAGTGTTATTAGAGGCCCACTGTATCAACATTGGCAGGTCGAGTGTTATTAGAGGCCCACCGTAACAGCATTGGCAGGTTGAGTGTTATTAGAGGTCCACTCCAACAACATTGGCAGGTCGAGGGTCGTTAGAGGGCCAGGAGAAGCATTGTAGAATTTCCATAGTTTAAGAGCATTTGGTAATATGGCATTGGAAACCCACAGTGAATGCCATAGTAAGAGGGACATAATGGATTACAAACCGTGCAAACTGAAGCATTAGAAAGCTTGCAAATGTAAAGATGCGCTTGGTGGCAACATTTTTTTTTATTTTTTTTTTAATAATATGGCCAAAAGGCCTTTTGTAAATGAAATAATACATTTTTGAAGCGGTTACATGCATAAATCAGCAAAGTACCTACAAACCAACACTTAAAATAAATACAAGTGTCAACAGCTACAAAAGGACATGGACTATGTGTTTGATTTGATTGCCTTAAGTATGCAGTTCACCTGGCCAGAGCTTCCTGTGTTTGCGTTCAATTGCTGAAGCCAACCTTTTATTGCAAGCCAACATTTGGTGAAATGATAAACAAAGGCTAAGTCATCCCCTTCGAAATATAAGCTCATGTTATTGAAGTATCATTGTGATGTGTGTTCGCTCCCCCCGTGGCGCTTAATGATCTCCTCCGCACCACATTTAGGGCAGGACAGTAACATATAAGACGCGTGTCTGTCTCCAAGTGGCTAGAGCCACACACTCTACATGTGCACGCAGAGTTGTTTAATTTCCGCCAAACGCATTCATTTTGTAAGATAGGAGTTGGGAAAGGATTTAATGAATGTTCCTAAATCAGGTGGATTAAAGTCGACCACTGCTATCATCTCCACTATCAGCCTTAGTTGCAAGATTAGTCCTTAGTTGAGCTCTTCTAAGCTCTATGAGATGCACTTTAATTAGAGTCTTACATTTCCTTAATGTAAGCTCGGTATTTATCCTGTTCCCAAATGCCGGTACCAGTGAACCTTTTACCATGAGCTACCCATTTGTTTAGCTTCCAGTTGAATGGCAGTTTGCCAAGGCTTGTCACCAGGATTAACCAATTTCCAATAATACTTGGCATTCTGTACCCCAACCATTGTCAAGGTAGATTTAATATTCAGCTCACATACTGGGTACTGTGACGAATCACAGGATTTAGTCACTTCTTCCAAACGGGGAACCTTTCCTGGTGAGGCTAGGGAGGTGAGCCTAGTGCGAGATAGCCTCCTTAGGAATTGCAGAAAGCTGGACTTCACAGGGAGAGACTCCCCAAGACTCCCGGCTCGAGGAGGAACTCCCTTTTCATCTCACTCAAAAATCCATCAAGACAGATCAGTTGACAAAACACTAGAATCCTCATACATTTGCTATTGTGATGTTTTGGCAAAAGACAAGTACCTGCCTGGTACTGAGACGAGGAGAACTCCACTAAGAAACTCAAGGGCAGCTGGTAACTCGGGAAAGACGCTGCTTTCCACACCGGCAAGCAACTGGAGAGAGGAAGTAACTAAGGTGCGCGGTATGAGGGATAGGCTGTAGAGATTCTGTCAGCTTGTTGATAGTCCCAGGAGGCACAGGATGAGGGCTAGAGAGGAGCCCAGCCACTGAGGTGCTTGAGTTGAAGCACGCAAGGGATGTACCCGTGAGAGTCTGTCAACCAAAGGTGAATCCCAGGAGAGAACCGAGAGAGAGAATTGGAGACCTGGAAAGACAAAGAGGGAAAACCTCTTTCCTCGCGATACCACACACAGGCACTGAAGCGTATTGGAGAAAAGAACAGATGCAAGCAGAAGAGCTGACCTCACCAAATGCAGAGAAGAACAGAAGGAGACCACTGACTTGTGATGTAGCCCCATTACAGTAAAGATAACAGGACATGCAGAAGACCCGGGCAACGGGGCATATGTAGTATATGGTACAGACATATTCGTCAACAGCAGAAAAACGAATATAACGATTGGAGTAATCGTACTCATCCCAACGAATTACCAAATACCAAGAAGAGTTAAAACCAATCCTTTGCTTTGCTTACTCGTCCCAGTGAGGAATCAAGTATTAAGAAGAGTAATACTTATTCAGGGGCTCAGCCCTACCCATCACAGTGAATGGCCCAGTACTGAGAAAAGTGAGAATCATTCAGAGACTTAACCTACTCATCCCAGTGAATGGTCCAATACTAAGAAGAGTGACAATAATTCAGGGACTCATTATATTCGGGCCAGTGGAATGGAAAACAATAGAAAAAGTAAACCTCTTTCCTAGGTTCGCCATAAGCATCCCAGGGAAAGAATAAACCATACGCAGAGTGAGACTGATAGCTGGGTACATCACACAGATCCCAGTGACAAAACCAGTGATCGGAAGACTATAACAAGTGAGAAGAGAAAAGGTGTTCAACTTGTCACACTGTTATTAGAGAAAGAGAGACTGATAACTACCATTTGGGAAGAACAGAGTGGAGGAACATTCAGGTGTCAGAACCCTGAGAGCGGGGAATTTGAGAAACATAGAGAAACTAAGCCACGGGGCGTGGAGAGGTCCCCTAAGAGAGCTCAATGTCTTCTTACAAGAGATAGCTAGAAGCTATCTGAAGATCCTCTATTAACAAGAACGTGCTTGAATGCAACCCAGGAGAACAGAGTCATTCTCATGGTCTTTACTTGTTTATTATAAGTGGTAGAGTTAGCATAGACCAGTTTTGGCTGGAAGACAGATTTTGCTTTGGACTTCAGAACAGACGACAAAGACCATAGTTTTGTTGTGTTAGGTAGTGAAACCGTTAGATTAGGGAAACCAAGGAATGTTATCATTATTTACAATGAATACTTCCTGAAATGACAAACGCTAGTCTGTCTCCTTCTTCTGACCCTCCATAGTACTCTATTGGAAGGCTAGGAGGGAGATTCGATACAAGCCTAATGGAATGACTCTCCAGATGAAGTAGATCTTTCTCTCACTTCCTTGCCCAAACTGTAGTGCCGTATGTATGGTATGGAAGGAATTTCATTTTGCATACCTTAATCAAGGCTGAAGTGGAGAACCCATCATAGTTAATTCAAATACGTTTAATTGCACTTAGTTGCTGTTGGATTTCGATGGCTAGTTTTTCTAGGTGGGGTCCCCAATTTAATTTAGCATTCAATGTAACTCCCAAATAGTTGTAGCACTGGACCTGTTCAAGAACACTGCCCTAAAGCCATCATCTCTTGGCTGAGATCCTATTTTTACCGTCAAACACCATAATCTTAAATTTGGCTATTTTGATCTTCAGATCAGGTAGTTCAGCGAAGATAGATAGTTGGGTAAAGAGTTTTGTAGGCCCGTAGGGGTGTAATTCAATAAAATGAGGTCCTCCGCATACCCAAGCCAATTGAACTTGGTACCACCCAATTTTGGAGAGGATGTTTCAGCTGCATCTAAATAATTGCATAAGTCAGGCAGAAAAAGGTTGAATAAAAGAGTGGCCAGTAGGCACCCCTGTTTCAGTCCAGTCGAGGTTTTGATATCATTGGTAAGATCACCCCTCATATTTAATCTAACAGACCGAGGTTTCTTGATATAACATGTGTACCAAGTCTAGAGGTGTCACGGTATTAGTTTTATGACGGTACAATAACCTTCTTGCCAAATGACGGTATATCATGGTTATCGCGGAATAGCAGGTGGAGTTAACTAATCTTAACAAATATTTTCTAAAAGGTCATAAATTGTCAGATTTATCATCACAAACAAAACCATGCACCCAGGGCCAGAATTGGGCTTTTCAACATACTTTCCACTGAAATGCCACCCCTTGCTTGCACCAAACACAAACGCACGTGTGGAGAGGAGGGGGAGGTGGGGCCCTGCTGCGACTGGCAAAGCAAACTGAATAGCTTTTCTTAAGTGGTCATTTAGGCTTTTAGCTCCCCCACTGGCTACTGGTGAAGATGAACATGTTGCCATATTGATAATCTGCATGCCACAGATCAATGGAGTCTGATGGTAGTATAAGCTTGTGCGCATACACACACACACGCACACGCACTCTATCTTTACGTTACAGCCTTTAGTTTACTTCTGGGCAAAAAGGCGTTCAGTAATCACGGACATGTTACCCTTTGGTATGGCAGCAGGGAATACCCACAGAGATGATTAAATTTCGCAGTGTGACTTATTATATGTAAATTCAATGATAGAACCAGGGAAATCCGCCATTGTCATATGTTTAGAAAACATTATCCATTATAAATATATAAACCCCAAAGCCGCCAACCCAAAGTCCCGGGAGGATAGCTCAGCGGCAACGTGCGTGCCTTGGAAGCAAGACGACACAAAGCAACACAGGTTCGATCCCTGGGTCCGCGCTTAGAAACCTCTGGGTGTTTAAGCACGTTATAAATACGCAACTAAGACAAAAACAATTACGCAACAAAATAAACAAAACCAATTTCTTTAACAGCGCCTCGATGCCCTGGGGCTGTGTGAGCGCTTTAAAAAAAAAATGTAAATAAAAAAAAGTAAACCCCTTTCCTTCTTGGCACTATATTTATTCTTCCAATTGCTAACATGTTGATTTTGTGTCAGGCACGTGTGGTTTATGGAATGGCATTAAAAACTGCTCAAACTGAAACTACTTGGCAGACGGCACATCCAACAGTGCAAGACCAAGACTGCGCAGAACTTGCTTACTGCAGCCTTTCCAAAACAGATTGAAAAGCACACTTAACGGTATGAACGGTATACCAGTATAAACAATGTGACGGTTATTATTGTTCAATTAAGTGGTTCACGGTATCTTTAACGGTATACCGTAATACCGTTGCATCCCTAACCAAGTCACTAAGTCCCAAAGGTACCCCTCAAGCTTCCAGCTTCCTCCATATAGTAGAAAGATTGACCATGCTTAATGCAGCAAAAATGTATATATAGGCCTCATATAGGTGTTGCTGTCTAAAGCACCAATGCGCTTAAAATGATAGTAGTTAGAATCATGACGTTATCTATTTTGGAGCACTGTTTCTGTTACTGAGGCTTCGAGATTATGACATCTTTCGATCCTGGAGCAACCCATTGCTCTAGTGCCAACTTTTTATTTCTTAATCCTACCATCGGGGTTTCTTTGTTTTCTAGACGGCAGTTCTTGCTTATTTTAAGAAATCACCGGACATGTGTTTGACGAGATCGCTGGAGCCTCTTCAATAACTATAATTGAAGATTGCAAAGTGGTTTTCAGGGAACTTTTAGAATCCTAAGAATTGACATTCTTAGTACGAATGTCCTTAGAAATGGGGGAGCCTTTGTCATTCATTATAGTGTCCGGTATAAGGCAAGCCACATTCGAGGTCAAGAGCTTGATACCTAGGTGACTGGAGATGCACATCAGGATTTCCAAATGAGTTTTAACTTCACGATAAATTATCTCACAATGTTTTTCCAGTGGAGTAAGGAGAAACTCTAGAGCTTGCAGCTTTAAAGTGGATGATTGCGAGAATGGATTGAGACTCTTTGACCTCAATACAAGGAGGCAAATTGACTGCGTTCTCTGGCTGTGTGTAGAGAAATGAGTTGTCAGCCTCTACATCAGTACCCAACCGGGATTGCTCAGAGATGGGGTATTCCTGGAATACATTTAACGACTCCCTGATGTATGAATTATGCAAGGGCGAAGGGGGCAGAGGGGGTATGTAGTGGACTAATCTAATCTCCAGCACCATCTCTGCGTCTTGATGCACCGAAACAAATCTGCATTTCTTCTCAGATTGATGGGCTCTTTACAAGGGCCTGTTAATCCTGTAAAATCATGTTCCACACTATCAATGCCTTCAGGGCTCATGTTCGGAATATTAGCAACTTTATCCAATTCGTCAAATGTTTCCAACCCCAAGCTGTTAAGTATTGATTCGGTCATTTTAGAGCCTTAGCACGCTGTTGATATTAGGGGTGTACCGAATAGTAGATATAAGTATTCGGCCGAATACCGAATAGTTGCATAAGTATTCTGCAGGAGCGGAATACAGAGCCAAGTAGCTGTCTTTTTAATTAATCAAGTTATATAAACAAGAAAAACACTTTTAAAATTACAACCATACTTTAAAAATGTATATCAATACTTTATTGCATGTGTTTTCTTTGTTGTCTACAGGAGATGTTTGTATAAATCCTGAAAGGAATACATTATCAGCATGTAAACAGTTCAGTAACAGCACAGTGTGTATTTTTGTGTATTCACAGGTGTTGCATGTTGGGCAGGGCCAAAGTAACTAAGACTAGCTCAAAAGTATAGTAGGCAATCACTGTGTGGGGAGACTGGGATGTGTCAACATATACTTTCAAATGTTCCATTTGGGCCTGCCCATGTTTAGTCTTTTAGCTCCAGCAAGGCACTGAAGCACAAAATAAGGCATTACATCAATTAGCTCCCTCCTCACTGATGACGTGCTACTGAATAGAAACCTTTCGGATGCTAAAGCCATGCCTCTACCTGAGTGGGGAGGAGGCGTTTGAAAATATCTTTTCATTAATAGATTGTATTTTCTTTGTTTTCAAGTGGGGTATGTTAGTGGTGTTTTGGGGCATGGTAAAAGACACCAAACAAAAATATATAGGGTAGGCAGAGTCCTACAGGGTTCTCAGCTACCCCTATAGGGAAGGGACAGGGCTGATTTTCAGATCTTTAATGGACATGTGCATGTATATTTTAGTTATTTTCTTTCACTTGTACATCCATTTGGTCCAATGTTTCTAAATTGTAAACTTATATCTCTGTGTCTTTATTACACAACTATCCATCTTTTTTAAATATCGAATGTTGGGAGGAATATTTCTGCGGCCACAGGTTGGGGCATTTTGGTTACAAAAAAGATAGCCACGTTCTTTACAAACATCTGTCACTTTTACTCAATTCAAAGGGACTCATTTTGGCAACATGAGAAAGTTGGAGTGCAGGAATTGTAACCTATGTTTCAATATTATAAGCACATCTCTGCCGCAGGCACACTTCCCACTGAGCCATCTTACTTGTTGTATAACCTTAGCATGCATGCTGAATTCAGTTCTTTTCTGCAGGCACAATACCTCGTGAGCTATTTTACTCAGGGTTTGGAACTTACAGGAGAGGGATCTCTGCAATGGATATATTAATCCACTTAATTATATTATTTGACTTGGGAATTGAGATTGGACCCTGTAACTTTCATATTTTTCACACAGGACATCAGCAAACCAATAAGCGCCTAAATAAAAAACAATTTCACTAGAGACTTCATGAACTACTGCTCCAAAGCAATGGTGTTCCACTGCAAAATACAGGGCAGACAAGAGATACAATTACAATATTGAGAGTTTTGCTTCAGCTCAAACCTCCCAGTAAATCACCAAATGAAAGTCTATCTGTCCAGCAAATGAAGGGTAGTGACTTTGTTTGCACTTTCGCACCTCTGCTCTGCCTGTACTGAGTCAAAAATGTGACTGCCGTATTTGGTTAATGATCCTTTTAGAGGATACACATGTCGTGCCGGAATTAGTTCAGGCATGCAGTAAAAGCACACAATGTATTTTGTAGGAGAAACTGTTCAGCTTCAAGTGATATTTAATAAAGCATTCAGTGAAAAGCCAAATATCTCATTTTCAGCCGGAATTCAGCCGAATACTTGCTCAAAGCCAACTTTTCGGTATAAACCTAGTTCACATGATTAATTATAGGTGGAATTAGCTCAGTATGCAATTTTGTTTTAGTAAAGTAGTTTGTGATTTTAGTGCTGGAGGAAAGTTCACTGACTTGCTCACCAATAATGTTGTCAGTTTGTTTAGATTTTTTGGCCAGTCATGATATGATATGAATGATATGGCTTTTATAACGCGCCTATACTGTCAGTTTCCTTAATACATAAGGTTGGGAGGTGACTGTAATTAAACACACTGCAGATTCAGGACCACTTACTGACATGACCTTTCAGGGCTTCCTCTCAAGGACCGCCCGGGATCTCTGGTTCTCCCCCAATAGCCTCCATGATTGCCAGCCGATGTTCCACGGCATTCTCCAGTTTGCTAGTTGACGGTGTGATGGTAACGTGCTTCTTGTGCATCGTTGCCACGCCGCTTCAGCTAAAGCACCTTTCTTAAATAGTCAGCTGTGTCAAGTTCAAAGGGCAGTATCAGCTTGATGGTAGTTGTGGTCCAAACGTGCATGCAAATATGTGCTCTGTAAAGTGCTTTGGATTAAGGTGCTATATAAATAACACATCATAATCATTATCATTATATGGGAATTTTAATGTGCGCTAAGGAGGGCTTTAAGGAAAATTGCAAGGTGTACTGCTCATACAGTACAAGCACTGACAATGCCAACAGTTTGGGCTTTTGTGTAAGTGTGGCAAAGGCACTTGCCAGGCACTGCGTGGTGCTATTTACTGGCCATTGAGCGACACAGATGTAAAATGGTGCGCGTATGCGGGCAAATGCCTAATACGTATACACAAGCCAAAACTACTGGCTTTGCCAATGTGTGTTTTTAACAGAACTTCAGTGAAGGACATGCATAGGCAGGGTGACCAGACGTCACGGTTTTCACGGGACAGTCCTGGGAAATTGCCCTCCGTTCCGGGGTCCCAGGAGTTTTTTAATTCTATAAACCCTATCCCAGGATTGGATGGGTGGGTGGCAACAGTCCCAGTTTTTGCCAGGAACCGATTCGGAAATCGGGCCCGGAACGACTCTTCCTGCATGTAAATGGAGGTATGAATGCTTTTTACACCCCCATTTCCTCCCCCTCCCCTCTCTGGCCACTCTCCTCCGCAACAGGCCAGCAACATAGAAGTAGGACTGCAGTGCAGTTTTATCGGAGTCATATTCGTGTTTACTGTACTCTTACATCTATGTCTATGGCCTGTCCCTTTTTATTTTTTATATCTGGTCACCCTACGCATGGGGCTTATGCATAGAGTGGCTGAAGGCAGACCTGTTTAGGCCATTTTTATTACATGAGTAGCGCATTTTAGCCCCAAAACTGCTTTGAAAAAACACTGGCAGGCAATGGGAAGTTGCATGCAGCGCAGCTCACACTATCTGCGAGGCAAGAACACTGCACCACAATCGAGTACATCTCTGGCCCTCACATACAATACCCAAAGTGAGTAATGGAAGACCTAGTAGAACCAGGTACCCTTCAGTCCACACACCTGATCTCCACACTACACGACTTCAGAAAGGGCAGTAGTGCTACGAGGCCACGCTAGTGGAACAGGACTGCTACAGTCCCTCACTAAACAGGTCTTATGTTCTCATCAAATGGTTCTGTGCTAAGCCTTCAGATCCTGTCCTGTGGTTTATGTGTGCGATATGATATGATAGGTTATTTATAACACGCTTAATACCCAGAGGTTTCTAAGCACGGACCCCCGGATCGAACCCATGTTGCTCCGTGTTATCTTGCTTCCAAGGCGAGCACGCTGCTGCGAGCTATCCTCCCGAGACCTGCGCTGTGTTTAAATAGACTTGTGAGGGAGCCAGGGGAGTTGCTAGGTCTGGAAAAGACCCGGGGCTACGCTGATGTCGGAACTGTTGGGACTGGGGGCTAGCTAGCCTTCTGGCTGTAGCTCCTGAGATTCTATCCGGGGCTACAACCAAAAGATCAGGGGCTATAGCCCCCTCTCCCCTAGCAACGCCCCTGGAGGGAGCTCCTTTAAACACGTTATTGCAGATTTGTCTGTTGAAAACTTCTATTTCTTTAACCGTGGACCATCGTGTCAAATTGAGACGTTAGTGTCCAGCCCAACGCTTTCTGGAAAAGGGCTCCTCGGGTGGGAGGTGACCGCGAACACTGGCTGGCCCCATTTCCGTGACTCACAGGAACTGGCGCGCACCACACGTGGCCTCCTGGATTCCGCTTGACCTCTGGACTCCCCAGCTCAGACCCGTGCACAGCTGCCGGAGCCCCAGAAACAGGAACTGTCGAACCCCGGTATCAGTTTCGGTTTAGACAGCACAGAAGGGGAACTTAAAGACGTGGAAACCCGACAACCACACGTGCCTGGGCAGCAAGCGCAACCCTCAATCTTTCAGAGGGGGGAAGGGTAGTGTGACCACATTCTATCTGAGACACTCTTCCAGTCCTGGCGTTTCCTTTTAGAAATCCTTCCTACCTCTTTTAATAGTACAATATGCTGAGGTCAACTTCCAGGCAGTGCTTTAAGTGGGGTGAGAGAGCGATAGGCGCTGTAATAAGGCGGTGCGTTCTGAACGATGTGCGTGGCCTGAAGTGTGCTGTGCACGCCATGCAAGTGGTGGAAGGATCTGAAAGAAAATGCCTTTAAATGACCACTACTAGTGTGTCATGCCCCCCACCCCCACCAGCATGTGGTCTTATAGAGTCTTCCAAGGGGAGACTGCACAAAACTGCATGCAGTGCTTACAAAGGACACACTCATGGTGGTCATTTAAATGCATGTCAAATGACCCACCACTCCCAACAGCAAGAAAAGAGAATTAATTTTCTTTTTCCCTGCTGGAGATCCGCACCACAGACCTACCGGTGACCAGCCTGTTTCACAGCCTACTGTGCTATTCAGTAAGTGGTGGAAATCTTTTGTGTCATTCAATAGTCTGCAATCTATTAAATGAAACAAAAGAAATCCAGCACCTACGACATAGGCCAGCACTGTGCTATTTGGTAGGTGCTTGGTTGCTTTTGTTTTATTCAATAGAATACTTGACACATGATATATGATATGCGCTTGTACACAAGTGTTTACAGGCATGCAATGTGCTACCAAATAGCAGTGGATAGGACACTGGCTTGTAAGGGACACAGCTTGTTTTGCATCCCGGCGGTGGAGCGGGAAATAACAAAATTGATTAAAACAAAAAAGTGGATGCATTGCCGAGCAGACTGAACCCTGGCGGGCACCGGCCCACTTAAAGCCCTGCTCCCAGGAGTCTTTTGTTCAATGAAAGCCCAGGACTGGCAAAGTGGAGCCGTGGACTTATCTGGTCACCTAAATAATGAGTATCTTCCGACAGATGGTTTAACTTGAACTTTCTATTGAGATCTGGGCTGGAGGAATATTCCTGAGGCTCACAGCACAAATGTGACATTTTGTTTTAATCAAAGCAAGTGTAAAATGCAAGTCTGCCCTCCAATCGAGGGTCTTTTGAGGGTTATTCGTGACTTTGGGCATGTCACATGGGCAAAGTCCAAAGGGTCTCCGCTGGAGGTCTGTATGAGCTGGCTTTAAAGGCCAACATGGGTCAGTTTGATGACTTATTTAACTGTGGGACTGGTGTCTTAGGCAAAGATACCGGTCGAATGTGCTTTAATAATCACAATCTGCCACACATATGTTCAACAATTGTGAAACCTCGCAAATTGAGACTCGTGCAAGTGGGTCACTTTTAATTGGGTGCCAAGCCTACTGGCTATCCAGGTTTGATTGACATGACTGCTGCTCTGCAGGAGTACAAACATGAGTAGAAGCTAAACCCCCCTGCTCAGCCCCCACACTACTATTAAACCAGCAGTGATCCTACTCAGAAAGGTGAAACGGATGCGGCCCAAAGCTATACCCCCTGTGCCTCTTTAGGTAACGTGGGCAAAGGGGCAGACTACATCTTCAAGCGGGGTGTGAGCTGATAACTGTAGCCACCCAAACAGCATGAGTACAATGGTTCCAAAATTAAGGAATGTCCAGTCAAGGTGCTATAAAAAGCTAGACTTCATCGAGCAATGAAAGGCAAACAGCTACTCAGAAAACACAAATAAAAGCCCACACCTGTAAATGAAAAAAACTGATCGCAGGCATTTGTAAAAGGGCACTGTGGATACATGAGCAGGTGTGTTCAAGCACACGACTGGCACAGAGTAAATGTTCAAAGTATATGTCTCTGTAAACAAGTTGGAGAAGGGGGGGCTTGCAACAGTGTGCTACTGTTATAAGATGCCAGCCCAAATGCCAGCTACCCACACTCTGTACGGCGCTCCGCTGCTCTCAAGCTAGGTCTGTGCTTTAAACAATAAAATAAAAAAATAAAAATTCACGATGGTGCCAAAAAGTTGCCCGGGGGGGGGGTGCAGAACCTCTTCTCGGTAACTTTATTCTTGTATTTGGGGCCCAACACAGGCTTTTCTCTGCATTTTCTGTGGCAGTGATCCGGCATCAGGATGGCCAGCTGGGCTCAGCGCACGGTCTGGTACACAAACAGAAATGCCACATGGCACGAAGAAGATTGGGACAGCAGGCAAGCGTTGTCTGAGTCGGTCTAGCTCACAAGCAGGTTGGTGCGGGAAACAGGGCCCAGAGCTGTTCATGGACTTCTGGATTGCTGGGGAGGCCCAATCCAGGGCCCCAGGGGGTCCTCCAGTTCTGTGCTTGGACTCCATGAAGTTGGCTGGCACAGTGAACAGGAGACTGGTGTCAGTTAATCCAGAAAAGAGGCAGGCTTTGATCCACAGCAGTTCACCCCCAATCTCCCCAGGGGATGGTTAGGGGCCATACCTCTTCTCTTCCTCAAATGCTTTCGGTCTCCACACCACTGGTGGGGGACCTCTGGTCTGCACTCCCAACAAAGATCCAGTCAATTCTTCCTGTGTTTCAAGAGGCCAACGTGATTCAAGGAATTATGGGGTGTTTGAAGGCAAAATGTCACTAGGGATTGGTCCAAATCAAGCCTGCTGCAAAAGTCTCCTTCCAGGTGGCTGTAGCAAGTGCCCTTTGCCTTTTGACATCACACTCAGAGTACCTTCCCTGCATGATCTGGAAGGGACAGTAAAAGGGAAGAGAGCCCTAACAGAAACCAAGATGGTGGCACCATTGTCTCAGCCCACCTACCCCTCTCTGGGTACTGTATCACAGCCGCTTTCCAAAGCCTGACTTCAAAGGGAATCCAGTGATCATCACCCTGGTCTGAGGGTGACTTTGTTATGTCAGTTCTGCCTCTGAACCACCAGTTCTCAGGAGACCTCCTTTGGGAAGTTCTGTGACCTTAAGGTGTTGCCTATCCTGTACAGGAATCAAAAGAGGCAGCATCCTGGTCATTGTCTCACATAGCAGCTCAGGAAATAGACAAACTAGACAACAAAATATATCAGTCCCACCGTAGCTAAGTCAGGCTTGCAGAGATGACACTAGGGTGATATAAGATTGCTGTGGCTATATAATTGTGTGCTCTTAGCAGTCACCATGCCACAAGCAGGCATGACTTATGTTTTCAGATGTACGTGCCATCAGACTGACTGAGGCATACATTTTTTATAATTTAGATCAGAGCTGCAGAAGATTAAAAAGCCACCCCTAGCTGCATGAACTTTGTGTTCCAGCAGAAGTCAGGAATGGACAGGTGACCTTGCCCTTTCCACTGGAGAGCTGGCACAGAGTATGCAATGATATACTATACTTTTTTACATGGAGCATTTATAAAAGTGGTCTCTCATTAGCAGAGTTCCTTTTCAGTGACAAAATGACTTGGATGATTTTAGCATTCACAATATTAGAACATCGGGATTTTACACCCTGGCAGATGGCATCCAATCACACCCATTCTGACCCTAGCTATGCCCACAATTCTCTCTCTTGAGAAAACAATCTTTCTGGGTATTTGGAGTCCAAAGGGCCATCCAGGGACAGCTATTACTGCTGATATTCATTAAAAGAAAAGGTAACTTATTGTGAACCTAGCAGCCTTCTAAAATGGCAAAACCCCAGAGGTGAAGAGGTAGATTGTGAAATCACAAGACTCTGCCCTTTCCCAACTCACTCTCTTTTGAGGCAGTCAAACTTCTTAAACTTATTTTTCCTCTCCCAAATATCCTCATGCCTCCCACAGGCAGCAAAGGGATGCCTCTCTTAGCAAGCCTTCATCACCCTCGACAAAGCTGTTTATCTGGCATGTGTGAAGTGCCTGTCCGATGTACGTATGTGCTATGGGTCAGTGAGTGGTGGGTGATTGAGAAGAAATGCAATAGTGTGTTAGAATGTTCTGGGTGGGTGTGTGCCTGTGTGGAGAATGCACTGAGAGTGGATGTAAGAGAAGGTGTATGAGTGAGTGACTGCTGGGTGAATGACTAGGAATGTGATAGTGTGTATTTGAATATTCTGGGTGGAAACACGGGTATTAGACGCATCTGAAGGTCATGTGCCATTACTTCCCGTGATGTCACTTGGGTTTGGGGGTCAAATGGCATCACTTCCTGTGATGACATCAGAGGTCAAGTGTAGTGTGATGTCACTTACTCTACCCCTGGCATTTTGGTGAAATTACGTCCCTGATGGCAACCTTGGTTCTCTATCGCTGTGATACAGATAAACATGGCTCCAGATAAGTATTTTATTCCCTGTTTTTTTTTTAAGTTGGGAATCCATTTTCTTTTTGGGGGTTGAAGAATAATTCCCATTCCCAATGAGGATATTTGTTGGGAAGGTAAAAATAAATCTTAACTCTAAAACAGATATCTATATGTAGTGCATACATCTTTGTACTATAAGTGCAATTAAGTTTAAATAAAATATGTATTTATTTAATATTCATACAGCCATCAGGCTGTACCTATAAGGTCAAACAATTTCATATAATACAATACATTTCATCATAAAACAGAAGAACAGGATACTATAATCACCTCAAAAAGAATAAAAATACATACATACAAATCTTTTTTAAAATAGCGTGCCGTCAGACAATTCCATTAAAATAGATAAAACAAATTCAAAATACTTCATCATGTGGAACATCGAGTTCTGAATACCTCCTCGGGCGTCCAGTCGAAGTATCGAAATAAAAGGATCGAATGACATTTTTTTCACATCCAAAAGTATCGGAAAAAAAAGGGTTGAATGTTTTTTTTATTTATTTATTTATATTTTTGTTTAGTTTTGTAAGAGAAAACGGGGGTTGGGGGAACCCCCCCATAAAAAAAAAAAATAATAATAAATAATCGACCCTTTTTCCGATCCTTTTGGCATAAAAAAAGACATTTGATCCTTTTGTTTTCGAATCTGTGACCTAGAACCACTTCCTAGCAATAAGACTCACCATGTATTATACATATCACCATCATTATGAGTATTGTCATAAGCCTTCAGAAACGTAGCTCTTAAGCAGTTCAGGCTTTCACTCTGGCATATTATATGCTCAGCAGTTTCTATAGTTAAGATCCCACACAGTTGACGGAATCTCATGTGTTGAGGAATTGCCAACTTGGCTCTTCGAATATCCATTGTGTCTCGCATGTTAAATTTAAATAGCAAATACTGCCTTATGGTTCCACAGTCTGGGTAAGCTGCTTGGTACATTGGCTTAGTTAGATCTGTGGACCAAAATTCCCAAAATAGGCCGCTATTCGATTTACTCGCCAGATTAACCATATCTCATTCTTTTGCAAAATTAGATATGGTTAATTTCAGCAGACGTTTGATCTTTGCATGGGTGTTTTGTAACCATGGGTATGCGTTTTCTTCAGCCCATTTGTGGTATACCTTGCATATTATAACTATAATGCCAGCATCTAACAGACTGGCTTTAGATTCAATGTTTTTAATTAATTCCACGATAAAAGTGTTGTTAGCTAAAGTGCATAATTTCACATAAAACATAGCATTTTTATATTTTAAATCTCAAAGGTACCCATAAAAATACATTCTAATAAGAGGTATTCTCTGGGTTCTGATTTTGGCATTCTTAATAAAATCTTCAGTAATTTCGCTTCAAAGCTGTTTAATTCATTGGCGAGTCTTGTTCCCCATATTTCTGTTGCGTGTAAGAGACAGGATAGCACTTTCGATCAATACAGCAGCAGTATACTGTTAACCGAGAAGCCACCTTGTTTACCAATAAAGTGACTTAGAGACATTGCTATTTTCAAGCATTTCGTTTTTGTTTCTAGCCAATGCTGCTTCCAGCTAAGTTTCTCATCAATCATTACACCTAGATATTTATAACATTTTACTACTTCTATGGTATGGCCCATAATCATCCATCTATAATTATTAAATCCGGCGCCTTTAACCTTGTTTATGAATGGTATAATTTTAGTCTTACTAATAGTAATACTAAGACCATTCAATTTAGCAAATGTTTCCAAGGCTATCAATTTGTTTTTAAGGCCTTGGGGGAATTATCTAGGAGGAGCAGATCATCTGCATATCCCAACCATCCCAGCCCCAAGGTGCCTAATTTAATGTCATCTGTGCATATGGTCTGGGGGTTTGTCATAAAATCAGCTAAATATAAATTAAATAATGTAGCTGCCAATATGCAGCCCTGCTTGACTCCTCTCTTAGTTTTCATAGAAGCAGATAGGGGTCCTTCATTATCAAGGTGCATTCTTATAGTGGTGTATCTCTAGAGTATCTGGATCATGCCTAATAAGCCAGCAGGTATTCCCCATGCTTTCAATTTCGCCCCTAGTCCCTCCCGTATAATGGTTCCGAAAGCTGCTGTAAAAATCTATAAATGCAGCAAATACCGGTAGATTTCGGGATTTCCACGAATATGAAATTGCTGTTACTAAATTGACTATATTATGGGTGGTAGAGATTGCTTTCTAAAACCAGATTGATTAGCTGGGAGTATGTTAAGATTCATCAACCCTCTGGTTTAATCTGATCAAGAGAATTTTAGAAATAATCTTTGCGGGTATATCCAGCATGGCTAGCATTCTATAATTTCCAGGAACTTTCCATGAGCCTTTTTTATGGAGCTAGGAGAATTATACTCTCTTGCCAGGATGAAGGTATTTTCCCATGTTTACCGATCAATTGGATCAAAATGTTCAATTCAATTATCCATTTCTCCGGAGACACCTTCATCGGGGCATTACAAGTGCCATCTGGGCCTACTGCTCTAGAGCTCCGCAGGTTCTTGATCAATTTAATCAGGACACTAAGAGTATATTTCCCTTTCCAGGGGACAAAAATACCCGGCATGTTAGTATCCCCGGATATAGAGGCACCTAATGTTCTCTCTATGTGTATTGTCTAATCTTTCTCTGCAACACTATTGAGGGGCAGTTTTGATTTCTTAGTGCCGTTAATTACTGCCCAAATTCCTTCACTATTATTATTCCTCGCAAACATCGCTATGGTACGCCATATTTCGTTAGCTTTCTGAGTTCAATGGCATCGGAGTCATGTCCGATATGTTTTTTTGGCTAGTTTAATTTTCATTGTAGCATCTTGGTTGCCACTATTCTTAATTTCTCTAATGGCAATTCTAAGTGATTTTTTGGACTTGTGTATAGCGGAGTCAAATTGCTTGTTCTTATCGTGGGTAGAGTTCCATCTCTCGTGTATTCTTACGTTTATGCGTCTATGGGTCGTCACAGTTTTTCATAGCTGTAACAATCTCTTCAAATGCAGGTAGCATTTCTTTGTCTCTCTCATCACACATCCATAGCATACAGTCAGTAAATTTCACCAACTCACGCGCTGCAATCACCTTGCCCTTTTCCAATTTACCAGGGTTCCATTCAATCCGATCCCCCCCCTTGTTTACTCTTATGTTTCCATTAAATTGGTATTCACTGCATATGGCAGTCGTAGGGAGCATAAGATACAGGGGGAGGTGGTCACTTTCCTGACGGCAGCCCACTGCCATATCCAGTGTGACTGCATGTGCACTTTCATTCACGAAGATATAATCGATAGTAGACATGTACAAGCCAATGATCCGTGTCACACTGCGGTTGGCATCACTCAACGTTGTTCCATTTAGCATCTTAATCGGATATGTAAAGAATAACTTGACCCAGGGTTTTCCTTGGCTATTAGATTGGGGTTCCATCGGGCCCGATCTCTGATTGTCTGTCAGTTGACCATTCACCATTTGGATCTGAGCATTAAAATCTCCCAATATGATGATAGGGACAGAAGAGTTGCATTCATCCAATATATTTGGTATTGTGGCTATATTATTCTTATTATGTAAGCCATTGGGTGGATTGTACACGTTCACTATCATAACTTTGGGGGACATCAATTGATCACACTTCACCAACACTGTTAAAACCATAGATGTTGACCAGGTAGTATTCTGTCCTGTCCAAGGGTGCCTAATCGAAGTCAACATTCCACCGTCGCTAAACTTTGTATTGTAGTCCACCCACCAATATGACATTCAGTGTAGAGCCAAGTCTCTTGCAATGCCACTATGCTAACATAAGGTAAAAACTCAAGTAGACCATTGTCTGCCACATGATGGGAATGACCATGTGTGTTCCATGACATGGCTAAATCAATGACATAGGGACCGAGTCTCCAGGTAACTTTTAAATTCTACCTGTAGCAATTGCCAGTAGCCATTAGTGTGGGGCACACATCTTCAAATAAATAAAAAAGGTGTATGTTTACATCAAAGTTTCTCTCCACATCCAAAATGTTATTGCTCCTTTCAACTGTACTGCTTTGCTGCTTACACTGATCAGAAGATATATATTATATTATCCTATTTTTTGTTGGGGAGTATTTTTCTCCCTATTTTTTTATTGGGAATATGCCTGTTTTATGGAGTAAAGGTGTCTGGTGTGCTGCCATGTTAACATACATTAAATAACTATTGTAGCTAAGTATTTGCAGAGAAGGCTAAGCACTTGTTGAGTTTTCAGAAAAGTAGGAAAACAGTGTTTCTCTTAAAACACTTGACGTGGTGAACTCTCCTAAACGCCTGACTTCTTCTTCCTTGGAGACCCAACCACTACCGCTGGCAGGCGGTAAAGGCTGGGGCAGCAACAACCACGTGTGAGGTTTTACTAAAGATGTCATTCATGCCAGGGGGTCACTTGGCAGATATGTATGTGAGTGACTCTGCCCCAGCCCCACAAATCTCTGCGAGATTCTGAGTACAGCCCCCAAAGGTAAGTAGGCATCTTGCCCTCCTGTCGCCTAGGAAACCACGAGCTTGCTTACAATGCAGGGCTCTGCGCGTGTTTGTGTAAGAAGTCAGCAGACTGAGCAGGGTCGGCGCCATGCTCTGCATTCTACCCACTGGGATTTCTTTCAAAAATATTGAAATGGAAAAAACAGGGTGAAGTTAGCTACGCCCAGACCTCCACACGTCACCCGAAAAGTACCTGCTTGGGAGTGGTGGCTGGTGAATTCTCTATCGAGATGTTTTGGGCTATGGCTCCCATAAAACCGCACCCTTGATTATTCTGGCTAGCGCATCATGATGGGAGCTGTAGTCCTAAACATCTGAAGAGCCAATGGTTGCAGACTCGTGCCTGAGAGAGATCCGGGTAAACACTTTGGAAAAAGTAACCTGAGAGGCAGCGCCGGCCTTAGCGGCGGCAGCGCCCCTGGCAGGGAAACAAAAACCTGGCACCCGCCCTCAAGCCGCTGGTCAGTCCCAGCAGGGGGGGGCACATGTTTTAAAACTCCCTGCTCCCTATTGTTATTAAATGCACCCCGCTCCAGCACTGGAAAGACAGCGGCACCACAAAATCATGCAGATTTAATTTCTCCCACCACGCCAGCTCGAGCAAGCCCTCAAAAGAATCCCCCAAGCTGCAGTGGCGCCCCGGGCGGTCACACGGGCAGCCCCGACCTCAGGCCAGCACTGCTGCAATCTGAAACGCAAGCAGGAAGTGTACAGGATTGTGCAACCCGCCGTGAGGGTTTTCCCGTGCCTACAGCATCAGAGACTGCGATTCTCTTTCACTTCCCATGCAGGGGGGCGTAGGGGTGTGACTTCCAAGCAGTAATCGGTGAATGTATAAGGCCTCAGGAAAGGAGAAGCAGAAACAAAAACACATTGCCCAACCTCGGAATCAATCATTAGCGTGCAGCCGAGCACGAACCCAAGGCACGTTTAATTCGATTCCACTGAACATCTGTGGTTAGGGAGGGGGGGTGAAGTCCTGCAAGATCACGCGGCTGAGCCTCCCCCAGTAGCACAGAGTTGCTTAAAACTGACGTCACTGCAGAGTGTTGGGGAAAGTCTGGCCTCTGAGGATTTGGTTCTCTGCTAACGCAAGCGTGTCCAGCCTACCATGCAATGTACATACATGATACGATAGGTTATTAGTAACGCGCTTAATACCCAGAGGTTTCTAAGCACAGACCGGGGATCGAACCTGCGGTGCTCCATGTCGTCTTGCTTTCAAGGCGAGCACGTTGCCCATGTCCTCCCGAGACATGCCAAAAAAGGATCAAAAAAGCACTAAAGGAAAGATATACATCCTAGTTAGGTACAACCATCCAGTTCCTCCTCGCATGTGTGAATATGAGAAGTCCTGAACAAATGAAACCCTTCTTACCTATTGATATCAAGAAGGTTTTATTCAAAATCCAATAAAAATTAAAACATAATTCAATATGTACATAAACAAGTGTTTATCATAAAGGTATAGGATAAATTAGGAATACCCAGCAATAGTATTCAGCATAGACCATATCACATTAAAAAAAAGTTCTATGTTTTTACGACTTATTTCACGATAAACAACACTCGAATCACTAATGCCAACTCTAACTCCTGGGAGTTAGAGTTGGCATTTGCGATTTGCTAATGCCGATTCTCTCCCCCATCCACTGTCGCCAAGAACGTTACCTGGTGCAACGAGGTAAAGAACGTGCTCCTGGGCAAAACTGCCCTAGTACAAAGCAAAATCCAACTCAAACTGACCACCATCAGCACTTCCTCTCAGTCCCCCACCACTTCCACAACACACAAGCAACCTACCCCTCTTTTCTACTTCCATCCGGTCTCTGTGACCGAGGTGGTCAACATCCCAAAGGGCCATAACCTCTCCAGATGCAAAGCAGGCACCTGCCCTGCAACACTCATCAAAGACTGTGTGGACTTCCTACTGTCGCAAATCACAACATCACCAATGCCTCATTTACCCCCTGCACAGTTCCCGCCTCACTTAAAGAATCCTGGATCTCACCCCTCCTCAAGAAGCCTTCACTTGACCCATCCATCCCTACCCTTTACCGGCCCATCACCACAGTTCCTGTCCTACTAAAAATCATATACCGGGAAGCCTACACCCTGGGTACAGCACCGAATCTGCGCTTTGGGACCTCAAGGACCTGCTTGAGGATGCCAGAGACTCCGGCAACCTCTCCCGCCTCATGCTTCTGGACCTGTCCACATGCCTTTGACCTTGTTTACCCCTGCATCCTCTGTCGCAATCTGACCACCACAGCCTTCTTTTCTCCTGAGGCAACCAAGTGCGTTACATCCTTCCTGGCCAATCGCACCTCAAGAGTCTTTGCCAACAATCACTCCTCCACCCCCACAGCCAGCACCTGTGGAGTGCCCCAAGGATCCTGCATCTCCCCCACCCTATACAATGTCTACACCAAACCCCTCTTTGACCTCCATGACTCACTCAGCATCAAGTACACAAACTACTCCGAGGACACCCAGATGCTCATCCAACTCACAGGGGATGACCACCTGGACTTCCAAAAAATCAACTGAATCTACAAAACCATTAAAGCCTGGATGGCTACCCACCATCTATGTCTGAATGATGAAAAAACAGAACTCCTCCTCATAGGCAACTCAGCTCACCTCGCCAAACTGAGCCCAGCTTTCCAGCAATTCACCATGGACGACCACCCCATTCACATCGGTCTGCTCCTCAAGATGCTCGGCATCCACCTAGACGCCACTCTGACCAGGTCACGCCATGTCATCAATGCAAGCCGACCCTTTTTGTCCACTGACAATTGTCTCAACTTTGCCAGGACTGTCATCGGATCCAAGCTGGATTACTGCAACGCCCTCCTTGGAGGCACCTCACAGCAAAATCTAAACAAGTTGCAAACTATACAGAACAACAGCCTGAGAGCTGCCTTGGGCCTAAAATCTGACAAATCAACTTCTGGGGCACCAGTGGTCTAGTGGTGAATGTCAGTTTCTAAACCATCAATCAGCCCCACACCTATAATACACCAGAAGGGATCCAAACAGATTGGAATAAGAAGCAAAATAATATTTCGGAGTGACAAGATAGAGACAGTAAAAACGCTGTGATTTATGTCCACTAGTGGTATAACTCACCCTACTTGGTTAATGGGAATGATTCAATTCCCATATGTGGTCCTGAAGAAGGTTGCTTTATCGAGAGGATGGATTTATGGCAGTCCAAATAGTCAACCGAAACATATGTAGACTTTTTGAATCTGTGGAATTGATTAAACACATATAGTACCATCGGCTATTGAGATGGAGGACATTTGTACTGTCAATTAAATTGTATGTTGACCAAGGAGTTAACAAACCAAGTATGATTGATTCATGTTTTAAGATATTGAATGGATGGTAGGAGTGAATGAATGTGCATGAGTTGAATTGCAATAATGTTTTGAGATGTTTTTTAGAATTGATATTTCATATGTTTCTATGATAATACATTAAATTTGAATTCAAAGAGTTACATTTATTGTTATTTATGAAAATATAAATGTTTAATATATACCATTCCCTATCCCTCTGGTCCCACTGGTCCCCTTCTCTGATTTATTATTGTTATTAGCCTGATGGACCAAGGTTTTTTGATCAGGCACCCCTTTGTTGATAAATATATTGGGACAGAGTCAAGACAGGAGTCAGCTACAAGTATCAGGCAGCAAGACGGTACGGCAAGTGAAGCTCGATGAACGGCTGCAGGCTGGCCTACATGATGGCTGGGGGTCAGGAATAGTTGTCTCATTGCTGATCGGTGGTTCTGAAGCACTGGTCAAGACATCCCAGATGTCTTCACGTGGCTGCTGCTTGACAACTGCCAGCAGTGCAGTCGGTTGCAGCGCGAGGAGCTCGGCTGGCTTGAAAGAATGTCCTTTAACGTGGTTGTCGGTAGATGCTCATCGAGGCGCTTCTCCCTGCTTCTTCAATGGGCTTGTGTCATCCTTTAAGGTAGATGACCCACAGCTGTGGAGTGCGTTGCAGGCAGATGACTTTTCCTTGGTTGTAGGTTCATAGACCTTCTGCACTTCCTATCCAGGAAGTATGCTGCAGAGCCTAGCAGGGCATGTTGTGTGCTGGCTGGGTGCCGCTTGTGGAGTGGCTGAAGGCTCCTCTGAGTTCTGTATCTCCCTCTGTTCCCTGGGAGATGTTTAGGGGAGGGAATTTGCTTCCCTCTTTGGAAATCCTGGCCTTCCTTCACTGACGGAAGATGTAAGGCAGACTATAACTTCAGCCAGGGTCCAATGTTGAGTTCTTCTTTGTTCCTTCTGGTGAATTCACCAAATGATCTGCCAAAAGAGGGTATCGGCCCTCTTTTAAAGCCAAGTGGGCCACATTGATTGGTTTAGGCTAAGCCTACCTAAATGAACCAATCCTGGGGTCCCTACCAACAATCTCCTGTATGCATGAGGTCATAACCAGAGTGCTTTGCAACAAGAACGGTAAATGGGTGAAAACAGGAATAAGGTGTGCTTAATAGATAATATGGCGGAAACTTTCTGCCAACAGAAAGAGCTCTGACCAGACTGCCTTGTGATACTAAGTCACACCCATCTTCCTGTCTGTTGTTGATTACGGAGTCCCTCCGGTATATGGTCCTCTCTATGGTTCCTGATTAAAGAGGCAAGTCTCCCTTGAATCTGCAGCGATACCAGACTCTCTGGCTCCTGCAAACCACATTCTCATACCTTATGAATGGGACCCCCCCTAGCGGGGTGTTCTACTGTAAACAGTGGACCCAGACATGACAGTTCACTTGTCATTGATACTGAGGGCGGGAGGTGGCTTCAGGTTGACACTGTTACATATGAAAGTTTGTTAGGTTTCCTGTCTCGTTTGTTAACCTCTTCAACCAGGCCCCATGTGGGCCTGTTTGAAGTACCCCCTAGTGGTATGTTATTTGCTTCCACCAGCTGCAAGGCCCAACAAAAGAGCGTGGTGGATCCATGGAGCCTTTGTCAGTTAATCAGGCTGTCCATGGCAGGGGGAAGTTTGGCCCTTCCCCTTCCTGGAGGTGTCATTGTGTACTCCTGGCTGTCAGATACCAATATGATAGTCCGGACTGCGCCTGTAGCCTGTGTCCACACCAGAGTACACAGGTATATGCTTTTGTCATGGTGTGAACATAGGAAAATGTGTGTGGATTAGCCGCACACATTTTCGTGAGGTTGGTCTACCATCAGTCCATTTAATTAAACATTTCAAAAAAGCCCAGGCGAGCGCCCGCCCACCATGTGGATGGTTGAATTCCTCACAACAAACATGACCATAGCTCGGCAGCAAGGAAAGAAGCACACTGGCTGCCAGCCAGAGAAAAAATGAAGTTAAAAAAAATTCTCACCATCACCCACCACTGGCTCGACAACACTGCCCCTCGCTACCTATCCAGGGACTCTCTAAGCCAGCCACCTCCAGGCCCACACGTACTGTCTATGCCAATTGTCTAGCCATTCCAAGGCTCAAACGTGCCAAAGCAGCTTCCTCGTCTCTTCTGCCACGCTCTGGAACTCCCTCCCCCAGCCTTGAGAGCTGAGCCTTCCTACACCTTGTTCCGGAAATGACTAAAAAGTCACCTGTTTCATTAACAGCCTCAACCGCCTGTTATCTGTTGCTTTATCTGCGTAACTTCTCTCTGACCTCCTTTAACTAGCACATAGACACCCACATGTTATGTGTGCTACTACAAATGTGTAAATAAAATAAAAAAATAAATAAACATTTATGTCCAAGACCAATCGTCTCATAGTTCCTGACACAGTCATGCTCCTATATCCATTCCTTAATTCATATTGCCCTACATGTTTCTGTCCTATTACTGCATCCAATGCTTGACATTCCTCAGGGGCCAAAACCCATTGTAAGCGTGAATCTGAACTTGTAATTGATTCATGTGCCTCCATGACAATTGCACAGTAACCAAGTTCAAACACTTGCATCGAACGTTGTGAGTCATGTGTATCATCCTACACCCCATAACATACTCAAAAAGAGCTGCTAATGGCCGGATCTGCAAAACAATACACAGTAGGAGGCTACATAAGTATCAAGAGCTCCACTGATAAACAACAGGGCTAGAAGCAGCCACATTAAAGTTACCTTAATTGGACAAACTGGAGGTAGAGCTGTCCTTTTAAACAAATGGCTGTAACAGCTTTTATTATAAGATAATGTATCACTCGGTTGTCTAGGCACCCTGCCGTTAATGCCTACAACAAAACATTAAATCTGCTTAGTGTCCGACTTAATTTTTAAACAAATGAGCCCAAAGTGATATAAAGTAGTAAAAATCCGGCCTTACATTATAAAACCCTCCTTCTTACCTCAAGCCATGTTAAATCAGCCATGCCCCATAGTAGCTATCACACAAGCGCATCATACGATAGTGTGAATCCAATGAGACAAACAAATGTCTCTACTATCTGCTAATGGAATGTAAAAGCTGACTACAATAAGAATACATTTTCTGACTAGTTTTATCAAGCAGTGTAGTACTTTCTAAGCACTAGATTGGTGAGAAATGATGCCAATAGGCTCGGAATCGTCCCTCACAATTACGACAGCGGAAAATAGCGACATTTTTTTTTAACCTCCCCTTGCACCACATATATATGTGGGAGGGGTATAGTATATAATATTAATATGGGGGGATTTGGGGGTCTCCCCTCGCATATATACGTTGTGTAAAGGGGTTTAAAAAAAAGTCGGCATTTTGGGTCCTCGCAATAATCACATGGATCCATAGGCTCGAATGTAAATTGACATTGACTGTTATGAGAATAATGGAGAAAATATTAGTTTGAAAATAGGTAAAGAGAGTAGACATTTTTTCCCCTTTTTTGTGAAATTTGGTGGGCATATTTAATGGGGACAGGGACGACTAAATCTGTTTTTTGATGTGATATTTTAGATGAGAAGGGGGTGTAGAATGGAATTTGATATAATGAATTGATTGATGTAAGGTTTTCTTTCTATTATAAAGGTTTATGTTCTCTGATATCAGACAGCCAAGGTGGAATGTGACAAGAGGGAGCTCTTCTTCGTCTGTTCACCTTAAAAGGTGCCACCTGCGCTAGGGTAAGCCTATGCATTGCCACTGCTTCTACAGCTGCAACTTTTGCATCTCTGCTGAATCATCTGCTAAGTGAGGATTTCCTTCGATAAAGCAGTTTGCCATTTCCACCTGCCCATTTGCTTGGGGGTGGACAAACACACCTCAGCTGTGCTTGCCGCTGCATCTTTTGAGAATCCCCCCATCCCATGAAACACCACTTGGGCCCCATTGCCTATCATTATCCCATTGGGGAAGCCTTCTCTTCTGAAAATGTTTTTTTTAAATACCACGATTGCTCTTCCAATTTAAAAGTAAATTATCCATCTAAGTGTAACTCAGTCTACTTATATGGGTAATCTAGTATTACTACTATGTCAAACTGTCAGTCAGATTCGATTTCCTCCTATGGACCAATAGAATCTAGCCCCACTTTGACGTACGTGTTATCAAGGCTTTCCACACGTTGCAGTAGAAATGTCTTCATACCCAACCTCTGATTGCTTGGATAGCAGTTACCACTGCACCCACTCACTGCTTGACCAATATCATTGTCCATTTGGGGCCACCAGTAGTTCTCAGATACCATGCATTTGGATAAAGTCAATGTTGGATATCCTTTGTGAACTTTCGAAATTATTTTGCATTTTACCATCTTATCATTCTCAGAGATATTACTTTCTTTCCTCTGCAAATGGTATCATCCGCAGTGGCAGAAGTGGCGGGAGCAGTTGGCAGTGGCGCTCCTCTACTTCCGGGAATGGTTTACTTTTAAAATAAAAGTGTAGGAAGAGGGCGAAACGTGCACTTCAGGGCACTGCAATGAACATTGCCTTAAAGAGCATGTGTGTTTGTTTGGGGGTGTGGATTGCGCGTGGGAGAGGGCATGGCAATGAGGTTTGTGGGGAGCAGGGGCAGACCAGCAGAGGACATAGTACCACTACTTCTTCTTAATGTACACATTGACCACTGATCATCTGTCACCAATCTCGCCAGATCCACTTCTCCACAGGGTCAGAGGACAAGAAAGTGTCTCTCATACGACCACCCCATTGTGTAATTGTAATTGCCTATTTCTAAGCATGGACCGAGGATCGAACCGGTGTTGCTCCACGCCGTTGCTTTCAAAGCGAGCACCTTGCCCCGGAGCTATCCTCCCAAGTCTGCGTCACTCGTTGCAAAAGGACTTGAATATCCAAGCCAGGCCGCCTTGCTCAACGCATCTCTCTCTGAGGCACTCGTCCTCCAGGTGTTGTTTTCTCTTATTCTTGGGCAAGAGAAGCAATCGACTTGGCCATTCTTTGAACCTGGCACGTGTTCAGTTGTGATTGTGAATTGTGTGTCTGCGTGAAGTGTCGCCACTAGTCTGGGAAGACCTGCACTGCTGAGCCTGTGCATGAGCAGCTTGTCAAAGGCTGCCCCCATACCCAGGCCAGTGGCACCATTTCATTTACAGAGGCATTCATTGGAAGAACAGTGGCCTATATGTTACGGCTTCTTCTTTTGCCGTTGTATTTTCCCCAGGTTTCCTTCCTTGCCTTGAAGCGCTTTGAAACACATTGTGTATAGGCGCTATATAAATAAACTATCATATCATATCATTGTTTTCCCTGCAGGTCTCTCACTTGATTAGACCCTATCAACTTTAGCAGAGGAACAAATGAGGAGGCGCGGGGGAGGGGGCACTGGAGCAAACCTGGGGGATCTTTGAGATGCTTATGGACACACGTGACTCAGAAAGGTTTGCTCCAGGGCATCTCCTGATCTGCTCCAGTTTTAGGCCTTTTGAATATGGTGGTTAAAATCTGAGATGCTGTGTGACTCGGGCCAAGAGATTTTTGAAAAACTGGTTTTGTAAATATGTTGCTCTCCTGCGATTCTTTGCCTTTAACCAGCCAACAAAGGAGGCATTTGTGTACATATCGTGAGGCACTGCAGTGCAAATAGCAGGCACCATTTCCAGTGCCAGGGAAAAGATTGCAGCAAATGAATACCTGGCACGGCCTAGGGTCACTTCCCACACGGGCTCACAGGTGGATGCACACTGCACTCTGAGATTGGGTGGGTACGTTTTTAAGGTTTACAAGAACGACATATATAGCTGGTCAGATAGCACAGTGAGAAGAGCGCTTGCTTTGACATCTGTGCAGAGCCTGTAGATACAGGTTCAAATCCCGGCAGCGGCAAACTAAACCTTTCATCCTTCAAAGCACCACACACTGTGTGTAATAATAAGCAGCACTCAGATGCCCGAGGGATCATAGTGCTATATAAATGTGAATTATTATTATATACATAAACATATGCCGGGAAAAGCCATTGGTGACATTATGTAAGAAGAGGGTTTGCAGGGATGTCCCCTGCTCCGCTTGTTAAAAAAAAAAATAATAATTTTGGGGGTTGCGGGGTTGTCCCCCACATGTTCAATGTTATAAAGTCTCCTAAAAAAACAGCAACATTTTTGTCAGGAAATATTCTCACAGGGACATTATTACATGCAACCGTTTAATCGCCATATACAATATCGAAAGTGCTTTCATACCAGCAGCCAAACTAGCACTTTAATTGACATGGAAATAAGTATCACTGCATTCGTCAAAGGCCAGTACATAACAATATAAACACCCAACCAAAGTTGGCGCCTATTTCACAGCGTCTGAGTTGGTCTTGCTATGATTCGAACTTGCGTCCTGCATATCACGCACAAATCTCAGAAGCAAGCATTTAACCCGCTGAGCTATCTTGCTGGATCTAAAGCAACCTTATCATTCTGCTATTAAATTCAGGCAATCTTCGCCGTACTCAATAAACGTGTGAAAGTATTTGTTGTGAATTTCCTAAGGAGAGAAGCTCTTCTTTGCACAGGTCAGACTGTCATTAGAGTCTTGGGGCGAGGGGTCTCCCAAGCCTGGTCCTCGCCAGTCCTATCCAGACCAGGCTGGCGGGAGGACCACTGACAGTGTGAGCAACTTGCATCCAGGTCCACTGAACCTCATTATGCATGTAGCGGACTTACTCCTGGGGGCTGGCCTCAGGGACCCTCTGGCCTCTCTGGGCCGCTGCTGTGGTCAGGCCCAGGCAGTCTCGGTTTCCATAGTCATGGTCACACAGGCTAACAGGACTGGGTGACCTGAGGGGACAATGTGGGAGGAGCTCTGCTGTTTGGTTAGGTCTTGCGCCTGTGTTATGTTTAAGAACCTGCTGGCCTAATGTCCCGGAAAAGCAATCAATAGTGTTTTGTTTGTTGTTTTGGGGGTCTGTGTGGGTGCGTTTCCACAATTTTTTAAAGTGGAACTTTTGGTTATGGCAATTTCACTGTTGTCATATAATCACTGTCTTCTTTCTTTTGATGGAGGGGCTGACCCAAAATTACCCCCCTTGTGACGAATCAACTTCCAGGGCACCAGTGGTCTAGGGATGAATATCAGTTTCTAAACCATCAATCATCCCCACACCTTTAGTACACCAGAAGGGATCCAAACAGATTGGAAACACAAGTAAAATTATAAACCTCCTTGACCAATTTTGGTAACGTGGACGGAAAGGCAGGCTTAGCTCTAAAAGGTCATGTATCGTTGGTTTAGTTGCAACACAGCAAAAATACAATTATTACCCATTGATAAAAGGGACTGTCCAGTCAAGGTTGCATACAAAATATCTACTTTATTATTATCACAACAGACAGATCTAGCAATGCTACAAAATACAACCCACCTGTAAAGGAATGTAAAGGACAGACAGTTTCAAAGAAGGAAAAGGGAGGCACTCTGGATACTGACAAGAGGGCAGTCGGTATGGTAAGTAATCAAACAGTTCAAGGTTACTTGGCTTTAGTACAAATGGAGCAATGGGTCTTAAAATGTCTCTAGGGGCCTTCGGAGAAGGACCAGGGGGACATATGTAAAATGTACCTTGTGCTGTGGGTGTATTTGGTGCCCGACAGGGTCGAGTCAGTTTCAGGGTGCTTTGCAGCTTCTGTGACAGAGTTCAAGATGGGAAACAGCTGCGGGTATCAGGTGGCAAACAGTTCTGCAAGCGAAGCTGGACGGACGGCTGCAGGCTGGTCTACACAGTGGCTCAAGGTCAGGAATCGTTGTCTTAGTGCTAGTCGGCGGTTCTGAAGCACTGGTCGAGGTGTCTCAGAAGTCTTTAAGCGACTGCAGCGTGACAACAGTAAGCGTTGCAGTCGATTGGCTCAAAAAAGTCCATTAAGGTGGACGTCGGTAGATGCTCGTCAATGCCCTTCTCGTAGCTTCTTCACTGGGCGTGTGTCGTCCTTTAAGGCAGACAGTCCAAAGCTTAGGGGCGTGTTGCAGGCAGCTGCCTTGTCCTTTGTATGGTTCAGAGACTCTCTGGCCCTTCCCAGCTAGGAAGCTTGCTGCAGAGCCTAGCGGGCACGCTGTGTGCTGGCTGGGTACCGGTTCTGAAGCTGCTGGAGTGTCCTCTGGATTCAGTATCTCCCTCTGTTCCCTGGTAGATGATTAGGGGAGGGATCTTGCTTGCCTCTTTGCAGGTCCTGGCATTCCTTCACTGGCGGGAGATGTAAGGTAGACTGTACCTTCAGCCAGGGTCCAATGACGAGTTCTTCCTTCTGCTTCTGGTGAAGCCTTCAGATGATCTGCCAAAGGAGGGTATCTGCCCTCTTTTAAAGCCGAATTGACCACAGGGATTGGTGCAGGCTAAGCCTACCTTAAAGAACCAATCCTGGGTACCCACCAACTATCTCCTGTATGCGTGAGGTCATAACCAGACCATAAAAAAGTTAAAGGAGTGAAAACATGGAATACTAAGTGCCACCCATCGTCCTGTCTGTTGTGGATCAAAGGATCTCGCTGGTTAATGGCGCTTTCTGTGGTTCCTGATTAAAGCGGCAGATCTCCCTTGAAGCTGCGTGAGACCCGACTTTTTGGCTCGGGTCTGAAATACTCTGAGCTTATGAATGGGGTCCCCCTATGGGCTTGACTACTGTAAACACGCAGTCCCAGACATGACAGTACAGTCAATCGATACTGAGAGGCAGGAGCTCGCTTCAGTTTGACACAGTACATATGAAAGGTTGTTGGGGTTTCCTGTCTCCTTTGTTAACGCCTGCAGCCAGCCCCCACATGGGCCTGTTCGAATTGCTCTCTGATTAGTATGCAAATCGCTGCCACAAGCTGCAGGGCCCAACAAAAGAACAGGGTGGATCCATGGAGCCTTTGATAGTAATTAGGCTGGCCATGGCAGGGGGAATGTTTGGTCGTCCCCCTTATGGAGATGCATTGTGTAGTCTTGTCATATCCCAACTATATATGACAGGGGGGACTGTGCCTGTAGTCTGTGTCCATCCAGAGTACACAGGTCTATGCGTATGTCGTGCAGTGAGCATAGGGAAATGTGTGCAGATTAGCCCACACATTTTACAGAGGTTGATCTACCATCATTCAATTTCATTTAAAATTTCAAAAAGCCCAGGCGAGTGCACGCCCACCGCGTGGATGGTCGAATTCCTCAACTCCCCATCCCTCCTGTCTGGCCCATGAATACTCCCTACACCTAACCGTACACATATGTTTATGTAATGAAATTACCACAACCAAACAGTTCACCATAAAAAGTAGAGACATAAAACCACTGCACACCCTTTCGGTACCCCAGAAACACAACACGGTGTACAACCCCCAGATGCCTATGGCCATTATAGATGCAAAGTCATCCAGTAGCGATTGGGCCTAGATCAGGGGCACCAAGTACGCAGGTGCTCTGGGGTCCAGGCAGCCCCTGGAAAAAGCCATATGTGCTAAATGTCCCAATACTAAAATGGATCTTCCTAAAAATCTCTCCACCGGCACCCCTTGGGAAGCAAGTCAGCTTTTGACTTACTCCAAACCACCTGAAAAACACCCCCCCTGAAGAGGTCCCTGTGCCCCCACATGCAAAGGTAGACTTGGGAAAGAGAAAGCCAGGCGCTCATGATGCGACCCCTCGAGGAGGTGAATAGGGGGTCATAGAGAGCTCCCCCAGTCCTCACACTGCTGGTAAGAGAAATCAAGAACACACAAGCCTCCCCGAGAAAGACAAGTCAGAACTATTAAGTACATAGAGGCATATGTGGATAGGTAGAAAAACTCACTGCCTAACTTGAACCAGGTCCACAGGTACAGGCGTGCAGCAGGAGTCCCAGCAATGTATGTGCCCGAGCGACAAAACACGGCTTTAAAGAAAAACATACATCAGAGACAGAAAACAGCTGCTCACACTGAGCGCATGATCCTGAATCACAACATTCTGTCTGATGCTCACAGTCAGAGAGCCAATTCTCAACGGACCAGGCAGGTGGACAGGGAAGACGTCGGGGCCTTTTAAACCTTTCAAATGAAAGGGGCCCCAAGCTTCAGTGGGGCCCCCAGCAACTGTCTCCATGTTGCCAGTCAGCAGTCTTGTAACACATCAATATATTCATTTCTCTATTTTTGTTCTGGGGCTTAAAATGTGCTCATTGCAGCGCTCACATTTAAGCTGCTTTTTCTCTTCCCACGGGATAAACAGAAGTGTTATCACCTGATTGGCTTCTAACACTAGTTCCTCCACATCGGCCACTTGCCTACAGAGAAGGGGTTAGAGCTCTTCAATGGGCATTTAGTGTTCAAGCTCCCTGCTGGCTGGCTGTCTCATGATAATCTGCGGCTATTCGCCTTATCTTTGTCGCCAACGTAATGTATGCACCCAACAGGTGCCTCAGACTGTTTTGGCTCTAAGCAGGGGGGTCCTCAACCATCATGTTGAAATGGGCCCCCACACATTTACAGCCAGGCTTGAAGGCGGAGCGTCAGCATGGACCGCTCCAGGGTTCCCCTACCTCATTCTAGCATGGCAGACCCAGGCAGTAGTCGAAATGTGTGAAAAACCTGAGAGCATCCTTACACCTACTCCCCTTGGACCCTCTTCTCAGGTGGCTAGGTAAAGGCCATCGCTTTTGGATCCTGACTCTGGGGGTGGAGATGCGGTGGAGGGTCCTTGGGGATTGGGGAAGAGGATGTCCGCATGCGAGACATGGTATTCCACCTTTCCTTGTGATAACCAGCCTTATCCTCCCCTTGCCTTTATAGTCTGTTGCCACTCCCATTCTATCATTCCCCCTCAGTCACACCACTATAGTACTGGGACGAGGTGGCGCCGACAATCAGAGCGGGTGACCAGCAGGAGGGAAGCCGGGATGGGTGTGTCGGGCCTGCAAGGAGAGAAATCCTGTCAAGAAGGAGGCTGCCGGTGAGGGTCTTGGCTGGGAGCCACGATGCCGGAAAACATCCAGGAAAGACTGCAATGCTGAGGCCGGGGCATGCCGCGGGAGGGTCACAGCTGTCAAAGACTCCTTGGTCGGGTGCCCACAGCAGGAGCTGTGGGGCACCGATGAGACCCCAGTGCTTCAAGCTACCGGCAAGGTCTGCGAGTGGTGAGCAGAGCTGCCGGCAACCCACAGAGAGGTTTCCAAAGTGCAAGCACAGCTCGCAGTTTTACAGAGACGTGGAAGTGGAGCAGAGAGCAAGGAAAGAAACCATCCAGAGGAGCCGCCAGGAACCAGTGAGTGAACAAAAGGGAACACTCATACCGGGCGCTCCTGGGGCTATTGTGAGGCAAATGAAGTTGCCGGATTAACGAAAATAGATATGCAAGCAAAAGTGAACCCAAAGTGAGAGGTAGTATATTAGCAAGTTGAACTATAAGAGAAAGCCTTGTGAATTAAGAATGGTTTAATGCTGAACTAAAGGAAAGCTTTGAGAAGGTTATTAATGGAAAGCAAGCAGGTGTGAAACACACGTAATAAATACTGAAGGCAATGAACGAGTCCAATGAAATGACGTGAAAAGCAAGTGGTGAACATCACTGAAGAGTGTGAAAGTAATAAGGAAAGTAGACACCACGGAGCAAACTGTGTGAAAAGAACACATTGTGGCAAAGCCAAGAGACTGGTGAGGACAAAACACATTGTGGCAAAGCCAAGCGACTGGCAAGGAGAAACCAAAGTGAAGGTGAACCAAAACACAGGGGCAGAGACAGAGAAACCTGTGTGGGCAAGAAAGCCTAGCGTTATCAGTTGCGTGACCTGTAATGGGTGGACCGAGTGGTCCGACAACTGCTCCTAGACTGAGGATACCCTGTCTGTGAAATCCAAGGAAACATACCGATAACAAGTCTGCATGTATGAAAGAGATTACTGAAGTGAAAGCAGAAGCGAGCAATCTGTGTAAACTCTTAAGGAATCAGAAGGAGTGCTAAGTTGAAATGGAACTGGTTGTTAGTATTTAGAGACTAAAACGAAGTGTGAACTGGCGAGGTGGACAAGCTGATGTCTTGAGGAAAGGAAATCTAAGAAATTGTGAACTTTGTTGTTGCCTTGGGGAAGGGAACACTCAGGACATTTCAGAGATGTGTTGTCTCTTTGCAGAAGGGAACGCAGAGACCCTTTTTGAACTGCCTTGTTGCCTTGGGGACGGGAACCTCGAGGCCCATTTAGAACTGTATTATCTTCTTAGGCGAGGGAACCCCAGACTTTGTGGAACTGTCTTGATGTTGGAGAAGGGGAGCTGGAAAGTAAGCCAAAAGCTGGAAGAAGCTCAGAACATTATTTTGGAACACTACCTAGTTGTTCTTGACATCCCTACACATTATTTAGCTTTAGTTGTGAGGGCAAGTATAGGTTTGAGACACAGACAAACCTTTAAGTTGAACTAACTGACTCAGACTATCCTTAGTTTCGTTAGGTAGGGCAGTCCCACCTTAGCATAGGGCAAGTTGTGCCTTACACCATCCTGACATTTAAGTTGATAAAAGTATTTTCTTTGAACTTTGAATCAGTTGTCTGTGTCTTGCGTCATGATGCCTTCACAACTGCAAAAGATTACCATTAACCTCAAAGATAGAGGGGCTATCCACTAGGGGAGGAAGTTTGTGAGATGACCGAATACCAAAAAATGGTCAGAAACCCAAGAACAAATGACACAGTCAAGCAAAATCACGAAATCACCTTATTCCCAACAGTTTAAAAGGCATGAAAAATTCCCCTATTTTTTGGGTAAGACAGTAGTCTTCCAGTGTGGACAGAGAATGAAAAGAGAAGAAGGAGCAGGAGGGGGAAGAAGCAGATTGGGAGCAGGAGGACGTTGGAATAAGAACATGCACATAAGACGAGCAAGATTACGAGTCACCTGGAGGCAGAGGAAGTGACCAGGGCGGGGTGAACCCCAGGGAACCCAAGTGGTGCATTTTGGGAAGGAGTGTCACAACAGATCGCTGGTCGGTATGGCATCGCTGGAAACACAACGCTAGTTCCATTACGCACGTCCTTATACCTAGAGCTACGGTCGAATATATTTTCAAGATGGCAGCCCTCCGGCCCGTCGTCTATTCATTAATGGAAAAGCGGTGCAACCAGCTGTATTGCAACCCTTATTCTGCCTGTAGCTCGCTTTGGGTAAGACGCTAGTTTTCCTGTCCATCTACGATGTACTCTGCCCTTCTGTCTTGGCTTGGTTCTTCCCTGCTTTCTTCCCCATATTCTTTACTGACTCGATCTCCTCTGCTATTGTATCCACACTCTCTCGCCTGCTTGTACCCGTATCTGTATTTGGCTCCAGAAAGGCTTGCCACGTAATTCTACTGCCTTCCTGGCACCTGTGTGCCAGTTTGGAATCGTTATCTGGGATACCGTTTCAGCGGTCACTTCTCTTTTGACAGCACAGAGGGTTTTGGGTGCCGTTTGGCTTTTGCCTCTCATCAGGGGCTTCAGCCATTCCTTTCACCACTTTAACTCCCCAGGGACTGGTAGGGAAGGAATTGTCATGGCAGGTCGCAAGCATGCTTTTCTCTGCAAGGACAGACTTTGAGAGAAGTCTCGAGGCAAGAAGAAAGGCAAGAAGGACACCTCTAGAGCAGCGGATGACAGTTCATCAGGTTGGAGCCTTAAAAGCCTTGAGAAGGAAGCCTCCTGAAGACCTGGAGACAGAAGCTGGCAGCAGCCAGGCTCTGCGAGACAGAGATTGCCGAAGGGAGCAAGGAGTGCTATCACCCCTAAAGGTTGCAGAGGCAAGAAAGGGTCCTACATCTGCTCATGGATGAGTGATGGAATGAGTAGGATTAATTTAACATGTTTCGCTCGTGTAAGAAATTATTATTTGCAGCCAATTTATCAAGCTAAACCTAAAACTAATGGTACATGCATAATAAACAGAGTTCAAGCAGTATTCTCAGAGGCATGAAAATGGCAATATATGCCATACCAATGGCAGGGCAAGAGGGGTGTTATATGCCCCAGACAAACAATACCTGATGGGTAGGGTGAGGTTCAGATTAGTGTGACAGACAGCAGGCTATCAACTAGACCCTTAGACCCCAGAGTTTATAACAAAGAAATGAGGGAGAAAACCCTATGCAGAATTACTGTACGAGGGGAATACATACCAGTGTTATACAGAGTGGGAGAAACAAGCCCAAAGAGGCATGCAGGGCATGAGGGAGAACTGTGCCCCTGCCCACTACAGACCACTGAGGACATGAGTGGTCACACAATACCGGAGGCCAGCTCCTTGTCCCAGGAAGTGGAAGTGGCCAAGGAAATGACGAAAGGTTACATCCAGGGTCTGGGAACACCAAACGCACCAAGACCCCAAGACATGTACGGGGACACTATAACTTCCTGAGAGTGTGTGACGTTGCTGCACATTGGAACCTTATTTACTATAAAAGAACTGGTATTTTGGACTCAAACATTGGTCCGCCTAGAACAGGGGATGCACAGTATTGTTTGACCCATCCTGGTCATCTTTCTTTTTAATTGTACAGCGGTTGTTGTTGTTACATCTATAGGCTTGTTAGGGGTTTCTCCAACCCGTCCTTGAGCGCCTTACTGTTCGGAGGTCCAGGCCTTCAGACTGTCACCAAATGGAACCTTGGCAGGGAGACTGTTGGGTGGAGGGGACCTTTATAATTCTGCCTGTTATTACTCTGTTAGCCAGAAAGTTACCAGTTTCATTATTCCCTGAAGTGTGTACTCTACACCTCTGTATACATCAAACTGTATAAGAACTCCTGTCAAACGGGAAATTATATCGTACCTCCTACGAATATATGTATGTTGGCCTACTTCAAGCTGCTTGTAAGCCACTTGCGAAGCAATCCGTTTTACAAGGTCCTGACTTTAGAATCAATGTAAACCGCCATTTTATGTCAATCCGCCATTTTAGGTTCTCTCTGTAAAGTCACCCAGTGAGTTAAAATGGTGGACGATGTCATTCTGAAATACAACATGGCCGTCTTGACCTCTGTGTGTAATTAATATGTAACTTACTTGCAGGCCACTTGTTGGGGTCGTGAACTGAGACCTTGTCCTTCGCTGACCTGTGTGTAAAGGATTACTCGTGCAATGAAACTAAACCGCAAGCATATGTTAAGAACAATGTATCCAAATACTGAACTAAGAACACTTGTTTAACTACATTGTATTAATGTTTGAGAAGACCTTTATGAGAAATCCTGAAATACACTGTTACCATGTAGGCTTGTTGGCGAATGTATTAAAGGCAATCCCTATGCATATAGTGGTATGAACCTGGCATGAACCCTAGATCAGTAATGTATTAGAGGAATATTAACCCGAAGAAGGGTTGGACATCATGTTCGCAGATGGTATAAAAGAGTAACGAATTCTAATGTACAGCGTCTCTCACTAAGCACACTGAACCATGCTGGAGTTTGTTGTGTTGTACTGAGGGCCGATAGCTATCTGTTACTTTTCTTGGAAAACTGTTCAGTATAAAATAAAGATCTTTGTATGTTCCTTTGTAACCCGTGTTCGGTGTATTTCCTTTTGGGGTACTCAGCCTCGATATTTTGATTTTTTTTCACACTCCAACTTCTGTTTTCAAGATGTACTGCTCCCACTTTCGGACACCACCCACTGTGGTTCCCAAGACTAGTCAACAGAGCAAAGAGGATCGAGAGAAGATGAGAGTCTGGTGAGATGTCTCTGGAGAGAGCGAGACATCCCCTGGAGGCTATGCTTTATATCTTCGAGACCTTGTTCTGTGGCACCCACGGTATGGACACATGGCATCACTCGTTGGAGATGTACAGCGGAGATAAATGGTACAATTTTAGTAGCCCATCTCTGAACCATCTCCGGTATGTGCCTACCATTCTGAAGAAATGGCCACCAGAAAATGACCCAGGCTTCAAATACTTTCTTAACTAGAGAGGGTGAAAATATCTGGCAGTGTGTGTGTTGTGATGTATTTGTGAGGGGTATGTGATGAATCATGTGGAGTCATCACTAATCCTCAGCCTCTAGTCTCCTCCAATGTGGGCAGGGCAAGGCAGCCGCTACCTGATCCTGACCCTGGGGAGGAGACTTCAGGCTGGGGATTAGTGATGACTCCACAGGATTCATTGCATACCCCTCACAAATAGATCAAAACACACACAACGACTGATGAGAGGTGTCAATCTGAGGACGGATCACATGGGAGGAGATGGCTGTCAGCGGGAGGTGATGTTCCAATTGGGGGGACGCATAATTCATCCCCTTTCTCTGAAGAGGATCCTCTGATTCCAGAGTTTCTAATGGCATGTTGTCAATATTCAGCATCATTTAATTGTAGGAACTTAAAACCTACTTCTGTTAAACATCTCAAAAAGAACTTTATTCAATCCTCACATATACAAAACGCCTATAAAACACATTTTATAGCTGATCTATGTTAGTTAGACAAAAAGTGTTTCACTATGTAACTTGAAACTGTGTGAACATCCTTTGGACTCCAATTTCCAGAAAGCCCTGAGTACTGGGACGAAGAAGACCGGGGAGTTAATGTGGAGTAACAGCAATGCCAAGTATAACATGCAGTCTAGTCTATCACTCAATCAGCTGCATGGGACATTTAAACTCAAAAATCACCTACAGGTGAAGGAGAACTCAAAGCAAGCTGCAGAGAGACCGGAGCGGGAAGCAGAATGAGAGGCAGAATTACAGAGATGAGCTGTGCTGGAAAGCGGAGAGGATTGCAGGCAGCCGTCTGGAGGTGTAAGGTGGCAGAGGAGCGGAACTCTGGTAAACTTTTAGTGGGAGCCCTGGAGGGGCCGCTAGATGGCAAATCTTCACTGCTGGACTGGAAAGTATCCAGTCCTGTGGAATGGAAATGGTTCCATCGGCAAAGCAGTAAAAAGCTGACGTGGAAAACGAGAGAGATCTGGCCTGACGGGAAAAGCCTACCAAACTGAAAACCTCTGCCGCAGCTGCACGTAGAACCGGTGCGTCGACCCAGAGGAGCCCTTGGGAACCCATTTGGAATATCATTCAAGTAGATTTGAAGCACAAGGGCAAAAGTGGTACAACTCCCCTTACATGAGATGTCAATTTGGGGAAATTTGGAAACCGCATTGCTATAAGCCAAACGACTTTAAAGAAGAAATAAAAGGGAAAAACCTGTACAATTCTCCTCATATGAAATTTCAATTTGGGGAAACCTGGAACAAGCACTGTCAAAAGCCTATATATATATATATATATATATATATATATATATATATATATATATATATATATATATATATATATATATATATATACTACATGGCCACAGTAGTGGCCATGTAGTTATGGTTAAGTTGCTGTTTCCGTAGGAAGAGCACTTTTTGGGTGGCTTATAACTTCGCTCTCCCTGGACGGATCCTCACCAAACTTTGCAAAAAAAAGTATTTGGGTCACTCTGAATTTGTTTGCAAAGTTTGGTGAGGATTCGTCCAGGGGGGGCAAAGTTATAGGGGGGTCCAAAAACTTTTTTTTTCCCATAGACTGAATGGGAAAAATGTTTTGCTCGCGCCTACAGCCCAAACCGCTGGACGGATTTCCACCAAATTTGGACCAGGAGCAGCGGCTTGGTCCCGAAAGCGTGCTTTTGCAAATTTGGTGAAAATCCGTCCAGTAGTTCTTTTTAAAATGACCAAAAAGTAGGTAAAAAAAATTAGTGATATCTGTATTCGGTTCGCGGACACACTTCCCTGTTCGCTCCGCGGACAGTGTCCTGATTGGCCAATCGTCTTGCGTGATGTTCGCGGACATGCAACGTGTTCGCTGATTGGACGGCGTGGAGCGTGAAGCGCGTCAGATTTTTCGGTAGTGCCGCCATCTTGGATTCGCGGATGTCCGCGGACAGCGCGGTCAAACTTTGTTCAAAATGTGTATTTTGTAGAGTGTGTTGGTGTGTAGGAGTGTTTGGGGAGGGTGGGAGTGTATGAGATAGGATGAAAGTTGTGTTTTTTTATGTGTTAGACGTTCTTTTTGTGTTCAATTTGTTTGCGGACATCACGGGTGTTCTGAAATGTTCTAAATAAACTGACTGGGGGGTGTTCTAAGGACTCAATATGTGTCCGTTTTGTTCGCGAGCTAAGTGAAACTGTTCTAAGAACACTTGCGGTGTCCGGGGAGTGTTCGTAGGGGGTGTCCTGAGGACGGTGTCCGTATTGTTCTCTGTCAAGTTGAATGTGTTCTAAGAACACCCGCGGTGTCCTGAAATGTTTGCAAATAAACAAAATGGGGGTGTTCTGAAGACGTTTTTGAGAACACTCCCGGTGTCCTGAAATGTTCGTAGGGGGTGTCCTGAGGACGCTGTCCGTATTGTTCTCTCACAAGTTGAATGTGTTCTAAGAACACCCGCGGTGTCCTGAAATGTTCGCAAATAAACAAGATGGTGGTGTTCTGAAGACGCTTCTAAGAACACTCGCGGTGTCCGGGGAGTGTTCGTAGGGGGTGTCCTGAGGACGCTGTCCGTATTGTTCTCTGTCAAGTTGAATGTGTCCTAAGAACACTCGCGGTGTCCTGAAATGTTCGCAAATAAACAAGATGGTGGTGTTCTGAAGAAGGTTCTAAGAACACTCCCGGTGTCCTGGAATGTTCGTAGGGGGTGTCCTGAGGACGCTGTCCGTATTGTTCGTTGTTAAGTTGAAACTGTTCTAAGAACTATCGCGTTGTTCTGAAATGTTCGTAAGGGGTGTCCTGAAAACGGTGTCTGTATTGTTTGCTGGCAAGTTCAAAGTGTTCTAAGAACACTCACATTGTTCGCGGACATTAAAAGTTTCCCATAGATCATAGTTGAAATGTTTGACTCTATGGATGTGATATGCTGCGGTGGTTGTTGCCAGGGCATGGAGTCTTGGGTGCATGGCCATTGGCCATGCACCCAAGACTCCATGCCCTGGCAACAACCACCGCAGCATATCACATTCATATTTGCTTATAACTTTGGGTGAAAACAAATGTATAAGGAAGAAAGGTATTAGATACTATGGATGTGATATGCTGCTATGGTTGTCCTTATTATTGTATACTTACTGTTTGGTCTAGTAATGGGAGTCCATGTTTTCATTCTGTGATAAAAGAAAATAGCATGTTAGTATTAGTATTTTGTAATGACTTATTACATTGTATAAGCAATATACTTTTATTTTTTTTTCGACCCTCATATTTAGTAGAGTACACATCAGAGTACTGTGCAATTTGCTCAGTTTCTGTATTTGTTGCTAAAATCATTGGGTCTGTGGGAGAAAAAAAAATCCATGTTGGATTAAAAAAAAAAACCTTTTTCTGTTATGCTGCAGTTTATTTGTTTGTTTGTTTTCAATGTTCACTTTTTGTTTCTGGCTAATGCTTTATACTTTGCTTTGTTGTATTTTTTTTGGAGCAGTAACAGATTCTTCATTTGTTTTGATATTATAAAATTTTGGAGCAGTTAGATACCAATTGGCGTATTCTAACTGTCTATTTTTTAAATATATTTTAGTGGTTTTGATTTATCTATTTGGATATTGTTAAATTTTGGGACAGTTAGATACCAATTGGCGTATTCTAACTGTGTATTTTTTGGTCTACTTTAGTGGTATTCATTTATCTGATTAGTTGTTGTAGAATCTTTGAGCGGTTAGATAGCTTTTGGAGTATTCTAACAGTTTATATTTTTTTAACACAAATTTACTTAAAGGTTTAAATACAGTTTATTTATCAAATTTTGGTTTTAAGAACATCAAATAAGCTTTTGTAAGATTTGCTGGTAATCTCTGCTTTAGAGTAATGGTACTATCATTACATTCAAACCATCCACATTTCTTTTTTATATATGCAGTGTAGTGCCCTGAATTGGTTGTGGCTCCTGCGTGGTAGATTATACCTATTGTTGTGAAGGTTTTCTTACCAAGTGATATTTGACCATGTGTGAATCCAGTCAGCTTGCAGTTGTTTTTGGTACCATCTGCATTGTAACGTAGAAGCATTAGTATTATGTATTTACTATGTGTTGTATTACTAGCGTGGAGCGATTATCTGAATTGCAGGTAGAGCATAATCTATCATGGTTTGCATTTTGTACAAGTTGCTGAAATGGAATGGATTCACAATTTGGTATTGATATATATATGAAGCGTTCATTGGGGATTTCTTCTCGTGTCACATTGTTGCAGAGAGTGCATGTATGTTTCCACATGTATGAAATCCGAAAGATTTCATTTATAGGTATGTGTAACGCTCACCTGGTTCCCACGGAGGCGCGGCGTCGAAGGCGCAGAACTCTGAAGATGGACAGGAAGGGCCCCTCTATTCTGGCTTCCCTGGCTCGTTGGATACCCTCCTGTGCGTGAAAAGGGAGTATTACCAACTGTGGAACAATGCTCAAGCCTCCCACTCCCTTCCAACCCTCCACGATACCTCCTCCACGATTCCCCGTGAAGCCTCACCTTAGGGTTTGGAAGGATGAGCTCTCCATCCTGCTTCTGATGCAGGGGCGCGTTGAAACCCAGTTACTTCACTGGATTGAGGATTGATGGGAGTTCAGGTAAGCTTGACTGTTCAGGTAAGGCGCTGTAAAAGTTCTGTTCAAAAGTTCAAGCTTAATAATAATGTTTGTTGTCTAATTGCAGCAAGCGCTAATGCTTATGTCTTTTTCCCCTTAGGGGCCGGGGTTCGGAGTACCGGAGATATGGCGCCGACCCGAAGTGAAACAGTTCTGGATGAGCGCTCAGGTAATGTCTTTGCATTCGCTCATGCAATGTCTATGTCTTTTTTCCCCATAGGGGCCGGGGTCCGGAGATGCCAGGAAGCGGCAGGACCCGAAATGCAGTGGGAATAATCCAACAGGTAAGACTTAAAAGGAAACTGAGCTTTCCTTATTCCTTTTCTCCCTCTCACCTTTGTTCTTGTCTTTTTTCCTCTAGGCGCCGGGGCGTAGCTGAATCCGGAAGATCGCTGCTGAAGATGGAAGCGCCTTGCAAAGGTGAGTAAAATGCAGCGCTGCAGCGATCGAAACAAAATGCCTTTAAAATGATGTCTTCCTTTTCAGGGCCGTTGGAGAAATGACTCCGGGATGCAGATTTAGCAGGTAAGGGCTTTTCTTCCCCTATTCTCTTCCTTTCTCCCCTTGCAGGTGTTCCAGGGTGCTGGCAGGCGTGGCTGAAGTCAGGATGCAGGAGCTGACACGGTGAGCGTCCAGCTGCTAGGTGCAGAACAACGCGAAGCATGTGTGGCTGTTAGGGTGGGGTTTAAATAGCCTTGGAAGAAGTTCCTGGTATGTATCCTTCCACCAAAAAGGTATGTATCCTTCCCCGACCACACCCGGGTGGTGAAGTAGTCCTACAGGTTAAGTAGTCCCATTCAGGCCTCAAGAGGGCCTGGATGAAGCAGCAAGGTCTGCATCAGGTAAGTGTGCACCCAAGCACTTAAACACATATCCTCTTCTATGAGCCTGGCGCCTAAGGCACCAGGACTGGGGTCCATTATGACCCTGGCGCCAAAGGCGCCAGGACTGAGTCCAAAGGGCCCCGACTTGGGCCCGCTGAGACTTCCCTGGGGAAAATGATGTCTGCCTCTGGGGTTGCTGGGCCCGGCCTGGCTCCTTAGAGGTAGGCATCATGACAGTATGTTTTTGTTTTCCAGTACTTGTAGTAAGTACATTAGAAATTCTTGTGGATCTTCCTGTGAGTTTATAGTGAATTTCACCATTCCAGCACAGTAGTCCAATTGTCGTCTTATTCCAAAATCACTATATGTGTTGTCAGGATTGTTTGCTGCATTTCTGTGAAGTACTAACATTTGCAAACACAATGGGTCTGTACTCTGTAAGTAAACGTTGTCAACAGTTTGTGGTAATTGAAATAGAATATTCATTGCTACATTTGCCTAGCAACTTACACCAACTATATTTGAGAATTTAAATGGTCCAGGTAGTTCTGTATCTAACTGCTTTTTTTGGAGTTTGTCTTCCTTCTTTTTAAAGAAGTACCTGGTTTACTTTCTCTAATTGATTCTTTTTTGTTTGTGGTACTTGATGAAGTATTAGTTTCTTTTACTCTCTTTGGAGGATTTGCAGTGACGTCCTGTTGCATTTCTGTTTGATTTAGTTTTCTTTTACAACGTTTTAGTTTTTGTGGAACAGAATATGTGTTTAGATGGGGAGTGTATAGTGAGCGAAGTCTATTATATTCTAAAATGCAAAGAATATCAGGGTTTACTTTACTTGCATCAAAGTTGATTAGAAATAGACCGTCAAGTGTACGTAAGCGTGATAGTGCTACGTAGCTCATGCCTTCTTTAAAGACTGTGTTACCAATATCTATCATTGCTTTGTCTAGGGTAAAACCTTGTGATTTATGAATCGTGACTGCGTATGCAAGAGTTAGAGAAAACTGTTCTCTGCGTACATACATATCTTTGAAGAGAAGGAATCTAGCTGTTGAGCGTCCTATCCGTTTTACTTCTGAAAGTTTGTCAAAGAGTATATTGACAAACTGAATTTTGTTGTCACGTGGGTATGTTTGAAAGCCAACAACTGTACCCAGTGCTCCATTAACTAGTCCTTGGTCCACGTCAAGATTACGTTTAAGCATTACTCTGCAATTTAAGGATAATTTTAACATCTTTTCTAAGCCTGCTGTGTTTGAGATTGATTTTTCTAAATTATTTAGTCTTGTTGTGGCTTGGTCACACATGGGTAGTGTCATATCATGTACATCTAGTTTGTCTGTGGCGCTAATTTCCATTATTGGTTGCATTTCTTTACTTAACATTATTTCATTGAATTTGAGGCAGCTTGCAAGAGTTGGCATTAAGGCCATACAATTGACATTTTTGTGGGCTAATTGTTCCATAACATCTGTAGCACATGCATTATCGCCATAAAGTGCATTAATGTGCCGGGTTTTCAATGTTGCTTCTGCTTCTTTAGAAAGTATACCAACTCTCAAACTTTTTAAAATGTTGGCATAAGTTAAATCTGCAGATTGGCGCATGTTTTCTGTTAATTCTCTGTATTGGAAATGTTGCCAAAGGTTGACATTTCCAATGCTGCCAACAGTTTTACGGCAGAGTTTGTGCCCTAATGTTTTAAAAATAGGTTCACCTTTTACTGGTGTTAATTGAAGCAGATCTCCAAAAACAATAATGTGTTTTCCTGCAAAGAGCTCTTCATAGTCTGTTTTGAGTACTTATTGTAATCTGAGGTGAATCAAAGCTAATATCAGGTTGGAGACCATGCTCACTTATCTATTAGTAGCATTTTCATTTGTTTCATTACTCTGCGTAATTCCATTGCAGCTTCTGCAGAAAGTTTGTAATAGTCTAATTTGTTCTGGTGTTCTACTGGTAATAGTAGTAATTGGTGTAATGTAACACCACCTATGTTGTAGGCAGCTAAACCTGTGGGGGCAGTGACAACAGTTGACAGTTTGTTGTTTGTCAATTGTTGAAGGAACTTACTAATGATTTTGATTAGGAATGTTTTGCCAGAACCAGCTTCACCACTGACGTACAGTAATATAGGTTTATAATTATGGCAGGAACATTCTTTATTTTCATGTTTTACACCATGTGCAATTTGTTTTGTTACTTCTTGAAAAATGCTACTTTGCTCATTGTTTAGTTTTGATTGTAGTATAGTTAAGTCTTCCTTATCTTCATACTGACACATGGTGTTTTCTACTTCTATCATAGCTAATTCTGCCTCATTTGTTATTAGTGGTTCTCCCAGTGGTTCTTGGCTTCCTGTTACAGAAGGTTGACTACTGTCAGGAGTATCCTTATCTAGTTGGGCTTGGAGTTCTTCTTCATGTTGCTGTTCATTGTGCAACATTGTTTTGTACTGTGTAAAGTTTACATCAGTTATAGTGCTTTCATTTGCTTTGAAAGCATCCTCATATGAGTCATAGTTATCTAGTAGTTGTTCTTCTTTTCTCCATGGTTTAAAGAGTTGTAGCAGGGACATGTAATATATTTCTTTATGTTGAGGAGTCTTCAATGACAATTTGATATGATTAATTAAATTTGGTTTAGTGAGTTTAACTAAGCTGCCTTCACAGTCTGTCACTCTATATTTACCTTTTTTTTCATCAGGTTTCATATTATTTTTGTATGTGTAGTTTTGGGCTATTTGGTATAGACACATGTTTTCCAAAGTATTACTTCTGTTTGGGTAGTATGTGTCCAATAAATTGTTTTTTAAAATGTCTTGGCTGTTGGGATCATGTTTGGCTATTGTTTCTATATCTTCATATGATTTTAGAACTCTTTTTCTAGATTTAGCTGGACCAAGACTTAGCCATACTATATTTTCAGATTTACCATACAATGAAGTACCAGTTAAACGATCAGCTGCTTCATAGGATCCACATTCTCTATGGGAGAGCATTTTTATGCCCAAGCTGTATAATTTCTGAGATACTGTTTTATCTGATGACAGGTCATTCCAGAGGTCTTGGAGCTCTGTCTTTTCTGCTTTAGTTAAGTATGCTGTGACATATCGTGCAACTGCAGTAGAATTGTCTGCAATGTACTGCACCTCTATGTTTGCATTCCATAAGTGGGCAATGATTGCATTATAATCATTGATATATTTTTCTTCTTCTTTTCTTTTTATGTGATATGTATTTTTAGGTGACTTACCTTTAACACTATGTCTAACTGAAGACATGAGGTTGTTTACTTGACCTGTATTTGTAACTGGTCTAGGGAAACCAAATCAGCATTTGGTGTAGTATTTGCCTTTGTTTATGTATTTGCGACGACAATATTTTCCACATTTGTGTCTTTGAAATTGTAAAATTTGTGCATGAAGATCACTATTTGTGGCTTCTGATGGAATTTCACAAGTGACATATTTTTCAATAAACTGTAAAACAGTGGCATCACTGTCTTGACCAAATTTAGGAGCAGCTTTAATCCATAAAAGCATGTGGATATGTGGTGCTCCTCTGGCTTGGTATTCTTTTCTCCAAAAGAAGTGTTGCACTTCTCCAAGGGGAGGAACAGTTTTATTACAAATAAAATGTAGCATAGCAATGAAGCGATGGTGAAAATATCTTGAAACATTAACAGGATCCAAAGAACAAAGTTCTCCAGGTGTTAGAATATCTATGTTTGTTTTGTTTTTATTTGATATGCGTAGGAAATCATGTAAATCTTCCCATGCATATTCTGCACAACTTAATGTAACAAACCAAGTGGGTGGGCTAAGGTTTCTGATCATACAACATACATCTCCATGACGTTGAAACCAGTACTCTTTAGTAACACGCATATTTGCTAATAGATTTGTAATATTTGATTGTAAAACCTCATCCTTTTGTTGCACTTTCTCTAATAATTGTGTAGCTGTCATATTTTGAAAGTGTGATCCTGATTTTAATATGTGTGCAACTCCGTAACATAAAGTTGCTAGTTCACTTTCAAAAAGTAGGTGGAATATGTATTCCACATTTTGTCTAAATCTGGGATCTTCAGAATACATCCGTAATGAGCGGTATTCTGAAGCTGATATTTGAATAGGTCTATCATCATACCTTCCTCCTTTGCCAGTAGGAAAGAGTAGAGGAAAAGCACGTGCTTCTATACTTTTTTCCCATATACTGATTGGCGATCCTTTTGTTTGACGCATTTGGTAAGTTTCCAGTACATCTTGTACGGTGTCATTACAGTGCAAAGGATGAATTGTATAATGGTCTAAAGTATTTGATATTGTAGCAGGATCTAGTAGCTCAAATTGACCCGCTTCTTGTGTTTCTTGAATTATTTCAGTTGTATCTTTCAAGTTTTCTTCAATATTAATTTCTTTGTAATATTCATTATTCTCTTTAAGATATTGTAAGGCTTGTCTAACTTTATATACATCTACCAGCTGTTGCCATATTTTTTTGTCTTTTGTAGGTACTCCATTTACTAATATAATTAAAGATTGCTGCATTGGACGTTGCACTCCTAGAGTATGCACATTTTCTTTTAGATTTAATGGTAAATAAACTACTTTTCCACGAATGCCTTTTACCAATTCAGAGGGAGGTAATTTTGCTGTTTTTGGTTGAAGGCGTATTATTGCTTGAAATGGGTGTACTGTTTGAATTATGATGCTCTCGTATAAATTAAGTTGTTGTAGAGGTTTTAGTACTGGGTATAATTCCAAATTATTTGTGATAGAACGTGAAGGAGTTTGGTTGTTGTCAAGTTTTGTAGTGCAATAACTGCAAAGTATTAAGGGCTCAGTTATTTCATATTTGTTTTCTGCTACAAGGTAGAGAGCTAATTCAAACCATTTAGAATCTTCATTGTCTTCTATTTTGTATGATAGGTCCACAGTTTTTGTGTTACTTTTATAAAAAATTCTACGGCAACATACACATACATGGTTTGGTACTTCAGCTGATGTACTTTTAAATTTTAGTATTTCTTTTTTGTATGTGTTTAGCAAAAGGTTGCCATGTGTAGAATTGTTGCTTAATTGGTTTAAAGCTATTTCATTCTGTAAATGGCTTTCACTTCCAAAATATTTTTTCTGGATGTAGTGAATTTCTTCAAGTAGGTCTTTTGCTGTACCATGTAGAAGGATGTTATTTAACTTTGCTAGTGCTAAAGCAGGACTTTTAGCATAGTACAGTTTATAGACTAGATTTCTTATAGTTGAATGATGTGTTGATTTCCTTTTGATATCATGGAAAGTGGTTTTACAAGTAGGTCCTGTAATGCAGGCCAATGAATTTCCTTGTAGTCCTGTGTACTTGCGCACTGGACAGGTATCTATATTTTGCAGTAATTTAATTTTGATTTTGTCTTTGCTTTTTACATATTTATTGAGGAATTGGCGTAAAGATTTGAAACATTGTTTGGGAATGTTACACATTGACGTGCATGGCCATTTGTACACTAGACGTTCTGATTCAGTTGAATGGAGGGGTAATTCTAAGTTTTCAGGGCATATTTTTGTAAGGAGTACTTCTTGTTCCATTATGGTATTATTCACTTTTTCATAACCTCGACCACTGCTATTTATGGCAATTGTATTCGTTTGCTTTTGTTTGTACGCTTCTTCATTAAAATATGGTTCTGTGCTCGTAGTGTGATTCCATTCACCTCCGCAGATACTTAAGTTCTTTCTGTTGACATTTCGCTTATTGAGAAGTCTTTTTTGTAATTTAGTTATTAGTTTTGTTAGTGGTTTCATTTTGTTTAACAGTAAAATAAATAAATTTCTTTTGAGAAGAGTTGCACTGTCCATCAATGCTTCTAAGATTAATTTCCTACGATAGGTTTTAATCTTTGAACCTGATTTCTCTCCTGTTTTTATAAGATTTTGAAGGACTTTGTGACGGTATATTTTGGCTAAAATACTTTTCTTGGTATGCTTACTTTGCACTATATTAAAATTTGAAGAAGTAGTTTTATCTGTACTGATAGCTGATTTTCTGTTAATTGTTTTTTGGTTTGTTTTACATTTTGATAGAGGAAGCGAAGTTGTTGTACTTGAAACTTCTTGTGTTTCACTAAATGATTGTATTAGCTGTTTTGTTTCAACTTTTTTTACAAATTCTGCTAGAGATGGATGCTTATGTTGGACACCTTTATTTTCATTTGCTCTACTTTTGCGTTGCTTTCTACGGACTTGACTTTTTGTAGGCATTCTTTAGGGTCTGTTGAAAAAAATAAAGAAGATATGGGTTGGGGTGTTCTGGAATGTATGTGTGCTGTGTGCATGAGTGTTTGAGTAAGATGATAAAGATTTATGTAATGGTGTGTGGTTGTGCATTGGGAACTAAAACTAGTAGGGATAGGTATTCTTGAATTTATGTGTTACTAAACTGGGGTTCAGATGACAAAAAAAAGTAAGCTAGTGGTGTGGAAAAGTACAAATAGTAAATCTAATGTATACAATTAAAACAGTTGTTTGTTCTATAATATGAAGATTGTAGAGGTTCAGTTGGCTAATTTGTGTGTCCAAAAATAGAAATTTGTGGGCCATTCTGGCTGTAAATCGCTGTTTAAGACATGGACATTTTTGGACAAAATGGTACAAAATCTCTATTTTTAGAAACCGAAATAGCTCGTATTAATGTTATAGTATATTTGATTAATAATACAAATAGTATGGTGATATTTTACTTACTTTTTTTTTAAATTAACAGGTAACTTCTTAGTTTTTCTTTCTTCTTCGAATTCGGCTGCTTCTTTTCAGGAAACTGGTCTTCACTGCAATTGTAAAAGCTTCAAATTAGTAACTTTGTTTGTATATAGCACTGTTTTTAATTTAGATATTGATTTTTTTAATTGAAATACTCAGTGCCTTCTGTAAAACCATTAAACTAATTTATCTACATAAGATACATTGCATAAGTTCAGTACATATGATATGTTCTTAATGAACAAATTGTATTGAATGACTTACTGTAGCAAAAAATATATATCTTTACTATGTCTTGTGAAATTTATAATATATTAGTGAATACCACTATTTCTGTAAGTAAACTGTTCTAGGTAATAGCGCCTCAATGTCATGTCTAATTTAAAGTAATTAAGTAAATAAATAAATAAAAACAAAAAATATGAAATTGTATAAGTATTTTTATAAAGGTTTAAACATAGATTGTGTTTGCATGCAATTTTGTTTGAATATATGTAGTCTATATATTTCATTTAAAAAATGTTAGTTTAACATGATTTGAGTGTGTGTGTATAAAGAAAGTAAATAGTATAAAGGTTTATAAGTGATAGATGATTTTAGGAAATTGAAAAAAGTACAGTAAATTCATTTTACAGATTTTACAAGGTAAAAGTCTGTTTGAAAATGTGTTCATCTACTATACAGAAAATATGCATACCTGAAGTTTGTGTTCATGCATATGGATATGCATGGAGCTGCAAGTAGAAATCTTGAAGACTTGAACAGTATTTGTAGTAGGTGCTGCTTGCCAATGATATGACACTTGTACTCAGAGAGATTCAGAGTACATTTGCAGTGCTGATCGATGATGATGTAGTTAGATGTAGAGGTCTTGAATGTGATTGGTGCATGGTCATGTGATTTTTGAGGTACATCCAATGAGGGAATGGCAGAGAGAGTGTAGTGGAAATGGTAGAAGGGCTGTTATTGTTAGGATATGTCCGCGGACATGGCGGTAGTTCACGGACATCGGGAGTTACATCCAGGGATTTTTGGGTTCAGAAGTCATGCAAATGAGAATAAGCACTGAAAGGGATTGGTCGGGAAAGTTTGGTGGGTGTGTTGTGTCAGGAGAGATTTTCTCAGATACTCTTTTTGCTGAGAGAACAAAAGATAGCTATGGCTGTGTGTTTCAGAAAACAGATTGTTTGGATTTTAGGAGATTCGTGGATACATTGGTTGAAGGTGCATGCAGAAAGCTGTGGAGTAGCTGTAGATCTTGGATTCCCATATGTGGAAGTACACTGGCATGGAGTACGTGGAATGAAGTGGTTGGACTTGCTACCTCTCCGTGCTACTTTGGAGACAGAGCAACATCCAGACATAATTGTAATTCATTGTGGAGGGAACAGTTTAGGACATGTGACTGGAATTTTTTTGCAATTTGCTATGAAAGAAGGACTTAGGAAGGTTATCGACATGGTTCCTAATTCTCAAGTAATATTTTCACGGATTGCGCAGAGACAAATGTGGCTTCGTTCTTCTTCATTTGGTCCACAAATGGAAAAAGCAAGACGCAATGTTAATAAGGCTGTTTGTGCCTTTCTAAGAGATTTTGGCATGTCTTCTTTTCACAATGAAAATATTATGTTTTGTAGTACATACATTTTTCGCAGAGATGGAGTCCATCTTACTTATGCTGGCAATCAGATTTTTCTGAGAAATGTACAAAATGCATTGCGACCTTTTTTGGAATTACAACAACGATTTTGAAGTAGATGTTAAGCATTTACAATTTTTGACTTACAAACACCACCCAAAGGCTCTTTTCAGAGCCACCACTTCTTTCCAGAGAAAATAACAATGTTTGTGATGGAGTAGCAACCCAATTTTTTTAATGTTCGCGAACTGTCCGCGTACTTCTAAAAAATTCAAAGAGCCCTGCTTCATTTATTTTCACTTCTATTTTTTAACTGGGAAAGGCGGCTCTGAAAAGAGGCTTATTTTTTTTTGATTTTTGTAATTTTGTATTTTTTTTGGTTTTTCAGACACAACACACTAGGAGAGGAGGGTAAAAGAGGGTAAAGGGGGGGACACCAACCACAGGGATAAGAAAGGGCGAGCTGAGAGAGGAAGATGTAGAGTGGGTTTTATTTGGGTAGTGAGCAGGTCTTCTCGTGCTCTGAGACGATAGTCTCAAAAGCACTCCGAAGTCGCTCCCCCCTGCAGAGTACTGTGTCACAGTACATACATACAACTGTGACCCTCGAAAGGTAAGGGTCATCAGCATTCTGTATGGCCTGTGAGGCAGCTTGAGGAAGACGCTGTCCCACAGAGGTGGTCCTTGTGGTGACAGGATCAAAAACAGAGGATGAAGTAGAGGTAATCAACCTGCTACGGTCTTCGCAAGGTACAACCCTGCAAATAGCCCCAGAGTGAAATGACCTCAGGTGTCGCTTCATAGTAGTGGTCCCAAAGCTGTACTTACCGTGCCTCCCGCGACTGAGTATCATTTTGCACTCATTGCGGGTAACACGGTACGCACGAGCCTTAGGAACATTACCATGAATGGTAAATAACCGCCTCACCCAAGACTCACGCCTAGTGCGGGTAGTAGGGTTTTCCTCTACCTCATTCTCATCATCCTCTTCTTCCTCCTCCGCATCCTCACTCCTGTTCCCCTCTTCAGGCCCTTGGGGAGGTGGTGGTGGTGGTGGTGGAGGGGGTGGGGATGGTGCTGAAGCAGGTGCAGCATCAAGAGGCAGTTCAGCAGCCAAGGATGCCATCTTGATGATGGTGTAGTCTGCAGGTGGCAGCAACAATCACTGTGTTCTGAAGAATAGCCAGAAACACAATGGGAATAAGCTTTTGGGCGTGGTCTTTTATAGGGGTGCTTGTGCGCGGTTCGCGGACATGCGCACTGTCCGCGGACAGATCGAACACAAAAAAAGGATCGGAAAGTTTCAAAAGGTATATAGAAACTCAAGATTGCTATGTGGGACTTGTGCCATGGTGAGATTTTATTGAAAAATATTATGGATTAACTGAAAATGTACTTTTAAATTGTTCGGGGACACGAACAGTGTCCACATTTCAGGACACACGATGAGCGTGGGCGCGGTCATATGATCCATTCGCGAACTAGTCCGCGAAGGAAGCGCCTGTCCGCAGGACACCAAGTGTACAGAGATTGGTTAGCGCATGCGCATTGATGTCCTACGGACACTGTTCGGGTTCTGAAGTAATTAAAAGTGCGTCACACGTGAAACGAACATTTCAGGACACCGCGTGTGTTCTTAGAACAGTTTAAACTTGGTAGAGAACAGTAAGGACAGATATAGTGTTCTTCAGGACACATGTAATTTAGTTTATGTACGAACATTTCAGGACACCAATTGTGTTCTTAGAACAGTTTCAATTGGGTAGCGAACACTACGAACAGGTATAGTGTTCTTTAGGACACCTCCATTTTCGTTTACGTACGAACATTTCAGGACACCAATAGCGTTCTTAGAACAGTTTGAACTTGCTAGCGAACAGTACTGGACAGGTATAGTGTTCTTTAGGACACTTTAATTTTTGTTTGTTTACAAACAATTCAGGACACCTCGTGTGTTCTTAGTACAGTTTCATGTTGCTAGCGAACACTACGAACAGTTGTACTGTTGTTCAGGACACATCATTTTCGTTTATTTATGAACATTTCAGGACACCAATTGTGTTCTTAGGACAGTTTTAAGTTGATAGCGAACATTACGGACAGATATAGTGTTCTTTAGAACACTTTAATTTTTGTTTCTTTACGAACATTTCAGGACACCACGTGTGTTCTTAGAACAGTTTCAACTTGCTAGCGAACAGTACGAACAGGCGTGGTGTTCTTCAGGACATCTCCATTTTCGTTTATGTACGAACATTTCAGAACACTCGCACTGTCCGCGGACACTTTTATTGTTTTTTTTAAAAAAAACGGAAACTATTCACAATACAATATAAAAATTAAACTTTATTTAACATATATTAATAATTTATGACAGAGAACGTGAGGCAGAAACAGAAACAAAAACAGGAGAATTTGGGGTTTCAACATGATTGGTATTAGGTGAAGAAGGGATGGAAATCTCATCAAAACGTTTTGGATTATGGAGAGGGTTTGGGGATAATTGACTGGAATATGGTGAGGAGGGACAAGTACATGTGGGGCAATGGTACGAGGTTTTTGGTTTGTAATGATTTTCTACAAAAGTTTGTAAATTATTAAAATTAGCCAACAATACATCCATGTTTTCTTCTATATTGTGAAGACTGTTATCCATAACAGGGTTTTCTGAGCTTTTTTCTATTTTGGTATGCTCTGTACAAAAAAATAATATATATGTTAAATGTATATAAAAAAAAATAATAAATAAATGTTTTTTATTATAAAGCGTTTACCATTAGTTTCACTATCTTGTGACATTTCTTCATGTGGGAAATTGTCCTCTAGCCATTCCAGAGTACTAGACATTTCTGTGAGAAAAAAAAAAAAGATAATATATTTTTTAATCTAATACAGAAGGTGAGGCAGAAACAGAAACATTTTTTTTTTAAATCTAATACAGAACGTTTATAAATATATGAGTAAAACGAAGTACACTTACTATTTCTGGTAAGATAAGTCCTATGTATTCAGTGGGTCTGGTCTTGTTCTCAGTTCTGTTGTGTCTGTGAGGTAATTATGTTGGAAGCCAATTTATCTTCTTGTGGTATATTCCATTTCAGAACATATTGTATTTAAATGAATAGTTAGTGTGTTACATATATGGTTTACATTTCTTATGTATTACTATATATAATGTGTTTGTGTTCTGCTTTTTGAATTTGTTAAATGTTCCTATATTATGATATAACAACCAAACATACCCCACCCCCCCCCACAGTTTTTAGGTAGTGAGTAGATCTCTTCTTATGAACTTGATGTCCGCAAACTTATTTAATGTTCGCGGACATGTTCGGAGAACAGTACCACTACCTAAAAACTGTGGGGGGGGGGGGGGTATGTTTGGTTGTTATATCATAATATATATGATATAACATTATGATATAACAACCAAACATACCCCACCGCCCCCCCCACAGTTTTTAGGTAGTGGTACTGTTCTCCGAACATGTCCGCGAACATTAAATAAGTTTGCGGACATCAAGTTCATAAGAAGAGATCTACTCAGTTCCATATGACATGTATATAAAGTCAAAGTCATTATTGTTAAGTTGTGCTACTAAAAAACTATGAAATTCAGTGAAAAAACTTTGTTAAATGGAAGTTATGGTTAAGTTGCGCTACTAAAAACCTATGAAATTCAGTGAAAAAAACTTTGTTAAAGGGACGTTATGGTTAAGTTGCGCTACTAAAAACCTATGAAATTCAGTGAAAAAACTTTGTTAAAGGGACATTATGGTTCCAAGTAAAACCGAAAAACCCTTGAAATTCGCCAGTTATGGTAAGCTAAGCAACCATAACTCGCGCCACCACCGTGCACTGCTAAGATTAACACCCAGGACATCAAAGATGACATCACAAATGTCATTGATGACATCACTGATGACATCACATGTGTATGTACTTCTCATGAAATATGTGTAGAAGGGATTCTTATTATGTTGCGAAAAAAGTGTCAAGAATCATTGCAAGAAATATACCCTAATAAGTGCATTGAACGATGCATTGATATAAATAGCATCCTATTATGGGGTTCTATCTAGTATACTAAGCTACTCATACAGAAACATAACATTGTGTACAGCGTACAAGATGAATGTATGATATTCGTAATGTTAATATGTTAAATAATGAAATGATAATTGTTTTCTTAATAGATTTTTGTGTACTGTGAAATATGTAATAAGTAGCTAATAAAACCCATGTATTACATAATTGCATTACTATAGAAAAAACACAAAGACACAAGAACACATGCCAATATGGGTATATACAGGGAAAGTGAAGTTAGCAAAAAAGCACAAGTAGTAGCAGAAACAATTCATAACTTAACTGATTAGTTTCATGCAAATAAATGATTGCTCTGTTTCAAAGCTGCTATTTACCCTATGTATATGTATCACTTGATGTGATTGGACCCTAAGGAAAGTAGTGTGAGTACAATGTATACAAATATGACCATATACAGGGAAAGTACAGCCATAAAAAAAAAACAACAGAACTATCAGAAACTGCTCATAAGTCTATTGATTATCTTTATGCACAAAAAGGATTGCTGTCTTTCAAGCTTGTGTTTTCCCATATGTATATGTTTCATATGATGTGACTGTACTCTAAGGGAATTACTGTAAGAACCTACTAGAAGGATACGTCTACAAATAAAATAAAATTCTTATTTTCTGACTGTTACTGAAGAAAACCATGTGGCCTAGATATGTCAGCAAAAGAAAAAATAGTGAGCCAGACATGTGATGTCATCAGTGATGTCATCTTTGATGTCCTGGGTGTTAGTCTTAGCAGTGCACGGTGGTGGCGCGAGTTATGGTTGCTTAGCTTACCATAACTGTCGAATTTCAAGGGTTTTTCGGTTTTACTTGGAACCATAACGTCCCTTTAACAAAGTTTTTTCACTGAATATATATATATATATATATATATATATATATATATATATATATATATATATATGTAAAGAAGAAAGTCAACAGACCGAACTTGAGCATACCTCCATATATGTGATGTCAGTGTGGGGGAAGAAGGAACAAGTATGAACTGTAACCAGTGCCGAGGTACAACTGGGTTATACTTTAAAAAAGAAAGTGAACATTGGAGACAGAACTGATACAAGACGTACATCAGGTAGTGAACCTATTTGGGAAAAGATACATGGTAGGAGAGTATACCAGGGGATCTGCAAGGACCAAAAGGGAGATAATTCTGGCAGGAGAGTAAACCATCATATCTGTTCAGTTGGGGAGTTCCTGGCAGGGGAGTAAACAAGGAAATCCAATCTTGTGTTAAAGAGATATTTAGTCATAGAAAATATTTGTTGAAATTAAACATTTGCTTTGCCATCCTGTGAATTAGGAAAGACTCGGCCTTGTTAAATTCAGCCCAGCATGTGGGGAAAAGATATTTGTTTGGTCATTCTGAAAATCATAAAAGACTTTCTTTTGGTATATTCCAACCTGTGTTATAGAAAGAGAATTTGCTTTGCCAGTTTGAGGAGAACATTAAGTGATAGAGACGTGTTCAGTATTTTTAATAAAACGTTGGTGAAACAGAACATTCTAAGCACTTTTCCTGAAACAGTTCAGAGGAATGGAACAAACTCTGGACACAAGACTTGTTTGGTTGAAATTATATGTGAACACGTGGCCAGCAGGCTACGGAACGCATAATACAGTGTTTCCTTTTACTGTGGGATGTAAAATAAACTGGAATCGGTCCTCTACACCTTTCTTGGCCGATGGAGTCTATTTTGGGCACTTTTGTGGGACTCTCAAAGTGCTAGTGAATGCGCATTTTTCATATATATATATATATATATAAATATATATATATGTTTTATGTTTGTGCACCTTTTTCCTAACCCATTTTCTTTTAATAAACATGGATAATGTTGAGAACATTACAACTTTGTGTCCGCCCCTCATTGATGATCCCTCACAGGTACAAAAACGAATTCTGTAATTTGTGGAATTTTTCATTTCATTGAATGGTTAAAGAAAGTCAAGTCATTACAGAATGTATTTAAATTGAACCCTATTTGGTAGAAGCTAGCCAACAGCGTGTGACCACCACTGCTCCACTTTAGGTTGACAGTACCAAAGCGGTCAAAGACATACTGTGGATACCATCAGTTAAGAAACCTTTCAAGCAAAGCTTTTCGAATAATATTTTAACACGATAAAATCCAATTTTGGACAGAGGGTTCACTGATTAAAACTCAGGTCGTGTAGAAAGAGGCTGATGCAGAATGATTTATGGCTAGACGTGGATTACACTGCTACACATTTCAAGCATGGTTGCTGAATGTGTGTATTTCACTGTCCACCTAAAATGTCGGCCGGGCGGTGCCAGGTGGAACGTCGTGTTAGATTTGCATTGCTTGATACTCCCTCGAGCATCGTGAGATTGTACCATAGCGATCAATACTTTTTACATCGCGGGCATTGTCTACTTAAACAATTGTTTGAAAAGAGTGAGCGGATAAACATGACCTGATAGCAGCTACTCAACTACCACACAGGATCCAGTTCCGACAGGATAACATCTTGTTGAAAATTCAGGGATGAGGATACACAGGAGAAGCATTTTCTAGAATTCAGAAGGATGGTCTCCCATTCTTACCACCTCCCGATGTCCCATTGTCCTCTCTGGTGGTATCAGCTACGAGGTTGTTTTCAAAAAGGCACACAATACATTTTGCTACCCCTTGTCCTCGAGGCAGAAACCCCGGCTTCTTGGAATAGCGACTGGGTTTCACCAAAGGGCTTCTCAGGAACAAGTCCTATTGATGGCAATTTAATGTATTGATTTGTTTTACTCCTTTGCTTTCTTCCCTTTCCCTTTTTGGACCCATACACAATGCTTGCACAACACCAGAGGCCGAAACATGTCATCTGCCTGCTGGGCCTAGAGACCCATGCTGCTACTCACTGATGAAGCCCACTGGGGCCGAAACATGTCTGCGGATGTGTGTGGTCTCGTGCAGAAGGGATGTGACATAGTAATTTGCACTGGACTGCCCCTTTTGGGCTGGGACCACACCTGATTTGCACATGGCCTTTGGTAGGGAGCTTGGCAGGTGAAGGAACGATGATGTGGAGGGCTGCCCAGAGCAATGCCTGTGGTTACGATTGATTCCAAACCTTCCAGGCATCACTCGTTTTGTTGTGCAGAACACCAGATTTCTAGCATAGGATTTTCACCTGGCTTATATAAGCACAAATGATATTTGCACACTAATTCCCCTCTCAGGATCTCTTTGCTGGTGGATTGTTACCCCCCCCCCTGAGATGCAGTTTGCCAATTCCCTGGACCTTGTTGGTTCTGACAATACCAACCTTAAATTAATGGTTAAAGCGGAGCACGCTGTGAATGTGAGGGACAGTCTGGTCTTTCCCAGTCATGATTTCAGGAGGCTCTAAACAGTCTTTAACATGGAAATATCGATAGCTGAAAGAATATAGTGACAGTATCATTATTCAAAAAGTGAAACAAATGTAAACCTTAACCTTAAAAGGAAACAAAATATATAGGTGATTACGTGCATAAAAAGGTGCACTTATTGCAGTGGTTAAAAGGCAGAACCGTGCAATGGATCCTGCTATGCCCTTTTGATCTAAGTCAGCCAATCAGAATAATCTCAATCTTGTCCGAGGTTAAAAAAGTATGGTGTCCCCCAAGGATCTTTCCTCTTGGTGTTGCTTTTTGACATCTACACGAGATCCTCGACAAATTTGACGGCGCATCCCCAGGTACCATGCCAAATATATGTCGACGGCAGGCAAAACAGTATTCAATGGCCAAAAGAGCATGAACATCAGAAAATCTCTGATGGCCTGGGTAGCATCTTCGATGGGACGAAGGGTGGCTTTTTGTGTCTCAAGGGGTATACATTGGAAGTTAAGATTAGGGAAACATCAAAAAGGATTATTTGCCATTCGACTGGCCTCAAGATCTTGGAGCACCCCCAAACCCTTCAATGAAGGTAATGATCTCAGTGTCTTGTTGATATCAGACGCAGCGTCTACCATCAAATGCCAACCATCGTACATTGCACCAACTAATGACACCCAGGAGGGTGCTGCCAGGGCTAGGTGTGAACAATCGACTAGACCACATGTGGTCCAATGGAATATGGCAACAAACTCTACACAACAGATAAAAGCAGAAAGTCCGAAATTCAAAAGATCCAGAATCAGGTTGCCGGACTAAGCTGAAAATAAGGAACGAAAAGCACATCACAAGGGAACTTAAGCTGTTCTACTACTTCTACAATTCAAGATTTGAAGAAAAAGACCCAAAAAAACGAATGGAAATTACCTCGTTACGAAACCCCAACAGAATAACCTAGATCTGGCAACTCCCGATGGATCCAGGTCAATTGCAATCAACAAGAAGGAGCAGGCGGAAAGGCTAGTAGGCCCGTCGGCTCCATTCCCCTGGAAGGCCTTGCACCCTGGTCTTCTCAGAGCCCCATACAGTGCTCCCTCCTTCAAAAGAGCACCAAAGACATGTTGTTTAAGGGGGTTTTGCCCCTTATGGTAATGGGGCTTGCCTTGGATTGGCTACGGCAAATGGTGTTGCCTTGAGTGGTAGCACGGTTGGTCCTGCAAGTTAAATATGTGGGTAATTGCTGGGTTACTGCAAGTAGAAGATGATTTTAAACTGTCGGCTCAAGAATTAAGCTGCTAGTTCTTCAATTCCTGACAGGTGCACTTTTCACTGTTTGGTGTAAATCTTGGCTTGTTCCACATGTTCAGGAATTCGGTTGGGCCAATGCAGTGATGTAAACAGTTATTTCCCCATTTCAACCTGCAGCACCTGTCAATATCACCAGGTAACCACACCACAGAGAAGTGGCCAGTAAGGGGTGAAATACAAGCAGCAGGTAATGCCAAGGGGAGCACAGCAACCACCTAAGAGAGCCCAGACTCCACAATTGCTTTGTGCACCAACTTTGCCTCATACGCCAAGTCTTACCCGACCTCAACTGTATCACCTGATCTGCTCGCGGGCTGCCGGCGAGAGCACTTCTCCAATTCGGCGACAATGGGGTTGCTATTAATCTTTGTCCTTGGGTTACAGATGCTGCCACCTTCTCGTGATTGGCCAGAAGGAGAGCAGTCACATTTCACCTGTGTAGTGTTTCAATTTCATTGGCTGCCCATCTGCCTTCACGTCTCTTTGCATTGTTCATCGCTGCTGGTTTTTGAGCGACCCTTCCATTCCCACCTACCATCCATCTCATGAAACATGTTCACCCTTGCCTGCTCCACTCTTCAAATCAGTTTCTTCCCACAATCCTCCCATTCTGGTACTCCCAGAAAGGCAGCAGAGCCCCTTTAGAATGGAATCGTCTACATTTTGGTTATGCCAATACCTAGCCACTCAATTTTCAAAAATCAATTCTCCCTCTTCTATCCACGTTTTTTTGCCTGATTTCCAGTTGCAATTGACACCAAGTGTATGTGTGCTTTGGCAGTAAAATAACATAACAGTGACCCAGGGACTCCATAGGTTGGCTATCAAGGCCCAATGAGTGCTCGGACAGTAACATCAGGACTGTAATCTTAGCAGCGAACCTACATACCATACATGGGTTTGTCTTCGAGGTCACCCTACTATTCCTATGCTGGATTTTTACATTCAGAGTTGAGGCGCCAACCATAGTAGACCTTTTGGTGCCTTGGTGCTTAGACTGTTGAGCTGTATTCTTGCAGGCTCCCTCCTCGCAATCATCTATGCTGTGAGAAGCATTCCTGAGACATAGAGCGCTGTACAACCAATGTATCATGATATTATGTAATTAAAGCCATGCAGGGGGCCCGTGATGTGCAGTGATTGACTCTGTCAGACTACGCTAGACCCAACCCTTCTCAGACCTCACCAGCAAAGGGTCTTTGGTATGCAGTATCGTGGCGTGATGCTAGACCCATTGTTTCTTGTGAGCCTTTTGATTGCCATTTCCAAGGACATTTCCAGCTGAGGAGCTATCCTACTGGAGTTGCGTGTAAGCAAATCTCACAAAGGATCAAAGAGTGGCATAGTAAGTTATTCTCTTGTTCTGCTGACTAGAAGAGACAGGCTGTCTGATTAGAATATATGCAAAAGCCTTCCACAGCGTATCTGGGCTCACAGTGTGGAAAGATTTGATTTTGAATATTAATAGCATGCTCAGAACGGACTTAACCGTATAAAGGCGCAGTTGGGCCTAAAGGAAAGGCGACAGCACAGTTGTAATGAAGGGGAACAAACCACCAGTTTATCCACCCTGCCACTATTTAAACAGGAAGGTTTTGAGCACCTTCCAAAACTGGGCAAGGGTCTGACAACTCCTAATCTCCGAAAGTAGGTTGTTCCATAGTTTGCAGCCAAAGACGACAAATCTTCGGTATCCTTTAGAGACGTATGTCAAGCGGGGGACACTCAGTAGCAGCTCATCCCTTTAACGGAGCGACCTTGGGGGGGATGTAATGGCAGATGTTAGTAGTTAAATATTCCAGAGCCAACCCTATTATACACTTCATGCCACCTTTAATTTAATGCAATCCTCCACTGACAACCAGTGCAGTGATCTGGTGGGAGGGGAGACATGAGCTGATCAGCCAGGTCGGCCAACCAATCTGACCGCTGAATTTTGTGCTTCTTGGTGCCTGTACATCTGTTTGGCGGGGATGCCCATCAGAAGACTATTACAATAGTCCAAATGGGTGTTTGATAGAGCAGCCACCACTGCGGCATGGTCCTCCTCAGGTAGCACCCGTTCGGAGCATGCACAGAGAGTAATAGACTGCTTGGACCTTATCCCCAACCAGTGCTTCGCTGCCCAAGTTCTGGTGCCAGAGGCAGCCTAAATTCTTAATTCTGGTGGAAAATTGAAGCTTCTCATTGAGGATAGATGGGACAAAAGATTCCCTTGCAGCCTGAACCAGCTGTCTGGGCACAAACAAAATAAGCTCAGTTTTGGCTGCATTCGGCTGAAGCTAGTTTTGTGCCATCCAGTTGTTTATCTCTTCCAGGCAGTGATTAACCTTAAGGAAAACATCCTCAATATTTTCAATTTTGATGTAAATCTGTGTATCGTCGGCATACGAATGATAGCTCAGGCCATGAATCTTCACAATATTCAACACAAGCCAAGTTTAAAACTCCCTTCAGGGCCGTCTCAGCCTTTCATCCCTCACAGGTCCATACATTTAGAACCATCAAATGGTGTACTAATAGCAACTGGTATTTCAGCACCTAGAAGCAGGAGGAATCTGCCATGAAGCACTATTTATCATTACACATTATAAATGCACATTTCTATGGCTTTCTCAAGAAAGAGGGGTATGGCTGCAGTGAGGAGAAAGGTTCTTGTTGCATTCTGAAATAATTCCTTTCAGCTGCCCCATCTTATAGCCCCAGCAACCCAATCCCCCAGCGGTATCTTAAGCCCATCACTGAACCTGGTCAAATTACTCACCCTGAAATTCAGGCAGCTTGCCAGTACTTGGGCACTGCCCTGTGCTGGCACCCATGTTGTGCCACACCTGGGATTAAAAGGATGGTCTGAAAGTGCAACTCAGTCTCCCTTCTGTGCCTTCCGAAGTTGCTATGTTCTATTGTTTGTGAAGTTGCCACAGGGTGTGGCGCTTGTAGCTTGCTAGCCGCCAGGTTTACAGATCAAGAGATTAAAATCAGGTGCTGTGGTTTGCTGCTCTATGAAAGGGGTTGGGTTTTTAATTTGCCTCCACTCTATCCCAATATAGGATCTTGTGCAACTCCCTTTGCTCTTCTCATTCGCTTAGGGTTTTAATGTTGCTGTCAGTAAATATAAGCTGCCTCATCACGAGTTTGGCGGTAACCCTTAAATGCGGTGGTAATGCTATTACTGCTGCATTTACGGGTCTGCCAAATCACAGGTTTGGCAGGATTTACCACTAGCTCTGAGCTGGAAGGGAAATCCGCCACGAATTTGCTGATTTTTGGTGCTATTACCATGTGCTGCTACCGCCGACGGTAGTAGCACCGAAAATTCCCCATTGGGCCCAGTGGGGACTGGGGAATTCCTGAATGGGCCCAATGGGGAATGGGGAATTACTTTTCCGCCAAACCCGTGATCCGGCGCTAATAGCGCCAGGGGGTTTGGCGGTAATGCTAACAGCCACACTATTTGGAGACTGCCAGGGTCCGACCGCGGGTGGCCCGGGGCCACTTAAAGCAATGAGTACCACTGATTCTGCTCTCGATCTGGACTGTGCATCCCGCAGCACTTACTGACCCCATCTCACCAATGCCTACGTCCCTGATTTGACTGCTCATACCTCCCTTGCGCTCAAGTCTACATTACAGAGTGCATAAGAAGAGCACCAAAGCGTTTAGCATGGCTCCACAGGCATGCTCTCTCGTAGCCAGGCATCCCCAAGACACCCTCTCTGTGCCGCCAAATAATAACACACCTACAGCCATTGACCCACTCCTGCAGCCCCGGCCTAAATGTAGGGTGGACAACTTTTTTATATGCTTTTGCAGGATACTTATGACGTCACAGCGTCATTCACATTTGTCCCGCCCCATTTTGGCTCTTAACACCTCGCTTAATTCAAATGCAAATGGTTTGTCCTTGGGAGGTGATGGTTACGTTTTTTGACTGCAAACATGACCATCACGACCCCAGGAACAAAGCATTAGCATTGCAATGAAGCCAGGTGTCACAGCGTTAGCAGCTCGACCTGCAGGCTCAATAGGAGCCGGGGCTGCGGGGCCGTCCAGAGAAAGAAAGCATCAGGCAGCAGCGCGGTGCTGTGTAGACGGCCACTTCAGTTTGCAGAATGGCCGTGCTGGAGGCAGGTTGTCCCGACTTGCTGTCTCCCGAGAGTCACACTCCAGGGAAGAAAAGCAAGTGGGGACAACCTGTTCCCGTTCCTTGCCCTCCCACTGCCTCTTCGAGCACTGCTCATCGGAACAGCACGCTCCGCTCTAGAACCTACCTATCACTGCTCATGTCATGACCACAATCAAGTCTGGTAAAGAACGAGCGACTAGGAGAACACTCCTACCCCGCCATGTCCCTGAGACCCAACTTCAACCTTTCTAACCCCAAATCTTGTTCTTCACAGAACACCACATGGCCAAGACACAGTGCCCAGACCACCAAGCTACCTAAGTATATCAAGACCCTGCCCTTTGAACACTAAAAAATGCTAAACCCCATAGTAAAAGACATTACCGGGTCCCAGAAGGTCTCTGCACTGGTTCCTGCAATCGCTAGCCTGAACACACTGCCCGTGCCCAACAAGCTGAACTCACCTACCACTCCTCTAAAAGGGGCCCTGATCAATGCCAGATATATCCTTGCACATGTCCTCGATATAAATGAGCTCATCAGTACTCACAACCTAGATTTCCTTGCCGTCTCAGAAACATGGCTGCACCCAGCCTCTGGCCCAGCACTATCCCTGGCCATCCCCTCTGGCTATGTCATCTACCAAACCGACAGGCCTACTGCTAGAGGTGGTGGGGTAGCACTGATTGCCCAAGAATCCATCCCTATCAGACACGCCACAGTACCTATGGCTGGTAACTGTGACCTCAGCTAAGGTGTCCTTCTCACACACTGACACCATGATCATCTTTGTTGCTTATCAACCTCCTGCACACATCCTGACCTTTGAGGAGGATTTTATGCATGCCCTGGGTACCAATTTCAAGACTAGAACAATCCTCTTAGGGGACCTGAACCTTAGCCTCAATGACCCATCCTACTTGAATGCACCGACCTTAGCCAACTCACTCAGTGCCCTTGGCTTCCGATACTGTGTCTAGAATTCTACCCACATCAACGGCCGGACACTAGATTGGGTCGCTGATATGAACTGCCAGGTAGCCAACCAGGCTAACACACCTTGCCCCTGGTCTGACCACCACATAATGTCCTTCACCATCTCGCCCCTTGGAGCACACCACACATGCCCGTCCCTCCCTGCCCCCAGCTTGGATAAGTAGCTCCCACAAACTCATGAAGGACAGCATCACTCCTCTAGTGCAAGCACGCCAACCCCAACACCTGCATCCCAATGACCCCTCTCTACTCGGCTAATTATACACAAGCACTCTCACTGTAGCGGTGGATGCAGTGGCACCACAAGCTCTTAGAAAATCCAAAACAGCCAAACAGGCCAACTCCTGGTTCACCCCTGAACTCACCGAGCTTTGTAAAACCAAACGCCTCGACAAAACCAAATGGAAGAAAACACTGACAGACCCCCTAAAAACTGAAATTCACTGCAGCAGTGAAACTCTGTAGACAAGCGATCATAAAGGCCAAGACTACCACCTATAATCAGAGAATTGCCAGTGCAGAATCTAATACTAGAGAGATTTTCACAATCCTGAGGGAATTAGAAACCCCAGCTCAAAGATGAGGACCGGTGCTCCAAAATCCAAAAAGCCATGCTAGATAAGTTCAAGATCTTGCACAAAAAATCCCCCACGAGCTATCGCTGCTCAAATCTTCCTCTGTAGCTATGCCCTCCCACCGGAGACCAACCAAAGCCCTATGTTTGACTGCAGCACCATCGCCGAGATTGAACTTGCCTCTATTCTAAAGAGCCTGAGACCCTCCAGGTGCAAAGGCGACATCTGCCCTGCCCTGCCCCCATCATCAAGGACTGCACAGAGGAACTGATCCCATCATCACAAAATCCATGAATGCTTCATTGCCTCATTCTCCTCTGGCCAAGTTCCATCTAACCTCAAAGAAGCATGGGTACTCCCTCTGATCAAAAAACCCTCAGCCAATCCTACAGTTGCTAACAACTATTGGCCCATCACCACTGTCCTTTTCCTTCTAGAAATACTGGATAGAGCCGCATAAATACAGATCCAACAGTTCTTGGAAACCCACCACATCCTGGGACGCATGACAATCCAACTTCAGACCTGGCCATGGCATTGAATCTACCTTGCTTGACCTAAAAAAAAAGCTTGATGATATGAGAGATCAAGGGACATCCGTCCTCCTCCTTCTCCTTGATCTCTCAGCTGCTTTCGACCTGGTCGATCATCAGATCCCCTGCCAACACCTCACCACAGCAGTGTGATTATCGCCGGAAGCCACCACATGGGTCGCCTCCCTCCTCGAGGGCAGGTCCATTGCTTGTGAAATCATAGAATCTAAGCTGGATTACTGTAATGCCTTATCTGCTGGCACTTCTTGCTGGAACATTGGAAAGCTACAGGTGATCCAAAACAATGCCATTAGAGCAGCGCTCAAGATCCCAAGACGCAAACATATCTCCACCACCAGGAAAAATGCCCACTGGTTCTCGATCAGAGAACGTATTATCTTCAAGTCACTATCAATCACACACAGATGTCTATCCAACTCTGCTCCCCCTACCTGACCCAGAAAATCATCAGAGACCATTCTAACAGATCCCACAGAGCGGCCTACCGCAACAAACTACTGCAACCGAAATACAAACGAGCTAAAGCTGGTGGCGCAGCTTTCCAACCTCTGCAGCAAAACAGTGGAACTCGATCCCCCCCTATACTGAGAGCAGAGAAATCTTACTGGAGAAATCTTACTGGGTCTTCCGGAGATCACTAAAAACCTGGCTATTTGCATAACTGCACATGGTAGGATGCACAAACTTGCCTGAATTCTTATCCCCATGATCGCTGGGCTTAATGCGCTTTAAAAAATACAAATTAAATAAATACATAAGTGGCCACGAGGTCAAAGACAGGCCCCTGTAGTGAATGCATTAGTCCATTGGGCCACAGACCCGACAGTTGATGTGCATAAGGTAAACGCTTCTCTTACTGTCCTCATCTGGGAATTTGTAATGATGGGAACTAACCCATTTTTTATAATATCCCAATAACGTGGGTAAGAGGAGAAAATGCATTACAGATTGGCTATTCTTAGGCCAAGGTAGGGGGTAGGTATGCTAGTTGACCATCTTGAGGTGAATTTGGCAAAGGGTAGAACAGTTTTGCGCAATTTAGTGTACAGCGTTCTACGCTCTATTGGAACAAAAGCATTTAAATACAATTCCGCTGATGATTCCTTAAACACCTGACGCCTCCCAAAATCTATTCTACTCCAAGGCTTTAGAGTTCAGCATCTCCAATCGCCACAGGCCTAGCGCGCGCTTACCGCATTGGCCAATGTTTCATCGGCTCATACTAAAGTCTCATTTGTCAAATGGTGGGAAGCCAGTATCTCCTAAGGGGAGATTTTATGTTCAAACCATTTTCAGGGATGTCAACAGGTTTTTATTTATTATTTTATTGTTCATTTATAACACGCTTAATACTAGTGAGTGGTTCCTAAGTGTGGGATCGCGGTTCGAACCTGTGTTGCATGGCGTTGTCTTGCTTCCAAGACAAACGTGTTGCCCCTGACCTATCCCTTCTCCAGGTCAGTTTATATAACATCTCTGGTTGCTTTTTTTAAAAAAATCACTTTGAAAGCTCCTGTTTGATTTGGTGTAACTAGTGCTTTAAGGTCCAAAAATATGCTGCAGTTTATGCCCAGTGTGCATTGGTCACTTGTTCAGGAGACAAGGTGCACAGCAGGAAGTTGCCAGTTTCCTGTTCCTCCCTCCCGCAGTTCTTTGTTTCCCGCCTGCCGATGTTGCGACTTCTGGTGTGGTTCAGGCCTCTGGCGATGGCAGGTTTCGCTGCCAGGTAGAGCGTTCCTTTGGCTGTGGATAGAGGCGTCTTAATCCCGATGCCTGCTTGAAAGGTGTAGCCAGCTCAGCTTCTTACTGCTGGGGGATGTGGTTGAATTTTCTTAGCCCTGTGATGAGGCACACTGGACTGCACTCAGAGGGGCCGAGGTGGCATCCGGGACACCTGCCAGGAGGACGTTGCCACAGTCTAGATGAGACCTAGGTGTAATTTTAGGGAGGGCGGGGGGACAAGGATGTTTGTGCCTCCCAATTTTCGTGGCACACCATTTTTTCCCCATCACCTTTAGATGTCATGTCCTCTCCATCATTTTCAGCAATGTTACTCCACTGCGATGAGAGATGACCAGGGCATGAACAACTGTTCTGGAAAAGGCTTCACTTTGTGGAGTAGCGTGAGCCGGGTCCATGCTACTTGGGTCTTCTTGGAGATGTGCGTTTTGAATGAGAGGTCACAGTCAATGGACATATCGAGAGATGTTGCACTGGGCGAGAGTGGCGGTGTGAATCCATCTGATTTGGTGTTGGTGGGCTGGCATTTGGAGAGACTCTCTCTCCTCCAGTTTTTCTGTGATGCCTGCATCTTGTGCTCATAATAATGTGGTGTGCTGTCATTAGGTGTCTGTATATGGCATCTTCTTTACACACGCTGCGGGCCCCTATACTAAAAGCTTTCTTAATAACTGTATTCTGCTGGATATAGCGAGTTGTGCAGTAACACAATAATGGTGTTATCCACTGTGTCATATGTTTACAAACGTCTTGCGTTTGGCCGCAATGACGGCATGATGTAAGACTGTTGCGTGATCACATATCATGGGTAAGTCTCCGAATAGATGGTCATCACTATCTAAACATGGTTCAGTCACCCTAGAGTTGGAAGGGGATTGATATTCTGGAATGGTCTGCTTGCATGTACATTTCCTCACTTTAAGGCAATTCAAATGATTGATTTGAACAGTGGCATCTATTGCTCCATCTGTTTACATATCCCATGCGTATAGTCGCAATAACGTCACGAAGTAACGACGTGGCGTGCTTACATACCATGGTATGTGACGCGGCATGTACCGGGGCCACTGTTCAACGTCTGGTTTGTTCCCCCTAGAAACAAAAGGGGATTGATACCTCGGGATGTCTGGGCGATTTGAACATTCCAACAGTATAAGGCAATCATATCATTGGATCGTTTTGCACCCACTTTTAATTTGCGATTCAGACTAAATCACGTAGTTAGGTGCAGTGGAGGAAATGGAAAAAATGTGGTGGGGGATCCCACAAGTGCCGCCGGGGTGGGGGAGGAGTTGGGGGGGGCAGAGGGGGCGTGGTCTAGAGGGGGCGGGGTTGGTATTGGCCATCCGATCAGATAAATACTTTAAAAAAGAAAGAAAAAAAACACCCCCACAACGGCAACATTGCCTTTTACCGCCGACCAGGGCTTTAAGTGGGCCGGAGCCTGCCGGGACTCAGCCCCGTCAGGCTCTGAAATTTCGTTTTGAGGCGGGGTCCTGCGGGGCCCACTAATCTCCCCTGCCAGCCCTGGCCACTACATGAAAAGGATTTTTTTCTGAAGCCTGAAGCTCTCGCTCGTGTGCGAGAGCTTCAGGCTCCAGAAAAAATTGCCTTTCAGCCATAATGGTGGCGCCGCACCTGCGAGGCATCCCTTTAAGCAGCAGATGCCAGTGGGCCGACACCACCATTATGGAGAAAACGTGAGGCCACTGGAAGCTGAGGCCGTTTTCCCGAAGACTGAAACTCGCAGGAGTTTAAATCTTCAGGAAAACGGCCTCAGCTTCCAGTGGCCTCACCCTTTCAGCATTAATGGTGACGCTGCCCCTACCCAGCTGGCAAGGGGCAGCGCCACCATTAAGGCTGAATAGGCGAGGCCCTGTCCCCTGCCAGGCAAGCCTATAGAAAATAAATGCAGAGATCAACACCCTCTCCCCTATGGGGAGAGGGTGTTGATCACTAGAAAAGGATGCCTGGCAGGGGTGCCAGTGGCCCATCGAGCCAGGCTCGTCAGGGGAGCGTGGCCTAACTGGGCAGCAGGACCCTTGCAGTTAGGCCACGCCCCTTTGATGAGCTCTATCATTTTGTAGTGCCAAAAAAAGAAAAAGAAAAAAAACGCCTGCGACAGCAGCATTGCTGTTTACCGCCGGCTTTGGTGTAATGCACAATGCTCGCTACATGTACAACTGATATGTAGCGAGCATTGTGCATTACACGCCAGTGCCAAAGCCGGCGGTAAACGGCAATGCTGCATTCACGGGCGCTTTTTTTTTCTTTTTCTTTTTTACAGTGCGGTTCATAAGCTTGAGCGGCTGACTCTGGCCGGATCCCGAGATCCGGCTACACATCTGGTGCCGGCTCTCGGATCCGCCGAGAGCCGGCCCAATGAGCAGCACTGGTTAGGTGAGTGATGAATCGTGGAAGTGGTGCTCTTTTTCCACACTACATATTTTCCTTGCCTTTCGGATCCGACACAAAGAAATGTCGCTCATGACTTACCCCATCACAACATGCATATTTGAGATGACAGGACTACGCTGAAGCTGCCTTTTTTAAGTGGATTCATTATTTAAGTAGTTGTGATGGTTGATTTAATCATCCTTTGCCTGAGGTAGCCGGTTCAACTTGGCTATAAATGGTGTCTTTGTGATGATTGAAGATGACCCGGGACTAAAAAAATCTAAAAAAACAAAAGAATCGGAAGCTGTTCAATAACTGGCAGTGCAAATGTTAAGGTAGCACGCATACATGTAATCCCAAACAGTTAAAATTCCCTTTATACCAATATGTTAGGTGATGTTAATCCACTTAGCAGATTATTTTCGTCTGATTGTATTCATAGACCTATGTTCGAGGTCAAGAAAAAGAGATTAGATTGAGTCTGAAAGTGTCATGCGTCCAAACGCAAAGAGGGTATGGCAGCGGTTTCGATGGAGCGGCCATTAGAAGTTCCAGCACGTTTGTTGCTATCCTTTGGGTGTCGGTCTAGTCTTTTTACATTCTCGTTTTTGTGACTGTTGACAGCCAGAAAGTATTTAGTTCCGGGTTTCCGGACTGTCGGTGCGTTGCAACGTCAAAGCGACTCTTCGCTGCCTTGTTGCTGTACGCTGTGTTTATTCTATTCCCCTGTGGTTGCTATTGTTCTGTTTCTTTGCTGTTTTCCCTTTCTTTTTCTCTCCGCCGTCTTCGGCAGTCTCTCTCTCATGCTTTTGCAGAGCTGCAGGGTTCCTACCTTCCGCTTCCCACTGCTCTCTCTTTGGTCCTTACCTGGATTCCTCGATCTCATTTTGCTTCCCGACGAACACTGGCCGAGTGGTGGTTATCGGTATCAGCCGGGCGTCTTTCTATTTGCCTCCGCGAATCTTCATCCACGCAGGCGTGCCTGCGTCTGCCATCTGCTCTCAGATTTCAACAATGGGATTTTTACGCCAGCAGCTTTTTCCCCTGTCGCCTATCTGCGGTGATGGGGCCCCCGCGGCCACAGTTTTCTGGTGGTCGCTATGGCTTCCCACCGCGGAAGGTTCTCTTCATCTGCCGCTTCTACCTACCGAGAGCCATCCAGCTACACTACAGATTCAAGTTCTTCAGGTGAGGAGACGGAGGAGGGAAGCGGGTCGGACGACTTTGATTCAAGTTGTGACAGATTGCAATGCCCAAAAACTATGGCTACACCGGAACAGATCCAAGAGTTAGTGGGAGCTATATAGAAGATATCCCAAGAGGTCCAAACCCTGAAGGCAGAGAATGTGGTTCTAAAGCAACTAATGACTGCGAGAGATAATCCACCTAGCCCAGAATTACCTCCTATGTCATTATCCTCTAGAAAGTTTGACGGGACTTCAAGAAAGGTAAAGGAGTTTTTGGATGCTTGCAAACTATATTTCACATACAGGCCTGTTCTCTTTGCCACAAGCAAGGCCCGGGTAGGGTTTATGATCTCAAACATGTCGGGTAATGCCTTGTCCTGGGTCACTCCTGTAGTGACTAGGAAGTATGCTTCCTTAGAAGACTATGAGGATTTCTGTACACTTATTAAACACACATTCGAATGACCAGAGACCACATTTACCGCCTGTGAAGACCTTCTGGATACTCATCAAGGCTCCATGGATGTCCTGACGTATATCTGGAATTTCAAAGCACTGGCTGCACAGGCAGGCTGGCCTCAACAGGCCCAGTATGCGATTTTCCGAAGAGGGTTGAGAGAGGACATCAAGGATGAACTAGTCTGGATGCCACGACCTTCCTTGTTTGCGGAGCTACTCTCTGCGGTTCTTCAGATCGAACACCAGCTGTTTGAAAGAAGGAACGAACATCACAAGTTCAGGAGTCGGTCCTATTTTGCTGGTCATTCCCAATCCCCACCTCTTCCTCCCTCCTCACTTCCAAAGGAAGAACCCATGCAAATTGGGGTTGCCCGGGGTCCTCTTACCGCGGATGAATGACGATGTCGCAGAGAGAAGGGCTTGTGTGCTTATTGCGCTTCTGATAAGCACTCCATCCAGGACTGTGCAGAGTTGGCTGCCCGCCGGTCGGAAACAAATATCCCCGGAGTAAAAAGGGACAAACCACCGAGGATACCCTTCCAGTCCCTACGTCTCATTATCGGTTTCGGCCTCCAACACCACAGTAACTGAGGATTCCCGACTTATGGTGATCACTGTACAGCTGCTAATCAAGGGCGAGTGGATGGATTCTCTAGCCTTGTTAGACTGCGGCGCAGTGGGGAATACTCACTGGGCATCAAAGATGGGTAACAAATGGAGCAGGAAAGAGGAGAGTCAAAAAGTAGAAGGAGTAGACGGAACTCCGTTGTCATCAGGACCGATCACCCATCTCACTGAAGAACTCTATCTCAAGATATCCCAACACTCTGAGATCATAACTTTTGACATTATAAGGGCCGTGCATTTTCTGATCATCCTTGGGATCTCATGGCTTCATCGACATAATCCCCGCATCGATTGGGCTAAAAATCAGCTGGCCTTTGAGTCTGAATATTGTAAATTGCAGCCTCCAGAACTTGTCCAGTTCGGATCCAGGCTGCGAGACCCACCGTGAGTCGTCCATTGGTATCCATGCCTTACCTGTCGAATATCTCCAATATCAATGCGTGTTCTCCGAGCAGTCCACTTTGGAACTATCCCCTCATAGACCCAAGGATTGCGCGATAGAGCTGACACCTGGGGCATTGGTACCGTTTGGATGGATGTTTTCTCTCATTCAGGTAGAAAGGCAAGCTCTCCGACAATACCTGGACAATAATCTACAAAACGGCCTGGTTCGACCCTCCAACTCACCTGTAGGAGCCCCCCTCTTCTTCATCCCCAAGAGGGATTCTTCAGAGCTAAGGCCCTGCATAGATTTCCGGGGCTTAAACAAAGTAACAATCCAGGACAGATACCCGATGCCGCTCATTCCCGACATTTTGGAATCCGTGCAAGGGGCTCAAATCTTCACCAAACTCAATCTATGCAGTGCGTATCATCTCTTGCGTATTCAAGAAGGGGACAAATGGAAGACCGCTTTTCGCACCCCTTTTGGCCTCTACGAATACAGAGTAATGCCTTTTGGGTTAGTGAACGCTCCCGCGGTATTCCAGAGATTTATGGACCGTTTATTCTCTGATTTCTTGTTCATAACTGTCATCATCTATTTATATGATATAGTGGTTTTCTCCAGGGACCCAAGACACCACACACAATATGTTTCCGAAGTTCTGCACTGGCTCAAAGTCAACCATCTACTTGTCAAACTGGAAAAGTGCGTGTTCAGGGTTACCTCTATCCCTTATCTGGGATTTGTACTATCCCCAGAAGGGGTGTCCATGGATAAACAAAGCGTCTCCGCAATCCTGGTCTGGCCCACGCCCTCTTCTGTTAAAGAGGTCCAGCGATTCTTGGGGCTGGCCAATTATTATCGCTGGTTCCTTCAGAACTTCTCTAATGTAGTTCTCCCCATCACTTCTCTCCTAAAAAAGAGCCTGCTTCCGTTTCAGTGGACACCTGAGGCTGAAAAGAGCAAATACCTCAAAGGCCTTTTTTGCTCAGCCGCAATACTCCGGCAGCCTAATCAATCCTTACCCTTTCTCGTTGAAACCGACGCTTCAGCAAATCATTCGATGGAGGGGAACACCCCATTGCGTTTCTCTCAATGACACTGACCTCCAGCCAAAGAAATTATTCGGTTCTCGAAAAAGAACTCTTAGCTATGAAGCAGGCATGCAAAACCTGGAGACATTTACTTCAAGGTGGAGCTAAGCCCTTTACGATCCGCACAGATCATAAAAATCTAAAGATCCTAGAATCCATGGAGTGTATCAACTTGCGCCATGCCAGATGGACGCACTTCTTTGCACAGTATGATTTTCACATCACATAACACCCTGGAAGTCCAAACATTTTAGCAGACGCTCTATCTCGGAAGGAAAGTCCTGAACTCATGTTCCCTAAGCCTCGCCAAATCTCTGTTGTGGACTCCTTTGATCAACAAGTTAAAGAGGCAACCGAACAAACGCCATCTCACTCTTTGCAGGGTCTCACTCAAAGGGATGGACTCTGGTTCAAGGATCAACACCTCTACCTTCTCACGGAGGAACTCAGACTAAAGGCCATACACTGGTGTCACGAAAGCCTCACTGCAGGTCACAGAGGAGTAAAGGGTACACAGGATCTAGTCGGACGCTATTACTTTTGGCCTCAGATGGGCAGGGATATTGCTGAGTACTTTAAGAAATGCTCGGTATGTGCCAAGGCGAAGTATCAGTCAGGCAAACAAATTGGCCTCTTGGAACAGCCCACAACTCCCACTCGTCCTTGGGGAGTAATAACAGCAGACTTTATTGTTGACCTGCCACCATCTGAATCCTGTACGTGTATCATGGTAACGATTGATTCTTTCTCCTAGATGGCACATTTTTCTCCGTTACCCAAGATACCTCCCGCAGAGGAGATGTCTCAGGTCTTTCTCCGTGACATTTTTCGCTTCCATGGTATCCCAGACAAGATCATTTCGGATCAGGGTACTCAGTATACCTCGAGGTTCTGGGCGGCATACTGCCAGCACTTGGGCATAGAAAGGGCCCTCTCGTCTGGATATCACCCATTGACCAATGGCCAGACGGAAAGGGTAAATGCCACACTTGAACAGTATCTCCGCTGTTTTTGTAATCATCAACAGGATAACTGGGTATCGCTTATTCCCACAGCGGAGATTGCCTATAATAACACTAGGCATTCTGCCATCAAAATGTCTCTGTTTTACTGCACATATGGACTACATCCGAAAGGGTTTCAACGGGGTTGATGGCCAGAAACAAATACCTGCCATTGAGGCTGGGTTGACAGCCCTTAGGGAGGCACATGCCACCGCTTCTACTAGTCTCAGAGATTCTGCACAGTACAACAAGAAGCAGGCAGACTCCCATCGCCAGCCCGGACCTGCTTGGGAAGTGGGGTCGAAGGTCTGGCTCTCTACCAAGTACCTTCCCCGATGGGCCCATCTGTTCAAACTGTCTCCGATATCTGGGTCCTTTTTCTATTCTTGCTAAAATCAACCCTGCATCCTATAAACTTCGCCTTCCTCCTAATCTGAAACGCATTCACCCAGTCTTCCACGCATCTTTGCTCGAACCTTTCTTTCAGTCTCATGGACGCTCCATACAGAACCACGCACACCTTAAGGCTGATGATGAGGAGGATGAATATGAGGTGTCACATGTATTTGACTCCAGATACCATAGGGGCCGTTTGGAGTACCTGATTGGATGGAAGGGTTATCCTAGATCAGAAGATTCATGGGAACACCTGTCGCACATCCACGCCCCACAACTACTCAGAGGGTTCCATCGCCTCCACCCGGGTAAACCAAGGGGGGGCGGCCTTCCGACGGGGGTATACTGTCATGCATCCAAACGCATTGAGGGTATGGCGGCGGTTTCGATGGAGCGGCCATTAGAAGTTCCAGCACGTTGTTGCTATCCTTTGGGTGTCGGTCTAGTCTCTTTACGTTCTCGTTTGTGACCGTTGACAGCCGGAAAGTATTTACTTCCGGGTTTCTGGACTGTCGGTGCGTTGCAACGTCAAAGCGACTCTTCGCTGCCTTGTTGCCCTACGCTGTGTTTATTCTATTCCCTTGTGGTTGCTATTGTTCTGTTTCTTCACTGTTTTCCGTTTCTTTTTCTCTCCGCCGTCTTCAGCAGTCTCTCTCTCTCTCATGCTTTCGCAGACCTGCGGGGGTCCTACCTTCCGCTTCCCACTGCTCTCTCTTTGGTCCTTACCTGGATTCCCCGATCTCATTTTGCTTCCCGACGAACACTGGCTGAGTGGTGGTTATCGGTACCAGCCGGACGTCTTTCTATTTGCCTCCGCGAATCTCCATCCACACAGGCGTGTCTGCCATCTGCTCTCAGATTTCAACAAGGGTTTTTTTACACCAGCGGCTTTTTCCCTGCCGCCTATCTGCAGTGATGGGGCCGCCGCGGCCACAGTTTTCTGGTGGTCGCTGTGGCTTCGCACCGCAGACGTTTCTCTTCATCTGCCGCTTCTACCTACCGGGAGCCATCCAGCTACACTACAGATTCAAGTTCTTCAGGGGAGGAGATGGAGGAAGGAAGTAGGTCGGACGACTTTGATTCAAGTTGTGACAGAAAGAGATAAGATTGAGTCTTCCTATGATAATGATAAGTTACTTAGCAGCTTGTTTATGTCTGATTGTATCTATAGACCTATGTTTGAGGTCAAGAGAAGAGATATGATTGAGTCTTCATATGGTAATGACAAGTTACTTAGCAGCTTGTTTTCGTCTGATTGTATGTATAGACTTATGTTTGGGGTCAAGAGAAGACAGATTGAGTTTTCCTATGATAATGACAAGTTACTTAGCAGCTTGTTTTCGTCTGATTGTATCTATATACCTATGTTTGAGGTCAAGAGAAGAGATATGATTGAGTCTTTCTATGATAATAACAAGTTACTTAGCAACTTATTTACATCTGATTGTATCTGAAGACCTTGTATCAAGAGACAAGATAAGTGACTTAGCAACTTATGTTTTGCATTTACATACACATATTTGAGATGAAGAGACAGTGACTAATTAGAGTCTTCCCCTGAAGAAGGACCGGTGAGTAGAGGCATACAGGACTGAAACATGTGTGCATGTAGGGAGTAAAAACTACCACTGAACAAAGGGCGGAGTCAGCGTATGTTTGACTTAGAATTGTTTTTGTCAATCAATGTGTGTTAATAAACTTTCAAAATACTTTGTTTAGCCTGTCTTTATGAGGTCTGATGTTGTATATGATCGGTATAATGAAATATAAACTTGGGGGTGGAGGGTGGAGTTGTGTTGTATATGAATTATCCAAAGTAATGAAAAATGGAGGGCTTACTATGGTGGAGGGGATTTATAGATGTGTGGTTGTACATTGTGAAATTGATTTATATGAATTATGTACATTTGCTACATGGATTTCTTTTGTATTAAATATGTGTGTATGACTACATTAAAGAGTATTGCATTAGGTGATTGGAATATGACTGATGTTACTTCCTGTTGATTAGAGTAATTCTTGAATGGACAGTATTGGGTATAGCCGGAAGTGTTTTTGTCCCGACTGCTGCCTTTTCACAAGGCTGAGGAGAGCAGTGCCCCTCGTGTGATGTTGTCAGAACTAGGAAATGATGTCCAAATTAGCTTCCAAGGACATAACTAAATGTTCTTTAAGATTATTGATCATTGTTAATTACATGTACATTTTGTTGCATTTGGTGTTATAACATGCTGCACGGTTAGTTTGCCGTCCCTGGCAGTTTACTCCACACAGAGCACCTGGGGCCAGAATACAGAATCTTTGCACTGGTGCAAAGTTATGTTATGTTAATTTATTTTATAAAGCAAACGCTCGCCGAGGCATCTTGCCGTTGTCAGAGACCGGAGAAAAGAACTATCAACAAGGAGAGAGAAGGTAAAGTTAGAACAGGTAAGTTTTCAGCAGCCGACGGAAAGCCAAATGATTATCGGTGGATCTCAGCTGAACAGACAGGGAGTTCCACAACTTAGCGTCGGCCACCAAAAAAGAACTGCCGCCAACTCACTCAAATCGGTAGCTAGGAACAAGGAGGAGGCGAGAATCCTTCGACCGTAGATCACGGGAGGGTAGATAGGGACAGAACTTTTCCCAAAGATATTGCGCACCTGACCCGTAAAAGGCCTGGTGCACTATCACCAGTGATTTAAATTGTACTCGCTGCCGGACTGGCACCCAGTGCAGTGATCTGAGAACAGGAGAGATGTGAACCCCGTAGGGGGATCCTGTGCAGATACAAGCTGCATAGTTTTGAAGGAGATGCAACCGATGCAACCGATATAAAGGTTGCAACAGCAGAAGCGAGTTACAGTAGTCTAATCGGCTTCATACTAGCGAGGCCGTAACTAAGGGCCCGAGTTGAGTTGGAAGAAGTGGCAGGATCCTACGAAGAACGCAGAGTTGAAAAAAACCTGCCTTACAAATAACCCCAACTTGGGCGTTCATCGACAGTGATGCGAAAAGGATGACTCCAAGATTTTTCATCTCCAGGACTGGAGGGGAACAAATCCCCAGCTCGGTGGGCCAGAAGGCTGGAGACCAGGACAGGACGGGCTCTGTGACAGCGCACCGGGAGCCGCACGGGGGGTACACCACCAGGACCTCGGTCTTGTCCCCGTTCAATTTCAGCCAATTGCAACAGTATAAGCACTAGGGCAGAATTTGCCGTATTTCTAAATACACTGGGACATATTTGAAATCCATTGCATCATGACAAATGCAGTGGCATGGTATAACCACCAGGGCAACAATTGAACTAGTGCAAAAAATATAGGTTTTTGATACATTCATTCACCTGGGCAAAGTTTGCCCTAGTGCTAATACCATTCGGAATTAGCACTAGGGCCAACTTTGCACTGGTGTAAAAATGTAGTGAAAATATATCTTTTTTGCAGTAGGACAATGTTTGCCCTAGTGCTTGTAACATGACAAACTGCACTTGTCATGGTGCAATGATTTTCTAATATGTCCCAATGTTTTTTAAAATAGGGAAAACTTTGCCCTAGTGCTAATTCTGTGCAACTTTACACTTGCACCGGTGCAAAGTTTCTGTGATCTGGACCCTGGAGATCCTGCAGATGGCACCACTGCACAGTATAAATGAACATAACAGTTTCCAACTATGAACTGTGTCTATCTCCTCCCCTTTGAAGTACTCTCTTGTAACCCTCTTCTCTAGAAACCCACAGCTGACCCTTTTTGCCATGCAAACTATCGCCCGATCTCCATCACTCCTTTCCTGGGCAAACTCTTGGAAAAGCTGGCCATCTTGCAGTTTAACCTTCATTCTTTCTGCTGGTTGCCTCCATGACCGTCAGTCTGGGTTTAGAGCTGCCGGAAGCAAGGAAACTGCTCTCCTGAACATCCGTGAAGGCCTGCTCCCCAACCTTGACTCTAACATCCCTTCTGTCCTCAGCTTACTCGATCTTTCTTCTGCCCTCGACCCTCTCAACTGCCTCTGTGATAACCTGTCTATCACCGATCAGGCTCTGGTCTGGCTGACTTCTCTCCCCCCTGATCTACCCTCCCAGGTCCAACTTGGGTCCTTCCTTTCCTCTATCTCTATCTCTATCTCTAACGGTGGTGTTCCCCAAGGGTTTAACCTCTCACCCTGGCTTTTCACCCAATCCCTGGCAACTCTTGACGATCGCATTGCCTCTCTCTGCTCCACTTTTCAGTGTTATGCAGATGACACTCAACTCATTTTCAGGCTTTCCTCAGCCACCTCTTCTCCTTCTCTCATCTCTCACTGCCTATCTGCCTTTCAGGTCTGGTGTGCTGCTAATGATCTCTGCCTGAATGCCCGCAAGACGGAGGTCGTCCTCATCGGCACACCTTCACCCTCCTTTCCTTTTACTCTCTGGCCGGCCACCCATGGCCCTCCTCCCACCCCCACATGCGAGGCTAAGAACCTCAGGGTCATCTTTGACTCCACGCTTTCCTTTTCTGCCCACATCTCTGATGTCTCTAAAAAGTCAAACTTCCAACTGCACCTCCTCAGAGGTATTCTGCCTTTCCACTCCTTCCCCCAGAAACTCACTGTCTCTCAAGCCCTGGTTCTCCCCTGGTTGGATTACTGCAACAGCCTCTTTCTAAATCTACCTGCTTCTACTCTCTGCCCTTTGCAACTCACCCAGAACAGGACTGCAAGACTTGTCCCAGAGGATGAAAGGATTACATTCAAGAACCTTTGCATTGTCCACAAGGCTTTCTGGGGCCTGGGTCCAAAATACCTTCAACTCTCCCTCCATAAATCCTTTCCATCTTGCGCTTTTCGCTCCTCCACCTCCAACTCGATCAGGGTCAGTCGTTTCTCAAAGAAATGAACCGGGGGTAGATCTTTGTCTTTGACTGGGCCTCACTCTGGAACACCCTCCCTGCGACCCTGCAACTTGAGGCGAACCATCTCTGGTTTCGTAAGCACCTCAAGACCTTCCTCTTTGCTTCTGCCTTCTCTCCTCCTCTGCACTGATGATCTGTCCCCTTCGGCATCGTGCACCAAGTTACCCTCTGATTTCGGACACAGGTACTTTCCCATCCTGCCACACACCCGCACTGCCTCCTGACAACCCTTGCACTTCGGTCTGTAGCTTCAACCCTACAGTTCATTCACCGCTTTTTCCTTTTGCTCTGCGCTTCTCAGACACCCCCTGTCTGCCTTAAACCTAGCACTTGCCTCTCGCTGGCTGCACTCCACTTGTTGTTTTATTCCTTTGTTCAGCCCTTTCCATTCCTCCACTCCCTCTGCCCTGCACTTGCGCATTCTCAATGTCACAGGGACTTGTAAGATCGCTGTTTTGCCCCCCCCCCCGCCCCGTTCCCCTCCCATGCCTCCTTGCGCTGTGAAACACGTGTGTATGGGCGTGATAGAAATACAATATCAGTATCAATATGGACGTGCCCAGAGGCCTGGCATGGCAGGTGCCCTTTCTATTATGACAGAAACTGCACGCCTGCTTTGCTTTTTGTTATATGCAGTGGTCGACGTGAGCGGGAGCGATCGGGAGCGGTGCTCCTCTACTTTTTGAAATTACCTTTACAGCTCCTATACTTTTATTTTAAAAAGAAACTGTTCCGGAATGATTTTGTTTTAAAATAAAAGTGTAGGAACAAGTTGAAACGTGCACCTTCAGTGCACTGCACTGAACGGTCCCTTAAAAAGCAGGTACAAGTGTTTGGGAGTGTGTATTGTTTGTGGGAGGGGACGTGGTGATGGTGTTTGTGGGGAGTGGGTGCAGGCCAGCAGGGAACATAGTTCCACTACTTCTTTTCGTACACTTCGACCACTGGTGATATGCACAACATGAAAGTGCAGTGGCGCCTGGGGAAACTCGCCTCTCCTCTGTGTGCTCGCGGCTGCTCTTTGCTTCCAGCTGCAGAATTTCTCATCTACGCGCCGTGGAATGAAGCTCGCCTCTGCCCCGCACCCCAGTATTGATTTAAAGTTCCCAGAAGGTGTTGGCAAGAAGCTCGCACGTGCCTCTTCTCGCATACTGCTCCAGGCTTTGCACAGATGCAGGGTGTGTGGCTGAGCCAGTGCGAGCACTCAGTGGGCGAATGCTCCTGTTGCAGAGGGGGAGGTATGGCTGGGTGGTGCGTGCGGGTGTGTGTACGCACACTCCTTACAGGTGGCGTACTTGAATCTAGAAGAGTGCACTCAAACTTTCATCCTTACCCGGCCGATAAGATTAGTGTCACCAGAAGGGTAACAGTGACACCTTTACCGCCATTTTATGGTGTGGGTAACATACATTCTTTTTATTAGTAGTCAATGATTGAATCCACACGTGTATGCATGCAGCAGCTTTCAGACTCCACAGTCCGCCAGAAAAATGTCCTCACTCCTTCCGTATTTACGACACCCACAGTGACTCACAAGCCTCAGTCTCTGAAACCGCTCCTTCTGTATAGTGCTCTACGGTCCCACTGCGGAGCTCTTTTTTAGTTTTGACAATACAGGTGGTGCTTTTGCGCCACCTATAAGCCAAAACGAATGCATTAGTGTACAGCTAGGGAGAGATGACGTATGAAGTGGGACACAAAGCTTGTAGGTGCTGTTTAGTAATAACACTCCACCCATGGCCATGCTAATGTGGGCATTCCCACCCACTTCCTGCCTAAAACACAGCCTCCTTGAGTCTCTTTGAGCTAACTCAATTAAGGCTTAAAATCAAACTTTGCCCTCCAAGTGCCTACCAGGGGTTTTTCAAAGCAGTCTTCTTAGAGTTAAAGACTTAATTGGAGCAGTTAACACACTTATTGTTGTAATACAAATGTCTTAATGAGGTCTGCCCTTAGCCACTTGATTTATAAGCACAATGAGTGTCCTTCGCTGTTAAAAACAAGCATTTGCAAAGCCAACAATATCAGCGTGTGTATAGGTAGGCATTTGACAGACACTGCTATAATATGCCCAGGTATGTTCAAGATGCTGCCAATAATGGACAGGTAGCACCATTACGACAATGCCTGGCAAATACCTTTTCCATATCTGCACACAACTGTTAGCTTTGTCAATGCTTGTTATTGTGGTGGGACTTATGCATGAAGTGAGCACAAAAACAGGGGACAAAGTGCACAAAAAAATAGTGGAACTATGTTTCCATCTGCCCACCCCTGCTTTCACCGCCAACCCTATACTCACTGTCATTTTCCCACCCCAATACAAACTCCATACAGGAGTCCTGCCTTTCCTCAACTCCAACCACCCACAAGGTGTTTTAAAATTGTACTATCAAGATTGAAAGAAACACAGTGAAAGAAAATGTCTCTCACAAGTCATCGTCCCCACATCACCTTCCCATTTCTAATCACCCACCATTTGCACCTCTGAAGGAACTTTCTAAGGACGAGAACAACTCCCCAACCCACCCACCTATCACCTACACACACAGTGTGCCTGCTTCAGTTTCACGTTAATCGTGCTTAAATGCAAAAGATACGCGCAGATCACTGTTGTGCAGGGCTATGTGGCGGCTCGGGAATGGACATTATGTCCCAGGAGGGCTATTGAAATAAACAAACGTAAACCAACACCTGCAAGATAGCTCAGCAAGATGTGACACTAGCATTCAACCATGGCCCTGGTTAGAATTCCCAGTGGGGGGCAGCAAAAAAGAAACAAAAGCTTCTCCCCTTGTCCAGGAATGGTACTGCAGAAGACAAAAAATTAGGGGAACGATGCGGGATGTAGAGGAATAGCCACATGCCTCTCTGCAGGAAGTCCCGGCCCCTACTACCTATATGTTGGGAGCCTGAAGCCGTGCCATGTTTAACACCAGCAGTTGCAAACATTCCACAACGAATATTCGAGAAAAGGTACCTATTGAGAAAGCCGTATCAAATGTATTCCCGAAGAGAAGACAATCTAATGGAGGAGCTGCCCGAGGGAATATGAAAATGAGAGAAAGAGGAGCTGGTGACGTCACAAGAGATGAGCGTGGCGCGCTGAGAAGATAGGCTGAAGAAGAGGTATGCACCTTATAGAACCTGATGACAAAATGAAGAATTGAGTGAACATTCATAGACAAAAAGAAGATTGTTGTGTGAAGAGCACTGCAGAAAACGTAAGCCTTTCAGTAACTTTACAGGTGCAGCAACGCAAGTAGACTAAGTGGTCATAGGAGCCTCCTATACGTAGTGAATAGACTGCAGGCGGAGCCGCCGTTGTATAGAAGGTGGACATCAGTGTCACAAATATAGTAAGTTCAAACCCATGGAGAAAAAGGACTGAAAGAGGTGTTGCAGCAAAGAATTAGCAGGGATCATGGAAGAAGCGAGAAGGGCTGTCTGGCCTTGTGCCAAGGATGAAGCAGCCAAGACTGGTTATCTATTCTTGAAGGCACTAACCATGAGATACTGAATCATCCCTTGGTAAGAAGCAAGGAAAGAACACAACAAGTGCCAAGTTTGCTTCATTTAACACAATTAAATGCTGCAAAATGGGGCAAATTGTGGTCTCCTGTCACGTGAGCTAAGGAGGGAAATCGGGTTGGGCATGCGGTTCCAGAACTATGATAGCGTGTGCTCACACTCCCTTCTGTTCCCAGAGATGAGAATACACTGCAAGAGCAAGTTCAAAGACAATCTTCATGGCAGAAGGCATGGGTGATGATAGACGTTGGGCTAATTGGGAGGGGAGGCATAGTCAATTCCACCTCCTGGCACCTGGAGTATGAGCTTACGTGCTACTAGTAAACCGAATGTTCCAGACTGGCACAAGCATGTAAACCAATTGTAGAGGGCCGTATAATGAAGGACCTTATAGTTTGAGAACCAATCATATACCGTGTACTTAAAAATGATGAATAATGACTTGCACTAGAGGTGGGCATAAGTGGTCCACCTAACAGTAGATATCAAATCACAACCCAACCCCTTATACAAAGTATACTTAGATGTTCCCCTTGAGCGTATCATAACACCTCTTTTTTTCTTAGTTTGCCACGTAGTATGACGCCACATATGACACATTTTTGCTATGAAAGTGTCATTTTTTTATGAAATGCTTCAAGAACGCTTCTGCGACGTCATTGATGTCCGTTGTAACTCCCTGTTTTAGACAATTGATATTAAAACACTTTGCCATCTTCTTGAGTTGGTGCGATTATTTGGTGTCTGAGTTATTCTGCATCCCATCCATTGCATGCATGCTACCAAAAGGGCTCTAACGCTCATTACCAAAATGGAGAGGATCTCCAACAAAGGCTCTACAAAAATAGAGTACTTTAATTAAACTAGAAATAAAACACACTAATCAAAAACAATGTAAACCAATCTTGTAAGGAAGGGGTCTGCAGCCTGCCAGATGTTTTGAACTACGACTCCTATGACCTCTCGCTACTGACTATGCTGGCTACGGTCCATGGGAGTTGTAGTCCAAAACCATCATTTGCTGCAGTAAAAGAAGACACAGAGAATGCAGACTTGGGAATTGACGACGGGGAATATTTATGAGCACGTGAATCCATGCCAGACCCCATGCTGGAGGATGCAGACTTGGGAATGCAGGGGCGCTCTGGGTTTGAAGACAAGGCTGCACAGACAATCATTTCAGCAACAATGTCGGGTCACTGAAGGTGCTTTTAAAACAGATATAGTTGGCCTTGCTAGTGACTAGGGCTTTTTATGGCAGGCCAATGGGTCTGATTCTCTTCAAATTACTTTGTTTGTTCTTGGTGCCCGACAGTGTTGAGGCACGCATCTAGGCACTTTCAATGGGTGAAGTCGGCATTAAGACATTTCCAGTCATTTGTTACCAATGGCTTGCAGGCATGAGGACAGTCAAGTCGGCTCAAGAAGGTTCAGTGATGCAGTAGCAATTGGCTAAAATTGGGTGAAGAACAGGCGGGTGATGGGTCGAGTCGGTGTCTGAAATTGGTTGAGTTGACTCAAGGCGGTCCCAAGATGCTATGCGGTCCTTTAGTGGCGATTGGCTAGAAGACTGCTAGAGCACAGGGTGTCAGTGGGTCAAGTCAGTGGCTTGACAGCAGATGGAATAGCAACAAGTGTCAAAGGCAGTTCCTCATGTTTCCAGTGGCTCAATGTGCCTTGAGGTGGTTGCTTTGACTCAACAATGGATTGAAGGTGGAAACTAGGGCCCAAGATTTTTTCTTTACTTCTGAGTTCTGGGGAGGTAAGTCCTTTGTTCTGCTTTTCTCAATCAGGAAGGATTTTAGAATGTGCTTGCAGAGTTCTGTCACCTGTAGCAAGCAGTTTCCTCAGCTTGGAGTAGATCTTTTCCAACCAGCAGGTCACTCCAAATCTTCCTCGGAGATGGTTTGAAGAAGGAAAAGCCTTGCCCCTTTTTAGCGATCTCTGTATTCCCCTCTGTGGAAGAGGACTTTGAAACAGACTGTGCTCCTAGCAGTCCCAGGTCTAATTCTTCATCTTCTGTAGTCCAGGATGATTCAACTAAGACAAGGGTCTGCAACCTTTGGCTCTCCTGATGTTTTGGACTACAACTCCCATCAGCCTTAGCCAGTACATACAGTCAATGGTAAGGGATCATGGATCATGGGAATTATACTCCAAAACATCCAGAGAGTCGCAGGTTGCAGACCCCCGAATTAAGAGATCGTCTGCACTCCTTATATCGGCAAATACCCACAGTGGATTGGCTCCCTTCCAGCCTTCTGTAAGGATTCACTCCTGACTGCTGTGTTCAGAGTCTTCTGCCGAGTGATGTCATACCCATAGTGCTCTGCCTGAAGGAATGTAGAGGGGGATAGGACATGTGATAGCCCTAGCAACATCTAAGATGGTGAAACCTTTCTCCAACTGAAAAGTCTTCTGCTGTGCCACTCTCCTCTGACCTTCTTCTGTCTGCCTGCATCATAGGGTCTCTGTTAACGATCACTCTGTGTGATTTCCTCTGGCCTGGCAGTGCCTGGCATTTGAAACACTAGGCCTCTCCTTGCCCCAAGTGGCAGTTCCTGTCTTCCTGGAAGGTGAACAACCTCTCTCAGGGAAGGCAAATGATTTTGCTGAGGCTGAATCCATATGGTTTGTTTTGGGTAAAACTCAGTCCCAGATAGTGAATACACACCAACCACTGCCCAGGAGGGTCACCAGTAACCGAGCAGATAATACAATAATATCAAGAGGTACTTTTCCAGTATAACTATGGATTCCCAGAGATCACATGTCAAACCCAGACATGGTTTTTATTTGCATTTGCAATTGCCCCCAGGGTCTGGGAGCACACCATCATATGAAGTGTAATCCAGGCTCAGGGTTGCCCACGATTAAAGGCAGATCTCAATCACAGAGTCTGCCTGGATTTCGGTGTAGTAATTACACCTTATGACAAAACTGATCACGACAGCAGGGAAAGGGCTCCTACCACATAAGTATATTCATAAACCGCAGTGACACCAGGGGTGTTGCTAGGTTTGTAAAAGACCCGGGGCTACGCTAATGACGGGACTGTCGGGACTCGGGGCTAGCTAGCCTTTTGGTTGTTGCCTCTGAGCTTCTATCCGGGGCTACAACCAAAAGAGCCGTGGCTATAGCCCCCCTCCCCCCAGACCTCCCGTAGCGACGTCTCTGGGCCGCACCCTCTGTACTATTAACAGAGTGGTCCAGGGTCCAGAAGGACCCGCTGTGCATGTTCTTCCCACCTATGGCAAGTGTCCATGTGTGTCAATGGAGGGCTGCACTGCCCCAACGCCCTTATTTGCGGTGGATGTCAGTGGGCTCCGGAGGACATTAGACTTCTACCCAGAGGTAGGGCGTGGAATGCCCATGGGCCGCACCAATCATGGGGCAATTCTGTACCGCGATCCATTGCAAATTCTGCCCGCAGAAAAGTGTGGCATTTTGTTCAACCAGCCAAAGTGACCAAACACACATACACACACAGGGTGAAACCCCCACACGGATATCCCTGAGGCCCAGATTGGACACAGCACTAAAAAAAGGGGAGGCCTCACATTCTGTTACTGGGGGGCAGAAAGGAATTCATTGGGACTGTGCACATCACAACGGGCAGAATCCTCTGCCCAACCTTAAATATTTCCCAAATGTCCTTATAAGGGAAGAAAGTGCCAGTCGCTCCTCCGCTGCTTCCCCTCCACCCTAGCTTAATCCATAAACTGATTCTAGGTGATTGTATTCTACAAGGAGCATTTATTTAGCCAATGGGTAGAATGTACCCCCCCTTTGAATTCACTCCCTTCTAAATACAGCCACATCAATGCAAACAAGAAACCAGCCAGGACACAATGGTACATATCACACTCCATGCTTATGGAAACTGGTTGAAGGCACGGCCATCCACCCGCACGCATCTGCTATCATCCACTACTCTAAGACAAATTGCACAACACCTCTGCCATAAGAATGCCGCTACCCACCTCGCATACTCTGCATACTACTTCCCAGCATCTATCCACATGACAGGTCGCCATGGGCGGCTAGCAGGGACTTGGCCACCCCTACCTACCTTCATATTGGCAAAAATACATGTACGCATTCTGAACCTCTCTGTCGAATTTTCAATACCTGGACTTCTCTCCCCCAAGGGCGTTTACCTCCACTGCTTTGAGACCATACCAAAGATGAAAGACACTCTACAAATGACAATTACAATACAGTACACCTTCTTTTCTAATAGGTCTGCCAGAAGCATCAAGTCAGGATAAGAGTAGGTCAGACTTTCCTTTTGAGGTACATCACTATGTCACGATGCCTGCCCCCGGAAAGCCAGACCAGGCCCAGCAACCCCAGAAGCAGGCATCATGCCACTTGAAGCATGCCCAAAAACCCCAGTTAGGGGCTATTTGGCTACAGTCCTGGCGCCTATGGCGCCAGGCTCATAAGAATAAAGTCAGTCCTGGCGCCATGGGTGCCAGGCTCATTACAGAAAACTTACCTGATGCAGACCATGCTGCATACCTACCTGATGCAGACCATGCTGCACGAAGCCACAAGCCAAATGAGGCTTAGAGGGACTATTTTACCTCAGGGACTCCTTTCCTCTCGGGTGGGGCTGTGGAAGAATACTTACCTGGGACTTCTTCCAAGGCTATTTAAGTCACACCCGGACAGCCACACGTGCTTCGCGTTATTCTGCATGCTGCAGCGTAACGCTCACCGTGTCTTCAGCAGCTCCAGTCTTCAGCCACGCCCGCTTCAGCCCTGGAACACCTGGAACAAGAAAAGGAGAAGGAGAAGAGATCAGAACAAAACCCTTACCTGAATCCTGATCCAGCACATCGTCGATCTGGAAGAGAGAAGCCTTCACAGGTGCGTTGCCACGCATCTCGCAGCGCCGCGCTGAACTCACCATCCGGGGCTGCATTCCTTTACTCCATCGCGAACCCAGCATCTCCAGGCCATTCTTCAACACCTGGGGGAGACAAGAACAAATAGGTGAGCAAGGGCAATACAAACCACCCCCAAAGACTTACCTGATTACCACAGGGGGGTACTCTCCTCATCTCGGGTCGGCGCAGTCAATTCTGCATCACCGCCGCACCCCGGCCCCTAAGGGGAAAACAAGGACAATACAACTTAACCCCAAAGACTTACCTGATTTACCACAGGGGGGTACTCACCTCATTTCGGGTCGGTGCAGTTAATTCTGCATCATCACTGTACCCTGGCCCCAAAGGGGAGAACCACAATAGACTTACCTGGATCTTACCAATTGCCACTTGGAACTCTTCTAGTGGTTTAAATCTGCAACCTGCAAGGAATCTGGGAGAGTGAAGACTTTTGAACTCTTACGAACGATTGGACTTTAGAGTCAATACTGGAACTCGCCAATTCCTCCACGCCAGTGAAGTAACTGGTCGCATACGCGCCCCTGCGCTCGACCCAGGATGGAGAGCTCATCTTTCCAAATCATCAGGTGAGATTAAGAGGGGACTTCAGGAGTGTTCTGTGGGCAGACAAGGGGAGTGGGAAGGCGGGTTAACGCTCAGATTACGGGAGGTTAATTCCCCTTCTCCATTGCAGAAAGATATTCGTACGAGTCCAACAAACGAAGCTAAGTGGGTCTGTCCAGTCTTTCATCTCGGCTCTACGTGTTACTCTGGTGGAAGCAACAGCGGGCCAATCCAGATCGACGCCCCCGTGGGAATCAGGTGAGCGTAACAGAACACAAAGCCTACCCACAAATACCCACCTGGGCATCATGGAGACCTCGGAAACTGATCAGTTGGCCCAATTATTAGGGGAACTAAGGGCCGAAGTGCATTCCGCCCGCCAGGAAACCAATGCCCTCAGGAGGGAATTGATAGTATCAAAAGAACGAACAGATGATTTGGCCAGACAGCTATTACAAAGCCAGGCTGGACAAACACCTCTACCTGGACTCGGGGCCAGCCCAGCTCCGGTGCCACCGAGTAACCCGGTGCAGATAAACCTTCCTGGAGCCGTTCCCTTGGCTCCGCCTGAACGCTTTGCCGGAGACCCAAAAAGGTTTGCTATATTCATGAATCAATGTCGCTTACACTTTTTATGTAGACCTGGAGCTTTCCCAAACGATCAAGCCAAGGTAGCTTTTGTACTGTCATATCTCAGCGGCAGTGCAGCGGACTGGTCCATTCCGCTAGTAAATCAGGATGACCCGATTCTTCGAGATTTCCAAGGTTTTTGAACACGCATGGAAAGACTGTTCGCCCGACATTCCCAAGGACAAGCTTTGGATAATGAACTTTTATCCTTACGGCAAGGTAATCAGGATCTTTTATCTTACATTGCAACTTTCAATAGATTAGTTGTGGAAACCGAATGGCCTGAAGCCAAGCGAATTACATTATTCCATCGAGGGCTTCGGGGAGAACTCAAGGATGTTTTAGCCCAAGTCGTGAACCCGCCTCTAGACTGTGCTGAATATATAGATTTTGTGGTCCAGTTAGATCACAGACTTCAAACCAGAAAGGCTGATCGAACCAAGTTTGAAAACAGTTTCTTGGTTAAAACCTATGTAAGCTCTAAGGGGGTAGATGCCTCAGAACCCATGCAAATCGGGGGGGTTAGAGGACCCTTAACCCAAAAGGAGAGAGAAAGAAGATGGCAACAGCAATTATGTCTATATTGCGGAGCTACTGGTCATTTCCTTCGGAACTGCCCTGTAAAACCACCCAAGAAAACTATAGGAGCAGCAGACGAAAACCACTTGAAACCTGACTCGGGAAACGACCACGCCCGGCAAGTGTAGAGGTCAGCTTGCCGAGCTTAAAGAAGGACACTCTGACCTCGCATTTCACCATACCCATGGTCCTTATAGATCCAGAGCAGCCATCACGCATGCACACGGTAAAGGCGTACGTAGATAGTGGAGCCATAGGAAACTATTTGGACTGTGGATTGGCTTCCAGGATGAATCTATCTCTCACCCGAAAGACCACTGCCGATGTTGTCACCACTGTTGATGGAACTGAGGTTGCCTCTGGGCCCGTAACTCATTCCACTGCAGAGATGACATTGCTGGGTCAGGATGGACACGAGAGGTTATGGTGTCTGATTTAATCAAGGCTCCACAGTTTCAACTGATACTGGGAATCCCTTGGTTGGAAAAACACAATCCCTGTATTGATTGGCGAGAGAAGAGACTAACCTTCCCAGAATGTGCTAACACCTGTTACCCAAAGAGAACTTTAAATTCAGTACTGGCCCCAATAATCCCAGCTGCCATACAATTACCTTCTGAATACCAAGACTTTCAGGATGTCTTTCAAAAGGAGCAGGCAAACACCTTACCACCGCACAGATCGTATGATTGTCAAATAGATCTCATACCAGGAGCACAACCACCTTGCAGCAGAATCTATGCCCTCACGGAACCTGAAATTCTCCACTCGCGCCAGTACCTAGACCAGTATCTTGCTAATGGCTTCATCCGCCCGTCCAAGTCCCCTGCATCTTCCGCTTTGTTCTTCGTGCCTAAAAAGGAAGGCGACCTTAGAACATGCATTGACTACCGCGCGCTGAATCAGATAACTATCAAGAATCGATACCTATTACCTTTGATCCCCGAACTACTAGACCAGGTAAAGAACGCTTGTATATACACAAAACTAGACCTTCGGGGGGCATATCATCTGGTACGCGTCAAAGAGGGTGACGAATGGAATTCTGCTTTTCGCACCAAGTACGGATTATTTGAGTACCAGGTGATGCCTTTCGGATTGTGTAACGCACCAGCGGCCTTCCAGTTCTTCATGAACGAAGCCTTCCGAGAGCTCATCGATGTTTGTGTAGTCGTTTACATCGACGATATCTTAGTATACTCCCTATCAGAATCCGATCATGTAAAGCACGTCCGAGCAGTCCTAGAGAAGTTATGCCAGTATAAGTTATATTCTAAACTGGAAAAGTGCATCTTTCACACTACAGACGTAGAGTTCCTTGGATTTATTCTGACCCCGAAAGGAATCCGGATGGATAAACGTAAGGTGGACGCAATTCTTAATTGGCCTTCACCAAGCTCAGTCAAAGGAGTTCAAAGCATGCTCGGCTTTGCCAATTTCTACCTCAGGTTTATCCCGGACTTCTCACACATTGTACATCCCATTACAACACTATTGCGAAAGAATAAACGCTTTGCATGGACAGAAGAAGCCGAGAACGCCTTCCAAGAGTTAAAAAAGAAATTCACGTCCGGTCCTGTATTACGACACCCGCGCCCAGAGCTTCCCTTCATAGTGGAAACAGATGCATCCAGTTCAGCTATGGGAGCAGTGCTCTCCCAAAAGGATCCCGAAACTAACCGGCTGCACCCAGTGGCGTTTTGGTCAAGAAAGTTTTCGGCTCCCGAATTAAATTATGCCATAACCGACAAGGAGCTGTTGGCCATCAAGTCCGCCTTCAAGGCTTGGCGGCACTACCTGCTGGGCGCCAGACATACCATTACGGTCATCACTGATCACCGCAACTTACAATACCTAAAGGTAGCCAAGGCCCAATCTTCACGCCAACTCCGTTGGGCATTGTTCTTCGCCGAGTTTGATTTTGTAATAACCTATCGACCAGGTTGTAAAAATGGAAAAGCTGACGCCATGTCCCGAATTGGAATGGGAGAAACAGAAAGAGCTTTAGAACCTGTACCCATAATTCCCGAACAGAGGATCCTTGGTCTGACATCCATACACTCTCTGGAGGACATTCAAGAAAGGGTCCATCAACTCTTTGATTCCGATGCCTTACAGGGCTGGGCAAGGAAAGGTCCAGAGTATTCTGTCACCAACAATCTACCTTATTACCAAGGCCGGCTATTTCTGCCACTAGAGGAACTACAGAAACTTGTAATTTCTCGTTACCACGACACGTTGATGGAAGGGCATCCTGGCATTACAAAAACTGAAGCCAAAATCAAGAAACAGTTTTGGTGGCCCACCTGGCGAAAAGATGTCAAGTTGTTTGTCATGTCTTGTGGCATTTGCGCTCAAAATAAAGGGGAAAAGAAAAAACCTGCTGGATTATTACAACCATTAGACATACCACCTACTCCTTGGCATACCTTGTCATTAGACTTTATCACAGATTTACCCCCGTGCAACGGTTATAACACCCTTCTAGTTATTGTAGATCTTTTTTCTAAAATGGCCCATTTTATTCCTTTAAAAGGAATACCTTCAGCTTCAATCCTGGCCAAGGAGTTCCTTGAAAATGTTGTCCGCCTACATGGCTTTCCTTCCGTGTTAATTTCGGACCGGGGAAGTCAATTTATTTCACATTTTTGGAGGAAGTGCTGCCAGCTAGCACAAATTGATGTTAGGCTTTCAACCAGCCACCATCCCCAGACCGACGGTCAAACAGAGAGCACCAACCAGACTCTTGTGCAATACCTACGTTGTATGCTACATCAATCTGAGGGAGATTGGAAAGACATTATTTGGATCGCCGAGTATGCGTACAATAATTCTGTACACTCAGGAACTAAACAAAGCCCTTTTTTTACCATATATAGTCACCATCCTCGAACCTCAGATTTAGATTCTCCCCAGCATTTAGAGATGCCCGCGGTGGACCATCTCCACGCTGTTATCACACAAGCCTTTAAAGAGGCGACTGCACATTTACAAAAGGCTAAGGATAAATACAAGAAGGATGCTGATCAACACAGGAGTGAAGCACTGCAATAGCAAGTAGGGGACCAAGTATGGTTAGCCACCAAGTACTTACAACTCAAGGGAACACGGACTTTTAACCCCAGGTATTTGGGACCTTATTCTATTAAGGCTATAATTAACCCAGTGGCCGTAAAGTTGGACCTGCCTGGTCATAAGCGTGTTCATCCTGTTTTTCACGTGTCTCTTTTGAAGCCTGTGCAACCAGGAACTAGGCTAACCACCCCACCTGAACCTATCCTCATAGACTGAGAACCCGAATTCGAAGTCAAGAATATCTTGGACTCTAAAAGGGTGAGATCAAAACTCTTCTATCTCATTGATTGGAAAGGTTATGGTCCGCAAGAAAGATCTTGGGAGCCTAGTGACCATGTGCATGCACCTCAATTAGTGAAAAGGTTCCACCAAGAATTTCCAGACAAACCTAGGCCGAGAGGGAGAACAACTTTAGGATGGGCCTTGAGGGGGAGTGCTGTCACGATGCCTGTCCCCGGAAAGCCAGACCAGGCCCAGCAACCCCGGAAGCAGGCATCATGCCACTTGAAGCATGCCCAAAAACCCCAGTTAGGGGCTATTTGGCTACAGTCCTGGCGCCTATGGCGCCAGGCTCATAAGAATAAAGTCAGTCCTGCCGCCATGGGCGCCAGGCTCATTACAGAAAACTTACTTGATGCAGACCATGCTGCATACCTACCTGATGCAGACCATGCTGCACGAAGCCACAAGCCAAATGAGGCTTAGAGGGACTATTTTACCTCAGGGACTCCTTTCCTCTCGGGTGGGGCTGTGGAAGAATACTTACCTGGGACTTCTTCCAAGGCTATTTAAGCCCCACCCGGACAGCCACACGTGCTTCGCGTTATTCTGCGTGCTGCAGCGTAACGCTCACCGTGTCTTCAGCAGCTCCAGTCTTCAGCCACGCCCGCTTCAGCCCTGGAACACCTGGAACAAGAAAAGGAGAAGGAGAAGAGATCAGAACAAAACCCTTACCTGAATCTTGATCCAGCACATCGTCGATCTGGAAGAGAGAAGCCTTCACAGGTGCGTTGCCACGCATCTCGCAGCGCCGCGCTGAACTCACCATCCGGGGCTGCATTCCTTTACTCCATCGCGAACCCAGCATCTCCAGGCCATTCTTCAACACCTGGGGGAGACAAGAACAAATAGGTGAGCAAGGGCAATACAAACCACCCCCAAAGACTTACCTGATTACCACAGGGGGTACTCTCCTCATCTCGGGTCGGCGCAGTCAATCCTGCATCACCGCCGCACCCCGGCCCCTAAGGGGAAAACAAGGACAATACAACCTACCCCCAAAGACTTACCTGATGACCACAGGGGGGTACTCACCTCATCTCGGGTTGGCGCAGTCAATTCTGCATCACCGCCGCACCCCGGCCCCTAAGGGGAAAACAAGGACAATACAACTTAACCCCTAAGACTTACCTGATTTACCACAGGGGGTACTCACCTCATTTCGGGTCGGCGCAGTTAATTCTGCATCATCACTGTACCCCGGCCCCAAAGGGGTGAACCACAATAGACTTACCTGGATCTTACCAATTGCCACTTGGAACTCTTCTAGTGGTTTAAATCTGCAACCTGCAAGGAATCTGGCAGAGCGAAGATCAGACTTTTGAACTCTTACGAACGATTGGACTTTAGAGTCAATATTGGAACTCGCCAATTCCTCCACGCCAGTGAAGTAACTGGTCACCTACGCGCCCCTGCGCTCGACGCAGGATGGAGAGCTCATCTTTCCAAATCATCAGGTGAGATTAAGAGGGGACTTCGGGAGTGTTCTGTGGGCAGACAAGGGGAGTGGGAAGGCGGGTTAACGCTCAGATTACGGGAGGTTAATTCCCCTTCTCCATTGCAGAAAGATATTTGTACGAGTCCAACAAACGAAGCTAAGTGGGTCTGTCCAGTCTGTCATCTCGGCTCTACGTGTTACTCTGGTGGAAGCAACAGCGGGCCAGTCCAGATCGACGCCCCCGTGGGAATCAGGTGAGCGTAACACACTACTTGCAGACGAAGCTCTGCATCACCCCTATTTTTTGCACTGCAGTACCAAGGAGCCCTAGTTTCTTAAAATCTCTGTGGAAAGCACGATGGGAAGAGAGGCGCGGGAGGATAGCTCAGGGGCAACGTGCTCGCCTTGGAAGCAAGACGACATGGAGCAACACAGGTTCGATCCCCGGGTCTGGGCTTGGAAACCTTTGGGTGTTTAAGCGCGTTACAATTAACCTATCATATCATATCCAAAGCAGGAGCCTCTTTAGTTTTGACAGCAAGATAAAGAGGGAGAATATATTTTATTCCAACCAATTTTCTTCGGAGTATTAACAGAATGCAACTCTTTGTTGAGTCAAAATTAAATTGGAAAAAACAGGAACACAAATTCTTCAACTTCTCTTGTGTATTAACTTGGTCAGAAAAAGCTCCTGGTGTTTCGAGGTGGGGGGCTGATATGAAAACACACAATGTGCTTTTTCAAGGTCTGACATAGTGTCTTAGATGCACAAAATCATTGCAAATACTCTTTTATGATCATCAGAGTTAATCATTTCACTGTTACTGGTAGACAGTTATCAATTGGCAGAGACATTTCTAAAAGTAGGGCGAACCAACATGGTAATATATATTTCAAATTTGTGTTGAAATTGATAACCATTTGTGCCTGCAATTTTAGAGAGAGTTAAACAAATGTACTTAATTAAAGCGGTGTGCGGCCCAAAGGAACACAAAGGAGCGACATGAGAGCCGCATCGTGGCACGGAGCGATCGAAGCGCATGTGATGCACGTATTACCAGAGTGTGGATACTTCAAATATATGTCATTTACAAAATATGCTCCTTTTCGATCGCTCTGCTTTTCCTGATCTACCCCTCACGCCCACTCCCCTCCCCCCTCTCCTCCTATTCCCACTTCCTTCCCTTCCACAAAGACAATCAGGTCTTCTTAACTCGTGACCCTTCCTGCATTGTTCCTTGTGTCTAAAGCCATAGGTGGCAGAAAATGTTGACTTATTTTCCTTCCCCTTGGTCACGGGAACCTAGCATTGCTCAGTAAAACCTCATCTTAAAACCGAGAACTGTTTCCTGAGAGATAGATTTGGAAATGCAATCAGGAGGATAGCTCAGGGGCAACCTGCTCGGCTTGGAAGCAAGACCATGCAGAGCACCCCAGGTTCGATCCCCGGGTCCGATCTTAGAAACCTCTGGGTATTAAGTGTGTTATAAATAACCTATCATATCATATCATATCTATCTCTTCTGCAGACACAGGTCAGCGAAGTCTATGATTGAGCACTAAAGTAACATCTGCGCGTTAGAAATTTCAAAATGAAATCACATGCTAAGGCCACGTCACGGGATGTTCCTGTTCAAAATAATGTACAATGGGGATTTGCGGGCAGAATGGCATGCAAATTCCCGTTTTACATGCAAATAATTCCGCGAATCAGGGCATAGGTCACTTAATCGGATTGTATTGGGCTACACTCGTCCCTCACATGGGAGGGCGGGGGGGTTTGGAGACTGATGGTGAGGCCCTGCCGCTAATGAGATACCTCAGTGCACTCCCTTCTCCTGGGGAGGGTGGGGAGGTGGGTGCCAAGGAGAAGCAAGGGAGGCCAGACCAGAACAAGTAGGTTTTAATGCGTTATGGAAAAGAAGTTGATCTTCTATATTACGTCGGTCGGGGTGGAAGGTTATTCCATAATTTAACGGTTAGGATAGCTCCTGATTGTCTATAAACTCTGGACCTTGGAAAGCGAGAGACAGCCACGGTATGCTTGTATGGGTCTCTCAATGGACGGCAAAAGCGATACCACGCTAGACCGAGTGACCCTTTAACATAAAAGGCTTCTATTCAGCTTCAGGCGCACCTAGAATCCAATCTCTGTCAGGGGACCCTCAATCTGGATTTCCTCCAAACAAGTACAGGGAAAGACCTATACAATGTCAGAGACTCCCTACTGTGCATCACGCAGCAAGTCTTCCCTGGTCCTTTAGCGCTTCTCGTCCCATCAGCGGCGTCTGACACCCTGGATCGTTCTCTCCTCCTCCAGCGCTTCAGCAATATAAACGGAGCTTCTGACATGGCTGCATCCTCGCTTGCCTCATTCCTCAAGAACAGGGTGAAACGGGGCTCTTCGTTAGCTGTTCCAGCTCAGGTAGAGTTTGGCGTACCTCAATCAGCCTGCATTTCCCCACTCCTATTCAATCTGTACTGTAAACCACTCTATGACATCTTGCTTGAGTTCAAGATCGTCTTTAAGTTAGAAGGTCACCCCAACCGCAATCACAGGAAGACCCAATGGGCATATCCATGCATCGAAGCATGGGTGCTTAAAATTTGGCTAGGGTTGAACAAAGAAAAGACAGAGATCTTGATCAAAAGTCCCCCCACTTTATCCCTTGGCTCCCCCGGTACATGACTCCATTATAAGAAAAGACAGAGAACAAAGAGGTTGGTGGGGGCTGTTGGAAAATACTGTTGCAGGAGGGCGGTGGAGCGTTAAGAGGATTGCCGGACACCACTTACCACAGTTTAACTGTTATGCAGTCTTTATATCGAAAATGATATACCGAATCACTTATATATCTAAACATATACCTTGAAAACCCTTATATCGAATATATTTATGGTGGGGTAAAGGGTTCGTTTTTTGGGGGAAATGGTCGGGATGGGTTTTTAGGGGTCGTAAACAGGGGATTGGGCGGGCTCTAAAAAAACATTTTTTTCAATATTCAGGTTTTTTAAGGTATATGTTTCGATATACAAGTGATTCGGTATATATACCTTGGTATAAAGACATGTAACCAGTTTAACTCTGCTTCCTGGTTTCTAACCCACCCTCATCCTTGTTTCTTCTCATGTTCACCTCGTAATTTGTTAACCATTTTCTACTGTTTTTCATCATCCTCGTTGCCTTTCTGTAATTTATACCTCTACCCTCCCCCTGTAGCACTGAAGCAGGACCCTTTATAAAACAAAGACCCCTTCAGTAGCACCACTAGGGCAGGAGGACTCAGTGCCTTGGTTATAAAGGTGGAACAGGAACTTGGACCAGAAGTTGTTGAGGTGGAGGTCACACTGTGACGAGCTGGAGAAATTGCAAACTAGTGCATTAAATAGTTAGATATGAAAGCCAGTAGAAGTTCCTGGGGGGCATCAGGGGATCGGATTTAGTAAATTGTGGGTATACCACTGAGTCACAGAGGAAGCGCATTGCATACACTGAAAGACCCATGAACCTATTTTTAAAATATTATTTGCAATAGTGGAAGTAGACGGGATTTGGCAGGTGGGGACAACTTGCTGTTGTGAAATGCCTGGAATTTGCCAAGCCTGGAACTTAAGATGGCGCAGTGTAATATGAATTGTATGTTGTCAGAAAACATTTCAGCAGTATGCCAAAAAGGGTCATAGTTTTGTCGTGGGAGACAGCTGCATTCTATTGGCAGAGATGTTGTGCGATGTGTCTTAAGCGCAGTGTATGATATTTATTTATTGTATTTGGTTATGCGCCCAAATCCTGGGGTATCACGGCGTAGTTTACAAGGATGCTTTCATACTTACAGGTTACAAGAACACTTACATACTTCATGCTTACAGGTTGCAAGGATACTTACATACTTCATGCTTACAGGTTGCAAGGATACTTATATACTTCATGCTTACAGGTTGCAAGGATACTTATATACTTCATGCTTACAGGTTGCAAGGAAAAACAAAGAGGTGATGGCTGGAAGGTTTAGAATTAATCTTAACCACTGGCAATGCTCTGGGCAACCCTCCAGACCACCGTTCTTCGCCTGCCAAGCCATTACAGAAGGGAAAGACAATATGCAAATCAGGCTTGGCCCCACCCCAAAAGGGGCGGTGCAGCCCGAACTGCTAGGCCACATCCCTTCTGCACGAGACCACAAGCATCCCCAAACATGTTTCGCCCTTTTTGGGGCTCATCAGTGAGGGGTAGCTTGGGTCTCTAGGCCCAGCAGGCACGGGACCCACGTCTGGGCATACCCGTCCCACTCGGGGTGACATAGCAAAAACAAAGAGGTGATGGCTGGAAGGTTTAGAATTCATCTTAACCACTGGCAATGCTCTGGGCAACCCTCCAGACCACCGTTCTTCGCCTGCCAAGCCATTACAGAAGGGAAAGACCATATGCAAATCAGGCTTGGCCCCACCCCAAAAGGGGCGGTGCAGCCCGAACTGCTAGGCCACATCCCTTCTGCACGAGACCACAAGCATCCCCAAACTTGTTTCGCCCTTGTTGGGGCTCATCAGTGAGGGGTAGCTTGGGTCTCTAGGCCCAGCAGGCACGGGACCCACGTCTGGGCATACCCGTCCCACTCGGGGTGACATAGCAAAAACAAAGAGGTGATGGCTGGAAGGTTTAGAATTAATCTTAACCACTGGCAATGCTCTGGGCAACCCTCCAGACCACCGTTCTTCGCCTGCCAAGCCATTACAGAAGGGAAAGACCATATGCAAATCAGGCTTGGCCCCACCCCAAAAGGGGCGGTCCAGCCCGAACTGCTAGGCCACATCCCTTCTGCAGGAGACCACAAGCATCCCCAAACATGTTTCGCCCTTGTTGGGGCTCATCAGTGAGGAGTAGCTTGGGTCTCTAGGCCCAGCAGGCACGGGACCCACGTCTGGGCATACCCGTCCCACTCGGGGTGACATAGCAAAAACAAAGAGGTGATGGCTGGAAGGTTTAGAATTAATCTTAACCACTGGCAATGCTCTGGGCAACCCTCCAGACCACCGTTCTTCGCCTGCCAAGCCATTACAGAAGGGAAAGACCATATGCAAATCAGGCTTGGCCCCACCCCAAAAGGGGCGGTCCAGCCCGAACTGCTAGGCCACATCCCTTCTGCACGAGACCACAAGCATCCCCAAACATTTTTCGCCCTTGTTGGGGCTCATCAGTGAGGAGTAGCTTGGGTCTCTAGGCCCAGCAGGCACGGGACCCACGTCTGGGCATACCCGTCCCACTTGGGGTGACATAGCAAAAACAAAGAGGTGATGGCTGGAAGGTTTAGAATTAATCTTAACCACTGGCAATGCTCTGGGCAACCCTCCAGACCACTGTTCTTCGCCTGCCAAGCCATTACAGAAGGGAAAGACCATATGCAAATCAGGCTTGGCCCCACCCCAAAAGGGGCGGTCCAGCCCGAACTGCTAGGCCACATCCCTTCTGCACGAGACCACAAGCATCCCCAAACATGTTTCGCCCTTGTTGGGGCTCATCAGTGAGGAGTAGCTTGGGTCTCTAGGCCCAGCAGGCACGGGACCCACGTCTGGGCATACCCGTCCCACTCGGGGTGACATAGCAAAAACAAAGAGGTGATGGCTGGAAGGTTTAGAATTCATCTTAACCACTGGCAATGCTCTGGGCAACCCCCCAGACCACCGTTCTTCGCCTGCCAAGCCATTACAGAAGGGAAAAACCATATGCAAATCAGGCTTGGCCCCACCCCAAAAGGGGCGGTCCAGCCCGAACTGAAAGGCCACATCCCTTCTGCACGAGACCACAAGCATCCCCAAACATGTTTCGCCCTTGTTGGGGCTCATCAGTGAGGAGTAGCTTGGGTCTCTAGGCCCAGCAGGCACGGGACCCACGTCTGGGCATACCCGTCCCACTCGGGGTGACATAGCAAAAACAAAGAGGTGATGGCTGGAAGGTTTAGAATTCATCTTAACCACTGGCAATGCTCTGGGCAACCCTCCAGACCACCGTTCTTCGCCTGCCAAGCCATTACAGAAGGGAAAAACCATATGCAAATCAGGCTTGGCCCCACCCCAAAAGGGGCGGTCCAGCCCGAACTGCTAGGCCACATCCCTTCTGCACGAGACCACAAGCATCCCCAAACATGTTTCGCCCTTGTTGGGGCTCATCAGTGAGGAGTAGCTTGGGTCTCTAGGCCCAGCAGGCACGGGACCCACGTCTGGGCATACCCGTCCCACTCGGGGTGACATAGCAAAAACAAAGAGGTGATGGCTGGAAGGTTTGCAAGGATACTTACATACTTCATGCTTACAGGTTGCAAGGATACTTGCATACTTCATGCTTACAGGTTGCAAGGATACTTACATACTTCATGCTTACAGGTTGCAAGGATACTTATATAGTTAGTCGTTACAGAGGAGCTTACTAGTTTCTTGGTTACAAGAGAAACTGGTTACAATGGGCATTAGCTGTGTGGGTAAAACACAATTACAGTTTGCAAGTTAGGCAACAGATTATAGCATGTGAGATATAAACATTAAGAGATGGCATAGAGGATCTAGGTATCTGTCGTGAGGTTAGTATTTGTTAAAGAGCCAGGTCTTTAGCAGTTTCTTAAACTGTGGAAGGGATGGCTCATTGCAGATGTTGGGTGGGAGGGAGTTCCAAATTCTGGGGGCTGCTACGGGGAAACTAGAGTTATCTGTTCTAGTGTTGTGAAACCAGGGGATGAGAAGGTGTGTGCTGGAGTTGGATCTGAGTGTTCTGGTTGTAGTTTTGTGTGTGAGGCAGTGGTTGAGCTAGGTGGGTGCCTCTGAGGCGAGGCATTTGTGAGTGATTGTGAGTGTTTTATGTTGTATTGTTGCTTGTATGGGTAGCCAGTGGGCCTCTCTTCTGTACTGTGATATGTGATCCCTCTTCTTAATACCTAGCGCTGCTCTCAAGGCCTTATTCTGTAATAGTTGCATTTTGTTTAGGTTTAGCAAATGCCTGCAGGCGGGTGGCCTTGCCTTCGGCTTTCTTCCATGGACATGAAGATTGATGCGTACCCATGGGTTCATGCTGGCTTTATTTTTTTTGGTTTCGTGGATTTAGATTCTCTCGTGGACTGCTGGAGTTCCGCTCTCTGCAGCTTTTTAAAGTTGGAGTTTTATTAGGAAATAGTCCACAAAGACACGCAGAAGCGCCCCGATGGTTAAAGCCCTGTACGGAAGTCCTCTTATTTACGGAGAGGTTTGCGGATAGGCCGCAAGACCCCCGCAGCGGCCTCGAAATGCATGGCCGCTATTTCTGGGGGGACAATGGTGTTTGTTCCGCCCCCCAACCTTTGTGGCAAACCCTTTTGTCCCACTCATTTGGCAGGAGCCTCTTTCGTTTAGCTGCCGTGTCCCAATATTTTCAGCAAAGTTACTCCACTGCCCAGATGAACCTGCAGTTTTCTGGCATACGACTGGCATTAACTTATGCATTGGCTCATGGCACCCAGAAGGGTATGGGGCTGAGGCCATCAGTCTGGCCATTTGTGTACACAGGCTGTGAAGGCCCCTAAAGAGCTTTAACAATTAAGACACATTTTACTACTGATTTTGTTATTACAGAATGTTTCATTTTTTAATTTTCTATTCAGTGCAGCAGGAAAATACGGGGGAAACCCCTGCAGCTCCCCATTAGCCCCCAAGCCCAATCACCCACCCCAAAACCATGATCTCTTTTCCCAAACAAACAGAATGTTCTGCACTGAAAAATGCGCGCTGTAATTATTCTGCAATGAAATCACTGTATACCATAGTAATAGCTATGCTCTGCATGAGAATTTCTATCGTCAGAGAACTGCAGGCAGGGGGTCTGCACCTGGCCTATGTCAGGGGTGACCAGAAGCAGGTCCTGTGAGTGCGGCATTGCGGAGCACATGGCTTCATGAATCAGAGGTACACTGCTGCGTGCCAGCCACCTGCAATGCATGCTTCAAGGTGTACATTTATTCTGGGAGAGGCAAGGATCACTTTCTGCAAATGCATTTGTGCAGACAGGTTCTATTTTGTGAATCCTTTGTAGCAGAATGCAGCCTTTTTAGTTTTGCCTATAAGGTTGCGCGAAAGCACCACCTGTATGTGTTATATCAAGTGACTAAAGGAGACTTACTTAAGACATTTTTTTTTAGATTAACTCTCAGAAGACTGCTTTGAAAAAAACCTGGCAGACACTTTGAGTCCAAAAGTTGATTTTAACACTTGATAAAGTTAGCTCAACAGGATTCCAGAAGGCTGGGTTTTGGGTGGGGAGGGGCAAACATGGGTGGGTGGGAATGGCCATAGGGATTAGCATGGCCATAGCCAGTCAATGGGTGGGTAAAAACCAAACAACACCTACAAGCTGTGTGTCCCTCCTCATATGCCATTTCTCCCTAGCCGTACTACAATTAAATAGTTTTGGCTTATAGGTGGCGCATCAGCTAGCACCACTTAATAGTCAAAACTAAAGAGGAGCGAATAGTGTAGGCAGTGAGGAAGACAGCAAACCTGGTTTAAGCCTGCAGACAGAGACCAGCCATGAGCAACCACAGTAATGGAGCACTGTGGGGCTGGTGGGAGTAAAGCTAGACAGAATTTGGGCCTCATCACAAGTTTGGTGGTAACCCTTAAATGCAGCGGTAACGCTATTACTGCTGCAGTTAAGGGTCCGCCAAATCACTGGTTTGGCTGCATTTACCCCCAGTTCTGAGCTGGGGGTAAATGTGCCAGGAATTTGCCAACTTTTGGCGCTATTGCTGTGCGGTAATACCGCCGATGGTAGTTGCGCTGAAAATTCCCCATTGGATCCAATGGGAAATAGGGAATTCCCGAATGGGCCCAATGGGGAATGGGGAATTACCGTTCTGCCAAACCCGTTAATCGGCGCTAATAGCGGTGGGGGGTTTGGCTGTAACGCTATTAGCCCTGGCTGTATCCCGGCGGTAATGCAGCTGGGATACTGGCCAACTCGTGATGAGGCCCTTTGTAGAGGAAGCCATCCAGTACGAGTGTAGAAAACGAACAGGAGCGGAGTACAATGAAGCAGAAGCATTCATTGTACGATATTGATATTTTAAGTGTGGTCTATTTCATGTTATGTTATGTTATGTTTAGCTGACTGTGGAATATGGTATTGTGCTGTGATTTTTTTTTTTTTTTATGTGGTGGTTATCTTGTATGTGTAAGGTTACTTGCATAGCCATGGCATATTAAATTATTTAAAAAAAACGGTTGCAAGTTATAATTGTTTTTTTAAAAAAACATTTATAAAGTGCACAAAGCAGCCCTTGGGCATCGTAGCACTGTTACAAGCAAGGCTTACTTAGTTACATGAAAACAAAATGGGGAAAACATAGGACGGCCTGTCTGTGGTTCGTGATTACAGTGACCCCACTACAAGACAGGTAACATTGAGGAGTGTGAGACAAACACAGAACGAAGTGCATGAAGAACACCTTGAGGATGGGGGTTATGTGGTAATGAATTAACAGAGAACTAACTGGTAGAACTCAGAGGTTTTGGGATGACTGCCTTTCAATCTTTAACAGTAAGCGCGAGCCGGGCTGGTTAAAGGGAATGGTTTTGAGGGCTTTCCGGAGGGCCATCTGAGAGGTCTTGTTCCTGAGGGTGATTGGGGGGGGCGTTCCACTGTTTAGGCGCAATGAAAGGGAAACTGGCACCGCCTGCTTTGGCCCTTTTAACGGTGGGGATGGTCAGCTGGTTTGCGTGTTGCGATCTTTTTGGTCTGGCGGAATTAGTTCTGACAATTTTTCCTGAAAGATAAGAGGGGGGTGTGAGCGCGAGGCATTTGTGAGTTATGGCTAGCAGCTTGTGTATGGTGCACTCTTTGACAGGAAGCCAGTGGGCATCGCGCCAGGCCTGGGAGATGTGCTCTCTTTTTGGAATGTTTAAGGCAGCCCTGAATGCATTATTTTGAATAACCTGGAGTCTGTGCAAGTTTTTGGAGGATGTGTCAGCAAAGAGAACGTTCCAATAATCGAGTTTTGCCCCAATAGTGGCTCTGGCGATTAAGAGGCACTTTTGTTTGGACAGGTATGGGCTGACTGCATTAATCACTTTAGTTGTGAATTAGGCCGAGGAGGCAATGGTGCTAACCCGGCATGTCATGGGGAGTCTGGAGTCAAGGTATACCCCCAAAGACTTTACTGAGGGTCGAGACAGTGATCATTGTGTTGTCTATCGTGAAAGCGATGTATTGATTATCACGTTTGCTGAGGGTTTCCCTAGGGCCAACTATGAGGATTTCTGTTTTATCCCCATTGAGGCAGAGCACGTTGGCTGCCATCCAAGCTTGGATTGTGGAATAAACCATGTGCAGTGTTGTGGCATCTTGTTCATATGAGCCTGAGAGATGAAGGAGGACCCGTCAAGTTTGTCAAAAAGTGGTTTGGTGAAAATATTGTAAAAGGAGGACAATGTGCAGGAGCCTTGGGGGACACCGCTGTGGATGGTGGTGGGTGTTGCACAGGCCTGATCTGAGAAGACCTTCATGGCTCTCCCCTCAAGGAAGGAGTTGATCCAGGTAGTGGCTTCAGGGTTGAATTCTGTCTGCAGAAGATCTTGTGGTCCACGAGAACAAACGCTGCCGATAGATCAAGTAGGAGGAGAAGAGCGGGTTTGCCATCATCCATTATCTCAGCAAGTTGATTTTTTAGATCCAGTAAGGCAGATTGTGTTCCATGACACGGGCGAAAGCCTGATTGCCTCTTTCCTCAAATGCTGCTGGATTCAAGGAAGTGCTGAATTTGGGTATAAGTGCTTTATCAAGGATTTTCAGCAGAAATAGTACTGTGGTAATGGGTCGGTAGTTATTAGGGGATGAGGGGTCTAGAGTTGGCTTTTTCAAGAGCGGACAAACCCAGGCTTCTATAAGGCAGGGTGGGACAATGCCTGAGGCAAAGGAGGCATTTATGAATGCTGTCAAAAAAGGTGCAAGGGTCTGCGCATTCTTTAATAATTTTGGCTGGACAGATGTCCCCTTTGCAGTTAGATGGTTTTAGGTGTTTGGGCAGGGCTATGACTTCGGATTCAGAGACATCCCTGAAGGGGAAGAGGTTTTTGTCCTGGTGGAGTATGTTTTTCGTCAGAGAGGTGGGGAGGTCAGATTTATTCTGGGCTTTATGGTGGCCTCAGATTTTTGTCTGCAGGATGTCAATTTTACCGAGCATCGCTGATTGGATACTTGAGCACCAGGCTTACTTTTTAACAATGTCTTGGGCACTGGTGGCAGGAGTGGCTAGTTCTCTAGAAATGGTGAACATTTCTTTAGATTCGGATGTGGCATGCAATTTTCTGGTGTTATATGAGTTGGCTTTGGCTGTGAAAATAGCTTTTTTGTATTGATTTGATAGTTTTATTAATTCATCCTTGAGGGAATATTGTGGATTATTTTGCCATTCGGTGAGTGCTTTACGTTTGAAGGTGCGTAGTTCCTGGAGCTCGGAGGTGAACCAAGAGTTTGCATGCTTTAACGCTTTGGCTTTTTTTGTTCCAGCGGCGCTATGCCATCATTTGGTAATTTGAGGGTGCTTTGGTATAATTCTGCTAAGATCATAATGGCCATGTTAACAGTATAGTGGCTGTGGCAGGAGTCTAATGAACAGTGCCTGAGGGAAAAACGTTGGGAATTAAAATGTCCCCGTTAACAATGTAGCATCTGTGGCTAGGAGAATAAGCTAACACACACTGACAGAGGAAACACTGTTGCAAGTTAAAATGGTCATGTTAATAATACAGTGGCTGTGGCTAGGAGAGGAGGCTTCGGAACACGGATAGAGGAGAAACCGTTTGAAATGAAAATGTCCATGTTAACAATGTAGCATCTGTGGCCAGGAGAAACACTGATAGCGGATAAACTGTTGCAAGTTAACATTGGCTCTAAGCTTTATAAAGTGTTGAGCAACCCTTAAGAAGAGAATGGAAATGGCCAATGATACATGGGAAACAACTATGCCAAATGGAAATGCCACAGCAACAAGAGAGAGGATGTAGTCATCTTTTATTAAGGAGATGACCATTCTAACAATTATGAGAACTTTGTAAGTGGAACTGTAACGTAAACACAAAGGAGATTGTAGGAATTAATTAAGAAAGTGACACTAAAGCATAGAGGAATGTGTAGTGAATCTAATCAACCAGTGAACTGAGATCATGGAAGTGGATCATGCTAACTTGTAGTGAAGTCAACAAATCAGGGAAATTGAGAAAACTAGACCAAAGCATGCTGTAACCTGTAGTTGGATCTAATAAACCAGAGACATTGTGACATTGATACCACAGCATGCTGGAACTTGCAGTAAGTCTAGAGTGAAATGAGAAACTGTTTCTCAGGTACTCTTCAACTGTGAGGGAGTCTAACGGACGAATGAACTGAGCAACTGATACCACAGCATGCTGGAACTTGCATTGAGTGTAGAATGAAATGAGAAACTGTTTCTCAGGTACTCTGCACCCGCGAGGGAATCTAACAGACCAATAAACTGAGCAACCGATACCATAGCATGCTGGAACTTGCAGTCTATAGTGAAATGAGACACTGTTTCTCAGTTACTCTTCAGCTAAACCTATCATTAAAATAACACTGTGCAATCCTAGAGGCTACAGTGAGGCTCTCCACATGGCAACAAAAGTGGAACACTTTGAAAATGCCAACTCTGCATTGGTGGAAGGTTGGCCATGATTGTCGGGTTGACTCAGATCAGAGTTAAGGAAAGTATTTGAGGTGTATTCACACTATTCTAGTATTGCTTCATTTCTCTTTAGACAATGCAGTGCCCTGGAAGACATGTATTCTCTGACCCCACTAATGTACTCGGACTTCAATCCCTAGGGCCAGCTTAGAGAACCTAGGAATGGAAAGCTGTGGAGTTCTGGAATAACCTGCAGGCACCTTCACGGCTTCCGGTATTGAGAATCTTGCTGCACTCCCTGTCCTGTCTTTCTCAGGGCCACAATAATCATAGTATTGACATAGTCGAGCACTGGACTGCTGGAAACAATGACCAAATTAGAGTCTTAGCCCGCTCAGAACCATGCACTAATCAGAACCCTGAAGTATTCAGACGCTTGCTGTACAAAGAACCCTGCCATATTCAAAAGCGTGGTGTAGGAAGAACCCTACTAAATTCAGACGCTTGGTGTTGAAAGAGCCCTTCCATATTCAGAAGCTTGGCATAGAAAGAGCCCTGCCATATTCAAAAGTGTGGTGTAGGAAGAGCCCTACCAAATTCAGAAGCTTGGTGTAGAAAGAGCCCTACTAAATCCAGACGCTTGGTGGTGAAAGAGCCCTGCCATATTCAGCAGCTTGGTGGTGAAAGAGACCTACCAAATTCAGAAGCTTGGTGTAGAAAGAGCCCTACCAAATTCAGAAGCTTGGTGTAGAAAGAGCCCTACCAAATTCAGAAGCTTGGTGTAGAAAGAGCCCTAATAAATTCAGACGCTTGGTGTTGAAAGAGCCCTTCCATATTCAGAAGCTTGGCATAGAAAGAGCCCTGCCATATCCAGAAGCTTGGCGTAGAAAGAGCCCTGCCAAATTCAGAAGCTTGGCATAGAAAGAGCCCTGCCATATTCAAAAGTGTGGTGTAGGAAGAGCCCTACCAAATTCAGAAGCTTGGTGTAGAAAGAGCCCTACTAAATTCAGACGCTTGGTGTTGAAAGAGCCCTTCCATATTCAGAAGCTTGGCATAGAAAGAGCCCTGCCATATCCAGAAGCTTGGCGTAGAAAGAGCCCTGCCAAATGCAGAAGCTTGGTGGTGAAAGAGCCCTGCCATATTCAAAAGCGTGGTGTAGGAAGAGCCCTACCAAATTCAGAAGCATGGTATGGAAAGAGCCCTACCAAATTCAGAAGCTTAGTGGTGAAAGAGCCCTGCCATATTCGGAAGCTTGGTGGTTAAAGAGCCCTACCAAATTCAGAAGCTTGGTGTAGAAAGAGCCCTGACAAATTCAGCAGCTTTGTGTAGAAAGAGCCCTACCAAATTCAGAAGCTTGGTGTAGAAAGAGCCCTACCAAATTCAGAAGCTTGGTGTAGAAAGAGCCCTACCAAATTCAGAAGCTTGGTGTAGAAAGAGCCCTACCAAATTCAGAAGCTTGGTGTAGAAAGAGCCCTACTAAATTCAGACGCTTGGTGTTGAAAGAGCCCTTCCATATTCAGAAGCTTGGTGGTGAAAGAGCCCTACCAAATTCAGATGCTTGGTGTAGAAAGAGCCCTGACAAATTCAGCAGCTTTGTGTAGAAAGAGCCCTACCAAATTCAGAAGCTTGGTGGTGAAAGAGCCCTGCCATATTCAAAAGCGTGGTGTAGGAAGAGCCCTACCAAATTCAGAAGCTTGGTGTAGAAAGAGCCCTGACAAATTCAGCAGCTTGGTGTAGAAAGAGCCCTACCAAATTCAAAAGCGTGGTGTAGAAAGAACCCTGCCAAATTCAAAAGCTTGGTGTAGAAAGTGCCCTACCAAATTCAGAAGCTGGGTGTAGAATGAGCCCAACCAAATTCAGAAGCTTGGTGTAGAAAGAGCCCTACCAAATTCAGAAGCTTGGTGGTGAAAGAGCCCTGCCATATTCAAAAGCGTGGTGTAGGAAGAGCCCTACCAAATTCAGAAGCTTGGTGTAGAAAGAGCCCTACCAAATTCAAAAGCTTGGTGTAGAATGAGCCCTACCAAATTCAGAAGCTTGGTGTAGAATGAGCCCTACCAAATGTAGAAGCTTGGTGTAGAAAGCGCCCTACCAAATTCAGAAGCTTGGTGTAGAATGAGCCCTACCAAATGTAGAAGCTTGGTGTAGAAAGAGCCCTACCAAATTCAGAAGCTAGGTGTGGAATGAGCCCTACCAAATGTAGAAGCTTGGTGTAGAAAGTGCCCTACCAAATTCAGAAGCTTCATGTAGAATGAGCCCTACCAAATTCAGAAGCTGGGTGTAGAATGAGCCCTACCAAATTCAGAAGCTTGGTGTAGAAAGAGCCCTACCAAATTCAGAAGCTTGGTGGTGAAAGAGCCCTGCCATATTCAAAAGTGTGGTGTAGGAAGAGCCCTACCAAATTCAGAAGCTTGGTGTAGAAAGAGCCCTGACCAATTCAGCAGCTTTGTGTAGAAAGAGCCCTACCAAATTCAGAAGCTTGGTGTAGAATGAGCCCTACCAAATTCAGAAGCTTGGTGTACAATGAGCCCTACCAAATTCAGAAGCTTGGTGTAGAAAGAGCCCTACCAAATTCAGAAGCTTGGTGTAGAAAGAGCCCTACCAAATTCAGAGGCTTGGTGTAGAAAGAGCCCTGACAAATTCAGCAGCTTTGTGTAGAAAGAGCCCTACCAAATTCAAAAGTGTGGTGTAGAAAGAACCCTGCCAAATTCAGAAGTTTGGTGTAGAAAGAGCCCTACCAAATTCAGAAGCTTGGTGGTGAAAGAGCCCTGCCATATTCAGCAGCTTGGTGGTGAAAGAGCCCTACCAAATTCAGAAGCTTGGTGTAGAAAGAGCCCTACCAAATTCAGAAGCTTGGTGTAGAAAGAGCCCTACCAAATTCAGAAGCTTGGTGGTGAAAGAGCCCTGCCATATTCAAAAGCGTGGTGTAGGAAGAGCCCTACCAAATTCAGAAGCTTGGTGTAGAAAGAGCCCTGACAAATTCAGCAGCTTGGTGTAGAAAGAGCCCTACCAAATTCAAAACCGTGGTGTAGAAAGAACCCTGCCAAATTCAAAAGCTTGGTGTAGAAAGTGCCCGACCAAATTCAGAAGCTTGGTGTAGAAAGAGCCCTACCAAATTCAGAAGCTTGGTGTAGAATGAGCCCTACCAAATGTTGAAGCTTGGTGTAGAAAGAGCCCTACCAAATTCAGAAGCTTGGTGTAGAATGAGCCCTACCAAATGTAGAAGCTTGGTGTAGAAAGTGCCCTACCAAATTCAGAAGCTTCGTGTAGAATGAGCCCTACCAAATTCAGAAGCTAGGTGTAGAATGAGCCCTACCAAATTCAGAAGCTTGGTGTAGAAAGAGCCCTACCAAATTCAGAAGCTTGGTGGTGAAAGAGCCCTGCCATATTCAAAAGCCTGGTGTAGGAAGAGCCCTACCAAATTCACAAGCTTGGTGTAGAATGAGCCCTACCAAATTCAGAAGCTTGGTGTAGAAAGAACCCTGCCAAATTCAGAAGCTGGGTGTAGAATGAGCCCGACCAAATTCAGAAGCTTGGTGTAGAAAGAGCCCTACCAAATTCAGAAGCTTGGTGGTGAAAGAGCCCTGCCATATTCAAAAGTGTGGTGTAGGAAGAGCCCTACCAAATTCAGAAGCTTGGTGTAGAAAGAGCCCTGACAAATTCAGCAGCTTTGTGTAGAAAGAGCCCTACCAAATTCAAAAGCTTGGTGTAGAATGAGCCCTACCAAATTCAGAAGCTTGGTGTAGAATGAGCCCTACCAAATGTATAAGCTTGGTGTAGAAAGTGCCCTACCAAATTCAGAAGCTTGGTGTAGAATGAGCCCTACCAAATGTAGAAGCTTGGTGTAGAAAGAGCCCTACCAAATTCAGACGCTTGGTGTAGAATGAGCCCTACCAAATGTAGAAGCTTGGTGTAGAAAGTGCCCTACCAAATTCAGAAGCTTGGTGTAGAATGAGCCCTACCAAATGTAGAAGCTTGGTGTAGAAAGAGCCCTACCAAATTCAGACGCTTGGTGTAGAATGAGCCCTACCAAATTCAGAAGCTTTGTGTAGAATGAGCCCTACCAAATTCAGAAGCTGGGTGTAGAATGAGCACTACCAAATTCAGAAGCTTGGTGTAGGAAGAGCCCTACCAAATTCAGAAGCTTGGTGGTGAAAGAGCCCTGCCATATTCAAAAGCGTGGTGTAGGAAGAGCCCTACCAAATTCAGAAGCTTGGTGTAGAAAGAGCCCTGACCAATTCAGCAGCTTTGTGTAGAAAGAGCCCTACCAAATTCAAAAGCTTGGTGTAGAATGAGCCCTACCAAATTCAGAAGCTTGGTGTAGAATGAGCCCTACCAAATGTAGAAGCTTGGTGTAGAAAGTGCCCTACCAAATTCAGAAGCTTCGTGTAGAATGAGCCCTACCAAATTCAGAAGCTGGGTGTAGAATGAGCCCTACCAAATTCAGACGCTTGGTGTAGAATGAGCCCTACCAAATGTAGAAGCTTGGTGTAGAAAGTGCCCTACCAAATTCAGAAGCTTCGTGTAGAATGAGCCCTACCAACTTCAGAAGCTGGGTGTAGAATGAGCCCTACCAAATTCAGAAGCTTGGTGTAGAATGAGCCCTACCAAATTCAGAAGCTGGGTGTAGAATGAGCCCTACCAAATTCAGAAGCTTGGTGTAGAAAGAGCCCTGACCAATTCAGCAGCTTTGTGTAGAATGAGCCCTACCAAATGTAGAAGCTTGGTGTAGAAAGAGCCCTACCAAATTCAGAAGCTGGGTGTAGAATGAGCCCTACCAAATTCAGACGCTTGGTGTAGAATGACCCCTACCAAATGTAGAAGCTTGGTGTAGAAAGTGCCCTACCAAATTCAGAAGCTTCGTGTAGAATGAGCCCTACCAAATTCAGAAGCTTGGTGTAGAATGAGCCCTACCAAATGTAGAAGCTTGGTGTAGAAAGTGCCCTACCAAATTCAGAAGCTTGGTGTAGAATGAGCCCTACCAAATGTAGAAGCTTGGTGTAGAAAGAGCCCTACCAAATTCAGACGCTTGGTGTTGAAAAAGCCCTTCCATATTCAGAAGCTTGGCATAGAAAGAGCCCTGCCATATCCAGAAGCTTGGCGTAGAAAGAGCCCTGCCAAATTCAGAAGCTTGGTGGTGAAAGAGCCCTGCCATATTCAAAAGCGTGGTGTAGGAAGAGCCCTACCAAATTCAGAAGCATGGTATGGAAAGAGCCCTACCAAATTCAGAAGCTTGGTGGTGAAAGAGCCCTGCCATATTCGGAAGCGTGGTGTAGGAAGAGCCCTACCAAATTCAGACGCTTGGTGTTGAAAAAGCCCTTCCATATTCAGAAGCTTGGCATAGAAAGAGCCCTGCCATATCCAGAAGCTTGGCGTAGAAAGAGCCCTGCCAAATTCAGAAGCTTGGTGGTGAAAGAGCCCTGCCATATTCAAAAGCGTGGTGTAGGAAGAGCCCTACCAAATTCAGAAGCATGGTATGGAAAGAGCCCTACCAAATTCAGAAGCTTGGTGGTGAAACCTTAAATATAAAATGTGGATCTATGTATGAGGAATTATTTTAAACAATATATTTTTTCTGTTTCTCTGTTTGTTATTTTACTTATTATCCACTATTATTATTTTTTATCTTTCATTGTTCTTTTATCACTTATATTGTTTTGTATTTATTATGAATTGGATGCACATTTTGATGTAATTATTTGTATTGCGATGTATTGCATTTGTGAATTATCTATTACTTTTATTTATTTTCCAAAATACATGTGATTTAATATTGCATAACCCCCTTTTTTCCTATTTCTTTCTTTTCTTCGTTACCTTTTTTTCCTTACCTAAACCTTTTTGAATACAAAAATGTTTTGAACATTATATAATAATTGTGCAAATAGAATAAGATATGTACCTAATAAAGCCCTGTTTTGTTTTGAGAAAGGCTCTTGAGTAGCCGAAACACGTGTCAACAAGAATTCAAAGGGCAAATAAGGAATAAAAAGAAATGTTCTTTTGAAAATATTTAACTAACAAGTGTGGCGCAATTCTTGAGTGGCAGATTATCTATTCATATTAGTAACCAAGGAGGTAGGGGATTGGTTCCTCCAACGAATGCCACATAGGATGCGACATGGCTGAGAGGCCAAATCAAACCCATCTTGGTCGCCAACAGAAGAAGTTGTACCGACACATATCCCAAAACACTAATCTGTTTCAAAATACAGGTACAACAGTTTGCAGACCCAAGGACACTAAGAATAAATGGCGGAATATATGTTGAATCGTGAGGAGGATGCGAGTAAATTATTTACTCCAAAAGGCAGTATGGAACATGGTTTCTCTAACCCTGGTATAAAGAGAACGGAAGATCTACGATACAAATTCATTAAACTCGAACGAACATCTAGAAAAGAAATAGATAAGTATTGGGAATTGATATCATTGAAAAATTATATTAGTAAGAAACAAATACCAAGAGGCTTAAGAATACTTATATTTCCAGACTTAGCCAAGGATGAAGATCGTGATCTGGCAGAGGAATGGGAACAAAATTTGAATGCCAGTTCGGATAATATGATTAGGATCTTAATCCAACATGCAGAAAGAGAACACGTACGAGCAACGGAACAGATTGACATAATCACCAAAGAAATTGCTGAAACCCAAGCGCTTGAAGCAACTAAGGAAAAAAACTACAAAAAAATGTATGAAATATTAAAAATCTATCAGGATGAAATCAAACTAAGAAAATTGCGAAAATTTTTCAGGGATGAAAGGGATTATAAAGAGGATCGTGTATATACTTTTCAGGAGAAATTTGATAAATTTACAAAACCACTATCTAAGGCCAGTACACCGAATACATCCTCTGGCAGCTCAGAGGTGGATTCAGAATCAGAGAAGGAAGGAGCAGAGGGAGAGGAACCATGTCAAGATAAAACTAATAACAAAAATCAACAACATGCGGGTTTTCTGAATCAAATAAGAAGATATAAGAAAGGAACAAGAGTCGGAAACCAAAAACAGGTCCGTTTTCAACTACCAAATGCACAACCCAAGAGTACTACTACCCAAGGAGGAGAGGAAGGAGGGGGGGCTGTAGACACAGGCAACCCAGATGTGCTGGAAGATTCTCGTCGCCTAACGCGGGCGGCCGCCCGGGATGCAACCAGGAAAAAACAATAATTGACTTAGTGTTGAACCTATCAGGACATATCCTAACGGATGATGAGAGAACTGTATTGAATAAAGGATTATCATTTGCCCCGACCTGTAAATTGGATCTTATCAATACTCAGATAGATCTATTTAAATTTGTAAGAAAACTTAGATTAAAAAAATTTTTTGCAACTGCTCACAAGAGTGGCTCTACACGGACCGAGCAAGAACTGATAAAATCGGACCTTACCATGGAGGATATTGAGAACATTCATATTCTAAAAACATTGGGAGATGGAGAAGACAGTGAAATTCACAATACTCTTTATGACTTGAAAATCAGACCGAGTTGTCTTATAGAGAAGGAACTTAAACCTAAATCTAAATTTTCACCGCAACTCTCAAATGAAAATATGACTGAAGTATTCTATAAAGCAACATCACGTGATATATATAAAATGTATGATGAAATCAGAATGAAAGTGGACAAACAGAACCTAACAAAGGGGGAAAGGCAAGCATTGAGGAATTTGGAGAATGACAATAAAATTGTTATAAAGGAGGCCGATAAAGGCGGGAATATTGTACTGATGAATAGAGAGGATTACATCATTATGGCTCAGAATCACTTAACAATACCAAACTGTTACCTGAAACTACCAGGCAATCCCACAGTGGACATTATAACTCGAGTGGAGGAACAGATACATGAATGGCATAGGAAAGGTCTGATTACGGATGATGAAAAATCGGCATTATCAAATAAAACTCCAGTGATCCCAACCATGTACTTTTTACCTAAAATACATAAATTGTTTGACAAGATTCCTGAAGGTAGACCAATACTTAGTGGTATTGGATGGCTAACGGAGAGAATTTCTGAGTATATTGATAACATATTAAGACCACGTGTACCAAAACTAAAGGCGTTTATTAAAGATACTACAGACACTATCAAGGCAATCAGTAGAATAAATTGGAAACCATCATATCGACTTGCAACCTGGGATGTCCGCGCACTATATACTATCATTGAACATCCAGCGGCTATACAAACCATAGATTTTGAATTTAGACAGGACTCGGCATCGCACTACCAATACATACAAATGTTGAAGGAGATGTTGGCAGTAACATTAGAGAATAATATTTTCCTGTTTGATAACAAATACTATCAGCAGAGGAAAGGGATTGCTATGGGCACTAAGTATGCACCAGCATTGGCTAACCTGTTTATGGGGATGTTTGAGGAGAAATCAGTATACACGGAGGAGGTATTCAAACAACACATGATTCTATGGGTACGGTTTATTGATGATGTCCTCATAATCTGGGATGGAACAAGTTCAGATTTGAATGAATTTAAAATCAAATTAAATGACAATGATCTGGGCATTGAATTTGTAGGCAATGATGACAAGTGTTCCATAAATTTTCTTGATTTGACCATCTTTGTACAGAACAATAGATTGGTAACACGAACTTTTCGCAAGGAAACGGAGGTGAATTCAACCCTCCATGCCGGTAGTTGCCACCACAAACCGATAAAATGGAATGTCCCGAAAGGGGAATTTATTAGAGCGCGGAGAAACTGTACAAACACTATTGATTTCAAGTCAGAATGTGAGCTACTGCAGGATCGTTTTGAACAGAGAGGTTACTCAAAGAAATGCATTGAAGCAGCACAACAAAAGGTAGCTAAAGTAACCTGGGAGCAGACTCTGATGCCTAAAGAAAGAAGGACAAATACTGAGCACAGGATGATTAATTTCATTACAACATATAGCTCCAATATTGGAGTACTCAAGAAAACGTTAAACAAAAATTGGCATCTTTTACAACTTGATCCTCACCTAACGGAGTATATTGGAGAAAGACCAAAAATAACATATCGTAAGGCTAAAACTTTGAAAATGACCTTGAGCCCTTCTCTTCTACCAGATGTAAAACCTGAACCTAGCAGAACATGGTTGGACCCAAAGACGTCAGGGTTCCGAAAATGTGGCACCTGCACTATGTGTGATTTTGCACATGACATGACGATGGAATTTGTGGACTCAAGAGGGACGAAAATGAAAATCAAAGAAAATATAAATTGTCGTTCAAAATATACAATATATGCAATAATATGTCCATGCAAGATGATCTATATTGGAAGCACGATTAGGGAAACGAGGTTTCGTATAAGAGAACATTTCTCATCCATTGGAAGCCAGGATGCAACATTACCGCTGGCACAACATTGGCAGCTCCAACATCAAATGGAAAACAAAAAAACTCTGAGGTTTATTGGACTGCAGAAGATACGAATGGGGAAAAGAGGTGGAAATATAGAGGAGAAATTAAGACAGATGGAAGCCAGATTGATATGTAAATTTAGATCGATTGAGTTTGGTCTCAATCATGATAATGAGATGGGACATTTCCTCTGATTTGATAATGTTCATACATGTCATGAAATGAAAGGACACTGTTAGGGCATGGTACTTTATTTCTGGTGGAAGGAAGCAAATGGATATTGAAATGGATGTTATTCTTTATGGTTTGAAACCTTGATTTTATATGTAAAATGTACAAAAATGATAAACAATTTGATATGCAAAGGTAGTTTGTAATGCCGAATCCTTTCAATAACATTTATTTGTATCAAGATAAATTGAGAAATAATGTTATGTAAGGGTGGTTAATGGCTAATCACATTCGACACAAACTGAGTTGGAACACCATTTGGATAATAACAAGAATTTAATTTCTAGGGGCTAACAAAAATTTGTATTAAATATATATTTCCAAATTGGCCTATAATATAGGGTAGATGTCTGTTCAGAAATATATTCATTTATTTCAATATGTGAATGGGAGATGGGGAATATGACACATCATCATGATACAAACAATGATTAAGTGAATGGATGATATGTGTATTCTTAACCTTTCCAATATGGCCGCTCTGTAAAACGATGCTAGAAAGAGAAGAAGGAGGATTCGTGTAACTTTGGTGATGCTATACATTACATGGTGGATCCCCGCGGCGGCTCATTTCTGTTCGAGGCCGACGCGAGGAGACGGATTGTTACAAAGCTGCAGGTAAGCCATCAGGGGTGGGTCCCCGAACGGAAAAGGGAAAAGAGACGTTTTTGCACGCCCGCAGTCGGGCGATCCAAATGCCCATATGGGAGTTGATTCAGACCGGGGTCTTTTTGCTAACGGGGAGACTGTGAAACTAAATAAGACAAACCGAAATTGTTGATAAATTAAGGTGTGGAGTGGCGAGGTAGATGTGATGGACTTTTAAGTGGAAGGTTAGAATTTATGGCCATACGAAAGGTTGAGTTTAACCAAAACCTTTGGAGAATTAATAGATTTAATTCCTGTGTGTGAACAACAATTGGATTGGAAATATTTCTTTCTGCATTATTTTCACTATAGGGATTTACCCGGGACTTATGGAATTAACGGGTAAGAGACTTCTACTGTTCTATGTATTACGCTCAAACATGAATTTATTATTGTGTGTCGAATGTAGATTTACTGCAATCCATTAGAGGGAACGATACTGTAGACTGTAATACATGATAGAATCATTATAGAAATAATACAAATGAGAATTTGTGTTTAATATTGAAACCTTAAATATAAAATGTGGATTTATGTATGAGGAATTATTTTAAACAATATATTTTTTCTGTTTCTCTGTTTGTTATTTTACTTATTATCCACTATTATTATTTTTTATCTTTCATTGTTCTTTTATCACTTATATTGTTTTGTATTTATTATGAATTGGATGCACATTTTGATGTAATTATTTGTATTGCGATGTATTGCATTTGTGAATTATCTATTACTTTTATTTATTTTCCAAAATACATGTGATTTAATATTGCATAACCCCCTTTTTTCCTATTTCTTTCTTTTCTTCGTTACCTTTTTTTCCTTACCTAAACCTTTTTGAATACAAAAATGTTTTCAACATTATATAATAATTGTGCAAATAGAATAAGATATGTACCTAATAAAGCCCTGTTTTGTTTTGAGAAAGGCTCTTGAGTAGCCGAAACACGTGTCAACAAGAATTCAAAGGGCAAATAAGGAATAAAAAGAAATGTTCTTTTGAAAATATTTAACTAACAAGTGTGGCGCAATTCTTGAGTGGCAGATTATCTATTCATATTAGTAACCAAGGAGGTAGGGGATTGGTTCCTCCAACGAATGCCACATAGGATGCGACACGGCTGAGAGGCCAAATCAAACCCATCTTGGTCGCCAACAGAAGAAGTTGTACCGACACATATCCCAAAACACTAATCTGTTTCAAAATACAGGTACAACAGTTTGCAGACCCAAGGACACTAAGAATAAATGGCGGAATATATGTTGAATCGTGAGGAGGATGCGAGTAAATTATTTACTCCAAAAGGCAGTATGGAACATGGTTTCTCTAACCCTGGTATAAAGAGAACGGAAGATCTACGATACAAATTCATTAAACTCGAACGAACATCTAGAAAAGAAATAGATAAGTATTGGGAATTGATATCATTGAAAAATTATATTAGTAAGAAACAAATACCAAGAGGCTTAAGAATACTTATATTTCCAGACTTAGCCAAGGATGAAGATCGTGATCTGGCAGAGGAATGGGAACAAAATTTGAATGCCAGTTCGGATAATATGATTAGGATCTTAATCCAACATGCAGAAAGAGAACACGTACGAGCAACGGAACAGATTGACATAATCACCAAAGAAATTGCTGAAACCCAAGCGCTTGAAGCAACTAAGGAAAAAAACTACAAAAAAATGTATGAAATATTAAAAATCTATCAGGATGAAATCAAACTAAGAAAATTGCGAAAATTTTTCAGGGATGAAAGGGATTATAAAGAGGATCGTGTATATACTTTTCAGGAGAAATTTGATAAATTTACAAAACCACTATCTAAGGCCAGTACACCGAATACATCCTCTGGCAGCTCAGAGGTGGATTCAGAATCAGAGAAGGAAGGAGCAGAGGGAGAGGAACCATGTCAAGATAAAACTAATAACAAAAATCAACAACATGCGGGTTTTCTGAATCAAATAAGAAGATATAAGAAAGGAACAAGAGTCGGAAACCAAAAACAGGTCCGTTTTCAACTACCAAATGCACAACCCAAGAGTACTACTACCCAAGGAGGAGAGGAAGGAGGGGGGGCTGTAGACACAGGCAACCCAGATGTGCTGGAAGATTCTCGTCGCCTAACGCGGGCGGCCGCCCGGGATGCAACCAGGAAAAAACAATAATTGACTTAGTGTTGAACCTATCAGGACATATCCTAACGGATGATGAGAGAACTGTATTGAATAAAGGATTATCATTTGCCCCGACCTGTAAATTGGATCTTATCAATACTCAGATAGATCTATTTAAATTTGTAAGAAAACTTAGATTAAAAAAATTTTTTGCAACTGCTCACAAGAGTGGCTCTACACGGACCGAGCAAGAACTGATAAAATCGGACCTTACCATGGAGGATATTGAGAACATTCATATTCTAAAAACATTGGGAGATGGAGAAGACAGTGAAATTCACAATACTCTTTATGACTTGAAAATCAGACCGAGTTGTCTTATAGAGAAGGAACTTAAACCTAAATCTAAATTTTCACCGCAACTCTCAAATGAAAATATGACTGAAGTATTCTATAAAGCAACATCACGTGATATATATAAAATGTATGATGAAATCAGAATGAAAGTGGACAAACAGAACCTAACAAAGGGGGAAAGGCAAGCATTGAGGAATTTGGAGAATGACAATAAAATTGTTATAAAGGAGGCCGATAAAGGCGGGAATATTGTACTGATGAATAGAGAGGATTACATCATTATGGCTCAGAATCACTTAACAATACCAAACTGTTACCTGAAACTACCAGGCAATCCCACAGTGGACATTATAACTCGAGTGGAGGAACAGATACATGAATGGCATAGGAAAGGTCCGATTACGGATGATGAAAAATCGGCATTATCAAATAAAACTCCAGTGATCCCAACCATGTACTTTTTACCTAAAATACATAAATTGTTTGACAAGATTCCTGAAGGTAGACCAATACTTAGTGGTATTGGATGGCTAACGGAGAGAATTTCTGAGTATATTGATAACATATTAAGACCACGTGTACCAAAACTAAAGGCGTTTATTAAAGATACTACAGACACTATCAAGGCAATCAGTAGAATAAATTGGAAACCATCATATCGACTTGCAACCTGGGATGTCCGCGCACTATATACTATCATTGAACATCCAGCGGCTATACAAACCATAGATTTTGAATTTAGACAGGACTCGGCATCGCACTACCAATACATACAAATGTTGAAGGAGATGTTGGCAGTAACATTAGAGAATAATATTTTCCTGTTTGATAACAAATACTATCAGCAGAAGAAAGGGATTGCTATGGGCACTAAGTATGCACCAGCATTGGCTAACCTGTTTATGGGGATGTTTGAGGAGAAATCAGTATACACGGAGGAGGTATTCAAACAACACATGATTCTATGGGTACGGTTTATTGATGATGTCCTCATAATCTGGGATGGAACAAGTTCAGATTTGAATGAATTTAAAATCAAATTAAATGACAATGATCTGGGCATTGAATTTGTAGGCAATGATGACAAGTGTTCCATAAATTTTCTTGATTTGACCATCTTTGTACAGAACAATAGATTGGTAACACGAACTTTTCGCAAGGAAACGGAGGTGAATTCAACCCTCCATGCCGGTAGTTGCCACCACAAACCGATAAAATGGAATGTCCCGAAAGGGGAATTTATTAGAGCGCGGAGAAACTGTACAAACACTATTGATTTCAAGTCAGAATGTGAGCTACTGCAGGATCGTTTTGAACAGAGAGGTTACTCAAAGAAATGCATTGAAGCAGCACAACAAAAGGTAGCTAAAGTAACCTGGGAGCAGACTCTGATGCCTAAAGAAAGAAGGACAAATACTGAGCACAGGATGATTAATTTCATTACAACATATAGCTCCAATATTGGAGTACTCAAGAAAACGTTAAACAAAAATTGGCATCTTTTACAACTTGATCCTCACCTAACGGAGTATATTGGAGAAAGACCAAAAATAACATATCGTAAGGCTAAAACTTTGAAAATGACCTTGAGCCCTTCTCTTCTACCAGATGTAAAACCTGAACCTAGCAGAACATGGTTGGACCCAAAGACGTCAGGGTTCCGAAAATGTGGCACCTGCACTATGTGTGATTTTGCACATGACATGACGATGGAATTTGTGGACTCAAGAGGGACGAAAATGAAAATCAAAGAAAATATAAATTGTCGTTCAAAATATACAATATATGCAATAATATGTCCATGCAAGATGATCTATATTGGAAGCACGATTAGGGAAACGAGGTTTCGTATAAGAGAACATTTCTCATCCATTGGAAGCCAGGATGCAACATTACCGCTGGCACAACATTGGCAGCTCCAACATCAAATGGAAAACAAAAAAACTCTGAGGTTTATTGGACTGCAGAAGATACGAATGGGGAAAAGAGGTGGAAATATAGAGGAGAAATTAAGACAGATGGAAGCCAGATTGATATGTAAATTTAGATCGATTGAGTTTGGTCTCAATCATGATAATGAGATGGGACATTTCCTCTGATTTGATAATGTTCATACATGTCATGAAATGAAAGGACACTGTTAGGGCATGGTACTTTATTTCTGGTGGAAGGAAGCAAATGGATATTGAAATGGATGTTATTCTTTATGGTTTGAAACCTTGATTTTATATGTAAAATGTACAAAAATGATAAACAATTTGATATGCAAAGGTAGTTTGTAATGCCGAATCCTTTCAATAACATTTATTTGTATCAAGATAAATTGAGAAATAATGTTATGTAAGGGTGGTTAATGGCTAATCACATTCGACACAAACTGAGTTGGAACACCATTTGGATAATAACAAGAATTTAATTTCTAGGGGCTAACAAAAATTTGTATTAAATATATATTTCCAAATTGGCCTATAATATAGGGTAGATGTCTGTTCAGAAATATATTCATTTATTTCAATATGTGAATGGGAGATGGGGAATATGACACATCATCATGATACAAACAATGATTAAGTGAATGGATGATATGTGTATTCTTAACCTTTCCAATATGGCCGCTCTGTAAAACGATGCTAGAAAGAGAAGAAGGAGGATTCGTGTAACTTTGGTGATGCTATACATTACATGGTGGATCCCCGCGGCGGCTCATTTCTGTTCGAGGCCGACGCGAGGAGACGGATTGTTACAAAGCTGCAGGTAAGCCATCAGGGGTGGGTCCCCGAACGGAAAAGGGAAAAGAGACGTTTTTGCACGCCCGCAGTCGGGCGATCCAAATGCCCATATGGGAGTTGATTCAGACCGGGGTCTTTTTGCTAACGGGGAGACTGTGAAACTAAATAAGACAAACCGAAATTGTTGATAAATTAAGGTGTGGAGTGGCGAGGTAGATGTGATGGACTTTTAAGTGGAAGGTTAGAATTTATGGCCATACGAAAGGTTGAGTTTAACCAAAACCTTTGGAGAATTAATAGATTTAATTCCTGTGTGTGAACAACAATTGGATTGGAAATATTTCTTTCTGCATTATTTTCACTATAGGGATTTACCCGGGACTTATGGAATTAACGGGTAAGAGACTTCTACTGTTCTATGTATTACGCTCAAACATGAATTTATTATTGTGTGTCGAATGTAGATTTACTGCAATCCATTAGAGGGAACGATACTGTAGACTGTAATACATGATAGAATCATTATAGAAATAATACAAATGAGAATTTGTGTTTAATATTGAAACCTTAAATATAAAATGTGGATTTATGTATGAGGAATTATTTTAAACAATATATTTTTTCTGTTTCTCTGTTTGTTATTTTACTTATTATCCACTATTATTATTTTTTATCTTTCAGTGTTCTTTTATCACTTATATTGTTTTGTATTTATTATGAATTGGATGCACATTTTGATGTAATTATTTGTATTGCGATGTATTGCATTTGTGAATTATCTATTACTTTTATTTATTTTCCAAAATACATGTGATTTAATATTGCATAACCCCCTTTTTTCCTATTTCTTTCTTTTCTTCGTTACCTTTTTTTTTCCTTACCTAAACCTTTTTGAATACAAAAATGTTTTGAACATTATATAATAATTGTGCAAATAGAATAAGATATGTACCTAATAAAGCCCTGTTTTGTTTTGAGAAAGGCTCTTGAGTAGCCGAAACACGTGTCAACAAGAATTCAAAGGGCAAATAAGGAATAAAAAGAAATGTTCTTTTGAAAATATTTAACTAACAAGTGTGGCGCAATTCTTGAGTGGCAGATTATCTATTCATATTAGTAACCAAGGAGGTAGGGGATTGGTTCCTCCAACGAATGCCACATAGGATGCGACACGGCTGAGAGGCCAAATCAAACCCATCTTGGTCGCCAACAGAAGAAGTTGTACCGACACATATCCCAAAACACTAATCTTGGTGGTGAAAGAGCCCTGCCATATTCGGAAGCTTGGTGGTGAAAGAGCCCTACCAAATTCAGAAGCTTGGTGTAGAAAGAGCCCTACCAAATTCAGAAGCTTGGTGTAGAAAGAGCCCTACCAAATTCAGAAGCTTAGTGGTGAAGGAGCCCTGCCATATTCAAAAGCGTGGTGTAGGAAGAGCCCTACCAAATTCAGAGGCTTGGTGTAGAAAGAGCCCTGACAAATTCAGCAGCTTTGTGTAGAAAGAGCCCTACCAAATTCAAAAGTGTGGTGTAGAAAGAACCCTGCCAAATTCAGAAGTTTGGTGTAGAAAGAGCCCTACCAAATTCAGAAGCTTGGTGGTGAAAGAGCCCTGCCATATTCAGAAGCTTGGTGGTGAAAGAGCCCTGCCATATTCAGCAGCTTGGTGGTGAAAGAGCCCTACCAAATTCAGAAGCTTGGTGTAGAAAGAGCCCTACCAAATTCAGAAGCTTGGTGTAGAAAGAGCCCTTCCAAATTCAGAAGCTTGGTGGTGAAAGAGCCCTGCCATATTCAAAAGCGTGGTGTAGGAAGAGCCCTACCAAATTCAGAAGCTTGGTGTAGAAAGAGCCCTGACAAATTCAGCAGCTTTGTGTAGAAAGAGCCCTACCAAATTCAGAAGCTTGGTGGTGAAAGAGCCCTGCCATATTCAAAAGCGTGGTGTAGGAAGAGCCCTACCAAATTCAGAAGCTTGGTGTAGAAAGAGCCCTGACCAATTCAGCAGCTTTGTGTAGAATGAGCCCTACCAAATGTAGAAGCTTGGTGTAGAAAGAGCCCTACCAAATTCAGAAGCTTGGTGTAGAATGAGCCCTACCAAATGTAGAAGCTTGGTGTAGAAAGTGCCCTACCAAATTCAGAAGCTTGGTGTAGAATGAGCCCTACCAAATGTAGAAGCTTGGTGTAGAAAGAGCCCTACCAAATTCAGACGCTTGGTGTTGAAAGAGCCCTTCCATATTCAGAAGCTTGGCATAGAAAGAGCCCTGCCATATTCAGATGCTTGGCGTAGAAAGAGCCCTGCCAAATTCAGAATCTTGGTGGAGAAAGAGCCCTGCCATATTCAAAAGCGTGGTGTAGGAAGAGCCCTACCAAATTCAGAAGCTTGATGTAGAAAGAGCCCTACTAAATTCAGACGCTTGGTGTTGAAAAAGCCCTTCCATATTCAGAAGCTTGGCATAGAAAAAGCCCTGCCATATCCAGAAGCTTGGCGTAGAAAGAGCCCTGCCAAATTCAGAAGCTTGGTGGTGAAAGAGCCCTGCCATATTCAAAAGCGTGGTGTAGGAAGAGCCCTACCAAATTCAGAAGCATGGTATGGAAAGAGCCCTACCAAATTCAGAAGATTGGTGGTGAAAGAGCCCTGCCATATTCGGAAGCTTGGTGGTGAAAGAGCCCTACCAAATTCAGAAGCTTGGTGTAGAAAGAGCCCTACCAAATTCAGAAGCTTGGTGTAGAAAGAGCCGTACCAAATTCAGAAGCTTAGTGGTGAAAGAGCCCTGCCATATTCAAAAGCGTGGTGTAGGAAGAGCCCTACCAAATTCAGAGGCTTGGTGTAGAAAGAGCCCTGACAAATTCAGCAGCTTTGTGTAGAAAGAGCCCTACCAAATTCAAAAGTGTGGTGTAGAAAGAACCCTGCCAAATTCAGAACTTTGGTGTAGAAAGAGCCCTACCAAATTCAGAAGCTTGGTGGTGAAAGAGCCCTGCCATATTCAGCAGCTTGGTGGTGAAAGAGCCCTACCAAATTCAGAAGCTTGGTGTAGAAAGAGCCCTACCAAATTCAGAAGCTTGGTGTAGAAAGAGCCCTACCAAATTCAGAAGCTTGGTGGTGAAAGAGCACTGCCATATTCAAAAGCGTGGTGTAGGAAGAGCCCTACCAAATTCAGAAGCTTGGTGTAGAAAGAGCCCTGACAAACTCAGCAGCTTTGTGTAGAAAGAGCCCTACCAAATTCAAAAGCGTGGTGTAGAAAGAACCCTACCAAATTCAAAAGCTTGGTGTAGAAAGTGCCCTACCAAATTCAGAAGCTGGGTGTAGAATGAGCCCGACCAAATTCAGAAGCTTGGTGTAGAAAGAGCCCTACCAAATTCAGAAGCTTGGTGGTGAAAGAGCCCTGCCATATTCAAAAGCGTGGTGTAGGAAGAGCCCTACCAAATTCAGAAGCTGGGTGTAGAAAGAACCCTGCCAAATTCAAAAGCTTGGTGTAGAAAGTGCCCTACCAAATTCAGAAGCTGGGTGTAGAATGAGCCCGACCAAATTCAGAAGCTTGGTGTAGAAAGAGCCCTACCAAATTCAGAAGCTTGGTGGTGAAAGAGCCCTGCCATATTCAAAAGCGTGGTGTAGGAAGAGCCCTACCAAATTCAGAAGCTTGGTGTAGAAAGAGCCCTACCAAATTCAGAAGCTTGGTGTAGAATGAGCCCTACCAAATGTAGAAGCTTGGTGTAGAAAGAGCCCTACCAAATTCAGACGCTTGGTGTAGAATGAGCCCTACCAAATGTAGAAGCTTGGTGTAGAAAGTGCCCTACCAAATTCAGAAGCTTGGTGTAGAATGAGCCCTACCAAATGTAGAAGCTTGGTGTAGAAAGAGCCCTACCAAATTCAGAAGCTTGGTGAAGAATGAGCCCTACCAAATGTAGAAGCTTGGTGTAGAAAGTGCCCTACCAAATTCAGAAGCTTCGTGTAGAATGAGCCCTACCAAATTCAGAAGCTAGGTGTAGAATGAGCCCTACCAAATTCAGAAGCTTGGTGTAGAAACAGCCCTACTAAATTCAGACGCTTGGTGTTGAAAAAGCCCTTCCATATTCAGAAGCTTGGCATAGAAAGAGCCCTGCCATATCCAGAAGCTTGGCGTAGAAAGAGCCCTGCCAAATTCAGAAGCTTGGTGATGAAAGAGCCCTGCCATATTCAAAAGCGTGGTGTAGGAAGAGCCCTACCAAATTCAGAAGCATGGTATGGAAAGAGCCCTACCAAATTCAGAAGCTTGGTGGTGAAAGAGCCCTGCCATATTCGGAAGCTTGGTGGTGAAAGAGCCCTACCAAATTCAGAAGCTTGGTGTAGAAAGAGCCCTACCAAATTCAGAAGCTTGGTGTAGAAAGAGCCCTACCAAATTCAGAAGCTTAGTGGTGAAAGAGCCCTGCCATATTCAAAAGCGTGGTGTAGGAAGAGCCCTACCAAATTCAGAGGCTTGGTGTAGAAAGAGCCCTGACAAATTCAAAAGTGTGGTGTAGAAAGAACCCTGCCAAATTCAGAAGCTTGGTGGTGAAAGAGCCCTACGAAATTCAGAAGCTTGGTGTAGAAAGAGCCCTACCAAATTCAGAAGCTTGGTGTAGAATGAGCCCTACCAAATGTTGAAGCTTGGTGTAGAAAGAGCCCTACCAAATTCAGAAGCTTGGTGTAGAATGAGCCCTACCAAATGTAGAAGCTTGGTGTAGAAAGTGCCCTACCAAATTCAGAAGCTTCGTGTAGAATGAGCCCTACCAAATTCAGAAGCTAGGTGTAGAATGAGCCCTGCCAAATTCAGAAGCTTGGTGTAGAAAGAGCCCTACCAAATTCAGAAGCTTGGTGGTGAAAGAGCCCTGCCATATTCAAAAGCCTGGTGTAGGAAGAGCCCTACCAAATTCAGAAGCTTGGTGTAGAATGAGCCCTACCAAATTCAGAAGCTTGGTGTAGAAAGAACCCTGCCAAATTCAGAAGCTGGGTGTAGAATGAGCCCGACCAAATTCAGAAGCTTGGTGTAGAAAGAGCCCTACCAAATTCAGAAGCTTGGTGGTGAAAGAGCCCTGCCATATTCAAAAGTGTGGTGTAGGAAGAGCCCTACCAAATTCAGAAGCTTGGTGTAGAAAGAGCCCTGACAAATTCAGCAGCTTTGTGTAGAAAGAGCCCTACCAAATTCAAAAGCTTGGTGTAGAATGAGCCCTACCAAATTCAGAAGCTTGGTGTAGAATGAGCCCTACCAAATGTAGAAGCTTGGTGTAGAAAGTGCCCTACCAAATTCAGAAGCTTGGTGTAGAATGAGCCCTACCAAATGTACAAGCTTGGTGTAGAAAGAGCCCTACCAAATTCAGACGCTTGGTGTAGAATGAGCCCTACCAAATGTAGAAGCTTGGTGTAGAAAGTGCCCTACCAAATTCAGAAGCTTGGTGTAGAATGAGCCCTACCAAATGTAGAAGCTTGGTGTAGAAAGAGCCCTACCAAATTCAGACGCTTGGTGTAGAATGAGCCCTACCAAATTCAGAAGCTTTGTGTAGAATGAGCCCTACCAAATTCAGAAGCTGGGTGTAGAATGAGCACTACCAAATTCAGAAGCTTGGTGTAGTAAGAGCCCTACCAAATTCAGAAGCTTGGTGGTGAAAGAGCCCTGCCATATTCAAAAGCGTGGTGTAGGAAGAGCCCTACCAAATTCAGAAGCTTGGTGTAGAAAGAGCCCTGACCAATTCAGCAGCTTTGTGTAGAAAGAGCCCTACCAAATTCAAAAGCTTGGTGTAGAATGAGCCCTACCAAATTCAGAAGCTTGGTGTAGAATGAGCCCTACCAAATGTAGAAGCTTGGTGTAGAAAGTGCCCTACCAAATTCAGAAGCTTCGTGTAGAATGAGCCCTACCAAATTCAGAAGCTGGGTGTAGAATGAGCCCTACCAAATTCAGACGCTTGGTGTAGAATGAGCCCTACCAAATGTAGAAGCTTGGTGTAGAAAGTGCCCTACCAAATTCAGAAGCTTCGTGTAGAATGAGCCCTACCAACTTCAGAAGCTGGGTGTAGAATGAGCCCTACCAAATTCAGAAGCTTGGTGTAGAATGAGCCCTACCAAATTCAGAAGCTGGGTGTAGAATGAGCCCTACCAAATTCAGAAGCTTGGTGTAGAAAGAGCCCTGACCAATTCAGCAGCTTTGTGTAGAATGAGCCCTACCAAATGTACAAGCTTGGTGTAGAAAGAGCCCTACCAAATTCAGAAGCTGGGTGTAGAATGAGCCCTACCAAATTCAGACGCTTGGTGTAGAATGACCCCTACCAAATGTAGAAGCTTGGTGTAGAAAGTGCCCTACCAAATTCAGAAGCTTCGTGTAGAATGAGCCCTACCAAATTCAGAAGCTGGGTGTAGAATGAGCCCTACCAAATTCAGAAGTTTGGTGTAGAAAGAGCCCTACCAAATTCAGAAGCTTGGTGGTGAAAGAGCCCTGCCATATTCAAAAGCGTGGTGTAGGAAGAGCCCTACCAAATTCAGAAGCTTGGTGTAGAAAGAGCCCTGACCAATTCAGCAGCTTTGTGTAGAATGAGCCCTACCAAATGTAGAAGCTTGGTGTAGAAAGAGCCCTACCAAATTCAGAAGCTTGGTGTAGAATGAGCCCTACCAAATGTAGAAGCTTGGTGTAGAAAGAGCCCTACCAAATTCAGAAGCTTGGTGTAGAATGAGCCCTACCAAATGTAGAAGCTTGGTGTAGAAAGTGCCCTACCAAATTCAGAAGCTTGGTGTAGAATGAGCCCTACCAAATGTAGAAGCTTGGTGTAGAAAGAGCCCTACCAAATTCAGACGCTTGGTGTTGAAAAAGCCCTTCCATATTCAGAAGCTTGGCATAGAAAGAGCCCTGCCATATCCAGAAGCTTGGCGTAGAAAGAGCCCTGCCAAATTCAGAAGCTTGGTGGTGAAAGAGCCCTGCCATATTCAAAAGCGTGGTGTAGGAAGAGCCCTACCAAATTCAGAAGCATGGTATGGAAAGAGCCCTACCAAATTCAGAAGCTTGGTGGTGAAAGAGCCCTGCCATATTCGGAAGCGTGGTGTAGGAAGAGCCCTACCAAATTCAGACGCTTGGTGTTGAAAAAGCCCTTCCATATTCAGAAGCTTGGCATAGAAAGAGCCCTGCCATATCCAGAAGCTTGGCGTAGAAAGAGCCCTGCCAAATTCAGAAGCTTGGTGGTGAAAGAGCCCTGCCATATTCAAAAGCGTGGTGTAGGAAGAGCCCTACCAAATTCAGAAGCATGGTATGGAAAGAGCCCTACCAAATTCAGAAGCTTGGTGGTGAAAGAGCCCTGCCATATTCGGAAGCTTGGTGGTGAAAGAGCCCTACCAAATTCAGAAGCTTGGTGTAGAAAGAGCCCTACCAAATTCAGAAGCTTGGTGTAGAAAGAGCCCTACCAAATTCAGAAGCTTAGTGGTGAAGGAGCCCTGCCATATTCAAAAGCGTGGTGTAGGAAGAGCCCTACCAAATTCGGAGGCTTGGTGTAGAAAGAGCCCTGACAAATTCAGCAGCTTTGTGTAGAAAGAGCCCTACCAAATTCAAAAGTGTGGTGTAGAAAGAACCCTGCCAAATTCAGAAGTTTGGTGTAGAAAGAGCCCTACCAAATTCAGAAGCTTGGTGGTGAAAGAGCCCTGCCATATTCAGAAGCTTGGTGGTGAAAGAGCCCTGCCATATTCAGCAGCTTGGTGGTGAAAGAGCCCTACCAAATTCAGAAGCTTGGTGTAGAAAGAGCCCTACCAAATTCAGAAGCTTGGTGTAGAAAGAGCCCTACCAAATTCAGAAGCTTGGTGGTGAAAGAGCCCTGCCATATTCAAAAGCGTGGTGTAGGAAGAGCCCTACCAAATTCAGAAGCTTGGTGTAGAAAGAGCCCTGACAAATTCAGCAGCTTTGTGTAGAAAGAGCCCTACCAAATTCAGAAGCTTGGTGGTGAAAGAGCCCTGCCATATTCAAAAGCGTGGTGTAGGAAGAGCCCTACCAAATTCAGAAGCTTGGTGTAGAAAGAGCCCTGACCAATTCAGCAGCTTTGTGTAGAATGAGCCCTACCAAATGTAGAAGCTTGGTGTAGAAAGAGCCCTACCAAATTCAGAAGCTTGGTGTAGAATGAGCCCTACCAAATGTAGAAGCTTGGTGTAGAAAGTGCCCTACCAAATTCAGAAGCTTGGTGTAGAATGAGCCCTACCAAATGTAGAAGCTTGGTGTAGAAAGAGCCCTACCAAATTCAGACGCTTGGTGTTGAAAGAGCCCTTCCATATTCAGAAGCTTGGCATAGAAAGAGCCCTGCCATATTCAGATGCTTGGCGTAGAAAGAGCCCTGCCAAATTCAGAATCTTGGTGGAGAAAGAGCCCTGCCATATTCAAAAGCGTGGTGTAGGAAGAGCCCTACCAAATTCAGAAGCTTGGTGTAGAAAGAGCCCTACTAAATTCAGACGCTTGGTGTTGAAAAAGCCCTTCCATATTCAGAAGCTTGGCATAGAAAAAGCCCTGCCATATCCAGAAGCTTGGCGTAGAAAGAGCCCTGCCAAATTCAGAAGCTTGGTGGTGAAACAGCCCTGCCATATTCAAAAGCGTGGTGTAGGAAGAGCCCTACCAAATTCAGAAGCATGGTATGGAAAGAGCCCTACCAAATTCAGAAGCTTGGTGGTGAAAGAGCCCTGCCATATTCGGAAGCTTGGTGGTGAAAGAGCCCTACCAAATTCAGAAGCTTGGTGTAGAAAGAGCCCTACCAAATTCAGAAGCTTGGTGTAGAAAGAGCCGTACCAAATTCAGAAGCTTAGTGGTGAAAGAGCCCTGCCATATTCAAAAGCGTGGTGTAGGAAGAGCCCTACCAAATTCAGAGGCTTGGTGTAGAAAGAGCCCTGACAAATTCAGCAGCTTTGTGTAGAAAGAGCCCTACCAAATTCAAAAGTGTGGTGTAGAAAGAACCCTGCCAAATTCAGAAGTTTGGTGTAGAAAGAGCCCTACCAAATTCAGAAGCTTGGTGGTGAAAGAGCCCTGCCATATTCAGCAGCTTGGTGGTGAAAGAGCCCTACCAAATTCAGAAGCTTGGTGTAGAAAGAGCCCTACCAAATACAGAAGCTTGGTGTAGAAAGAGCCCTACCAAATTCAGAAGCTTGGTGGTGAAAGAGCCCTGCCATATTCAAAATCGTGGTGTAGGAAGAGCCCTACCAAATTCAGAAGCTTGGTGTAGAAAGAGCCCTGACAAACTCAGCAGCTTTGTGTAGAAAGAGCCCTACCAAATTCAAAAGCGTGGTGTAGAATGAACCCTACCAAATTCAAAAGCTTGGTGTAGAAAGTGCCCTACCAAATTCAGAAGCTGGGTGTAGAATGAGCCCGACCAAATTCAGAAGCTTGGTGTAGAAAGAGCCCTACCAAATTCAGAAGCTTGGTGGTGAAAGAGCCCTGCCATATTCAAAAGCGTGGTGTAGGAAGAGCCCTACCAAATTCAGAAGCTTGGTGTAGAAAGAGCCCTACCAAATTCAGAAGCTTGGTGGTGAAAGAGCCCTGCCATATTCAAAAGCGTGGTGTAGGAAGAGCCCTACCAAATTCAGAAGCTGGGTGTAGAAAGAACCCTGCCAAATTCAAAAGCTTGGTGTAGAAAGTGCCCTACCAAATTCAGAAGCTGGGTGTAGAATGAGCCCGACCAAATTCAGAAGCTTGGTGTAGAAAGAGCCCTACCAAATTCAGAAGCTTGGTGGTGAAAGAGCCCTGCCATATTCAAAAGCGTAGTGTAGGAAGAGCCCTACCAAATTCAGAAGCTTGGTGTAGAAAGAGCCCTACCAAATTCAGAAGCTTGGTGTAGAATGAGCCCTACCAAATGTAGAAGCTTGGTGTAGAAAGAGCCCTACCAAATTCAGACGCTTGGTGTAGAATGAGCCCTACCAAATGTAGAAGCTTGGTGTAGAAAGTGCCCTACCAAATTCAGAAGCTTGGTGTAGAATGAGCCCTACCAAATGTAGAAGCTTGGTGTAGAAAGAGCCCTACCAAATTCAGAAGCTTGGTGAAGAATGAGCCCTACCAAATGTAGAAGCTTGGTGTAGAAAGTGCCCTACCAAATTCAGAAGCTTCGTGTAGAATGAGCCCTACCAAATTCAGAAGCTAGGTGTAGAATGAGCCCTACCAAATTCAGAAGCTTGGTGTAGAAACAGCCCTACTAAATTCAGACGCTTGGTGTTGAAAAAGCCCTTCCATATTCAGAAGCTTGGCATAGAAAGAGCCCTGCCATAACCAGAAGCTTGGCGTAGAAAGAGCCCTGCCAAATTCAGAAGCTTGGTGATGAAAGAGCCCTGCCATATTCAAAAGCGTGGTGTAGGAAGAGCCCTACCAAATTCAGAAGCATGGTATGGAAAGAGCCCTACCAAATTCAGAAGCTTGGTGGTGAAAGAGCCCTGCCATATTCGGAAGCTTGGTGGTGAAAGAGCCCTACCAAATTCAGAAGCTTGGTGTAGAAAGAGCCCTACCAAATTCAGAAGCTTGGTGTAGAAAGAGCCCTACCAAATTCAGAAGCTTAGTGGTGAAAGAGCCCTGCCATATTCAAAAGCGTGGTGTAGGAAGAGCCCTACCAAATTCAGAGGCTTGGTGTAGAAAGAGCCCTGACAAATTCAGCAGCTTTGTGTAGAAAGAGCCCTACCAAATTCAAAAGTGTGGTGTAGAAAGAACCCTGCCAAATTCAGAAGCTTGGTGGTGAAAGAGCCCTACGAAATTCAGAAGCTTGGTGTAGAAAGAGCCCTACCAAATTCAGAAGCTTGGTGTAGAAAGAGCCCTACCAAATTCAAAAGTGTGGTGTAGAAAGAACCCTGCCATATTCAGCAGCTTGGTGGTGAAAGAGCCCTACGAAATTCAGAAGCTTGGTGTAGAAAGAGCCCTACCAAATTCAGAAGCTTGGTGTAGAAAGAGCCCTACCAAATTCAGAAGCTTGGTGGTGAAAGAGCCCTGCCATATTCAAAAGCGTGGTGTAGGAAGAGCCCTACCAAATTCAGAAGCTTGGTGTAGAAAGAGCCCTGACAAATTCAGCAGCTTTGTGTAGAAAGAGCCCTACCAAATTCAAAAGCGTGGTGTAGAAAGAACCCTACCAAATTCAAAAGCTTGGTGTAGAAAGTGCCCTACCAAATTCAGAAGCTGGGTGTAGAATGAGCCCGACCAAATTCAGAAGCTTGGTGTAGAAAGAGCCCTACCAAATTCAGAAGCTTGGTGGTGAAAGAGCCCTGCCATATTCAAAAGCGTGGTGTAGGAAGAGCCCTACCAAATTCAGAAGCTTGGTGTAGAAAGAGCCCTACCAAATTCAGAAGCTTGGTGGTGAAAGAGCTCTGCCATATTCAAAAGCGTGGTGTAGGAAGAGCCCTACCAAATTCAGACGCTTGGTGTAGAATGACCCCTACCAAATGTAGAAGCTTGGTGTAGAAAGTGCCCTACCAAATTCAGAAGCTTCGTGTAGAATGAGCCCTACCAAATTCAGAAGCTGGGTGTAGAATGAGCCCTACCAAATTCAGAAGCTTGGTGTAGAAAGAGCCCTACCAAATTCAGAAGCTTGGTGGTGAAAGAGCCCTGCCATATTCAAAAGCGTGGTGTAGGAAGAGCCCTACCAAATTCAGAAGCTTGGTGTAGAAAGAGCCCTGACCAATTCAGCAGCTTTGTGTAGAATGAGCCCTACCAAATGTAGAAGCTTGGTGTAGAAAGAGCCCTACCAAATTCAGAAGCTTGGTGTAGAATGAGCCCTACCAAATGTAGAAGCTTGGTGTAGAAAGAGACCTACCAAATTCAGAAGCTTGGTGTAGAATGAGCCCTACCAAATGTAGAAGCTTGGTGTAGAAAGTGCCCTACCAAATTCAGAAGCTTGGTTTAGAATGAGCCCTACCAAATGTAGAAGCTTGGTGTAGAAAGAGCCCTACCAAATTCAGACGCTTGGTGTTGAAAGAGCCCTTCCATATTCAGAAGCTTGGCATAGAAAGAGCCCTGCCATATTCAGATGCTTGGCGTAGAAAGAGCCCTGCCAAATTCAGAATCTTGGTGGTGAAAGGGCCCTGCCATATTCAAAAGCGTGGTGTAGGAAGAGCCCTACCAAATTCAGAAGCTTGGTGTAGAAAGAGCCCTACTAAATTCAGACGCTTGGCGTTGAAAAAGCCCTTCCATATTCAGAAGCTTGGCATAGAAAGAGCCCTGCCATATCCAGAAGCTTGGCGTAGAATGACCCCTACCAAATGTAGAAGCTTGGTGTAGAAAGTGCCCTACCAAATTCAGAAGCTTGGTGTAGAAAGAGCCCTACCAAATTCAGAAGCTTGGTGGTGAAAGAGCCCTGCCATATTCAAAAGCGTGGTGTAGGAAGAGCCCACCCAAATTCAGACGCTTGGTGTAGAATGACCCCTACCAAATGTAGAAGCTTGGTGTAGAAAGTGCCCTACCAAATTCAGAAGCTTCGTGTAGAATGAGCTCTACCAAATTCAGAAGCTGGGTGTAGAATGAGCCCTACCAAATTCAGAAGCTTGGTGTAGAAAGAGCCCTACCAAATTCAGAAGCTTGGCGGTGAAAGAGCCCTGCCATATTCAAAAGCGTGGTGTAGGAAGAGCCCTACCAAATTCAGAAGCTTGGTGTAGAAAGAGCCCTGACCAATTGAGCAGCTTTGTGTAGAATGAGCCCTACCAAATGTAGAAGCTTGGTGTAGAAAGAGCCCTACCAAATTCAGAAGCTTGGTGTAGAATGAGCCCTACCAAATGTAGAAGCTTGGTGTAGAAAGAGCCCTACCAAATTCAGAAGCTTGGTGTAGAATGAGCCCTACCAAATGTAGAAGCTTGGTGTAGAAAGTGCCCTACCGAATTCAGAAGCTTCGTGTAGAAAGAGCCCTACCAAATGTAGAAGCTTGGTGTAGAAAGAGCCCTACCAAATTCAGACGCTTGGTGTTGAAAGAGCCCTTCCATATTCAGAAGCTTGGCATAGAAAGAGCCCTGCCATATTCAGATGCTTGGCGTAGAAAGAGCCCTGCCAAATTCAGAATCTTGGTGGTGAAAGAGCCCTGCCATATTCAAAAGCGTGGTGTAGAAAGAACCCTACCAAATTCAAAAGCTTGGTGTAGAAAGTGCCCTACCAAATTCAGAAGCTGGGTGTAGAATGAGCCCGACCAAATTCAGAAGCTTGGTGTAGAAAGAGCCCTACCAAATTCAGAAGCTTGGTGTTGAAAGAGACCTGCCATATTCAAAAGCGTGGTGTAGGAAGAGCCCTACCAAATTCAGAAGCTTGGTGTAGAAAGAGCCCTACCAAATTCAGAAGCTTGGTGGTGAAAGAGCCCTGCCATATTCAAAAGCGTGGTGTAGGAAGAGCCCTACCAAATTCAGAAGCTGGGTGTAGAAAGAACCCTGCCAAATTCAAAAGCTTGGTGTAGAAAGTGCCCTACCAAATTCAGAAGCTGGGTGTAGAATGAGCCCGACCAAATTCAGAAGCTTGGTGTAGAAAGAACCCTACCAAATTCAGAAGCTTCGTGTAGAATGAGCCCTACCAAATTCAGAAGCTGGGTGTAGAATGAGCCCTACCAAATTCAGAAGCTTGGTGTAGAAAGAGCCCTACCAAATTCAGAAGCTTGGTGGTGAAAGAGCCCTGCCATATTCAAAAGCGTGGTGTAGGAAGAGCCCTACCAAATTCAGAAGCTTGGTGTAGAAAGAGCCCTGACCAATTCAGCAGCTTTGTGTAGAATGAGCCCTACCAAATGTAGAAGCTTGGTGTAGAAAGAGCCCTACCAAATTCAGAAGCTTGGTGTAGAATGAGCCCTACCAAATGTAGAAGCTTGGTGTAGAAAGAGACCTACCAAATTCAGAAGCTTGGTGTAGAATGAGCCCTACCAAATGTAGAAGCTTGGTGTAGAAAGTGCCCTACCAAATTCAGAAGCTTGGTGTAGAATGAGCCCTACCAAATGTAGAAGCTTGGTGTAGAAAGAGCCCTACCAAATTCAGACGCTTGGTGTTGAAAGAGCCCTTCCATATTCAGAAGCTTGGCATAGAAAGAGCCCTGCCATATTCAGATGCTTGGCGTAGAAAGAGCCCTGCCAAATTCAGAATCTTGGTGGTGAAAGGGCCCTGCCATATTCAAAAGCGTGGTGTAGGAAGAGCCCTACCAAATTCAGAAGCTTGGTGTAGAAAGAGCCCTACTAAATTCAGACGCTTGGCGTTGAAAAAGCCCTTCCATATTCAGAAGCTTGGCATAGAAAGAGCCCTGCCATATCCAGAAGCTTGGCGTAGAATGACCCCTACCAAATGTAGAAGCTTGGTGTAGAAAGTGCCCTACCAAATTCAGAAGCTTGGTGTAGAAAGAGCCCTACCAAATTCAGAAGCTTGGTGGTGAAAGAGCCCTGCCATATTCAAAAGCGTGGTGTAGGAAGAGCCCACCCAAATTCAGACGCTTGGTGTAGAATGACCCCTACCAAATGTAGAAGCTTGGTGTAGAAAGTGCCCTACCAAATTCAGAAGCTTCGTGTAGAATGAGCCCTACCAAATTCAGAAGCTGGGTGTAGAATGAGCCCTACCAAATTCAGAAGCTTGGTGTAGAAAGAGCCCTACCAAATTCAGAAGCTTGGCGGTGAAAGAGCCCTGCCATATTCAAAAGCGTGGTGTAGGAAGAGCCCTACCAAATTCAGAAGCTTGGTGTAGAAAGAGCCCTGACCAATTGAGCAGCTTTGTGTAGAATGAGCCCTACCAAATGTAGAAGCTTGGTGTAGAAAGAGCCCTACCAAATTCAGAAGCTTGGTGTAGAATGAGCCCTACCAAATGTAGAAGCTTGGTGTAGAAAGAGCCCTACCAAATTCAGAAGCTTGGTGTAGAATGAGCCCTACCAAATGTAGAAGCTTGGTGTAGAAAGTGCCCTACCAAATTCAGAAGCTTCGTGTAGAATGAGCCCTACCAAATGTAGAAGCTTGGTGTAGAAAGAGCCCTACCAAATTCAGACGCTTGGTGTTGAAAGAGCCCTTCCATATTCAGAAGCTTGGCATAGAAAGAGCCCTGCCATATTCAGATGCTTGGCGTAGAAAGAGCCCTGCCAAATTCAGAATCTTGGTGGTGAAAGAGCCCTGCCATATTCAAAAGCGTGGTGTAGAAAGAACCCTACCAAATTCAAAAGCTTGGTGTAGAAAGTGCCCTACCAAATTCAGAAGCTGGGTGTAGAATGAGCCCGACCAAATTCAGAAGCTTGGTGTAGAAAGAGCCCTACCAAATTCAGAAGCTTGGTGTTGAAAGAGACCTGCCATATTCAAAAGCGTGGTGTAGGAAGAGCCCTACCAAATTCAGAAGCTTGGTGTAGAAAGAGCCCTACCAAATTCAGAAGCTTGGTGGTGAAAGAGCCCTGCCATATTCAAAAGCGTGGTGTAGGAAGAGCCCTACCAAATTCAGAAGCTGGGTGTAGAAAGAACCCTGCCAAATTCAAAAGCTTGGTGTAGAAAGTGCCCTACCAAATTCAGAAGCTGGGTGTAGAATGAGCCCGACCAAATTCAGAAGCTTGGTGTAGAAAGAACCCTACCAAATTCAAAAGCTTGGTGTAGAAAGTGCCCTACCAAATTCAGAAGCTGGGTGTAGAATGAGCCCGACCAAATTCAGAAGCTTGGTGTAGAAAGAGCCCTACCAAATTCAGAAGCTTGGTGGTGAAAGAGCCCTGCCATATTCAAAAGCGTGGTGTAGGAAGAGCCCTACCAAATTCAGAAGCTTGGTGTAGAAAGAGCCCTACCAAATTCAGAAGCTTGGTGGTGAAAAAGCCCTGCCATATTCAAAAGCGTGGTGTAGGAAGAGCCCTACCAAATTCAGAAGCTGGGTGTAGAAAGAACCCTGCCAAATTCAAAAGCTTGGTGTAGAAAGTGCCCTACCAAATTCAGAAGCTGGGTGTAGAATGAGCCCGACCAAATTCAGAAGCTTGGTGTAGAAAGAGCCCTACCAAATTCAGAAGCTTGGTGTTGAAAGAGACCTGCCATATTCAAAAGCGTGGTGTAGGAAGAGCCCTACCAAATTCAGAAGCTTGGTGTAGAAAGAGCCCTACCAAATTCAGAAGCTTGGTGGTGAAAGAGCCCTGCCATATTCAAAAGCGTGGTGTAGGAAGAGCCCTACCAAATTCAGAAGCTGGGTGTAGAAAGAACCCTGCCAAATTCAAAAGCTTGGTGTAGAAAGTGCCCTACCAAATTCAGAAGCTGGGTGTAGAATGAGCCCGACCAAATTCAGAAGCTTGGTGTAGAAAGAGCCCTACCAAATTCAGAAGCTTGGTGTTGAAAGAGACCTGCCATATTCAAAAGCGTGGTGTAGGAAGAGCCCTACCAAATTCAGAAGCTTGGTGTAGAAAGAGCCCTACCAAATTCAGAAGCTTGGTGGTGAAAGAGCCCTGCCATATTCAAAAGCGTGGTGTAGGAAGAGCCCTACCAAATTCAGAAGCTGGGTGTAGAAAGAACCCTGCCAAATTCAAAAGCTTGGTGTAGAAAGTGCCCTACCAAATTCAGAAGCTGGGTGTAGAATGAGCCCGACCAAATTCAGAAGCTTGGTGTAGAAAGAACCCTACCAAATTCAGAAGCTTCGTGTAGAATGAGCCCTACCAAATTCAGAAGCTGGGTGTAGAATGAGCCCTACCAAATTCAGAAGCTTGGTGTAGAAAGAGCCCTACCAAATTCAGAAGCTTGGTGGTGAAAGAGCCCTGCCATATTCAAAAGCGTGGTGTAGGAAGAGCCCTACCAAATTCAGAAGCTTGGTGTAGAAAGAGCCCTGACCAATTCAGCAGCTTTGTGTAGAATGAGCCCTACCAAATGTAGAAGCTTGGTGTAGAAAGAGCCCTACCAAATTCAGAAGCTTGGTGTAGAATGAGCCCTACCAAATGTAGAAGCTTGGTGTAGAAAGAGACCTACCAAATTCAGAAGCTTGGTGTAGAATGAGCCCTACCAAATGTAGAAGCTTGGTGTAGAAAGTGCCCTACCAAATTCAGAAGCTTGGTGTAGAATGAGCCCTACCAAATGTAGAAGCTTGGTGTAGAAAGAGCCCTACCAAATTCAGACGCTTGGTGTTGAAAGAGCCCTTCCATATTCAGAAGCTTGGCATAGAAAGAGCCCTGCCATATTCAGATGCTTGGCGTAGAAAGAGCCCTGCCAAATTCAGAATCTTGGTGGTGAAAGGGCCCTGCCATATTCAAAAGCGTGGTGTAGGAAGAGCCCTACCAAATTCAGAAGCTTGGTGTAGAAAGAGCCCTACTAAATTCAGACGCTTGGCGTTGAAAAAGCCCTTCCATATTCAGAAGCTTGGCATAGAAAGAGCCCTGCCATATCCAGAAGCTTGGCGTAGAATGACCCCTACCAAATGTAGAAGCTTGGTGTAGAAAGTGCCCTACCAAATTCAGAAGCTTGGTGTAGAAAGAGCCCTACCAAATTCAGAAGCTTGGTGGTGAAAGAGCCCTGCCATATTCAAAAGCGTGGTGTAGGAAGAGCCCACCCAAATTCAGACGCTTGGTGTAGAATGACCCCTACCAAATGTAGAAGCTTGGTGTAGAAAGTGCCCTACCAAATTCAGAAGCTTCGTGTAGAATGAGCCCTACCAAATTCAGAAGCTGGGTGTAGAATGAGCCCTACCAAATTCAGAAGCTTGGTGTAGAAAGAGCCCTACCAAATTCAGAAGCTTGGCGGTGAAAGAGCCCTGCCATATTCAAAAGCGTGGTGTAGGAAGAGCCCTACCAAATTCAGAAGCTTGGTGTAGAAAGAGCCCTGACCAATTGAGCAGCTTTGTGTAGAATGAGCCCTACCAAATGTAGAAGCTTGGTGTAGAAAGAGCCCTACCAAATTCAGAAGCTTGGTGTAGAATGAGCCCTACCAAATGTAGAAGCTTGGTGTAGAAAGAGCCCTACCAAATTCAGAAGCTTGGTGTAGAATGAGCCCTACCAAATGAAGAAGCTTGGTGTAGAAAGTGCCCTACCAAATTCAGAAGCTTCGTGTAGAATGAGCCCTACCAAATGTAGAAGCTTGGTGTAGAAAGAGCCCTACCAAATTCAGACGCTTGGTGTTGAAAGAGCCCTTCCATATTCAGAAGCTTGGCATAGAAAGAGCCCTGCCATATTCAGATGCTTGGCGTAGAAAGAGCCCTGCCAAATTCAGAATCTTGGTGGTGAAAGAGCCCTGCCATATTCAAAAGCGTGGTGTAGAAAGAACCCTACCAAATTCAAAAGCTTGGTGTAGAAAGTGCCCTACCAAATTCAGAAGCTGGGTGTAGAATGAGCCCGACCAAATTCAGAAGCTTGGTGTAGAAAGAGCCCTACCAAATTCAGAAGCTTGGTGTTGAAAGAGACCTGCCATATTCAAAAGCGTGGTGTAGGAAGAGCCCTACCAAATTCAGAAGCTTGGTGTAGAAAGAGCCCTACCAAATTCAGAAGCTTGGTGGTGAAAGAGCCCTGCCATATTCAAAAGCGTGGTGTAGGAAGAGCCCTACCAAATTCAGAAGCTGGGTGTAGAAAGAACCCTGCCAAATTCAAAAGCTTGGTGTAGAAAGTGCCCTGCCAAATTCAGAAGCTGGGTGTAGAATGAGCCCGACCAAATTCAGAAGCTTGGTGTAGAAAGAACCCTACCAAATTCAGAAGCTTCGTGTAGAATGAGCCCTACCAAATTCAGAAGCTGGGTGTAGAATGAGCCCTACCAAATTCAGAAGCTTGGTGTAGAAAGAGCCCTACCAAATTCAGAAGCTTGGTGGTGAAAGAGCCCTGCCATATTCAAAAGCGTGGTGTAGGAAGAGCCCTACCAAATTCAGAAGCTTGGTGTAGAAAGAGCCCTGACCAATTCAGCAGCTTTGTGTAGAATGAGCCCTACCAAATGTAGAAGCTTGGTGTAGAAAGAGCCCTACCAAATTCAGAAGCTTGGTGTAGAATGAGCCCTACCAAATGTAGAAGCTTGGTGTAGAAAGAGACCTACCAAATTCAGAAGCTTGGTGTAGAATGAGCCCTACCAAATGTAGAAGCTTGGTGTAGAAAGTGCCCTACCAAATTCAGAAGCTTGGTGTAGAATGAGCCCTACCAAATGTAGAAGCTTGGTGTAGAAAGAGCCCTACCAAATTCAGACGCTTGGTGTTGAAAGAGCCCTTCCATATTCAGAAGCTTGGCATAGAAAGAGCCCTGCCATATTCAGATGCTTGGCGTAGAAAGAGCCCTGCCAAATTCAGAATCTTGGTGGTGAAAGGGCCCTGCCATATTCAAAAGCGTGGTGTAGGAAGAGCCCTACCAAATTCAGAAGCTTGGTGTAGAAAGAGCCCTACTAAATTCAGACGCTTGGCGTTGAAAAAGCCCTTCCATATTCAGAAGCTTGGCATAGAAAGAGCCCTGCCATATCCAGAAGCTTGGCGTAGAATGACCCCTACCAAATGTAGAAGCTTGGTGTAGAAAGTGCCCTACCAAATTCAGAAGCTTGGTGTAGAAAGAGCCCTACCAAATTCAGAAGCTTGGTGGTGAAAGAGCCCTGCCATATTCAAAAGCGTGGTGTAGGAAGAGCCCACCCAAATTCAGACGCTTGGTGTAGAATGACCCCTACCAAATGTAGAAGCTTGGTGTAGAAAGTGCCCTACCAAATTCAGAAGCTTCGTGTAGAATGAGCCCTACCAAATTCAGAAGCTGGGTGTAGAATGAGCCCTACCAAATTCAGAAGCTTGGTGTAGAAAGAGCCCTACCAAATTCAGAAGCTTGGCGGTGAAAGAGCCCTGCCATATTCAAAAGCGTGGTGTAGGAAGAGCCCTACCAAATTCAGAAGCTTGGTGTAGAAAGAGCCCTGACCAATTGAGCAGCTTTGTGTAGAATGAGCCCTACCAAATGTAGAAGCTTGGTGTAGAAAGAGCCCTACCAAATTCAGAAGCTTGGTGTAGAATGAGCCCTACCAAATGTAGAAGCTTGGTGTAGAAAGAGCCCTACCAAATTCAGAAGCTTGGTGTAGAATGAGCCCTACCAAATGTAGAAGCTTGGTGTAGAAAGTGCCCTACCAAATTCAGAAGCTTCGTGTAGAATGAGCCCTACCAAATGTAGAAGCTTGGTGTAGAAAGAGCCCTACCAAATTCAGACGCTTGGTGTTGAAAGAGCCCTTCCATATTCAGAAGCTTGGCATAGAAAGAGCCCTGCCATATTCAGATGCTTGGCGTAGAAAGAGCCCTGCCAAATTCAGAATCTTGGTGGTGAAAGAGCCCTGCCATATTCAAAAGCGTGGTGTAGAAAGAACCCTACCAAATTCAAAAGCTTGGTGTAGAAAGTGCCCTACCAAATTCAGAAGCTGGGTGTAGAATGAGCCCGACCAAATTCAGAAGCTTGGTGTAGAAAGAGCCCTACCAAATTCAGAAGCTTGGTGTTGAAAGAGACCTGCCATATTCAAAAGCGTGGTGTAGGAAGAGCCCTACCAAATTCAGAAGCTTGGTGTAGAAAGAGCCCTACCAAATTCAGAAGCTTGGTGGTGAAAGAGCCCTGCCATATTCAAAAGCGTGGTGTAGGAAGAGCCCTACCAAATTCAGAAGCTGGGTGTAGAAAGAACCCTGCCAAATTCAAAAGCTTGGTGTAGAAAGTGCCCTACCAAATTCAGAAGCTGGGTGTAGAATGAGCCCGACCAAATTCAGAAGCTTGGTGTAGAAAGAACCCTACCAAATTCAAAAGCTTGGTGTAGAAAGTGCCCTACCAAATTCAGAAGCTGGGTGTAGAATGAGCCCGACCAAATTCAGAAGCTTGGTGTAGAAAGAGCCCTACCAAATTCAGAAGCTTGGTGGTGAAAGAGCCCTGCCATATTCAAAAGCGTGGTGTAGGAAGAGCCCTACCAAATTCAGAAGCTTGGTGTAGAAAGAGCCCTACCAAATTCAGAAGCTTGGTGGTGAAAAAGCCCTGCCATATTCAAAAGCGTGGTGTAGGAAGAGCCCTACCAAATTCAGAAGCTGGGTGTAGAAAGAACCCTGCCAAATTCAAAAGCTTGGTGTAGAAAGTGCCCTACCAAATTCAGAAGCTGGGTGTAGAATGAGCCCGACCAAATTCAGAAGCTTGGTGTAGAAAGAGCCCTACCAAATTCAGAAGCTTGGTGGTGAAAGAGCCCTGCCATATTCAAAAGCGTGGTGTAGGAAGTGCCCTACCAAATTCAGAAGCTGGGTGTAGAATGAGCCCTACCAAATTCAGAAGCTAGGTGTAGAATGAGCCCTTCCATATTCAGAAGCTTGGCATAGAAAGAGCCCTGCCATATCCAGAAGCTTGGCGTAGAAAGAGCCCTGCCAAATTCAGAAGCTTGGTGATGAAAGAGCCCTGCCATATTCAAAAGCGTGGTGTAGGAAGAGCCCTACCAAATTCAGAAGCATGGTATGGAAAGAGCCCTACCAAATTCAGAAGCTTGGTGGTGAAAGAGCCCTGCCATATTCGGAAGCTTGGTGGTGAAAGAGCCCTACCAAATTCAGAAGCTTGGTGTAGAAAGAGCCCTACCAAATTCAGAAGCTTGGTGTAGAAAGAGCCCTACCAAATTCAGAAGCTTAGTGGTGAAAGAGCCCTGCCATATTCAAAAGCGTGGTGTAGGAAGAGCCCTACCAAATTCAGAGGCTTGGTGTAGAAAGGGCCCTGACAAATTCAGCAGCTTTGTGTAGAAAGAGCCCTACCAAATTCAAAAGTGTGGTGTAGAAAGAACCCTGCCAAATTCAGAAGCTTGGTGGTGAAAGAGCCCTACGAAATTCAGAAGCTTGGTGCAGAAAGAGCCCTACCAAATTCAGAAGCTTGGTGTAGAAAGAGCCCTACCAAATTCAAAAGTGTGGTGTAGAAAGAACCCTGCCATATTCAGCAGCTTGGTGGTGAAAGAGCCCTACGAAATTCAGAAGCTTGGTGTAGAAAGAGCCCTACCAAATTCAGAAGCTTGGTGTAGAAAGAGCCCTACCAAATTCAGAAGCTTGGTGGTGAAAGAGCCCTGCCATATTCAAAAGCGTGGTGTAGGAAGAGCCCTACCAAATTCAGAAGCTTGGTGTAGAAAGAGCCCTGACAAATTCAGCAGCTTTGTGTAGAAAGAGCCCTACCAAATTCAAAAGCGTGGTGTAGAAAGAACCCTACCAAATTCAAAAGCTTGGTGTAGAAAGTGCCCTACCAAATTCAGAAGCTGGGTGTAGAATGAGCCCGACCAAATTCAGAAGCTTGGTGTAGAAAGAGCCCTACCAAATTCAGAAGCTTGGTGGTGAAAGAGCCCTGCCATATTCAAAAGCGTGGTGTAGGAAGAGCCCTACCAAATTCAGAAGCTTGGTGTAGAAAGAGCCCTACCAAATTCAGAAGCTTGGTGGCGAAAGAGCCCTGCCATATTCAAAAGCGTGGTGTAGGAAGAGCCCTACCAAATTCAGACGCTTGGTGTAGAATGACCCCTACCAAATGTAGAAGCTTGGTGTAGAAAGTGCGCTACCAAATTCAGAAGCTTCGTGTAGAATGAGCCCTACCAAATTCAGAAGCTGGGTGTAGAATGAGCCCTACCAAATTCAGAAGCTTGGTGTAGAAAGAGCCCTACCAAATTCAGAAGCTTGGAGGTGAAAGAGCCCTGCCATATTCAAAAGCGTGGTGTAGGAAGAGCCCTACCAAATTCAGAAGCTTGGTGTAGAAAGAGCCCTGACCAATTTTGCAGCTTTGTGTAGAATGAGCCCTACCAAATGTAGAAGCTTGGTGTAGAAAGAGCCCTACCAAATTCAGAAGCTTGGTGTAGAATGAGCCCTACCAAATGTAGAAGCTTGGTGTAGAAAGAGACCTACCAAATTCAGAAGCTTGGTGTAGAATGAGCCCTACCAAATGTAGAAGCTTGGTGTAGAAAGTGCCCTACCAAATTCAGAAGCTTGGTGTAGAATGAGCCCTACCAAATGTAGAAGCTTGGTGTAGAAAGAGCCCTACCAAATTCAGACGCTTGGTGTTGAAAGAGCCCTTCCATATTCAGAAGCTTGGCATAGAAAGAGCCCTGCCATATTCAGATGCTTGGCGTAGAAAGAGCCCTGCCAAATTCAGAATCTTGGTGGTGAAAGGGCCCTGCCATATTCAAAAGCGTGGTGTAGGAAGAGCCCTACCAAATTCAGAAGCTTGGTGTAGAAAGAGCCCTACTAAATTCAGACGCTTGGCGTTGAAAAAGCCCTTCCATATTCAGAAGCTTGGCATAGAAAGAGCCCTGCCATATCCAGAAGCTTGGCGTAGAATGACCCCTACCAAATGTAGAAGCTTGGTGTAGAAAGTGCCCTACCAAATTCAGAAGCTTGGTGTAGAAAGAGCCCTACCAAATTCAGAAGCTTGGTGGTGAAAGAGCCCTGCCATATTCAAATGCGTGGTGTAGGAAGAGCCCACCCAAATTCAGACGCTTGGTGTAGAATGACCCCTACCAAATGTAGAAGCTTGGTGTAGAAAGTGCCCTACCAAATTCAGAAGCTTCGTGTAGAATGAGCCCTACCAAATTCAGAAGCTGGGTGTAGAATGAGCCCTACCAAATTCAGAAGCTTGGTGTAGAAAGAGCCCTACCAAATTCAGAAGCTTGGCGGTGAAAGAGCCCTGCCATATTCAAAAGCGTGGTGTAGGAAGAGCCCTACCAAATTCAGAAGCTTGGTGTAGAAAGAGCCCTGACCAATTGAGCAGCTTTGTGTAGAATGAGCCCTACCAAATGTAGAAGCTTGGTGTAGAAAGAGCCCTACCAAATTCAGAAGCTTGGTGTAGAATGAGCCCTACCAAATGTAGAAGCTTGGTGTAGAAAGAGCCCTACCAAATTCAGAAGCTTGGTGTAGAATGAGCCCTACCAAATGTAGAAGCTTGGTGTAGAAAGTGCCCTACCAAATTCAGAAGCTTCGTGTAGAATGAGCCCTACCAAATGTAGAAGCTTGGTGTAGAAAGAGCCCTACCAAATTTAGACGCTTGGTGTTGAAAGAGCCCTTCCATATTCAGAAGCTTGGCATAGAAAGAGCCCTGCGATATTCAGATGCTTGGCGTAGAAAGAGCCCTGCCAAATTCAGAATCTTGGTGGTGAAAGAGCCCTGCCATATTCAAAAGCGTGGTGTAGAAAGAACCCTACCAAATTCAAAAGCTTGGTGTAGAAAGTGCCCTACCAAATTCAGAAGCTGGGTGTAGAATGAGCCCGACCAAATTCAGAAGCTTGGTGTAGAAAGAGCCCTACCAAATTCAGAAGCTTGGTGTTGAAAGAGACCTGCCATATTCAAAAGCGTGGTGTAGGAAGAGCCCTACCAAATTCAGAAGCTTGGTGTAGAAAGAGCCCTACCAAATTCAGAAGCTTGGTGGTGAAAGAGCCCTGCCATATTCAAAAGCGTGGTGTAGGAAGAGCCCTACCAAATTCAGAAGCTGGGTGTAGAAAGAACCCTGCCAAATTCAAAAGCTTGGTGTAGAAAGTGCCCTACCAAATTCAGAAGCTGGGTGTAGAATGAGCCCGACCAAATTCAGAAGCTTGGTGTAGAAAGAACCCTACCAAATTCAAAAGCTTGGTGTAGAAAGTGCCCTACCAAATTCAGAAGCTGGGTGTAGAATGAGCCCGACCAAATTCAGAAGCTTGGTGTAGAAAGAGCCCTACCAAATTCAGAAGCTTGGTGGTGAAAGAGCCCTGCCATATTCAAAAGTGTGGTGTAGGAAGAGCCCTACCAAATTCAGAAGCTTGGTGTAGAAAGAGCCCTACCAAATTCAGAAGCTTGGTGGTGAAAGAGCCCTGCCATATTCAAAAGCGTGGTGTAGGAAGAGCCCTACCAAATTCAGAAGCTGGGTGTAGAAAGAACCCTGCCAAATTCAAAAGCTTGGTGTAGAAAGTGCCCTACCAAATTCAGAAGCTGGGTGTAGAATGAGCCCGACCAAATTCAGAAGCTTGGTGTAGAAAGAGCCCTACCAAATTCAGAAGCTTGGTGGTGAAAGAGCCCTGCCATATTCAAAAGCGTGGTGTAGGAAGAGCCCTACCAAATTCAGAAGCTTGGTGTAGAAAGAGCCCTACCAAATTCAGAAGCTTGGTGTAGAATGAGCCCTACCAAATGTAGAAGCTTGGTGTAGAAAGAGCCCTACCAAATTCAGACGCTTGGTGTAGAATGAGCCCTACCAAATGTAGAAGCTTGGTGTAGAAAGTGCCCTACCAAATTCAGAAGCTTGGTGTAGAATGAGCCCTACCAAATGTAGAAGCTTGGTGTAGAAAGAGCCCTACCAAATTCAGAAGCTTGGTGTAGAATGAGCCCTACCAAATGTAGAAGCTTGGTGTAGAAAGTGCCCTACCAAATTCAGAAGCTTCGTGTAGAATGAGCCCTACCAAATTCAGAAGCTAGGTGTAGAATGAGCCCTACCAAATTCAGAAGCTTGGTGTAGAAAGAGCCCTACTAAATTCAGACGCTTGGTGTTGAAAAAGCCCTTCCATATTCAGAAGCTTGGCATAGAAAGAGCCCTGCCATATCCAGAAGCTCTGCGTAGAAAGAGCCCTGCCAAATTCAGAAGCTTGGTGGTGAAAGAGCCCTGCCATATTCAAAAGCGTGGTGTAGGAAGAGCCCTACCAAATTCAGAAGCATGGTATGGAAAGAGCCCTACCAAATTCAGAAGCTTGGTGGTGAAAGAGCCCTGCCATATTCGGAAGCTTGGTGGTGAAAGAGCCCTACCAAATTCAGAAGCTTGGTGTAGAAAGAGCCCTACCAAATTCAGAAGCTTGGTGTAGAAAGAGCCCTACCAAATTCAGAAGCTTAGTGGTGAAAGAGCCCTGCCATATTCAAAAGCGTGGTGTAGGAAGAGCCCTACCAAATTCAGAGGCTTGGTGTAGAAAGAGCCCTGACAAATTCAGCAGCTTTGTGTAGAAAGAGCCCTACCAAATTCAAAAGTGTGGTGTAGAAAGAACCCTGCCAAATTCAGAAGTTTGGTGTAGAAAGAGCCCTACCAAATTCAGAAGCTTGGTGGTGAAAGAGCCCTGCCATATTCAGCAGCTTGGTGGTGAAAGAGCCCTACCAAATTCAGAAGCTTGGTGTAGAAAGAGCCCTACCAAATACAGAAGCTTGGTGTAGAAAGAGCCCTACCAAATTCAGAAGCTTGGTGGTGAATGTTAGGGAGAATTCTCTGTTTAGGCTGAATTTCCCTACCTAGTGAGTCCCCCAGCAGCTTTGCTGGATTTCTGGGGTTTCTTTTTTTCTCCTGCCAAGAGTGAGACTCTTTTACCCTCACTCTTGGACATGTTGAAGTGTGTTTTCTTGGTTAAACCTTGTGTTGAATGGGCTATGGGGTCTTTTACTCCATAGGGCCTCATGTATTTTTGTGATGTGGGTTACACAGCACCCTCTATGCCGTGACCCAGGGGTGTCCTAGGGACTCCCCAACATAGACTCCATACCCTGGGACTGACTACTGTCTCCCAGGGCATGTAAAGTCACCAAAGACTTTGCTAGTCTTGAATCCTGAACAGAACCAGTACAAACCATCATATTGTGGACGTACTGGCTGGGGCAATTCGATTGCCCCAGGGTCTGTTAGTCGAGGGGGCACGTCTCCGTCCCCCCTGATCGAGTTTTGGCTGGTGGCAGTGGAAACTACTTTTTATATTCGACCGCGAATATTTCCCTATGGGATTTCCCATTGTTTTAGGCTAACACATTTAATTATTTATTTACGGTAGCCTTAAACATACCGCCGGTTTATATATTTATTATTATAACTCCGGTTGGGACTTGTTGCCAAAACTTGATTCTAAAATGGCGTTGGCGTTCGCCTCTGTAACTCTGACCCAAAGTGGAGCCCTTTGTTCCACTTTTGGCGGGCTTCTCCACAGAAGCCCTCCAAAGTGGTGCCACTCTGTCTGGGGTACTTAGGAGGGGTGGAGGGGGATTTAGGCACCCTGGACTGAGTTACCTTGGTAACTCAAGTCGCACTCCGTCCTGATTGGCCCAAGTGGAGAGCCGGCCGGCTCACCACTTAGCATGTTTGAGTGACAGCTAGGCTGGGTGAATGGGGGTTTGCTGCATAAAAGCAGGGCTTTGGGGACTGGAACTTCAGAAGTCGCCACAGGACCAAGAATCCGACGAGGGAAGAGCTGAGCCGACCTGCTTCGACGACACCACCCGGTGGAGCCCTGCTGAACCGTCTCACCACTTTTCCCGACGACCGAGGAGAACTCTTAACGGAGTGGCTCCTTCCCTTGACTGGTGGGGACAACCAGTTTTCGCCTTCTTTTCGCTTCTCGAGGTATCTCGTGGCCGCCTTGCCAGTGCCAAGCACCCCGGCAACCGGAACCCCACCACTTTTACCCCAACCACGAAAGTCGGTACAACCCTTTAACCGGAGGACTCCGCGGCTGGTTTCTTCCCGGGCAGTGCAACGACCTTCTTCTTCTGCTCTTCAGCGAGAACTTCTTCTCCCCTGACCGACGTCGAGCCTTGCTGCCACTGCCTGGAACAACTGCCACCGCTGGAGGATCCCTTCCGCTTAAGGTACCGTGTTCCGCCTGGCTTCCCTTGCTACCGACTGTACGGGGTAGATTTAGCCCCCGGCTTTCGACCCTGGGAGTGCCTGGGACACCCTGGCTAAACTTTCTAAACCACTCTAAACTCTTTCTAACTCTTTGCAAGACTTTGAATCCCTAATAACAGTGTGATCTTGGGCACATTTTCGCTCCGGCTACTCTAAGAGTGGGCCCTGCCTAGTGACTTTTGCTCACCTGTGCTTCTTTGAGCCTATTGCAAGTGTTCTGGACCTTAGAGTGGTGTGTTTAACCCATTTCTGTTTCTTTTTTATCCCTTCCTTGAACCTACTAGAGTGTCATCTAACGTTAAGCACTCACCTCTGTTCGAATTATGTGGTGTTAACCTAGAGTTGTCTAGATAGGAGTAAGGGTGGAAACTGCTTTCATTATAACTGTGTTTGAAGAGTTTTTACTATATTTTTGCTAGAGTAATTTCAACTTATGTGTGTTTAATAAATAAATAACTATATACTTTTGAAACCAAGCTCTGGTCAGTGTTTGCTTGTGCTATTGTGTCTGAGTACATATTGTGTATACTTTGCATACTGCCTAACTCTTCTTGAGGGAAGTCTGACTGCTCAGCCACAGCTACCAGGTAAATCTGAGTGGTGCAGACTGCTACCAAGTGGGTTTACTGCTATACCTGTAGTCTTAAATCTTTTGCAGTGTTCCCCAAGGGAACTGCACAGGTTTCTGCCTAACACTGGTGTACAGCGGTGGGATTTGTATTGAGTATACATTTTATTGTACTTTAGATACCTTAGTGCAACTAACCACAAAGCTTAGCACTGTAAAAGTAATCCTCTAACATGTCAGTTATGGAAAGCTATAGTCAAGAGTCCCTTGCAGCCAAAACTGCTGATTGTTTAAGAGTGCTCTGTAAACATAAGGATTTCCTGACTAAGGGCAAGAAAATGGAGCTGATTGAAAGATTGTTGGCTAACCAAAGTCTGGGTGATGGTTCAGAGGAACCTACCACTCCAGCAACTGTAGATGACAGTATTGAAGTTAACATGGAGCAAAATGTTGATGATTCTGAGGAAGAGTCAGAAGAGGAGGGTGAGGCTGTTGTAACTGTCCCCCCTAGGCCTCTGCCTGCTCTACCTGCTGTACCTACTGGACCTTTACCAGGTCCCACATTTAGTCCTCAGTACTTTGAACTGGAGAAAATGAAGCTAGAATTGGAGTATAAGAAACTTAATGCTCAAACTGACAAAGAACTAAGGCTAAGGGAAATGGAGCTCAAGTATGACTTAGAAATGAAGAAATTATCTGTTGAGAATGTTTCTCTCTCTGGCTCCTCTAGAAGTTCCAGTCCTAAAAGACCCCGGATGCCTAAAGAATTGATTGGTATGTATGAGCCTAAGTTGGATGTGTTGGATTGGTTGTCTCTGTTTGAATATAATCATGGGCTCCAGAACATCACAGGAAATGACTTACTCACCTGGTTGTTCTCTAGGCTTCCCCCTGTTGCAACTGATGTGGTAATGGAGATGGGGGAGGAGGATAGGAAGGACTATGAATGTGTGAAACTAGCTTTGATAGCTAGGTTTGGGAAGACCCCTTCCCAGTATCTTAAGAGGTTTAGGAACCTCAAAAAGCATGATGGTACCCCTTGGGCTACCTGGGTGAGTGAATGTTTGAAAAACTTAGAGGGATGGATTAAGGGTTACAAGGTGAACACTTATGAGGGGATGAGAAATCTCTTTATGTTGGAGTCAATTTATGATGCCTGCTCTCCTGAGCTCAGACAGCACTTGGCTGATTCACAGGAATTAGATCCTAGGAAACTAGCTAAGGCTGCTGACTTGTGGGTTGCCAACAGGGCCACTCACAAGGATTCTGGGGTAACTCAGAGGAAGGATGGGGAGAAACAGCCTAAAAAGGACTCCAAAGAGAATTCTAATACCTCCCATACCCAAGAGGGCCACAAACAACCAAATAACCAGGGTAAGCCCCAGGGTAAACCGAATCAGGCTAGTGTACCTTCTGGCCACAAGCCAGAAGGAGGTCAGAACAAGCCACCCTTCCAGAGAGCATTTGGACAATGCTATGTCTGTCAGGGTACTGACCATATCAAAGGAGATCCCAAGTGCAAGGGTAAACCTGCAGGGATCAGCACAGTCTCCTTAGCCTTCACTCCTGAGGATGAAGTACAGATGGCTAGTGCCCACTTTGAACTCTTTGCTGAAGAACCCTTGGGTCTTCAAGCAACTGTAAACTTAGAGCCTATGGGTCTGGTTAGTCCCCAGAATAGGGTTGTGTATAACTCCCTACCTGTTAACTCTAAGGTGTATTATGTGGACAGTGTTCTTGTCAATGGCCAGGATACTCCTGCCAGGAGAGACACTGGGGCCAGCAGAACAGTAGTGGATGAAAGCTTCTTTCAACCTGAGGATGTGGCCAAAGCACCCAAAGGTCCCACTAAGATGTCTGGAGGCCCTGTCCAAATGGTTCCTATTCTACCAGCCCTCATTCAGTGTAACAACATGACAGTGAGGATCCCTGTCAGTGTTCAGACTGAGGTACCTGGGAAGGTCCTGTTGGGGAATGACCTAAGAACTCTAGGAGTAGTGTCACATACCCCCAGGCCTCCCAGTATGGAGAAGCAGAACCTAACCAAATTGGCTAGACAGGCTACCTTGAAGGACCCTTCTAAGCCTGTGGGACCCTCTACTGAGAACCCCACTACAAGCCCTGGTGTTAGTAAGTTGACCTCTAACCCAGGCACATTTCAGGATAGTATGCTAGGAACATGGGCGCCCCAACCAAGCTCCATCATTGTTCCCCTAGTCTCAGAGTCTCTGACTCCCCCTGCTTCTGAGGAAGAGGTGGATAGACCAACTAGGCCCCTATCTGGACCTGAGAGAACTGGTAATTCTCAGTGCTGGTGGAAAACCAGAAAAGAAAAGTCTAAGGCCAAAAACCTTCAGACTGTTGGACCTTCTACTGAAGACCCCAACTCAAATCCTAATATTAGGGGGGAAACTCCTAAAATAGGTAAAGGTAGATCTAAGAGGAAGGGGAAGCAGGTACATTGCCTAACCCCAACCCCTCCAACCAAGAGGCCTAAGACCCAACCTGCTCCCACAAGAGAGGTGGTGAGGAACCTTGGAGGCCCCTCTAGATCTAAGGGAATCCTTTATAAGGACCCCTTGAAAAAGCCTAACATAGGTTCAGAAGTTGTACCAACTTCTGAGGGACTGGTCAACCAGATCCCCTATAACAAAAAGACTGATGTTCCTCAAAGGGTCTGTAGGTCCGTTAGCTTGCAAAAGAAAACCTTTGAGTTCTCCATTGAACATAGGTCAAGGTGTCACCATCAAAATGCTGATGGACTCTCTAGGATGTATATCATCGACTAGAGGTATGAGGTTCATCCAGGAGTGGATTAAATCCTCCTGTCCCTTAGTCTGGGGGGGGCGAGTGTTAGGGAGAATTCTCTGTTTAGGCTGAATTTCCCTACCTAGTGAGTCCCCCAGCAGCTTTGCTGGATTTCTGGGGTTTCTTTTTTTCTCCTGCCAAGAGTGAGACTCTTTTACCCTCACTCTTGGACATGTTGAAGTGTGTTTTCTTGGTTAAACCTTGTGTTGAATGGGCTATGGGGTCTTTTACTCCATAGGGCCTCATGTATTTTTGTGATGTGGGTTACACAGCACCCTCTGTGCCGTGACCCAGGGGTGTCCTAGGGACTCCCCAACATAGACTCCATACCCTGGGACTGACTACTGTCTCCCAGGGCATGTAAAGTCACCAAAGACTTTGCTAGTCTTGAATCCTGAACAGAACCAGTACAAACCATCATATTGTGGACGTACTGGCTGGGGCAATTCGATTGCCCCAGGGTCTGTTAGTCGAGGGGGCACGTCTCCGTCCCCCCTGATCGAGTTTTGGCTGGTGGCAGTGGAAACTACTTTTTATATTCGACCGCGAATATTTCCCTATGGGATTTCCCATTGTTTTAGGCTAACACATTTAATTATTTATTTACGGTAGCCTTAAACATACCGCCGGTTTATATATTTATTATTATAACTCCGGTTGGGACTTGTTGCCAAAACTTGATTCTAAAATGGCGTTGGCGTTCGCCTCTGTAACTCTGACCCAAAGTGGAGCCCTTTGTTCCACTTTTGGCGGGCTTCTCCACATAAGCCCTCCAAAGTGGTGCCACTCTGTCTGGGGTACTTAGGAGGGGTGGAGGGGGATTTAGGCACCCTGGACTGAGTTACCTTGGTAACTCAAGTCGCACTCCGTCCTGATTGGCCCAAGTGGTGAGCCGGCCGGCTCACCACTTAGCATGTTTGAGTGACAGCTAGGCTGGGTGAATGGGGGTTTGCTGCATAAAAGCAGGGCTTTGGGGACTGGAACTTCAGAAGTCGCCACAGGACCAAGAATCCGACGAGGGAAGAGCTGAGCCGACCTGCTTCGACGACACCACCCGGTGGAGCCCTGCTGAACCGTCTCACCACTTTTCCCGACGACCGAGGAGAACTCTTAACGGAGTGGCTCCTTCCCTTGACTGGTGGGGACAACCAGTTTTCGCCTTCTTTTCGCTTCTCGAGGTATCTCGTGGCCGCCTTGCCAGTGCCAAGCACCCCGGCAACCGGAACCCCACCACTTTTACCCCAACCACGAAAGTCGGTACAACCCTTTAACCGGAGGACTCCGCGGCTGGTTTCTTCCCGGGCAGTGCAACGACCTTCTTCTTCTGCTCTTCAGCGAGAACTTCTTCTCCCCTGACCGACGTCGAGCCTTGCTGCCACTGCCTGGAACAACTGCCACCGCTGGAGGATCCCTTCCGCTTAAGGTACCGTGTTCCGCCTGGCTTCCCTTGCTACCGACTGTACGGGGTAGATTTAGCCCCCGGCTTTCGACCCTGGGAGTGCCTGGGACACCCTGGCTAAACTTTCTAAACCACTCTAAACTCTTTCTAACTCTTTGCAAGACTTTGAATCCCTAATAACAGTGTGATCTTGGGCACATTTTCGCTCCGGCTACTCTAAGAGTGGGCCCTGCCTAGTGACTTTTGCTCACCTGTGCTTCTTTGAGCCTATTGCAAGTGTTCTGGACCTTAGAGTGGTGTGTTTAACCCATTTCTGTTTCTTTTTTTATCCCTTCCTTGAACCTACTAGAGTGTCATCTAACGTTAAGCACTCACCTCTGTTCGAATTATGTGGTGTTAACCTAGAGTTGTCTAGATAGGAGTAAGGGTGGAAACTGCTTTCATTATAACTGTGTTTGAAGAGTTTTTACTATATTTTTGCTAGAGTAATTTCAACTTATGTGTGTTTAATAAATAAATAACTATATACTTTTGAAACCAAGCTCTGGTCAGTGTTTGCTTGTGCTATTGTGTCTGAGTACATATTGTGTATACTTTGCATACTGCCTAACTCTTCTTGAGGGAGGTCTGACTGCTCAGCCACAGCTACCAGGTAAATCTGAGTGGTGCAGACTGCTACCAAGTGGGTTTACTGCTATACCTGTAGTCTTAAATCTTTTGCAGTGTTCCCCAAGGGAACTGCACAGGTTTCTGCCTAACAGTGAAAGAGCCCTGCCATATTCAAAAGCGTGGTGTAGGAAGAGCCCTACCAAATTCAGAAGCTTGGTGTAGAAAGAGCCCTGACAAATTCAGCAGCTTTGTGTAGAAAGAGCCCTACCAAATTCAAAAGCGTGGTGTAGAAAGAACCCTACCAAATTCAAAAGCTTGGTGTAGAAAGTGCCCTACCAAATTCAGAAGCTGGGTGTAGAATGAGCCCGACCAAATTCAGAAGCTTGGTGTAGAAAGAGCCCTACCAAATTCAGAAGCTTGGTGGTGAAAGAGCCCTGCCATATTCAAAAGCGTGGTGTAGGAAGAGCCCTACCAAATTCAGAAGCTTGGTGTAGAAAGAGCCCTACCAAATTCAGAAGCTTGGTGGTGAAAGAGCCCTGCCATATTCAAAAGCGTGGTGTAGGAAGAGCCCTACCAAATTCAGAAGCTGGGTGTAGAAAGAACCCTGCCAAATTCAAAAGCTTGGTGTAGAAAGTGCCCTACCAAATTCAGAAGCTGGGTGTAGAATGAGCCCAACCAAATTCAGAAGCTTGGTGTAGAAAGAGCCCTACCAAATTCAGAAGCTTGGTGGTGAAAGAGCCCTGCCATATTCAAAAGCGTGGTGTAGGAAGAGCCCTACCAAATTCAGAAGCTTGGTGTAGAAAGAGCCCTACCAAATTCAGAAGCTTGGTGTAGAATGAGCCCTACCAAATGTAGAAGCTTGGTGTAGAAAGAGCCCTACCAAATTCAGACGCTTGGTGTAGAATGAGCCCTACCAAATGTAGAAGCTTGGTGTAGAAAGTGCCCTACCAAATTCAGAAGCTTGGTGTAGAATGAGCCCTACCAAATGTAGAAGCTTGGTGTAGAAAGAGCCCTACCAAATTCAGAAGCTTGGTGTAGAATGAGCCCTACCAAATGTAGAAGCTTGGTGTAGAAAGTGCCCTACCAAATTCAGAAGCTTCGTGTAGAATGAGCCCTACCAAATTCAGAAGCTAGGTGTAGAATGAGCCCTACCAAATTCAGAAGCTTGGTGTAGAAAGAGCCCTACCAAATTCAGAAGCTTGGTGGTGAAAGAGCCCTGCCATATTCAAAAGCGTGGTGTAGGAAGAGCCCTACCAAATTCAGAAGCTTGGTGTAGAAAGAGCCCTGACCAATTCAGCAGCTTTGTGTAGAAAGAGCCCTACCAAATTCAAAAGCTTGGTGTAGAATGAGCCCTACCAAATTCAGAAGCTTGGTGTAGAATGAGCCCTACCAAATGTAGAAGCTTGGTGTAGAAAGTGCCCTACCAAATTCAGAAGCTTGGTGTAGAATGAGCCCTACCAAATGTAGAAGCTTGGTGTAGAAAGTGCCCTACCAAATTCAGAAGCTTGGTGTAGAATGAGCCCTACCAAATGTAGAAGCTTGGTTAGAAAGAGCCCTACCAAATTCAGAAGCTTGGTGTAGAATGAGCCCTACCAAATGTAGAAGCTTGGTGTAGAAAGTGCCCTACCAAATTCAGAAGCTTGGTGTAGAATGAGCCCTACCAAATGTAGAAGCTTGGTGTAGAAAGAGCCCTACCAAATTCAGAAGCTTGGTGTAGAATGAGCCCTACCAAATGTAGAAGCTTGGTGTAGAAAGTGCCCTACCAAATTCAGAAGCTTCGTGTAGAATGAGCCCTACCAAATTCAGAAGCTGGGTGTAGAATGAGCCCTACCAAATTCAGAAGCTTGGTGTAGAAAGAGCCCTACCAAATTCAGAAGCTTGGTGGTGAAAGAGCCCTGCCATATTCAAAAGCGTGGTGTAGGAAGAGCCCTACCAAATTCAGAAGCTTGGTGTAGAATGAGCCCTGACCAATTCAGCAGCTTTGTGTAGAAAGAGCCCTACCGAATTCAAAAGCTTGGTGTAGAATGAGCCCTACCAAATTCAGATGCTTGGTGTAGAATGAGCCCTACCAAATGTAGGAGCTTGGTGTAGAAAGTGCCCTACCAAATTCAGAAGCTTGGTGTAGAATGAGCCCTACCAAATGTAGAAGCTTGGTGTAGAAAGTGCCCTACCAAATTCAGAAGCTTGGTGTAGAATGAGCCCTACCAAATGTAGAAGCTTGGTGTAGAAAGAGCCCTACCAAATTCAGAAGCTTGGTGTTATGCAATACTAGAACCTTAGGCTAGTTACAATAACTCCCGATTGAATAGGTTTGGAGGTCTTACCTGAGCAGACTGATATGTTCAACGGGAAAGCAAATGCTGAGCTCAAGAATCTCCCCGACCAATGCGTCAACCTCTCAACCGGTAGGGAAACTCAGCGTGAGAGGTACGCACCAGTCAGGGAAACCCTCTGGGGAAGAAAACCCTGGTCGAGCGCAGGATCCGAAGATTGGAGTGTGGTTTGAGTGTGGTTCGCAGGCTGATGACTCCTATTCGATCATGGCGTTGAGTATCGGAAGACTGCTTCTGGAGAGGGGAGAGATGAGAAGCGAAGAGATGAATAGTAGCAGTACAGGAAGGGAAATGGGTAAAAACAGGCAGGAGACTGATTTCCCTGACCTCTTAACCAGCCGGATTAGAAATACCAGGAGAGAAGCCGAGAATACGGGACACAGAGAGTGGTTACTGGAACACTAGTCTGTAAGAAGAAAGTAGAGGTAAGTAGAATCAGATCCTAAAATACTCGAAGAAGGAAGGGACTTGGACGAGAGTTTTTGTTAATACCCAGAATGCAGTAACTCGAGAACTCTGAGGCAGCGTTTCAGAATGAGACGCTAGATGAATCCGGGGAATATGTATCTGCCAAGAATGCTGGATAGAGGATCTGGAAGGTCAAGAGAAGAGGGGTTAGTAATGGTAGAGGTAGAGGCTTTACGAAGGATTGAGATTGCCTAGTTGCGAACTCACGGAGCATCCGCTAGCACAGTAGCGACGCGAAGAGCTGGAAGTCTCCATGGCCTATGAAGAGTCACGTGAGCGGTACGCCGTACCTCTGGCGAACGTGAGAGGACTGGAACGGCAATAGCGGAACCGTTCGTATTGCGATCCACCATCTTGGAGGTACCATTCCGAACGGAACCGCAGAGCCGGCTTCTAGACCAAAGGGACCAGCGCTTCGTGAGTGTAACAGTATGCCCCCTTCTCCTGGGGGGCGACCCTGGTTTCCCTGGATGCAACCTAAAGAATCGTCGGACCAGACGTGGAGCATGAACTCCAGAGGCCGGCTCCCACGTTCTTTCTGCAGGGGAGTACCCCTTCCAGTCCACCAAGAACTGTAGCCTCCCCCTCCGATAACGGGAATCACAGATACTGGCGACTTCATATTCTGGACCAGTATCGGTAGAGATAGGAGGAGGAGGGGTACAATCCGACCGGTGAAATCGATCCGGTACTGTCAACCGAATCTGGGAGAGGTGAAAAACAGGATGAATCCGGGACCATGACGAGGGCAAATCGAGCTTGACTGCCGCAGAACCCACCATCGATAAGATCCTGAATGGACCGAAGAACCTAGGGGATAACTTGGAAGGGACCAGATGCCGGGGAAGAAAGCGAGAAGCCAACCAAACAGTATCTCCCGGGCTCAAAGGTGGGACGTCTTGGCGATGTTTATCAGCAGTCCGCTTGGCCCTATCTTGAGCCATTCGTAATGAGACTCTAGCCGATTTATGTCCTTCTTGTATTTCGGAAATAAGGCCATCCACTCCTGGACAACTAGAAGGGGATAAAGGGACAGAAGGAACAAAGGAAGGATGGAATCCATAAGTACAATGGAAAGGGCTAGTATGAAGGGCCGAATGAAGGGCATTGTTATATGCAAATTCGGCTAAAGGCAACAAGTCCAACCAATTGTCTTGGGCGGCTGATGTGAAACACCGTAGATAGGCCTCCAAGGTTTGGTTAAGGCGTTCCGTCTGTCCGTTCGTCTGTGGGTGATATCCCGAGCTGAGAGCCCGCTTGATTTCTAAGACTTGGCAAACCTTTTCCCAAAACTTGGAGGTGTATTGAGGGCCCCTATCGGAGACCACTGTGTCCGGTAGGCCATGTCTGGAGAAAATTTCAGAAAGGAAAATCTTAGACATTTCCCCAGCCCCAGGCAGCTTGTTCATGGGAGTGAAATGTGCCAATTTCGTAAGATAATCAATGGTGACCATTATGGCGGTCTTGTTGCGTGAGGGAGGAAGATCTACTATAAAGTCGGTAGAGATCACTTGCCAAGGTTTCTCTGGAATCGGCATCCGGGTGAGCAGCCCCAAAGGTGGAGTTCTGGGATTCTTGGATTGGGAACAAACGATGCAGGCTGCTACATAGTCCTGTACATCCTTGCGGACTTCCGGCCACCAAAAATATCTTAGCACTAGGTTCAAAGTGCCTTGAACGCCTCGATGCCCAGCGGCCCGAGAGTCGTGACACATTCGTAATACTTCATGCTGCAACTCTGAAGTAGGGATGAAGACTTGCGATTTGTGAAAGAAAAAGGAATCGTCCTGGGAAAGATGGTAAGTACTGGCTGTCTTCTTGCAGGCGTCAAGGTTAGAAACCGATGCAGTCCTCAATTCGCTTAAGAAGTCGGTGATGACAGCGATGAATCTTGCTTTGGGGAACAATTGTTCAGAGCTGAATTGGGAGACAGGAACGTCCTTACGAGAGAGAGCATCCGCCCTCTGGTTTTGTTTTCCTGGAAGAATAGTGAATTCGATCCGGAATGGAAGGAAGAAATACGCCCAACGTGCTTGTCGGCTGTTGGTTGTATGTGCATTCTGTAGGACCCTGAGATTTTGATGATCTGTTCGTACCACTACAGGAAAGGGTGAACCTAGTAACAAGTGTCTCCACTCTTCAAACGCCCTTTTTATAGCCAACAATTCTTTTTCGAGCACAGAGTAGTTCTGTTCCGAAGCATTGAAGGTTTTAGAAAGATATGCAACTGGTCTTTCATCTCTTTGGTCGGTTTGTTGGAGTAAGACCGCGCCCAGAGCATGATGAGATGCATCAGTTTCCACAAAAAACTGTTTATTCTGGTCGGGGGTAATCAAACAGGATGCAGAAGTGAACAAGGATTTAAGTGTTTGAAATGCAGAATCGGTGGATTTATCCCAAACAAACGGAATTCCCTTCTTTAACAGTCGAGTCAGGGGCAGAATAATATCCGAAAAGTTAGGGATGAATTTCCTATAGAAATTAGCAAAACCTAAAAACCGTTGGATCTCCTTAACGTTAGAAGGTATGGGCCAATCAACCACAGCGGAGATCTTTTTTGGATCCATGGAAATGCCTTGGGCTGACATCACAAACCCGAGATAGGTTACCTGTCTTTGGTGAAATTCACATTTAGATGCTTTACAGTACAGCTGATTTGACTGCAGTCGTTTGAGTACAGTTTCTACATGTATCAGGTGTTCTTCTTGAGAGTAGGAGTATACTAAGATGTCGTCTAAGTAGATGATTACAAAATGGAATAGAATATCTGCGAACAGATGGTCCATGAAACGCTGGAACACAGCAGGTGCGTTCACCAATCCAAAAGGCATGACGTGATACTCAAAATGCCCAAATGGGGTTCGAAATGCTGTCTTCCATTCGTCTCCAGGGGCAATCCGGATGAGATGGTATGCTCCGCGAAGGTCCAGTTTAGTATAAAAGGAAGCTCCTCGGACTGCCTCCAAGATGTCAGGGATTAAAGGCATAGGATATTTATCTGCCACTGTGATTTTGTTAAGACCCCTGTAGTCAATACAAGGTCGAAGTTCATTAGTCTCCTTCTTTGGAATGAAGAAGAGAGAGGCTCCGGCCGGGGAAACCGACTCAGTAATGAGCCCGTTCCTTAAATTGGTTTGGAGATATTCTTTGAGGACTACCTTTTCTTGTTGGGAAAGGACATACATCCTCCCAAACGGGATAGGTTTGTCCGGAAGAAGTTCAATGTGACAGTCATCTCTTCTATGAGGCGGTAGAGTAGGGAACTGGGGATTGGAAAAGACAGACTGATACTTAGAATAGCATTCCGGAACAATCTCCAAGTTGTTTATTGAGGATACTGGTGAAGGGATCGAGTTTTCAGTCGGGATGTAGATGCCAACTGATTCCTTGGCTAAACAATGGCTGACACAGTATTCCGAGCCGAGGAAAAGAGTACCTGCTGTCCAATTTATAAAGGGGTTATGTCTCCTTAACCAGGGGAGACCCAATATAATGGGGAAATGGGCTGCCTTGATTAAATCGAAAGATAAGGTCTCTTTATGAGAGGCAATTTGACAGACAACAGGTTCTGTCTGTTCTCGGATAGGACCAGAACTTAGTGGATGTCCGTCCACTCCTTGAATAGGAGTGACCATCGCTTTGGGTATACAGTTAATTCCATGTTTATTGGCCCATTGGTCATCAATGAAATTCCCTGCAGCACCGCAATCTATCAGAGCAGGTATGTTCTGTACCATCTGAGTGTGAAAAACAAGAGTAACAGAAATAATAACCATGTTTTGAGTGGTTGCTACTGAGTCCAGATTTACAGGGATTCTCTTCGGGGAATCAGAATCTTGCGCCCCTACCGTTGTTCCCCCTGCGGTAGGGCTTTGAAGTTTCCCGACCCCTTGGCTGGAGTGCGTCGGGGGGGAACTAAAGGACAATCTCGTAACTTATGAGACGAAGCTCCGCAATACATGCATAGTCCCATACTCTTCCTTCTCTCTTTCTCACCTATCGATAGGGGCCCTCTCACTGTTCCTATTTGCATAGGCTCGTCTGAAGTGATAGCTTTATTTGTTACGGGGGGATAATCGAGTTGAGATCGTATGCCTCTAGTTTTCTTCTTTTCAAAAGAACGTTCATGTAAGCGGTAATCGATTTGCATGATGAGTGTGATCATATCCGCTAGATTTGCCGGACGCGGAACCTTAGCTACCTCATCCTTTAATTCGTCTGAAAGTCCTCGTCGGAATAAGGTGAGCAACCCATCGTCTGGCCATCCTGACTCAGAGGAAAGCTGTTTGAAGAGAGTGATATAGGTAAGTAGGTCTTTGTTACCTTGTCTAAGATCTAACAGTCTTTCTTGCGTGGATACCGAGATCTCTTGTCTACTAAACATTGCTTTCAAACTGTTGGTGAAAGCAGAATAAGAGTCCAAGATCACATTATTAGAGGTCACTAAAGGTGTAGCCCAGGCCAAAGCAGGTCCGGCCAAATGAGAAATCACAAAGCCAATCTTATCTTTGTCTGTTGGAAAGAAGCGGGACTTGAAGGTAAATTGCACAGTGCAGCTATCAAGAAACTCCTTGAGTTTGTGTGGGTCTCCGTCAAACTTGCCTGTATTCAAACATACTGGAGGAGAGTCTGAGAAGGCACGAGTAACCTGTTGTCGTAATTGGGCATTATCCTGTTTAAGAGCTTGTATCTCTAGGGACATTGATTGCATGGCGGCAATTAGTTGTTGCATTTGCTGTTCCATTGAATCACAGTCTGCCGTAGCCTTATTTTATATTTTTATTTTTGGCGTCGCTAACTGTTATGCAATACTAGAACCTTAGGCTAGTTACAATAACTCCCGATTGAATAGGTTTGGAGGTCTTACCTGAGCAGACTGATATGTTCAACGGGAAAGCAAATGCTGAGCTCAAGAATCTCCCCGACCAATGCGTCAACCTCTCAACCGGTAGGGAAACTCAGCGTGAGAGGTACGCACCAGTCAGGGAAACCCTCTGGGGAAGAAAACCCTGGTCGAGCGCAGGATCCGAAGATTGGAGTGTGGTTTGAGTGTGGTTCGCAGGCTGATGACTCCTATTCGATCATGGCGTTGAGTATCGGAAGACTGCTTCTGGAGAGGGGAGAGATGAGAAGCGAAGAGATGAATAGTAGCAGTACAGGAAGGGAAATGGGTAAAAACAGGCAGGAGACTGATTTCCCTGACCTCTTAACCAGCCGGATTAGAAATACCAGGAGAGAAGCCGAGAATACGGGACACAGAGAGTGGTAACTGGAACACTAGTCTGTAAGAAGAAAGTAGAGGTAAGTAGAATCAGATCCTAAAATACTCGAAGAAGGAAGGGACTTGGACGAGAGTTTTTGTTAATACCCAGAATGCAGTAACTCGAGAACTCTGAGGCAGCGTTTCAGAATGAGACGCTAGATGAATCCGGGGAATATGTATCTGCCAAGAATGCTGGATAGAGGATCTGGAAGGTCAAGAGAAGAGGGGTTAGTAATGGTAGAGGTAGAGGCTTTACGAAGGATTGAGATTGCCTAGTTGCGAACTCACGGAGCATCCGCTAGCACAGTAGCGACGCGAAGAGCTGGAAGTCTCCATGGCCTATGAAGAGTCACGTGAGCGGTACGCCGTACCTCTGGCGAACGTGAGAGGACTGGAACGGCAATAGCGGAACCGTTCGTATTGCGATCCACCATCTTGGAGGTACCATTCCGAACGGAACCGCAGAGCCGGCTTCTAGACCAAAGGGACCAGCGCTTCGTGAGTGTAACACTTGGTGTAGAATGAGCCCTACCAAATGTAGAAGCTTGGTGTAGAAAGTGCCCTACCAAATTCAGAAGCTTGGTGTAGAATGAGCCCTACCAAATGTAGAAGCTTGGTGTAGAAAGAGCCCTACCAAATTCAGACGCTTGGTGTTGAAAGAGCCCTTCCATATTCAGAAGCTTGGCATAGAAAGAGCCCTGCCATATTCAGAAGCTTGGCGTAGAAAGAGCCCTGCCAAATTCAGAATCTTGGTGGTGAAAGAGCCCTGCCATATTCAAAAGCGTCAAAAGCGTGGTGTAGGAAGAGCCCTACCAAATTCAGAAGCTTGGTGTAGAAAGTGCCCTACCAAATTCAGAAGCTTGGTGTAGAATGAGCCCTACCAAATGTAGAAGCTTGGTGTAGAAAGAGCCCTACCAAATTCAGAAGCTTGGTGTAGAATGAGCCCTACCAAATGTAGAAGCTTGGTGTAGAAAGTGCCCTACCAAATTCAGAAGCTTGGTGTAGAATGAGCCCTACCAAATGTAGAAGCTTGGTGTAGAAAGAGCCCTACCAAATTCAGAAGCTTGGTGTAGAATGAGCCCTACCAAATGTAGAAGCTTGGTGTAGAAAGTGCCCTACCAAATTCAGAAGCTTGGTGTAGAATGAGCCCTACCAAATGTAGAAGCTTGGTGTAGAAAGTGCCCTACCAAATTCAGAAGCTTGGTGTAGAATGAGCCCTACCAAATGTAGAAGCTTGGTGTAGAAAGTGCCCTACCAAATTCAGAAGCTTGGTGTAGAATGAGCCCTACCAAATGTAGAAGCTTGGTGTAGAAAGAGCCCTACCAAATTCAGAAGCTTGGTGTAGAATGAGCCCTACCAAATGTAGAAGCTTGGTGTAGAAAGTGCCCTACCAAATTCAGAAGCTTGGTGTAGAATGAGCCCTACCAAATGTAGAAGCTTGGTGTAGAAAGAGCCCTACCAAATTCAGAAGCTTGGTGTAGAATGAGCCCTACCAAATGTAGAAGCTTGGTGTAGAAAGTGCCCTACCAAATTCAGAAGCTTCGTGTAGAATGAGCCCTACCAAATTCAGAAGCTGGGTGTAGAATGAGCCCTACCAAATTCAGAAGCTTGGTGTAGAAAGAGCCCTACCAAATTCAGAAGCTTGGTGGTGAAAGAGCCCTGCCATATTCAAAAGCGTGGTGTAGGAAGAGCCCTACCAAATTCAGAAGCTTGGTGTAGAATGAGCCCTGACCAATTCAGCAGCTTTGTGTAGAAAGAGTCCTACCAAATTCAAAAGCTTGGTGTAGAATGAGCCCTACCAAATTCAGAAGCTTGGTGTAGAATGAGCCCTACCAAATGTAGAAGCTTGGTGTAGAAAGTGCCCTACCAAATTCAGAAGCTTGGTGTAGAATGAGCCCTACCAAATGTAGAAGCTTGGTGTAGAAAGTGCCCTACCAAATTCAGAAGCTTGGTGTAGAATGAGCCCTACCAAATGTAGAAGCTTGGTGTAGAAAGAGCCCTACCAAATTCAGAAGCTTGGTGTAGAATGAGCCCTACCAAATGTAGAAGCTTGGTGTAGAAAGTGCCCTACCAAATTCAGAAGCTTGGTGTAGAATGAGCCCTACCAAATGTAGAAGCTTGGTGTAGAAAGAGCCCTACCAAATTCAGACGCTTGGTGTTGAAAGAGCCCTTCCATATTCAGAAGCTTGGCATAGAAAGAGCCCTACCATATTCAGAAGCTTGGCGTAGAAAGAGCCCTGCCAAATTCAGAATCTTGGTGGTGAAAGAGCCCTGCCATATTCAAAAGCGTGGTGTAGGAAGAGCCCTACCAAATTCAGAAGCTTGGTGTAGAAAGTGCCCTACCAAATTCAGAAGCTTGGTGTAGAATGAGCCCTACCAAATGTAGAAGCTTGGTGTAGAAAGAGCCCTACCAAATTCAGAAGCTTGGTGTAGAATGAGCCCTACCAAATGTAGAAGCTTGGTGTAGAAAGTGCCCTACCAAATTCAGAAGCTTGGTGTAGAATGAGCCCTACCAAATGTAGAAGCTTGGTGTAGAAAGAGCCCAACCAAATTCAGAAGCTTGGTGTAGAATGAGCCCTACCAAATGTAGAAGCTTGGTGTAGAAAGTGCCCTACCAAATCCAGAAGCTTCGTGTAGAATGAGCCCTACCAAATTCAGAAGCTGGGTGTAGAATGAGCCCTACCAAATTCAGAAGCTTGGTGTAGAAAGAGCCCTACCAAATTCAGAAGCTTGGTGGTGAAAGAGCCCTGCCATATTCAAAAGCGTGGTGTAGGAAGAGCCCTACCAAATTCAGAAGCTTGGTGTAGAAAGAGCCCTGACCAATTCAGCAGCTTTGTGTAGAAAGAGCCCTACAAAATTCAAAAGCTTGGTATAGAATGAGCCCTACCAAATTCAGAAGCTTGGTGTAGAATGAGCCCTACCAAATGTAGAAGCTTGGTGTAGAAAGTGCCTTACCAAATTCAGAAGCTTGGTGTAGAATGAGCCCTACCAAATGTAGAAGCTTGGTGTAGAAAGTGCCCTACCAAATTCAGAAGCTTGGTGTAGAATGAGCCCTACCAAATTCAGAAGCTTGGTGTAGAAAGAGCCCTACCAAATTCAGAAGCTTGGTGTAGAATGAGCCCTACCAAATGTAGAAGCTTGGTGTAGAAAGTGCCCTACCAAATTCAGAAGCTTGGTGTAGAATGAGCCCTACCAAATGTAGAAGCTTGGTGTAGAAAGAGCCCTACCAAATTCAGACGCTTGGTGTTGAAAGAGCCCTTCCATATTCAGAAGCTTGGCATAGAAAGAGCCCTTCCATATTCAGAAGCTTGGCGTAGAAAGAGCCCTGCCAAATTCAGAATCTTGGTGTTGAAAGAGCCCTGCCATATTCAAAAGCGTGGTGTAGGAAGAGCCCTACCAAATTCAGAAGCTTGGTGTAGAAAGAGCCCTACTAAATTCAGACGCTTGGTGTTGAAAGAGCCCTTCCATATTCAGAAGCTTGGCGTAGAAAGAGCCCTGCCATATCCAGAAGCTTGGCGTAGAAAGAGCCCTGCCAAATTCAGAAGCTTGGTGGTGAAAGAGCCCTGCCATATTCAAAGGCGTGGTGTAGGAAGAGCCCTACCAAATTCAGAAGCATGGTATGGAAAGAGCCCTACCAAATTCAGAAGCTTGGTGGTGAAAGAGCCCTGCCATATTCGGAAGCTTGGTGGTGAAAGAGCCCTACCAAATTCAGAAGCTTGGTGTAGAAATAGCCCTACCAAATTCAGAAGCTTGGTGTAGAAAGAGCCCCGACAAATTCAGCAGCTTTGTGTAGAAAGAGCCCTACCAAATTCAAAAGTGTGGTGTAGAAAGAACCCTGCCAAATTCAGAAGTTTGGTGTAGAAAGAGCCCTACCAAATTCAGAAGCTTGGTGGTGAAAGAGCCCTGCCATATTCAGCAGCTTGGTGGTGAAAGAGCCCTACCAAATTCAGAAGCTTGGTGTAGAAAGAGCCCTACCAAATTCAGAAGCTTGGTATAGAAAGAGCCCTACCAAATTCAGAAGCTTGGTGGTGAAAGAGCCCTGCCATATTCAAAAGCGTGGTGTAGGAAGAGCCCTACCAAATTCAGAAGCTTGGTGTAGAAAGAGCCCTGACAAATTCAGCAGCTTTGTGTAGAAAGAGCCCTACCAAATTCAAAAGTGTGGTGTAGAAAGAACCCTGCCAAATTCAAAAGCTTGGTGTAGAAAGTGCCCTACCAAATTCAGAAGCTGGGTGTAGAATGAGCCCGACCAAATTCAGAAGCTTGGTGTAGAAAGAGCCCTACCAAATTCAGAAGCTTGGTGGTGAAAGAGCCCTGCCATATTCAAAAGCGTGGTGTAGGACGAGCCCTACCAAATTCAGAAGCTTGGTGTAGAACGAGCCCTGACAAATTCAGCAGCTTTGTGTAGAAAGAGCCCTACCAAATTCAAAAGCTTGGTGTAGAATGAGCCCTACCAAATTCAGAAGCTTGGTGTAGAATGAGCCCTACCAAATATAGAAGCTTGGTGTAGAAAGAGCCCTACCAAATTCAAAAGTGTGGTGTAGAAAGAACCCTGCCAAATTCAGAGGCTTGGTGTAGAAAGAGCCCTTCCAAATTCAGAAGCTTGGTGGTGAAAGAGCCCTGCCATATTCAGAAGCTTGGTGGTGAAAGAGCCCTACCAAATTCAGAAGCTTGGTGTAGAAAGAGCACTACCAAATTCAGAAGCTTGGTGTAGAAAGAGCCCTACCAAATTCAGAAGCTTGGTGGTGAAAGAGCCCTGCCACATTCAAAAGTGTGGTGTAGGAAGAGCCCTACCAAATTCAGAAGCTTGGTGTAGAAAAAGCCCTGACAAATTCAGCAGCTTTGTGTAGAAAGAGCCCTACCAAATTCAAAAGCGTGGTGTAGAAAGAACCCTGCCAAATTCAGCAGCTTGGTCTAGAAAGTGCCCTACCAAATGTAGAAGCTTGGTATAGAATGAGCCCTACCAAATGTAGAAGCTTGGTGTAGAATGAGCCCTACCAAATGTAGAAGCTTGGTGGTGAAAGAGCCCTGCCATATTCAGAAGCTTGGTTTTGAAAGAACCCTACCAAATTCAGAAGGTTGGTGTAGAAAGAGCCCTACCAATTCCAGAGGCTTGGTGGTGAAAGAGCCCTGCCATATTCAAAAGTGTGGTGTAGGAAGAGCCCTACCAAATTCAGAAGCTTGGTGTAGAAAGAGCCCTACCAAATTCAAAAGCGTGGTGTAGAATGAACCCTGCCAAATTCAGAAGCTTGGTGTAGAAAGAGCCCTACCATACTCAGAAGCTTGGTGGTGAAAGAGCCCTGCCATACTCAGAAGCTTGGTGGTGAAAGAGCCCTACCAAATTCAGAAGCTTGGTGTAGAAAGAGCCCTACCAAATTCAGAAGCTTGGTGTAGAAAGAGCCCTACCAAATTCAGAAGCTTGGTGGTGAAAGAGCTCTGCCATATTCAAAAGTGTGGTGTAGGTAGAGCCATACCAAATTCAGCAGCTTTGTGTAGAAAGAGCCCTACCAAATTCAAAAGCGTGGTGTAGAAAGAACCCTGCCAAATTCAGAAGCTTGGTGTAGAAAGTACCCTACCAAATGTAGACGCTTGGTGTAGAATGAGCCCTACCAAATGTAGACGCTTGGTGTAGAATGAGCCCTACCAAATGTAGAGCTTGGTGTAGAATGAGCCCTACCAAATGTAGAAGCTTGGCGTACAAACAGCCCTGCCAAATTCAAAAGTTTCTGTAGTTAGGGTGTTGGCAAAGGTATGTGGATTGAACATTAACCTGGGCAAGTATAAGATACTCAACCTTTCTACCCAGGGGGAGTTATTAATTCAAGCAAAGGCATCTTTGCCATTTAGCTGGAAAACTCGGGGTATTTCTTCTCTAAATATCACTTTAACAAGAGATCTAGACTCGCTATACGTAGCAAACTACGGTACATGCTTGAATGAATTTAAAGCGAACTGGTGAAATGGAACCCACAATCTGTTCTTGATGTATGCAGGTAACATATGGGTGAGGATGGAGAAGGCAGTAGTGGAGCCACGTCGAAGAATGTGCTGTGGGGTGCATAGGGAGCATAGACCAGCAAATATGCCCTATAGCGGGATCACAGGGTTGGTGGAAGATATTTGGGACTCAGTGGTCTGTAGGAAGGAATTCACGACATTCCCATCGCCATCCTCCCCGATTCATGGGAATCCAATCTGTGCCAGGGTTGGAAGCAGGGGCTTTTGATTCATGGGAGCGGGCAGGCTGTAGGAAGATTAGAGATTTGTATCGGGGGTAGAGCTGAAATCATTTGAGGAGTGTCGGGAGGAGTTGGGATTATTAGAAAGGGACATATTCAGATATCAACAACTTAGGCATTGTGCTTCAGATCAGGGGATCAAGCAAGTGGCAACCAGGCCCCTTAAATCCTTCAAAAGGTTTTTGGTGTCACAGTCAGGATCTAAGAATCTGATCTCCTTGGTATAAAAGATTCTCATCGATCAAAAGGAGGAGAGCCAATGGACCTACATGACAGCATGGGAACATGTATTTAAAAGATTGATTACGCTGGAGCATTGGGAGTTTCTGTGCAAGAACATTTCAAGACTAACTAGAGCAATTCGGCTTAGGGAAATGTGGAGTAAATTTATGGTGCAAAGGCACCATAGCCCAAGTAAACTACAGAGAATGTTCCCTCAGATAAATCCAGGGTGTTGGAGAGGGTGTGATGAGAGGGGAGGAATAGATACATATTCGGTGGTCATGCCCGAGATTGGAGGGGTTCTGGTGTCGGAATAAAAAGTATATTGTGCCTCCTATTGTAATAAATATATTAATATTGGCCTACGCCAAGCTGCTCAAAAGTAATTTGCGAGATCTGTGTTACAAGGTCCTGACCTTTAATCTATGTAGGCCGCCATTTCAGGTCAAACCGCCATTTTAGGATTTATGTGGAAAAGTCACCCTGTGAGCTAAAATGGTCATTGCAAAATACAACATGGCCGTCTTGACCTCTGTACATCGCTAATGTGTAATCTGCCTGCAGGCTACTTGTTGAGGTCATGAACCGAGACCTCGTCCTACGTTGACCTATGTGTAAAAGGATGACTCGCGCAATGAAACCAATCCACGAGTATATATTATGATAATGTATTTACACATTGGACAAAGAACATCTGTTTTATTATATTGTATTAATGTTTAAGAAGACCTGCAATACGAAACTTAGAATACACAGTTAATGCATATGCCTATTGTTACATGTAATAAAGAACAAACCAGTTACATGCGGTTAGTTGAGACTCGGCAACAAACCCTAGAATTGGTGATGTATAAAGTAGAATATTAACCCGAAGAAGGGTTGGCCATAGCGCTCACAAAATGTATAAAAAGCGAATACATTCTAATGTACACTCTCTCACTGAACACACTGAACCACGGTGGAGTTCGTTGTGTTTTACTGAGGGCCGACAGCTATCTGACATTGCACTGTTTTGTAATTGTATTCGATAGAGAATAAAATACTTTGTATGTTCCTTTGAAACCTGTGTTTGGTGTATTTCCTTTTGGGGTACTCAGCCTCGATTTCTGTTTCTCTTTTCACACTGGCTCATGGTGACAGCTCGCCTGCAGGGTATCTTTGGGGTGATGCGGGAGCAGGGGGCAGCAGAGTGTGTGCTGGGGATATGCGACCCAGATGCTGCTCTGAGAAGCAAACCTCTCTTCAAAGCCTACGTGATTCTCCTCCTTGCCGCAACTCTACAGATAGTTTAAAGCTGGAAATCAAAAGAGGTCCCATCTGAAGACGGTTGGATACAGAAAACATGGGGATTTGTGGTTATGGAATGGATCACATACTCCATCCAAAGGGAGTGGGACAGATTTTGGCAGTTCTTGGGCCTAGTGCTGGACTTCCTGCTCAAGGACTTTAATAGACCAATATGGCCGCAAAACCAGAGGGTGTTGAATTTGAAATGAGAAAGGGAATGACTGTAAAAACTGCAGGGATACGAGATGGACTATCCAACACGCTGGTCTCTTGGGGGGAAGGGGTATTGATGGGATTTGGGAAGGGTAGGGTTGGGGGCTTATGTTCATGTTTTGTATTTACAAATCTCAGTAAAAAATATGTTTAAAAAACAAATAGTGAACATACATTAATGTCATAGTTCACAAGCACTACTGTGAGTCACAATAAGAGGTTTATCATTTTCGTGTGCTATACATAATCTGAAGATACAATAGTTGCATCCAAAGAAGAGGCATACAAATAATGAACTTTGAGAAAATATGCACATGGAGATATGTTGTTTTAAAACAAGAATTAATTCCACTCAATGCAAACATTTAGACCGTTTATTACTGAGACGAAATCGTACATCCACCTCTGTTGACAGTACCTGAGAAGGCAATCAATGTCACCTCCACGTGGGTGTGGAGATATTTGCTGTAGGACATACCAGACCAGATCTTGATCTGCATATTTTGTGTAGATGTAATGTTCCACTGAGGGTGTATCCCTCAGAAGATGCTTTTATACAGAACCTATGATCAGCAATTCTTCATTTGAGTGGTCTTTTAATTTTGCCCACGTAAAGTAGAACCCATGGGCATTTAATGATGTAAATGACATTGGTGCTATTGCAATTGGTGAATTTGGTTAAGTTCTATTTTACACCATAGTGCTCAAAGTATTTATGAGTACCTGTGAATTGGCAGGCCACACGGGGGCTTCAATTACTCCCCAAAGTGTTGTACATGTCTGCACTGTAGGAGAGGACTTATGAATGGACTAGTCTTTGGGGTAAATGTGTGCTTTTCTTTAATGCGAACATTGTTTTTTGTGAGAGGAATCCTGGCAGTTAGATTAAATGCCAATGGTTTTGTATGCTTTTTCTTAACATGTTGCTATTCAGATTAAACGGTGTGACACAAACCAATATATCTCTTCTTTTTTTCTTTTTTGGGGTAACAAAGCAATCTATTCATATCTGCTACTCTTCTAGGGGCTGGTTGGATAGTCTTCAGTTACGGAGTCATATCTGAAAATTACTAGCATGTTTTGATAGTCTTTTTTGTAAAACACAGTTATGTCTTACTCTTCAGAATTGCTGATAGGGTAGACTTGATTTTTCGGCTCGCCTGAGGGAAACTGGTGTCATGAAGGAGACTGTTTTTATGAGTAGGGTTCTTGTACAGTTCGGTCATGAGAGCATCTCCACTTTTTCCTATTTGGAGTTCTAGAAAAGAGATCTGTTTCTCACTCTATGCTATTGTGAAGTGAATATGGTGGGGCGAACCAGATGAAGGACTCTGGCGTAACAAAGGGGTTTTACTGATCTTTATTTCTTAGAAAGAGACTGCCTATCTGACCCTAACAATATGGGGATGTTCCCTTCCTAGCCAAACTAACTACGGTGCTCGTCTATAGCCAAAGTCCACAAAATAATATGCCATCTGTCCAATAAGCTATTCCTGTCTGGCTCTACCACTACATTTATAACTATCCAAGGTATCTTCTCTTTAGCCATTTTTCTCCAGGCTTTCTTTCGGGGTTTTCCAAAGTTTGGTTAGGCACAAAGTCAATATAGAATATTTCTCCTTTTATTACTGTTCTCACAAATGAGTCTCTGCAGCTCTTGATATGGGGGCCATGGGGCTTTCATCTCTGTAAACCTCTGATATCTTTTCTTCTTCTTCTCCCAACTCCTTGTGGCGATCTTCTCTTCCCTTTATCCTTTTATGTTTAAACACTTGTAATACTGGATATTTGACTCTTAGTATCGGTTTCCTCTTTAGGTATCTGCGTCCACTCCTCCTGGGACCTTTAATTATATTCTCCTCTTAAACATCTCTGAACTCGACAAGGTCATCTTTGAATTAACTCACTTGGTTTCTCATAGTCTTCTCTCATAGACTGCCAATATTTAGTAATAGTTATCTTTTCCAACCCTCCTGAGTTCTCCCAACATACGGGTTCTTGCTTTCTCAACTTTTCATATTCAAGTTGACAGTCAATTTGATAGCGTTCTTCTGGTCCCCGTAGCCACCCCTTTTCAAAGTCATCCTCGTACCTTCCTTCAGCGTGGGCTAATTCACCAGGCTCAGCTTTGGGATGTATCCACTACGGCTTCTCGTCATATCCGTTTCCTTGCTTTCCTTGCTTTCGTTGCAAACTCACCCTCCACGTCCCATGCTTTCTGGATGCTCGGCACAGGTTTGGCGAGCGTAAGCTTCGTCACTCACTTCCGATAAAGTTTCAGCATTCTTCGCTGGCTCCTAGACCCACCACAGCTGTCCCTTGGTGACACCACCACTTGCGAGAGTAAGCTCACCTTCAGGCATACAGTGGCTTCTCGACGGCTTTCTTCACCAGGCTCCCGGCATCTTTGCTCGGCTTTTCCTATTCTGCTGACTTTCATCAGCTCCAGGTCGTAGATATGTCAGAGGGTTTGCACAACGTATCGCTCTCTCCCCTATTTCATATCCGGTTCCTTCCTTTTACAGATTGTCTCATGGGTAGAAAGGGGCGTGGCATTTCCATCCATGCTTTATCTTCTGTCCAGCATTACCTGAAGCCAATAGATATGAATCCACATAAATGATGTTTGGGAGCAGTCCCATTTAAGCAGATAGTCGGGCTGGTATAGGGAGATCCACTTGGGAATGGGAGTCCTTGTCCCCTAAAGGGAATTCACTCCCAGTAAGGTCCCACTTGCTCAGACCCCCAGGGGGCGGGGGCTCATGCAAAGCGGGCTCACCTCTCTAGCCTCAAAAGGGGCAGCTCCCCTCTGGGGAGAGGGGACAAACACTCAAGATCTGTCACAATGGGGATCTTTGGCATTAAGTCAGATACAAAAGGAAGCTAGTTGTTCTATATCACCTCTTAAGGTTATGAAATCATTGTTGATGTGTCTTTGCAACAATATAATCTGATGCTTAAATGGATTGATCAATTTATCATCGACGAAAAGTTCTTGATAGTGTGCCATGAATAAATTAGCTCCTTCCGGGGCACATGTAGCTCCCATACTGGTGCCCTGTTTTTGCCTGTACAATTGATTTTCAAATAGGTACGTTTTGTGTGAGTGCCAAACAGGCGTATTCAATAATAACATCAGGAGCTGTCAAGTGTGGTCCCCTTCTTTTGTTAAGGTAAGTCATGATAACTTCAAGGCTGTCTAACTGTGGGATGTTGGTATGGAGTACTTCTAGAGCCATCGTGACTAGAATATCACTTGCACTGACTTGTAAATCCTCAACGACAGTGACCATGTCCTTGGAGTCTTGTACATTCAATGGCATTTGATGATGGTTGTAAAAGGAAACTCAACGTAGATGGTTCTAATATGGAGTTTATAGCCGTCCCTCCGGGTCTCACCGGAGGGTGAGTGAGGATGTTTTTGTGGAGGACGAAACACACTGTGTCAACGCTCTATCTTGAAGTCATCAATTACAAATGATATAAATTTCTTCATGAAAACAAACCACAAGACCGAGAGTGGAAGAAGCAAGAACGAGAAGATACTCACGGTGAAATAGATCTACTGTTTATGAACTCTTTGCACATTTTGCACTTCGCCCCCATGTCTGTACTACTGTTATGTATTTTTTAACACTGAAATGTGTTTGTCTACGCCCTACCAAATGACTCATTCCACAATCACGGTGTTGATTAATTCACTCTAAATACAATGTGGTGGCAACACTCTTTCAGAGAAGATGAATCCAGTCCGTGAGAACGGGACAGGTTTTTGGCACGCTGATAAGTTCCGGACAAACTCACAGTGGGGTACCTGGTCTTGCGTATTAACTTGTTATTCAACCTGGAGAAGCTGATATTGTGACTAATAAAGTAAGTGTTTATTCATCAGCCCTGCAGGATGCAACCCCACAGCTACTTCCAGGTAAGGGGCATCTTCATTGACTCTTGCCACCGTTGGTGTTTTGGCCCTCTTGCATTTCATTCATCAGCCCTGCAGGATGCCACGCTATCAATCCACAACTACTTCCAGGTAAGGGACCTCTTCATTGACTCTTGCCACCGTTGGTGTTTTGGCCCTCTTGCATTTCATTCATCAGCCCTGCAGGATGCCACGCTATCAATCCACAACTACTTCTAGGCAAGGGACCTCTTCATTGACTCTTGCCACGGTTGGTGTTTTGCCACTCTTGCATTTCATTCATCAGCCCTGAAGGGTGCTACGCTATCAATCTGCAGCTACTTCCAGGTAAGGGGCGTCTTCATTGACTCTTGCCACGGTTGGCGTTTTGACACTCTTGCATTTCATTCATCAGCCCTGCAGGATGCCACGCTATCAATCTACAGCTACTTCCAGGTAAGGGGCGTCTTCATTGACTCTTGCCACGGTTTGTGTTTTGACACTCTTGCATTTCATTCATCAGCCCTGCAGGATGCCACGCTATCAATCCACAGCTACTTCTAGGTAAGGGGCGTCTTCATTGACTCTTGCCACGGTTGGTGTTTTGCCACTCTTGCATTTCATTCATCAGCCCTGCAGGATGCCACGCTATCAATCTACAGCTACTTCCAGGTAAGGGACGTCTTCATTGACTCTTGCCACGGTTGGTGTTTTGCCACTCTTGCATTTCATTCATCAGCCCTGCAGGATGCCACGCTATCAATCTACAGCTACTTCCAGGTAAGGGACGTCTTCATTGACTCTTGCCACGGTTTGTGTTTTGACACTCTTGCATTTCATTCATCAGCCCTGCAGGATGCCACGCTATCAATCTACAGCTACTTCCAGGTAAGGGACGTCTTCATTGACTCTTGCCGCGGTTGGTGTTTTGCCACTCTTGCATTTCATTCATCAGCCCTGCAGGATGCCACGCTATCAATCTACAGCTACTTCCAGGTAAGGGGCATCTTCATTGACTCTTGCCACCGTTGGTGTTTTGGCCCTCTTGCATTTCATCCATTAGATCTGCAGGATGCCACGCTATCAATCCACAGCTACTTCCAGGTAAGGGGCGTCTTCATTGACTCTTGCCACGGTTTGTGTTTTGACACTCTTGCATTTCATTCATCAGCCCTGCAGGATGCCACGCTATCAATCTACAGTTACTTCCAGGTAAGGGACGTCTTCATTGACTCTTGCCACGGTTGGTGTTTTGCCACTCTTGCATTTCATTCATCAGCCCTGCAGGATGCCACGCTATCAATCTACAGCTACTTCCAGGTAAGGGACCTCTTCATTGACTCTTGCCACGGTTTGTGTTTTGACACTCTTGCATTTCATTCCTCAGCCCTGCAGGATGCCACGCTATCAATCTGCAGCTACTTCCAGGTAAGGGGCGTCTTCATTGACTCTTGCCGCGGTTGGTGTTTTGCCACTCTTGCATTTCATTCATCAGCCCTGCAGGATGCCACGCTATCAATCTACAGCTACTTCCAGGTAAGGGACGTCTTCATTGACTCTTGCCGCGGTTGGTGTTTTGCCACTCTTGCATTTCATTCATCAGCCCTGCAGGATGCCACGCTATCAATCTACAGCTACTTCCAGGTAACGGAAATCTTCATTGACTCTTGCCGCGGTTGGTGTTTTGCCACTCTTGCATTTCATTCATCAGCCCTGCAGGATGCCACGCTATCAATCTACAGCTACTTCCAGGTAAGGGACGTCTTCATTGACTCTTGCCACGGTTGGTGTTTTGCCACTCTTGCATTTCATTAATCAGCCCTGCAGGATGCCATGCTATCAATCTACAGCTACTTCCAGGTAAGGGACGTCTTCATTGACTCTTGCCACGGTTGGTGTTTTGCCACTCTTGCATTTCATTAATCAGCCCTGCAGGATGCCACGCTATCAATCTACAGCTACTTCCAGGTAAGGGACCTCTTCATTGACTCTTGCCACGGTTTGTGTTTTGACACTCTTGCATTTCATTAATCAGCCCTGCAGGATGCCACGCTATCAATCTAGAGCTACTTCCAGGTAAGGGACGTCTTCATTGACTCTTGCCGCGGTTGGTGTTTTGCCACTCTTGCGTTTTATTCCTCAGCCCTGCAGGATGCCATGCTATCAATCTGCAGCTACTTCCAGGTAAGGGGCATCTTCATTGACTCTTGCCACGGTTGGTGTTTTGCCACTCTTGCATTTCATTCCTCAGCCCTGCAGGATGCCACGCTATCAATCTGCAGCTACTTCCAGGTAAGGGACGTCTTCATTGACTCTTGCCACGGTTGGTGTTTTGCCACTCTTGCATTTCATTCATCAGCCCTGCAGGATGCCACTCTATCAATCTACAGCTACTTCCAGGTAAGGGACGTCTTCATTGACTCTTGCCACGGTTGGTGTTTTGACACTCTTGCGTTTCATTCATCAGCCCTGCAGGATGCCACGCTATCAATCTACAGCTACTTCCAGGTAAGGGACGTCTTCATTGACTCTTGCCACGGTTGGTGTTTTGCCACTCTTGCATTTCATTCATCAGCCCTGCAGGATGCCACGCTATCAATCTACAGCTACTTCCAGGTAAGGGACGTCTTCATTGACTCTTGCCACGGTTGGTGTTTTGCCACTCTTGCATTTCATTCATCAGCCCTGCAGGATGCCACTCTATCAATCTACAGCTACTTCCAGGTAAGGGACGTCTTCATTGACTCTTGCCACGGTTGGTGTTTTGACACTCTTGAGTTTCATTCATCAGCCCTGCAGGATGCCACGCTATCAATCTACAGCTACTTCCAGGTAAGGGACCTCTTCATTGACTCTTGCGGCAGTTGGTGTTTTGCCACTCTTGCGTTTCATTCATCAGCCCTGCAGGATGCCACGCTACCAATCTACAGCTACTTCCAGGTAAGGGACCTCTTCATTGACTCTTGCCACGGTTGGTGTTTTGCCACTCTTGCATTTCATTCATCAGCCCTGCAGGATGCCACGCTACCAATCTACAGCTACTTCCAGGTAAGGGACGTCTTCATTGACTCTTGCCACGGTTGGTGTTTTGCCACTCTTGCATTTCATTCCTCAGCCGTGCAGGATGCCACGCTATCAATCTGCAGCTACTTCCAGGTAAGGGACCTCTTCATTGACTCTTGCCACGGTTGGTGTTTTGCCACTCTTGCATTTCATTCATCAGCCCTGCAGGATGCCACTCTATCAATCTACAGCTACTTCCAGGTAAGGGACGTCTTCATTGACTCTTGCCACGGTTGGTGTTTTGCCACTCTTGCATTTCATTCATCAGCCGTGCAGGATGCCACTCTATCAATCTACAGCTACTTCCAGGTAAGGGACGTCTTCATTGACTCTTGCCACGGTTGGTGTTTTGCCACTCTTGCATTTCATTCATCAGCCCTGCAGGATGCCACGCTATCAATCTACAGCTACTTCCAGGTAAGGGACGTCTTCATTGACTCTTGCCACGGTTGGTGTTTTGCCACTCTTGCATTTCATTCATCAGCCCTACAGGATGCCACTCTATCAATCTACAGCTACTTCCAGGTAAGGGACCTCTTCATTGACTCTTGCCACGGTTGGTGTTTTGACACTCTTGCATTTCATTCATCAGCCGTGCAGGATGCCACGCTACCAATCTACAGCTACTTCCAGGTAAGGGACCTCTTCATTGACTCTTGCCACGGTTTGAGTTTTGCCACTCTTGCATTTCATTCCTCAGCCGTGCAGGATGCCACGCTATCAATCTGCAGCTACTTCCAGGTAAGGGGCCTCTTCATTGACTCTTGCCACGGTTTGTGTTTTGACACTCTTGCATTTTGTGGGCCTAGGTTTCCCAGTTTACATTGCTGTTTCAATCCTGCCACTGCTTGTGTTCTGCCTCACTTGGATTGTGGCTCTGTAAGGCTCCTAACTTAGATGGCATTCCACATCTCCTTGCACATTTGACATGCACACTATTTGACTAAACTCTAAGCTAAACATACATCACAGGCCGCCCCGCGCACCACCACCCAAAGAATACAGCTGAGTTCCACTAAATAAATTTGGTCCAGTTGTTGACATAACTTGACTATCTGGATAACTTGACACAGCACCTGTTAACACGAGCTGCTGTTAGGGACCTATCCATTCACTACTTATCTTCGATCACGTAAGAAAGGCATACCCACATCTTACCACTCCTCTCACTACCTCTCAGCTCAGACTACGGTCTTCCAAAGGGCGTTCACCCTCACAGCGCCTCGAGGCCATACCAATGGCAGTAGGCGCTCTACAAATGCCAAATAACATAACTTTAGAATCCTCTCTTCAATACGGCCCCTTTCACATGATTTGTTGAGTTCGTCTGAATGATTGGAGCCAATCAGAGGCCTCAAATCTCCCAAAGGAGGGTTGTTCCCCTTGATAAAGCCCTGCTCATTTCCTGTTCCTTGGTAGGTTTTGCCAGGCTCTGAGGGAAGAAGTTGCACAGGGCAGGATCACGCTGGAAAGGTGTTTGGATCTATTTTAAGCATTTGAGCAGTCTTTTTAAATGGTATTGTGTGTGTGTTGTCTATTGTTTCTTCTGCAGTAGTGCCGTGTTGAAGTCATTTATTTTCTGTTCGCCTTTTAGGCATGTTTATTCGGTTTGTGTCAGTTTCAATTCATTTTAAAAACAAACAAAGACAAAAAAGGTTTGCCTTTCCCTCTTTCATCTTTCCACTGTATGGGTGGTGCTCCTCAATATGCATCCTCGGGTTCCCTGCCACCACCCTTCCCTCCTGAAGGGGATTGATAATGAAGCCATGGGCAGGGAGTGCCTTAACACCGGGACTAGTCCTAGCCCCACTTGCAAGAGTGGCTGCAGTATGTATGTAGGAGCACTGGAGAACCTTAGTGGGCTTCCCCGCCCTGAGAAAATACCCAAGCACTGGAGTGGTGTGTTAGGAAAACAGGCTGCCGAAGTGTACCAGGGACACCTAACCCTAAGCTTCGTCAGATCATTATGTCTGCTTCAGGAAGCAGACGAGACGTGCCAGCTTGCATTTCCAATGGGTTTTGCAGAAACACTGTGAAAATTGAGACTGCAAATGAACAATTTGGATGTTCTGTGACCAGACCAAACTCAAACTAGTCGAGAACATGACCCAAGAATTATAAGTATTCAAACTTAGTAATAGGCCCTGAAGCAGCACAGCAATGCAAGTTGAGTGGGAAACACGATCTTTTGAACTGATATTGAAGTCACTGGACGCTGTAGCTTTATAGATTCCCAGATAGTGATTGGCTGGTTGCTTCAACTCTCTTTTTTCTTAAGCGACTATTTATTTAATTGTTTTTTTTAATGAAAATACGTACCTGAGGTGGGTTTCTAAGCGCGGATGCGGAATTCGAACCTCTGCTGCTCTGCGTGGTTTTGCTTCTAAGACCAGCGCGTTGCCCCTGTGCTATCCTCCGTTCACAAACTTACCGTTTTAGTGCTGAGACCAAGGGAAGAAACGTGTCCCTTAGGAAGGAAGTCGTGTCCCATTTCTTGTTTTCTGGGTTCTTTACAAAACGGATTAAGAAAGTACCCGATTGCTATTATTCAAAAATATAATTTTTCATAAAACATATATAGTTTGGGAATGTTCTTATTTATCAGCAAACTGAGCGCCGCGTATCTTTCTGGTTTAATTGCATTAACATGTTCAGGTGGCGTGCTTTTGGGTAGACATTCTCTGCAGCTATGCCTAACACTTACATGCATGGATTGCTACATTAGAAGTGCAATGGTCCTCAATCTGTCACCTGACAATACCAATTATATTGCAAACCATGGCATGAATCGAGAACTTTCCATATCCCGGAGCATCACACAGACGGGAGCGAGCCATATTCCAAATATGACATTCTAAGCGCCCTGCCATATTGAGTACATGTCATAGTCATGCGTGAGGCCTAACCTGAGTCCGGGCAGATTCACAATAATGACATCATCAGAGCAATGGCATATCAGAAACCACGTGATGTTAGGAGAGTGATCATAACCATAGGCACCACAACCAGAAAGCAGCACCCTGGCATAACAAGCGACGTGAAACAATGCTGCCCTTTTAGCTCCCTGCCATAATCAGAGCCCTGTCGAAATGAAATATCTGCCATCACAGCAGCTCAACAAAATGCCCTGCCCCCCAAAGGTCTGAGCCGTAAAGTACCATACAAAGCACATGGCAGGTAAGGCACCAAAGCACCGACCTCTCCTCATGTTCTGATTGCGTATGCTCAACATGGTACCCAGCTTTACCCCTGCACCTATCTCCGAGAGAAGGGCTTCTCCCATTAAGAGCTCTTCCCTCTTCCCTGGTCATCGTTAGGCCCCCAGACACATCTCCCGCCACTGACGGCTCGATCCTCCTCACAGTGACAGCACTACACTCCCCATCAGTGACACCTCGATCCTCCTCACAGTGACAGCACTACACTCCCCATCAGTGACACCTCGATCCTTCTCACAGTGATAGGTCTACGCTCCCCATCAGTGACACATCTGCCCCTCTCCCAGTGTTAGCTGTACACTCCCCATCAGTGACACCTCTGCCCTTCTCCTAGTGTTAGCTGTACACTCCCCATCAGTGACACCACTGCCCTTCTCCCAGTGATAGGTCTACACTCCCCATCAGTGACACCTCTGCCCTTCTCTCATTGATAGCTCTGCACCCCCCCCCCAGCAGTGACACCCCTGCCCTTCTCCTAGTGTTAGCTGTACACTCCCCATCAGTGGCACCTCGGTCCTTCTCCCAGTGACAGCTCTACACTCCCCATCAGTGACACCTCAGTCCTTCTCCCAGTGACAGCACTATACTCCCCATCAGTGACACATCAGTCTTTCTCCCAGTGACAGCACTATACTCCCCATCAGTGACACCTTGGACCTTCTCCAAGTGACAGCACTACACTCCCCATCAGTGACACCTCAGCCCTTCTCCCAGTGATAGCTCTACACTCCCCAGCAGTGACACCTCCGCACTTCTCCCAGTGACAGCTCTACACTCTTCATCAGTGACACCTCTCCCCTTCTCCCAGTGATAGCTCTACACTCCCCAGCAGTGACACCTCCGCCCTTCTCCCAATGACAGCTCTACACTCCCCATCTGTGACACCTCCGTCCTTCTCCCAGTGACAGAACTACACTCCCCATCAGTGACAATTCTGCCCTTCTCCCAGTGTTAGCTGTACACTCCCCATCAGTGACACCTTCCCCCTTTCCAAGTGACAGCTCTACACTCCCCATCAGTGACACCTCTTCCCTTCTCCCAGTGACAGCTCTACACTCCCCATCAGTTACACCTCAGCCCTTCTCCCAATGTTAGCTCTACACACCCCATCAGTGACACCTCTTCCCTTCTCCCAGTGACAGCTCTACACTCCCCATCAGTGAGACCCCAGCCCTTCTCCCAGTGATAGCTCTACACTCCCCAGCCGTGACACCTCCGCCCTTCTCCCAGTGACAGCTCTACACTCCCCATTAGTGACACATCTGCCCCTCTCCCAGTGTTAGCTCTACACTCCCCATCAGTGACACATCTGCCCTTCTCCTAGTGTTAGCTCTATACTCCCCATCAGTGACACCTCCGCCTTTCTCCTAGTGGTAGCTCCACACTCCCCATCAGTGACACCCCTGCCCTTCTCATAGTGTTAGCTGTACACTCCCCATCAGTGACACCCCTGCCCTTCTCCCAGTGTTAGCTGTACACTCCCCATCAGTGACACCCCTGCCCTTCTCCCAGTGTTAGCTCTACACTCCCTTCTCCTAGTGTTAGCTGTACACTCCCCATCAGTGTCACCTCCCCCCTCCCTCAGTGATACCTCCCACCTTCCCCCATGCCTCTGCCAGTGGTGGAAATGGAAAAAATGTGGTGGGGGATCCCACACCACAAGGGCTGGGGTGGGGGAGGAGTTTGGTGTGAGGGGCGTGGTCTAGAGGGGCGGGGCTCGTAGCGGACATCCAGCAATGCAGGAAAACGTTAAAAAAAATAATAGACATTTTTAAAAAAAGCGCTCCTGACGGCAGCATTGCCTTTTACCGAGGCTTTGGCACTGGTGTATAATTGTACACACCAGTGCCAAAGCCTCGGTAATAGGCAATGCTGCCGTCGCGTACGCTTTTATTTTTTTTACTATTTACTATTCCAGCATGGTTCATGGGCTTGGGTGGCTGACTCTGGCCGGATCCCGAGATCTGGCTCCATATCTGGTGCCGGATCTCGGATCCACCGAGAGCCGGCCCAATGACCAGCACTGGCCTCTGCCTCAAAGACAGGAGTAGCTGCACTCTCTCCTGTCGCCCCTACGCTCCCAGCCCGCCCCGCCGGTGAAAGTTGGTAACCTCTCCCTTCACAGTGAGTACCCCGCACCCACCTCACCCCTTCCAGCACTCACCTATCCGGAGGAAGAGCACCACGCTGAACATGGACAGGAGGGTGGGCACCACCACCCCGAAGAAAGTGGAAAGCTTCTTCCTGCCGGGCCCGGGGTCCCCGGAGCCTCCCCCGGCCCCCGACGCATCCACCTCGGTGGACATGCTGATAAGGCGGTAGGTGAGGAGGGGGCTGCGCTCCGACATGCTGCCGCCTGGGCTGGGTCCCGGTGCCTGCTGGCTGCCACCCGGCCGGCACTCCAAGCTACGGGATGGCTCGGCTGTCACTTCCCTGAGAGCAGTGCCAGTGGGAGGGGCAGTGGCCGCCGTGGGCGGGAAGGGAGGCGTGTGTGGAGGCCCAGGGTGGGGCATGCGGGAGGCATCGAGGTTGGAGGGTGGGTGGGCAGGTTGGGGAGAGGTATGGACCAAGACAAGAGTGGGAGGGTACAAGGTAGCGAGTAGGAGGGGTATAGGAAAGAACTGGGTACAGGAAGGAGAGTGAGGGAAGAGAGAGTGGTGATTGGGCGGGGAGGGAGGGGGTATGCCCCGGAGAGGAGTGGCATTCACAGGGATGGGAGTGGGCTGGACAGGTTAGAGAGAAGGAATAATAACGCAAATAGGGAGGGGCAAAATAGGTTGCTTGTGATCTTTGAACTGGCTGTCAACTTGCTATAGGAAAAGGCACTTCCTGTAAAATCAACTAAAGTAAACAGACACTGTAAGTCACTATTCCGCTTTCCGAAAGCGCCTGGAAGACCATGCAACTGTGTTGGCGCTTTAAGAATCCTATATGTCATAGCCAACTGTTGTGAAATCCGCAACAATGTCCCAAATATCCCCTGACATGGCGAGAACACCCGAATGCTCCCGTTCGACAGGAAGGCCACGTGTGCACCAGCACTGCAGCGCTCGAAGGACCACGGATGCCAAATTAACAGTTTGATTTGCATACTACCCAGAATGCCTGCTGCTGCTGTGCTTCTGGGGTAAACCGACTTGGGAACCCAAGGTATGGGCTCAGCCGCTTTAGGCACCAAAGCATGTCGCTGATGGTTGAACATCTTTCAGAGCTGCCCTTCCTTAATTCCCCATGTACTTCCGTTTTAGATGCTTTAGTCTGTGTTTCTGCCTGCGCCCATTGCAGACAAATGCAACCTATAGTCATACCTGCCTACATTTGAAAATCAAAATTCCTGAGATGTATGCCCCGCCCACAGCCACACAAGACTCCGCCCATTTGCACACGGCTCCGCTCACACGCCCCGCCCACCTGTCAAAAAGGAAAACTCTTCAATGACACAGATTGAAAGCAGTATTATTACGGTGGTGGCGCCGCGTTCATTTTGCTTACTAACATTTCGTGCCGTTTCCCGCCCACACCTCCACCCGATTAGCTACTGGCGGCAGCCAATCGGATGGAGAATATGACAGGACCTCGAAAGAACAACAAAGTTCCTGAGATCCCAGGGTCTTTCCCGGAGACCAGCATCGTCACGAGGAGGGTACAGGGGGGGCAAACTGCCCCAGGCCTCGCGCTTGCTGGGGGCCTCGCGGCACCCTCTCCGAAGTGGAAGGCAGCACAGTCTCCCGTGTCCTTTATTCACACGGGGGACTGTGCTGCCCCTGCAATGATTTTGCTGTTTCTTGTGAAGCTGTTTGGCTCCGCAACAAACAGCAAAATAATGGGAGACAGCAGGGCTCAGAAGTGGGCTCTGCTGCCTCCCGTCATTCAGCTGACAACGTAGATACGCCGAATGACAAGAGAGGACTCCTCTCCTGTCAGTCAGTGTGTTCACGTTGTCAGCATGACCATGGTGACTGATGGGAGAGGAGTTCTCTCTTGTCAGTCATTGTGTTCACGTTGCTCAGCGTGATCACGCTGACTGATGGGAGAGGAGTTCTCTCTTGTCAGTCAGTGTGTTCATGTTGTCAGCGTGACCACACTGACTGATGGGAGAGGAGTTCTCTCTTGTCAGTCAGTGTGTTCATGTTGATTCGAGAGGACTCCTTGCTTGTCAGTCAGTGTGTTCATGTTGTCAGCGTGATCATGCTGGCTGATGGGAGAGGAGTTCTCTCTTGTCAGGCAGCATGTCTACGTGTCGGCTGCGTGGATGCTTTTTAAGGGTGCATGGAGGTAGGGTAAGTGTTTTTTATTTTAAATTAAAAGTGTATATGTGTATTTAAATTAGTATGTGTATGTATGAATGCATGCGTGCATGTTGGTGTTTGTGTCAATGCTGTGTTTGGTTTTATGTATACATGCATGTATGGAGCTGTGTAACTGGTGGATGAATGCATGGGTGAAAGTGTTTTTTGTGAGTGTATGTTCAGCACCAACCCTAAATGTAGCCGCCCTGGGGGCCACTTCATTAAGGGGTGGGTACATGGCATCAGAGGTGCACCTAGGCTAAAATGTCAGGGGGAAAGGGGACTAACACTTCAAATGTTGGGAGAGGCGCTAACGCCAGAGGCTGTGAGGAAGGGGCAAACTTCCTTGTGTGGGGGCACCTAACATCTTTCCACATTTCGAATGAGACTATTCTGGTGAAGCTTCAATGTTACAAGCAGCTACATCTTGCCTTCATTTCTCAAACATCACACTTAAGGACTTCTGTGTGACAGAGATTTCTCATGCGACCACTTCCCTTCTAATCACTCCCCGGCATGCAAGTGCTAACCCCACATCACAATTTCAATTACCTAAAAATGTATGGATATGCATGCAGGTGCTAACAGTGAAATGACATCTCATGGCCCTGCTAATCCCTATGGCAATTCTCACCCAGTTCCTGCCCTCTCCACCCAAAACACCTCCTCACTGGAACTCTTTGAGCTAGCTTTAAACATGCCTTGCCATCAAACGTTGCCCTCAATGTGCCTGCAAGTGTTTCCTCAAAGGAGTCTTCTGAGAATTCATGACTCCATTGGAGTTGTAAACACATAACTGGCGTAATAAAAATGTCTTAATCAGGTCTGCCTTTGGCTACTCAATTTAAAAACACCCTGCGTGTCTTTCACTGAAGTTCCTTTAAAAATAAGCATTGGCAAAGCCAACAGTTCTGCCTTGAGTATAAGTATTAGGCATTTACCAGGCACTGCTATTAGCTGCTCAGGTACTCAAACCATTTTGCACTGGCACTATCAATGGCCAGCTAATACCAATACAGAAGTGCCTTTCCCATGCCTACACGAATGCCCAAACTGTTAGCATTGCCAGTGCTCTTTTTGCTTTACCCTTGATGCACAGGACTATGCATCAAGGTTAAAGCAAACGTACTACTTGTCTAAATTGGCCGACATTGAATGTAGGCCAATCTAGCCAGTAATAACACTAATGGTGCATAGTCAGCCTGGACATACTTTCTGTGGCACGGCATGCTTACTGGCTTGTAGTCCGTACATAGTAATAATGGCATACATTGATGCAGCCTGCATGGACATAATTAGAACAACCAGCATGAATATATTTTTATACTAGCATATCTCACGTGGAAAGGCGGCATGAAATGTATTGGAAAATGTTCCTATGCACAATTTTTGATTCACAACTATTGGGAATTTCCATGTGCTTCCATACAAAACCAATTGCAAACTGTATGGATTTCTACCCAATTTTGCAAAGAAAGTGCTGTAAAATGCATACTTTTAACCCAATGTTTCAAACATTTTCTTGGGAGTGAGAAGCCCCCTCAAGCAACCCTTGTTTGGCTAGAGCTCCCTCACTGTGCTCTGTTGATCCTGCCTAATTGGCACAAACATTTAAGCCTCTTAAATTCAGAAATGTACCAGCCTCCACTGTCCATCATTTGTCACTGTGTATGATGTGTGTTTTAATGCGCACACAGGGGCAGGGTGCTCCTTAATGATATGATATGGCATTTATAACGTGCCTGTACACAAGTGTTTCTAGGCGCGACAAGACAAGGAGGGAGAAACAAAAGAGTAGGACAAAACACAGATCTTACTAGGCCTTGTGTCATTCAGATCACGCAAGAACAGGGAAGGGGGGAGGGGAGAAGTGCCGAGGGTGGGGCAGGATGCAGAAGTGCAGTAACAAAGGAGAAACAAGAGTGCAGCCAACGGGTGGCAAGTGTGGGTACTCATAAGTGCAGCCAATGGGTGGAGAATAAGAGCAAGAGCGGGGACTGTAGGGTTACAGATACAGACCACAAGTACAGGGGAGCCAAGAGGTAGTGCAGGATTGCAACAGGACAGGCAGGGACCTGGGCCCGAATTCAGAGCTTGACCAGGTGACCAGTGCATGGATCAGACAGGTGATCAGCAAGGGAGAGGAAGAGAGAAGGCAGAAGCAAAGAGACCGGTCTTGGGGTGCTTCCGGAACTGGAGATGGTTCTCCTCAAGTTTCAGCGAGGCAGGGAGGCTGTTTCTAGAGGGAGGCCCCAGCCGAAGAAAGCGATCTGCCCTCAACTCTTTGCTTGGAAAAGTGAATACCCCTCAGAGAGTTGGAGGTGGCGCAGTGGAGAGCTCATGCCATCCTATATATATTTTTGCATATGATACAAAAGTTAGTCTGGCATAAACCTTTCTTCAGTAGAGAAATCTAACTTTGCTGTAGTTGATTTGGAGTTGTAGTAATAAACCATATTTGGGATCCTGCACACAAACTGAAGGATAGATTTCTCGAGTCTCCTGTTTGCAGATGTGCCGCCGCTGGCCGAGTGCTAAAAATTGTAAGGGGGCCTCACCAAATGTTTTGCCCCGGGCCTCACCACATCTTCTGGCAGCCCTGCCGGAGACCCGGAGAAATGCTTAAAATTCCGGAGTCCCTGGTAAAAAGCCACAGGTTAGGCAGGTATGCTTATAGTACATTTTGAAATAGCACTTCATGCCCCATTCCTCCCGCTTCTCTGTCCTGGTAAAATAGGTGGCATTCAGTTTTTCTGCGTGGGAAGGATTTCCTGCCATATATAATAAAGAGTAAAATTCATTACGAGGTTTCCCCCCGTATTTAGAAACAACCAGAATTGATCTGTGCAAATAAAATTCATATTCTGTACCAGTTTTGTACACCCCTTTTCATAAACCATAATCAGTGTAATACAATCAGTCAATAAGTGCCTCGCTGCCTCTGGTTCTTTCCCGTAGAATCTCCAGAAACGCTCTTTATAGGGAATCTTAAGCCACGCACCTCTGTTCACAAAAGTGGGCAGCTGGTTCATCCTTAAGCACATCTCACCTTATTGTTTTGTATGTTATTTATGTATGTGCATGCTGAGTCAATCGGGGATGCTTGATTTGCATATATGGCATAATTAGCTTTGCCAGATAGGTGAGCAGTGCCTGCATGTAAGTCCCAGATTCTAATTTTGTGGCTAGATTTTCTTCTCTCACACAGGTGCATCCAATTTCATCTAGAAATGTTACTATTTCTTTATGCCAGGGCTTAAAGCTGGGTGACTGCACACATTTCCAGAGTGATCTAAAAAATAAGAGTACATTGAATTCAGGTTATCCCGATTCATTATTGGCTTTATATAGAAATGGCATGCCACAATCATTTTCCGAGTAGTCATGGAAACTAATCCTAGTTCAAAACCGATAGTTTCCATCGGTACTGCTTGCGCTAACCTAGATGAGCTCGTCCCTAGTTTCCCTTCTAGAATATCTAACCAGGCAGTTTCTATTACAGTGAAGACTTCAAGGACATATAACACAATAGGGATGATGCAAAAATTGTATAGCTTTTTTCGAAATCCTCCATACAAATATCACCAGATTTTGAAATCAGGGGGCCTCATTACGACCCAGGCGGAGGACCATGATGCTATTAGCACCATGGTCCATGCCGGTGTCCGCCATGGTGGAATGGGGAATTACCACCCCATTCCGAGGTTGGTGGGGCGGTAATTCCCCATTCACCAGGGCCCTTCCCCATTCCCATTCGAGCCCCATAGGGCTCAATGGGAATGGGGAAGTTGCTAATAACGGTACCGCAAATTGCGGTACCGTTATTAGCACCAAAGTCCCTTTGCGGGTCCCTACTTTAATGGCTGGAAAAACCAGCCGTTAAGGTCGGGTCCCGCAAAGGGACCTCGTAATCAGGCGTTAAGGGTTTAACAGCGCCGACACCTTTTACGGCGCCGTTAAACCCTTAACGCCAGGGTCGTAATGAGGCCCAGGGACTTAGTTGCCTTAAACTTGGCTGTGACTTTGGCCTCTTTATCCAACCTATTAGAGATTAGCACTCCGAGGTATAGGTAACTAGATACCTCTTTCAGTTGCGTGTGTTGTATAGACCAGTTATACCTTTTTATTGTTTTTACGATGAGATTTGATCATCACAATTTCAGTTTTAGCCAAATTAATTTTTAGTTTATGAGTATCGGCGAACAGTTCCAAAGCAGTGAGACTATGTTGTAAACCTAATGCAGTCTGGTCAAATATTATAATATCATCTGCATATGATAACCAACGAATCAGGTGAGTTTGTATGCCTGGAGGATAATTATTACAAATCTTAAAAATCGTCTGATGTTCAGCAATATACATATTAAAAAACACGGGGGCTAGGGTGCAGCCTTGTTTTAATCCATAATTACTGATACCTCGTCACTCAAAGAGCCTTCTTCATCCACTCTAATCTGCCCATGATGAAGAAAATGGAACCCTGACAGACGCTAAAACGCTGTTGTCAACCCTGCATATGAAAATGGTGGAAGAAGTAGATGAAACCAAAGATGAAGATTGGTTTTCATATCTGTTCTCGTGCGTTCCAACCTGGATGGTGAATACCTTCAAAATGCCAGGAGCAATACTAGTGTTAGTGTTGCTGGGATTCTGTCTTATAAGAATAATTATAGGACAATGTAAGAAGACAACTAAGAAAGCAATTGGGATGAAGATAATGATCGATGTAAATGCTGTGTGACGACCACACACAAACTGAAAACACCACCTCCCCTGAGCACCTGAACGGAAGTACAATGGCACCCCCAGGAGCAAAGTTTCAGTATCCTTAGGACCATAAGACCTATGTGGGATGCTAGGTGTTCTGTGCACCATCTGGGGAATATTGCTACATGACCTGGAGTGTGCATGAACACATAAAGAATACAGGTGACCTGAGGGGGTGACAAAGATATGGATTCTGAAGTAACCACAGTGTGAAGAAAAGGTGTAGAAAAATGAGGAGGTGCTCGAGGACTCGACCAGAGGGGGGAATGTAGAGAGGCAGATGTACACGTCATTTATAGAGCCCACCCCTTCACCTCCATAATATTGGAAGCACAGCAAGAAGACACTGTGCATGACACCTGGTATCATCCCAGTACCACACCGGGGGTGTAAAAGACATTATGAACTCAGACAACTGTATCAAATGTATCCCCGAACTGATGCGCTAGACATGAGATGAGCCTGCAGACAGCACTGGATATAGAAGAACTATAAGTAAAGTCGGACAGATGTGAAGCGATGTCCCGAAGAAGAGAAGATATGAGAACGCACTGAACTCAATGCATGGCTATCTAGAGAATGAAGATGTGACTGAAGAAACGAAATAAATATATATGTGAATGTAAAGAAAACCATATACACATAGAAGATAAGTGACAAGAGATGTAGTAGAAGTATATATGCAGAAAAGCAAGGTAGACAAATCAACGTAGAAGCTTGCTAAAGTAGAAAACATAACGCGTGTAAAGCAGCCATGTTGACAAAATGGACGTATAATAGTAAATGAGAAGCCTTGAGGAGGGAAGCCAAGGTCTCAGAGATGGCAGGCACTGTAATACAAATTTGCACAAGAACAAAGGGTTTTTGTTTGGCTCAGAATCAAGGATGTCACAGCAAGAATCAACAGCAAGGCACGAAAGGAGTCGAAAAGGATAAGCTATATACGTAAGACATAATTCTCTTACATTAAGTAAAGGAGTGAATAATTGTAAGTGCCAAGAATTGAACAATCAAAGATACAGAAAGCATATGCAGGACAGAGCAACCAAGTCTCCAGAGGTGGAGGAGAGTAATAGCACCTAATATAATTGAATCAAATAGCACTAAATGGAAGGACAGAATGGACAAAATCATGGTCTCCTTACACGTGATTCATGACTGAAAAACAAGGCCTATTAATAAAGCTCCAGATGAAGATAGCAATGTACCTTTACTCCTTTTAACATTATGAGGAAGAGAATGATCAGCAAGGTCAACTACAAAGAAGAAGCCTTGGCTTAGGGCCTAACTGATGAGAGATGAAAGGCTAATTAGCTAAGAAAGGTAGTTGTCTGACATTGTTCCCTTGCACCTAAGGTTTGTTGCTTATGTGCTGCTAAGAAGCCGAATGTCCAGGGTTGAAAGAGAGTGCCAACCAATCATGAGTGCCTATGTAATGGTGGACCATACATTGTTGCAGAAGCCTACCTGCTGCTGCTGTTATGCTATTATCAGTATTTTACGTAGGTAGAGGTTGTTCAAGGCGTGCCTCCTAGATAAGGGTCACCCAATGATGATAGTAACACTCATATAAACTATAGGTATATACATTCCCTTAACCAATCCCTCCACCCAGTAGACCTTTACTGTTTGCCACATAGGATAACTTGATAACTGACATATGTTGAGGTATAAAACCTCTTACTTAACTGAAATGCGTTTGTTCACCAGGTTGCCCAACTTTATTGAACTGATAATAAAGTAATAGTTTGCCATGTTCCTTGAGTCTGTCTGGTTATTTGGGCCTGAGATCATTTATTTTGGTAATCCCATTCAGCACTTGGAATGTTCCAGGTGCTACTGCACATGTCCATCTCTCTCTCCACACATATTCTTGTTGCTCTCTTTCTCTCTCTCCTCTCTGCCTCTCTCTCGCTCTCCCTCTTTCTTGCTCTCTCTCTCTCTCTCTCTCTGACACCCCTCTTTCTGTCTCTATCTCTCTCTCTCTCTTTCTGTCCCTGTCTCCCTCCCTCTCTCATACATACTATCATTACTCTTGTTGTCTCTCTCTCTAGTCTCCCTCTACCTGTCTCGTTCTGTCCTCTCTCTCTCTCTCTCTTTCTCTGTCTCTCTCTCCTTCTTGCTCTCTGTCTCTTTCTGTCCCTGTCTTCCTCCCTCTCTCACACATCTTATATGATATGATATATAGTTTATTTATATAGCGCCTATACACAATGTGTTTCAAAGCGCTTCAAGGCAAGGGAGGGAAAAAGGAAAAAACAATGACATTCTTACAGGCCATGAACAGTAAGGATGTGAAATTAACTATCGTACTTGGCCTGACGACATTTCATGTAGTGCAAGAGCTAAGACATAGATAAGGAAGGGAGGGAGAGAGTGGGAAGGAAATGGAAACAGACAGGCGACTACCGTACTAGGCCTGACAACATTTCTGGTAGAGCCGGAGAAAAACGAAAGGTGAGGGGGAGCTGCAGAAAGGGAGGGGAGAAGAAAAAACAAGCGACTATCATACTAGCGATAATGACATTTCAGATAGTGCAGGGAGGGGGGGACATGTAGGGGGAAGGGGGATGAGAAAGACAAAGTTGCTATCATACTAGTCAAGGGACAATTCTGATAGAGTAAGTGCATAGAAGAAGTAAGGGGAGGAGGGGAGGAGATAGGAAAAGGGGGAAAGGGAGAGGAGGAGAGAACAGAGAGTAAACAGTCAAAAAGAGTGGAGAAGCAAGAGGAGAGAGCGGATACAATCGCAGAAGTCAGTAGTAAAACATAATGTTGCAAGCCAGGATACAAGATGAAGATGTGAACAGCATGATTCAGGGCCACCATGACTACCGGATGCAAAGGAAGTCCAGCATGAGAGTTGAGAAAGGGTGACGCACTGTGAAACAATGAAGTCCATAAAAGTCAAATCCAGCATTGGCCACAAGACGGTAATGGTGAAACTAGAATGTATCAGGACAGACTTTTGCAGAAGTAGGCTTGAGAGGGGCGAGGGGGGAGCAGGGTAGAAGAATGAAGCAAAACAGGCAACACCTGTGTGCGATGAGGGGAGCACAAGGGAACATCACAGGGGGACTTGAGGGGGTGGGGATGGCATGTGGGGACAGATGGAGTAAACACATGTTGGTGCATGCTTACCTGCTGTCTGAGCAGGGGCCCTGGGTCCTCCTGTTACAAAAAGGAATTGCCCTTTTCTTCGACTGCCCTTCGCTTCGGATGCCCAGGCGAGAGACGCCCTTGATCTAAGAGTTAAGAGCAGGAAGGAAGAGGCAGGGCTAAGAAGGTGGCCAGGACTTAGGCCAGTTGAGCTAGACCCACTTGCATCTGCTCCCCATCTTCAAAGGAAAAGAGGATGGAGGGCTCCTTAAGTAGGGAAAGGAGTGGCAATCGGGAAGGCACCAGGTGGGCAGGGCTTAGGCCAGGGGACCTAGATCCAGTTGCACCCGCTCCCCATCTTCAAAGGAAAAGAGACTGGAGGGCTCTTTAAGTAGGGAAAAGAGCGACAACCAGGAAGGCACCAGGTGGCGGGGCTTAGGCCAGGTGACCTGGATCCAGTTGCACCTGCTCCACATCTGCAAAGGAAAAGAGTCTGGAGGGCTGCTTAAGTAGGGAAAAAGAGCGGCAAGCAGGAAGGCACCAGGTGGCGGGGCTTAGGCCAGGTGACCTGGATCCAGTTGCACCTGCTCCACATCTGCAAAGGAAAAGAGGCTGTAGGGCTCCTTACGTAGGGAAAAAGAGCGGCAACCAAGAAGGCACCAGGTTGGCAGGGCTTTGGCCAAAAGAGCGGAAACCATTGTTAATCTTGTTGAATTTCTCTCTAGTCTCCCTCTACCTGTCTCTTTCTGTCCTCTCTCTCTCTTTCTCTCTCTCCCCTCTTGCTCTCTGTCTCTCTCTGTCCCTCTCTCACACATACTCTCATTACTCTCATTGTCTCGCCACCTCTCAGTTTCTGTCCGCTCTCTCTCTCTGCCCTCATTACTCTTGTTCTCTCTCTCCTCCCTGTCTCACTCTAGTCCTCTGTCAGGTGCAGGTTCGCTGGATCCACCCCTGCAAGATTCTAGTGGAGATCATTTCTTTATTTAAAAGGCCACTTATTAATTTTATTTGATGAAAAACTGCTCTCCACACGCTGAGCTAAGAAGGTGGGCAGCGCTTGTTTTATCTTCATTCGTAATGCTTGTGTAAAGATTCAAAAAGTATAGTATCCGAGGAAACTGCTCAGGCACCTAGGAACACAAAACTCCAAAAAGAGCACTAGGAAATCTTCCTAATTCGTGGTTCGCTCGTGGTCTGCTTTTTACAAAAAAAGCTGCATGCGTTTGATCCTTTGTTGTTTGTGTTGCTTAATTGTATAGTAACAAAGGCTACTCTTCCATCATTTGGAGCTTCATGGCAGTGCGGTGGCCATGTAGAAGCGATCCTGTACCTGCCGCTGTGGCGTGTGTGGCGCGCGTAGCGCGCGTGTGGCAGTATGGCGATCAGGTTGCCGCGGAACTCCCTGTAGCTCCGGATCTCTGTATTAGGACACTACCAGATACATGGCATGTAGCCCAGATGACGGAATCCATTCGGAAATGCATTGTCTCATAGTGCCATGACAATAGTCCGGATATGCATACAGCTTTTTGAAGAGATTAAAGATCTGGAACTGCTTTTACAAAACGAATGGAAGAGTAGCCTTTGTTACTATCCAATTAAGCAACACAAACAACAAAGGATCAAATGCTTGCAGCTTTTTTTGTAAAAAGCAGACCACGAGCGAACCACGAATTAGGAAGATTTCCCAGTTCTCTTTCTGAAACTGCTCTCCACACACCCATGCCCTGTCCCAAAAGCCCCACCCTTTTGTCCTTCCTCAAAAAAAGGTTTCACTTCCTCTTTCAGGATTAGGTGGTGTGTTCATTTCTGACACTGATACTCTTGGACGCATAATTACACCCTGACCGAACCTCATAACAACCCCCCCCCCCCCCCCCCGGCCCCACAACCACCCTGCAGCACGGGATGGTCCCGAGTGGGAATGAAAACGGCTTCAATATTAGTGGGGTGTGCAGCCGACTTTCTTCACAGATGCCAATGCGATGAAACAGGATCGTTGTAGAGCAACACTTTCAGAAACTCCCCTTCATACAGCCCTCGTACAGTGGCCTTTCTGCAAACTGCCGGAGGTTTGGATGACTGCAGCGAAATTCCACCCAACCTGCAATTTGGCCCTACATGTCATGTACCTGGTCTCGAGCTTGCGGCGCCTGTGCTCTGACACTCACTGGGCCTTACGGTAGCACGTGCACATCCGCAGCAAACGCGCCACTCCCCTTATTCCAGAGTTGCACATCTACGTTCTCCCTGGCCACGAAGACAGGACATGCTCACCGCAGCTCAGACCCTTCCAGGCACCCTCAAATCACTCCCAGCGGATCCCCAAAGCCATTGTTGAGTTCCCCAACCCCCTCATGAGAATCTGAAAGCTCAAGAACAAGCAAGTGACCTTACCTGATCAGTCCATTAATCCTGCAGGGGGTGTTGCTAGGTCTGGAAAAGACCTGGGGCTACTCTAACATACCTGCCAACATTCTGTGACCAAAAAGAGGTAGGATTTTTCAAGTTTCAAAAAGAATAATTCCCATAATGATGGCATTATGGGAATTATTATTAGCTTTGAAACACTTGCTGTGTATGGGCACTATATAAATAAACATTACCATACCATCCATCACAGGAAAATACAAAAACATACATTGTTGGCACAAAATGAAACATTCTAAAATATACAACCCATCAAGCAGCACAGCATGGAAAGATGTTGAAATGTTAAAAATGTACAATTCTGAATGGTAACTTAACACCAAATTCACTTACCTAATTTCACAGAAGGTAATCACACAGAGCTGGTAGGCAATGTTTGCCACTGCTCTGTAGCAGCAGCCCGGCCAGTACATATTTATTGCAAGTTGAACACTGAATGACATGGCCACTGATACCCCCCTCAGTCTGATAGGCAGATGCGGTGTGATGGTGTTACGCTCTGCCACTTGCTTTCATTGGTGGTTCACCTAAGGGTTGTACAAGAGAGAGTCAAGTAGCTGTCAGGTCAATGGATTGGTCTGAGCAAAGTAATCACCTTCCATCCACTGTACAGACAGACTAATTAATGTGTTGCATGCTTTGTCCTGGAGCCTGCCTTAGAGTCACATAAATTACTTGCAACTGTAAAAAGCGGTAGGATCTGTCACTGAAATCTGTAGGCGGTCGGACAGCTTAAAAAACAGTAGCCTACCGCCTTAACCAGTAGGGTTGGCAAGTATGTTCTTATGTGTCGGGACTGGCGGGACTCGGGGCTAGCTAGCATTTTATTTGTAGCCCCTGAGCTTCTATCCGGGGCTACAACCAAAAGACCAGGGGCTATAAAAACCCTAAACTCCCCCCAGCGACACCTCTGCCTTTGTGCCCGCCCAATCCCCTCACCCATCCCCATAATGCACTTTGAAGCATCCTGTCGCGATGCAGCGCTATATAAAAGAACAATGACATAAAATAATAAATGAAGCGCATATGCAATATGGTGAGCTTTTAGGCCACGCAAACACACAAGACATTGCAGCACTCTTCGATCTCCCCATGCCTGGCCCTCACTGATGCAAGCAGAACAGCTTCACAGTCAAAGGATTCCAAAAGCAGATCTGACGACTGATTCAAAGACTTGAGGGTGTTACTGACCTCAATGGCGCTCTTGTCTACGCCTGTAAAGTACCTGGTCTCCTCGCTGCTGGCTTTGTGGTATCACTGTTGGGTTTTCCGCACTTCCACGGTGATCCAGACTTCTTTGGGTTGCTAGCATGGTTCAGGGATAGAGCCTCGTGCCCTTCACCTATGAGAATTGACATGATACTGGATCCGGGGGCCAGTTCCCCATGCCACGGTACAGCTTTCCCGGATTAACGTGACCTGGAGACAGCGCAAGCACTGGCTGGGATAGCTCGATGTACAAAATGAGTAGAGTCCAGGTGATCCAAAGCTGATAATGATTCAGGAGGTCATAAAGACTTGCCAGAACTCAAGGGTGCTGAAGGACCTTCCACGGGCAGGCAGGCAGGAAGGATGGCGTCAGGGGAGCACCAAAAAGAGCAATAGGCAAGAGAAAGCAAAGGCAGGGAAAAGGAGCAGGGAGACAACCAGGCAGAGACAAGGCAGGTCTGAAGGAGGCGCAATGCAAGTTAGTACACAAGAGACAATAACAAGGAGCACAGGGTTGAGTAAAAGACACAACCCCACAGAGCGCATTAAGAGATGTCTGTTTGGTGTAATGACAGCCTATAAATAGCCTGCTGCTCCCTCATTGCATTCCTCGCAGCGGGCATCATCCCCATGACAACGGGAACGCTATGACGGTGTAACAGAGAAAAGGAACCCCAGTGCGGAGGTGCACACCTGCACAAAGAAGAAATCATGGCGGCGTCCAGCAAGGATGTGCCGGCACTCAGCCGGTCCATGGAATGCCATCCCCTGCCACCAGTCTGCTCGTGCATAACCACAACCAATCCACCAGATGAAACAGAAATCCCTCATGATACTTGGAGTCACACATTTCCTTCACCTCAAACTCCGGCAAGCCGTTGTACTCCGGAGACCCCTGGCCGGCCCATATAGCCGAGGTTTGCTCCGAAGTACTTTAAGATGAGATAGCTGCATCCTTAAGATGGATGGGGGTGCAAATGTATTACTCCAACACCAAACAATAAGGACAACTGAATGGTTTGGCAAAGGGAATCTGTTTAATGACAAGTACAAAAAACAGGGAGTTCTAGAAATCAGCAGTGATGCGATCGTCCTCGCTTCAACTCAAATGAACTTCATAAAAATAGTAGCATTTATACTAAAAACTCGTCATTATCGATGTGTAACACTCAAAAGTTAGCATGCAATTCTATTGGTTAGGAAAAGGTACATTTAATATAGGTACTATATCTGTATATGGTAACGGAGTGAGGGGATTGGGTAAACACTGTCAGGTGGGTGTCTAAGCCCTTCCTTCAAATATGACTACTGTAGACGTCAATAAAAGTATGACGTCCCATTGGTTCTACTAACTATAGGACTCTAGATTATTTGGTCCGTTGTGATGGGGTTGGCACCAACCCCATGCATAAATTTCCACTTTGCTTAGCAGCATGCAGAACCGTCGGCCAGGTGCAGGGTGGCCCTCAGCTACCCGGCCATCCTCCAATTAAGGTTACAATAAATCATCGCTTCAGTAACTATCTGTCAATTATTTTACTGTGTTTGGCCTCGAAACTGCATCTTCTGTCTGGAAAATTTCGGATATCTCTGCCTGGTCGGATGCCAAGTGTAGGTGTGAACCTGTGCTCCTTCTCGCTTGGCTGGTCACGTGATACCCACACCGTGAATTTGTCTTGTTTCTCTCAATTTGTGTATTTGATTCTTATTTAGCTCTGCCACCTGCCTACGCTTCCTTATCTTGACCTTTCATATATTTTATTTGGTTTGAAGAAGTGTCTCTTTGGAGTCCACATCTTTATTACTCCTTTCACGCTTCCTGCCGTCCGTACACGTTCGTCTTTATTCCATGTCATTAGTTGACATTGTCCCTTTGGGCTACTGTAAACCCATCTTCCCACATAATTTCTGTGCTTCCTGGGATAGAGAAACTTTGTTCCTTCTGGTGCGTGAATGCTGGCCTTCACGAAGTCTCTTATTTCTTCATCAGTCAGGTCTTTGAGCTTCCATCCTGGCTTGACATCAATCATGATCTTCATCCCTATGGCTTTCTTTGCAGTTTTCTGGCATTGCGAGATTATTATCTTGATAACACAAAATCCTAGTAATATCATCACTAGCAGGGCTCCCAGAAACTTGAATATGTCTGCCATCCATTGTGGGACCCACGAGACTAGTGATCCAAACCAGCTATCATCATCAACTTCATCAGTTTCGTCGATCATCTGGTTATGTAGCTTCATCAGCATACCTATGGCTTCTGTTAAAGTTCCATTTTCCTCGTCGTGAGAAGGTATAAATGTGCAACATGAGTCTCCAATTTTGCACAAACTCCTCCATCCATGGCTGTGATCAAGTCAAGGACATATCTGTTCTGGAGAGTCATCAGTCGGATGGCTCTTAACTCTTCCTTGATTGCATTGAATCCTTTTATGATCGTGTTGATGGTCTGCAGTAACTCCCATCTGGTTATCTGCAACCGTTTAGTATTTACTCCAACTTGGATTCTCGGCATGAAAATCGTTGTGAACACTGATGAGGTGAGGCTGAACAGCCTGTGTTCATATGGGATTGCATGAAAGGCTTCTTCTGATTTATCAGAGAAGTAATTCTCTCTCTTCATTTGAGTCAGCAGTTTCACAGATCTCCTCTTCCTCAGGTGAGCATCTGCTTTCGGGAAACTGTCAATATTCAGGTCACTTTTCAGGATCACAAATGCTGGAATGAGGAGGTTCACTATTGTGCATATGCCTCCCCAGTCTCTTGGCAGTCTGATGTATGCTTTGGATCCGCATGCCCAATAATGATCCATAATTACTGCAGTTCCATGCACCATTCGTGGAGCATCAAAAACTCATCCACAGTTCTTATTCTCTCCCATCTTTCTAGTGCCATTATTCCTAAAGCAGAATTTTGGCCTTTCCAGTGGCACTATCTGTAGGGGTCCTCCTCTGTCTTCGACCCATGTCAGCAGTTTTGCAAACTTTGGCCATAATGGTTTGCATCCGTTTCACACTATGTTGATGGTGGGCTCATAGTGACCGAAGACCATCCATGCTCGGCATATCACTACTCCTTTCTCCCTTCCATCTGGTGAAAGCACTGTTCCCCAAATTTGCATTTGGCCTTGATTCTTCCATCTCTGAGCTTCTTCTGGAGTTTTTCCTTGGACATTTAGCTTGTGGTTTGCTTCTCTTCTGATCTCTGCTCCTTTAACTCCAGGCTTCTCATATCTGATCACAATGTGTTTTGTCTTTCCATTGTTTCTTGTCTTTATGTCCTGGACATAATCGTCTTCGTTTGGATCAGTTGCTTCAGTTGCCCACTTCAGTGAGGCATCACTACCCATGAACTGGCCTCTGGTCTTGAACATTGCTACGTGTGAGAGACAGTGTGCTGTCTGGACATCGATTTCTACAGCTATGAAGATCTTGGATTTCCCCATGCTGTATGGTAGGAGTGCACAAACAAAGCATTCCCCTTCTGAACTTCGTCTTCCAACTTCTTTCAGGTACTGGTACCAAATGTTGGTTCCCAGATGTGCTGTGCTGTCCAGGTAGTCGTTGAGTTCGATGTCATCTCCTTACATGCTTCTCTTGATTCTTAGTGTTTTCCTGTAGTTGGCTATGACTACATCCCTGAATGCATCTGTATGGCTCTTTCTTTCTGGAGGATTCTCAGGTATCCCGGTCCATGGTGCAGGCCTCCTCATCTGCGTCATTTGAGTGGACAAGAGTCTGGCAGCTCTTTCCCTCTCCTCATACATCTTTGTCCTGCTGGTTACAAATGCCCATACCAACCACCCTGACACTGGTCGAGTGTATGGTTGTATTGTAGAACTGGTACTTGTCCCTTGCGTTGGACCATATGTGCTTGGCAATACAGTCTCTGCGGTTTTGTTCTTCAGTTCCTCTTGCAGTTTCCTCTCTCTGGCTATGTGCGGAAATAATGAGTCTACTATCAGTTGTGTCCATGCAGAGAGTTTCTCTGAGTTGGCTCTTGTTTTCTTAAGAGTTTCTGATATGACTGCTTCTGTTGGTTTTCCTTTAAACTCTTCTTGTTTTCTCACAACATCTGAGTGGAGTTTCTTATGGCAGGCAGTCTCTTCCTCTCTACTGCTTTGGTTTGTGGTTCTGCAATCATTGACACTAGGCCTGTTTCGTGTGCATTCAGTATTTGCATGCATGTGGTTGTCAGAAACCTTTCTTTATTCATTCTGTGCCGACCCTGTCTCTGGCTTTTCTGTTTGCTTGTAACCACAAGTGTGTGTGTATTTCATTGCCAATCACATCCATTTCAAGTTCATTAATTCCTCCATCAGATCTTCTAGGGACTGGAATGACTATACAAGTTCTCTGTGCTTTTGTGGGTTTCATACGTGCATCATTAGGTGGGTGCACTGGAATTGGAACGCTTTGTGCACCAATAAAAAATGCAGTTCTGATCATTAATGACAGTAAAACAATGATGAATATGATACACAAATACATTATGGTTCTGTATGTGAGGCGGCAGCATTTGCTTCCAGAGATGCATGGTCGCCTCTCCTCCTGCGGGAGGACAAGTTTGCTGCTCTGGACCCCCATCTCGATCATTCACCAAATGTCAATTTTATTGTATTCCCTTAACCAATATCGTCTTTCGAGTTCTGTGTTTAAGAGTGTCAGGTGCTCCATAAGTCTCCCCCCTCTTGTGGGTGATGGATTGTCTCTTAGTTCAGGATACAGTTCCTTTGCTAGATTATGGGAAAAATCAAATTAAATAACACTTCAGTAAGTCATTTTACTGTGCATGTTCGAAGTAAGTGAGCTCCCAGTCCACTCCTCGGATTTGCTTCAGTCCTGAGGACATATTGTACACTGATCAGTATGAAGAAATAGGGAAAAATAACAACAAATATAACAAGCGAAGTTCTTGACACTGCTTCCTCGATCTGTCCCTCAGCAGAAGGCTTTTTAGAATCTCCTCAGATAGCTGCGCTGATGGTTAGAGAGTTCCACTTGGAGCACAATTCCGTGCATGAGAATTCCCATCTGTGCAATATTAGCTGGATCTCTGATGAATGTGAGGACATCAACATCGATTGGTCTCCCCACTAGCTCTGGAAAGTCAGTGACTAGGTGAAAGAGGACATTGTGTGCCAACCTGCTGTCTTCTGGTGACAGGGAAAGCCGTCCTGTCTTTGCTGAGGTTCAGGATTATGTGTTGTTTTCTTTACTGCAAACAATGTCTGCACTGTTCGGTCGCGTGGAGTTCAACTAGAATTATGATTTTATTTAGGAGATGGCTTAGGTGGTCTGTATTTGCTGGATCTCAAAGAAACGTGAGTGTATCTGTTGTTCTTCCAACAAGAGTTGGACAGTCTTCGATTATACGGAAGAACAATGTGTTGATAAGCTAATTGATGTCCACCTGTGTTTGGGACATTTGGTTTCTCCTCACTGTACTCAGGAAGCAGGAGAAATTGTTCAGCAATGACAGTAAGCAGTTGTTTTATTGTCTTTTTGTTTTCAGGATCTTGAAGAAAGTCAGTGACATTGGTGAGCCTTCCTACCAATGACGGGTATGATCTTAGCACTAGATCAAAATAGGTGAACACATCCTTGCTGATGTCGCTACTTCGGGACACCATAAGTGATTCCGAATAGGATCTCGGTATGAAATGAGTCGGGATACTGTATTTGCTTCCAATGTAAGTGTCCTCGGTCAAAATTTGGCATGTTCTTTACTCAACAAGGCTTAAATGTGCCTCAGTCCAAAGTTCAAAGTTTGCAGGCTATGTTGTGGCTTATATGTGCAATTTTCTTCTTCACCCTGCAACTAGGATGCACAGACTGTCTGTTTTTTATGTCCTTATCCCTTTTTTCTCTTAGAGGAAGTGTCTAAGTTAAGCCACAACTTGCAGAAAGTTCTTTGCCTTTATCTGGTTGGTCATGCGTCCATCTTCCTCGCCATGGATCTCGTCTGCACGTGCTGTGGTTCTTCCCCATCGCTCGTCAATTCCTCTCATTGGGGTGAAGGCAGGGGGCTTCTCCAATGTAGGGTTTGATATCGCTGAGAAAAATCCAAACTCTCCTGCATTGTAGTTTCACTGTGGATGGAGTGCAGTCCTACACTGTAAAAGGGCCGTTGACTCTTGGCTCGTCCCACTTTTTCCTTGTATGATTCTTCACAAGGACTGCGTTTCAGGGAAGACTGATGGAACACGTAAACCTTGAACTTGGTCTGTTGTAGTATCTCCTTCTGTGTTCTGTGCTGCTCTGCACCCTTTTTGTCGTTGCTGCAGCTGGTCTGAATTTACAGTGAGGCAACATGTCATGCAGTTCATATAGTTTTGCATTTCAGACCCCAAGCAGAGGAGTTCTCATTCTTCTTCCTGTGCCTATTTCGTGTGGCATAAGATGATGGTCTGACCCGGGTTGGTTCCGAAGTGCATACAGTGCCAAAGGAAGGCAGTGCAACCATCCCTTCTTTAGAGTAAGCTTCAACTTGGCTATCGTTTCCTTTAACAAGCCATTGAGCTTCTCACAGATTCCGTTACCTTGCAGATGATACGCTGATGAGAACTTGTTATTTATACCAAGCAGCAACCTAATCTGTTCAGGGGCCATTATCTGATCTCATGACTTCGCACACCACCCTCCTGGGGAACACTTCCCTGACTAATAATTTGGCCGCACAGGTAGAGCCTGAGTGTGTACATGGACCTGCCTCAATCCATATAGAGAATGGACACACCACAACAATTAAGTATCTGTACCCATTAAATACTTGAATCATGACATGCAAGTGCTGAAAAGGCCCATTTGGCTTTGGGATGACTCCTCTCATTACCTTTAATGTGTGCCCAGCTGTGAATTGCTGGAAAATTATACAGTTCACTATACAGAATGCAACATGCTCAGCTAAATTCGGTATGAACCAGACTTCAGCGAACGTTGCTGCTAGATTCTCTTTTGTCATGTGCGCCGGGTAATGTTACTGCTTCAGCGCCATCTTTAATAGGGCTACAGGCATTACTGGTTTACCAGTGCTGTCTTGGTGCCACAAGCTGTCAGAGGGGTTTAAAGAACACCCTTGATGTTTCAAAAGGTTCTTTTCTTCCTTTGGTACCTCCCCTTGGAGTTCCATTAACTGTGTTTGCCCCAAATGACTGTAACTCTCAGGTTCAGTTCGTGTAACCATCATTCGCTCGTTGGCGTGGGTAGCTTCCACATCCATGATCGTCTCACTTTTGGATGCCCTACGCTTGGCTTCCGTGTCTGCTGCTTGATTTCCGCATGAGATAAAATCAGTCCCTTTCGTGTGGGTGGCTCATTTCACGACAGCTATGCCCACTGGGAACTGTAGTGCCTTAATCAGCCTGTCCAATAAGGCTGTGTGCTGCACTGGCGTGCCGTCCGCTCACAGGTAGCCCCTCCTTTTCCAGCGCACTAGTCCTGTGTGCACTGTTGAGGTCACATAGGCGGAGTCACTGTAAACCGTTACTTCCTGGTCTCCGTGATTCTCAATGTCGAGTATCAACACCAATAATTCTGCAGCCTGTGCTGAATAATGAGATGGTATTCGTGCACTAAGAGGCACTTGAAATTCTACATTTGCTGTGTGTTTCACCACAGCAATGCCAGTATATCTTTGTCCGTCACTTTGATCGATACTCGAAAACCCGTCAATGAAGACAATCTCTCCTCCTGCCAAAGCATTTTCTTTCACCCTGGGAATTTCATCATAGAATTCTTCATAATTTGCACAGTCATGTATTGGCTCTCATTCAGTGACTGGCTCTGCTATAAACATAGCTGGGTTCGCTACCTTACATCAGATATACTTCATAAGCAAAAGCTCTCTGAGATGTCATTGTGCCCTTTGGTTTCTCTAGAATGCCATATAGTGAGTGCTCGAAGTACAACGTCATTGAGCAACCCATCACAATGGTTGTAGCCTTCTCTATGGCGAATGCTGCGGCAGCTAAACTTTCTTGAAAAGGAAAATGACCTCTACTTATTGGGTCCAAATTCCCACTGTAGTATGCCAGGGGCTTGTCCCCAACATGGATCTCTGTGTGAGTACTGCTGTCATAATGCTGCCATTCGTGTGTGAAAACCGGTAACATTCCTCAGCATAGTTGGGAATCCCGAGAACTGGAGCTGTGTAAATAGCTCTTTTGAGTTCAGCAAACCCTTTCTCCATGGTCTCAGACCATTCAATCTTTTCTTTCGTCACTTGGGCCTTCTTTAGGGCCTGAAGTAAAGGCTTAGTGTAAGAGCTGTAGTCGAAGACCCATCCCCTGACATAGTTGCATAGGCCTAAAAAGCTCTGCATCTGCTTTATCGTGTGTGGCTTAGCCGTGTTCAGTATGGATTCAGCCCTTTCTGGGGTCACTCTCTTTCCTTCATGTGAGATCAACTGGCCTATGTACCGCATTTATTGTTGACAATATTGTAAATTTTCCTTGTCAACTTTATATCCTTTCTCAGCCAGTATAGTCAATAGCTGAACAGAATCGTGCCTGCAATGCTTTTCTGTGGTGCTGCAAATTAAGATGTCATCCACGTATTGCAGGACGACACTTCCTTATGCAATATTGCTCAAGTCCATCTGCAGGACTCAGTTGAAAATAGAAGGAGACTCACAGTACCCCTGTGGCAGCCTTATGCTTTTCAGACACGTTTGTCTGAACGTGAATGATGACAGATCTTGTCAGTCACGTTGCAACGGGATTGAGAAAAATGCATTTTTCAAGTCAATCACTGTGAAATATTTTGTCTCAACAGGTATATTACATAGAATTGTAGCCGGGTTAGGGAGTAGAGTGAACTCTGTCTCAACAATATCATCTATTCGCCTCAGATCTTGGATTAAACGCCAAGACCCCCCCTTTGATTTTTTGATCGGATAAACCGAAGTATTGCATGACGACTCTGACGTCACTAAGATGCCTTGTTCCATCATTGCAGAAATTGTCTTTAAAATCCCTTCAACTGCCTCTCTGGACATTGGATATTGTCATGCTCTAAGGATAATTGCTCCTGCTTTCACTTTAATCTTCACTTCTCCAACCCCCTTCAAAAGGCCTACGTCACAGGGTCCTGTGGTCCCACACTGAGACAGGCACCTGGGCCATGTCGTCATCAAAATATTCAGGAAGATTTTGTGCCAACATCATTCTCTGAAGTACTTCTCTTTTGATCATTTTTACCCAAAAGGTGAGACTCGCTTCCACCATTGTCTCTCCCATATCTGCTTGCTCTTCAAACATATCATCATCAGTGACGTCAGTCAATTGATTTCCTTCTTCAATGGCGATTACTGCTCACCATTGCCGCCCTCGTTGTCATAACCATCAATCAAGACCACTCTCCCTCACACTGCAGCTGTGTGTATCATCAAGGGAAATACTTGTCCCTTCTTCTCATGCATCTGTATTCTCAGTCTGAATAAGAACCCATCAGGTGTGGTCATGATTTTGTCTGCAATGCCTGGCAATCCTGCCATAAGCACACGCATACCATATGCAAACATTTCTGGCTCTAATGGTATGGCCCTCATGGCTATGTGTCCTGAGTATGCCCTAATCATTTTGCATACATTGGAGTAGTGCATTCCTGGAGTGGAACATACTATGCTCCCCTCCGTGAACAAGATTGTCATGTTTAACTTTGTCATTAAATCTCGACCCAAAATGTTTACTGGGGTCTGTCAAGAATATAATAAAGGTACATTCATTTCACATTCTCCTATGGAGACTGGAAGTGCATTTGTGAAGGGAACATGACTGGTAGATCCTGTAAAACTCTGAGTATTTATGGCCTCACCGGACATGGAAAATTTGCCTTCACGTGTGCATGAGCGTGTTGCACCCGTGTCAACTAAGAAGGAATATTCTTTATCCCCTATAGCGATATCCACCCTAGGTTCCCTTTGAGGGTCTGGTGTCACAGATAAGATAGAATACATCAGGGTTCCCAGTGAGCAGTCCTAGTCCATATATACATTTGGCCCACTTGTCAAAATAGAAAGTATATTGTGCCTCCTATTGTAATAAATATATTAATATTGGCCTACGCCAAGCTGCTCGAAAGTCGCTTACGAAAGAAATCTGTGTTGCAAGGTCCTGACCTTAAATCCATGTAAGCCGCCATTTTAGGTCAAACCGCCATTTTAGGATTTGTTGTGGAAAAGTCACGCTGTGAGCTAAAATGGTGGACGATGTCATTGCAGAATACAACATGGCCGTCTTGACCTTTGTACATAGCTAATGTGTAATTTGCCTGCAGGCCACTTGTTGAGGTCGTGAACTGAGACCTTGTCCTTCGTTGACCTATGTGTAGAAGGATTACTCGTGCAATGAAACTAATCCACGAGCATATGTTGAGACAATGTATTCAAATACTGAACGAAGAACATCTGTTTAACTACATTGTATTTAATGTTTAAGAAGGCCTGCATGGAAAACCTTAGAATACACAGTTATTGCATACGCTTGTTGATACATGTATTAAAGGCAAACCAGTTATATGCGGTTATTTGAGACTTGGCACGAACCCTAGATCGGTGATGTATTAAAGGGAATATTAACCCGAAGTGGGGCTGGACATTTCGCCCACCAAATGTATAAAAAGCGAATGCATTCTAATGTACAGCGTCTCTCACTGAACACACTGAACCAGGCTGGAGTTCGTTGTGTTGTACTGAGGGCCGATAGCTATCTGATTTTGCTCTGTTTTTTGTAACTGAATTCAGTATAAAATAAAGTACTTTGTATGTTCCTTTGTAACCCGTGTTCGGTGTATTTCCTTTTGGGGTACTCAGCCTCGAAATTTTATTTCTGTTTTCACACATTGTGTGTCAATGGATTTCCCCCATTCCCATTGTTACTTCCCATTCCAGGGTTCAGAGTCTGCCCTGTGCTCATCGTCTGTGATAATTGCAACGGCGCCTGTTGGGATTGTCCTTGTGGAAAATTCCCCATGCTCTGAGGTTGCGCGCCTTGTTGCACTCCTAGCGCTTGCTGTTGCACTGTGTGATTCTGTGCAATACCCTGCTGTAAAACTGCACGTGGATTCATCATGTCTGCTCCTGTCGCTTTGCCGTTCTGCATCATGCCTTGGTTTCTGCATGTGTGTGCCAAGTGTCCTGTCATTCCACACAGCCAACATACTGGCGGTGGTCAGATCATTTGTCCGTTTGACATATCTTGGTTACTATTTTGCATATTTTGAAACCCTCCTTGATTATTTTGGAAACCTCCCTGATTGCTCTGCCATCCTCTTCCCCTAAATCCTCTTCTCCTGGGGTAAAACCCTGCATTGCCCTGATTATTCTGCTGTGGATTAGTCACCTGCTGCATGCTTCATTCAGCTGCGCTAGTTATCATGGCTCCCTCAAGAGCATATTTTGACAATTTCTTTTGCACCAATTTCGCTTCCTCACCCTTTCGTGCAGCTTCTTTTTTGTGATTCTTTTCTTGCAGCAGTCTGCAATAATGTGCGATAGTTAACTATATTTCAGCCCAAGGCTTGGCCTCAATTCCCACCTATTTCTTGAGTTGTTTCTGCACCGTCTCTAGTAGCCCTTGGCACAATATATGGTAAAACACAGGTATAGAGTTTGTCCAAGATTCATGAGTCTCGAGCACCCAAGCGTCTTGAAAATTCTGTATGTAAATTAACGGATCCTCAGACTCTGTCATTTCTTGTGTCATTATAGCTCCTATATCGGAAGTATCTGGGTATAGCACTCGTAGTGCTTTCCATTCTGCAGCTCTACAATTGTTAAATGGAGCTCCGTCATGCGCAGTATTAATTGTGGTTACACGAGGGTAGCCTGCTCGCACCCGCACCTCATCTGCTCTCTCACCAAGTATGGTGATTAGGAGACCTTTGATGTCCCCATTGGCTAACGTGTTTCCCCCTGTCATTTTTTCTAACTCATGTATCCACTTTCCAGCTCCCGATGTCAACATTGGAAGCTTGTTTTTCAAATGTTCTCGATCCATGTGTGGCCATGGAATATATTGCGGTCTTACTCCCCCTTTCTCGAACAACGGAAATTGGGATGCATAGCCCTCTCTCTCTTCTCTCATTGTTCTTCTGTCTATTGCAGGGGTAACATTCCTGCATCGCCGTCTTCCTGGCAATGTCCTGAGCCTGTCTACATAGGGCGGTGAAGACACCCACCTCTGACTATGAGATACTTCTTCATGTCGGTCAGACTGCATGGCTGACTCTGATGCCCTCGGTGTAGACTCACTAGTGTCTGACCGTCTTATTCCTTTTTCCCTGGGGAGTCGTCTTTTGCTCCATCTCATTTTCCTCGCGCTCCTCCCCTTCCGAGTCGGACATTGTCTGTCCCCAACTAGTGCCACTTCTTGTGTCCTCCTTACTCCTACTTATTTCTACTCTATCAAGGGATAGCTCTCTATTTCTACTACTTCGGGAGACATCCTCAGTGTCGTACAGCTGAGTGCTCTCCAGGCGCTCATCTTTCCCCTACCCTTGCGGTGTTTGTTCTAACCCCATTTCATCATATATTCCATCGATCGTTTCTCCGATGCTTCTGGTGTTGAAGTCATCTTTCATATTTGCCCTACACGTGCCTGGTACTGAATCGTAGGCAGGAATTAATACTTCTATATCTTCCCAGTCTACTACTGGATCAGGGTTTTTAAGCTCTCACCCCAGATATTCAAGATCGCATGCTCTCTGTCTCCACTTACTTTCTATGTCGTCATCAAATTCTGTGTGCTTCCTCGCCTCTTATCTTACTCTTTCTTCTTCCTTTTTCTTTTCATTTCTAAGTTCATCTGCCCTTCGAATTTCCTCATCTCTTTGTCTCTTTATTCTTTTCTCACGTATCCTCAGCTCTTCTTCTAACCTTTGCTGTTCCTGTCTGTCTTGATTGTTGGCTGCTCTTGGTTTGCGATCGAGCTGTCTCTCTTGCTCTTCGCGATATACTGCTGTTCTCGCCTTTGTATGTCTTTCTTTCTTATTCTTTCATCTCTCAATTCCTTCTCTTTCCCCTTTCTCTGTGCCTCATCTAACCTCTGCTTTTGCTTCGTGTCATCAATGCCCTTGCCATCAAGTTTTGGTAAAATTTGCCGTCCAATCCATTCGTTTTTTGCGAATGCTATCTCATCAGTTCTGTCTTTGTTTCCCTTCCATCTCTTCCCCTCTCTCTCCTTGTCGAGAGATGCATTTGTCTGTGCCTGATCTCTCCTTTCGTCATCGCGTCTCCCCTTGTCCCGTGGGACTGTGGAGGTAATATTCTTATCCTTGTCTTTCCCTTGATTTTCGTCACTACTTTGCATAGGTTACTCATATGCCGGGTTGCTGTACCCCATGGCTGCTTTAAGTTCTCTCAGCAGGTGTACTCCCTCGCCCTTACTTTCTTCAACTTTCATTTCGGATAGGGCAGCTGGCGCAGTAGGCGTACCACCCCTCTCTGTGCATACATTAAGTATACAATCTATTGGTGGTTCCTCTTCCTTTCCCTGTTCATACATTTTCCAAAGCTCCAGAACAGCGAGGCGTTTTTCTAGCTTTTTGCCCGTGTAGGTGGCATGCAAATATGTCATCATATGTTGCAAGATGGCTTTAGATAAGGACCCACCTTGTGGCCATGGCATAAACATTTTGTGGGCAGCCCCTTTAACCCACTCTCTACTGTATTTCTTCAGTTTGGGTTCGTGTTTTGGCAACTGTTTGCATAAGTGTGTCAATGGAGTTATGTCCTCCATGCTCAAATCTGTTCCTTTTCCTCTTATATAACACTTGACAACACTTTTGTGTGGCTTAAACAGTTCCAACAATATGAGCGAGCATCAAACACTGCAAGCTCCAATCCAAATTTTTCACAAAATTGTATATCTTCTAATGTACTCAAAAAACATCAATTTGTATGCAATTTTATCTCAGCTGTTAAATTGCGTAAAATTAAAATCAGTTTTCTCAAAGAAAATTTTCGATATATGACGTCACAACAAAAAACATGCAAGACAGACGCTTGATAGACTAGACGAACACCAGCTGGTCACAGTTATCTCTGCCTTTAATCATTACCCCTTCATGGAGTCTAAACGTACCCCTTTCACAAAGTCTTTAACCGTCGTGGTAGTCTAATCGCTCCCCCTTCAGCTGGGACTCTGGGTACATGTTTCTTCTAGCCGCTTTTATTAAAAGCGTAGGAATAAGGCAAATCCTCTCACTTCTCGGGTGTCTTCCCCGGTAACCTCTCACTTTTCAGGTGTCCTTCAGGGTAACCTTTATTTACTTAATTATTCTCGAGTCATTATCTCTATATATATATAGAGGAAATCAATGAACAACTCTCTTCCCTTCCCTCCAGCGAAGATGGAAATAAATTAAGAACAAGCATGGAAGGTAATTTAAAAACCTACGAAGAAGATATAAAACTGCGCAAACAAAGGAAATTTCTTCGTGATAAGGAAGATTATGAACTGGGCCGAGTATATACATTTGCACAGCGATTTGATTACTTAAGGAAAAACATGCCAAGTCAAAATGCAAAAAAAAATAAAGAGACAACCCCAAGCTCAAGCGATGTAGTTACTACATCAGATTCGGAAGCCTCAATGAGTACCAATGAAAACCCGCCAAAAAAGACCAATTGTTTAGACGAGATGAGAATGTTGGGGCTGGATGGCCGAAAAAATACCACCAAAAAGAACACAGGAAAGGGCCGTGGCAAACAGGGATCGGGAGGAAGAAGAAAACAAGGAGGGGACAGAGGAATAAGCAGCTCAGAGTCAGATCAGAATACAAGAACACGCTCTGGGACCAAAAAGACGCAACAAATTTGAAAAAAATTGATAACAGCATCATTAACCTTTCAGATCATGTCCTTAATCCAGAACAAATCAAAGTACTGCAATATGGATTTAATTTTTGCCCCACTTCTGGGTATGACTATATGGAAACAAGAATTGACTTTTATAAATATATGCGAAAGATTCGATTGAAAAAATTCTTTATTTTGAATCCACCAAAAGAAAAACAAAGCACTGGCTTATCGGGTCGAACTAAGGTAGCAAAAGAAGATCTAGACACGCTAATTGACTTAGCTGAACTGGAATTAATCGGGGAACAAGCTGAAGGGTCCGTCGCTGTTACTCCTGAAATGTTAAACATTGACACCGATTGGCCTATAAAAAGCAAACTGAAGGCGAAATCTAGGTTTAACCCAACGTTCCAACCAGGAGGGAAAATTGAAGCCTTTCAGGATCTTGTCATACACGACCTAAAGAAAGCCAGATTTCAGAATCAAAAAATCAAATAGAATTTTTCAACAAAAGAAAGGAAGATTCTTAAAGATTTGCAAGAGTTAAATGATGTAGTGATAAAAGCATCTGATAAAGGCAGCAATATAGTCATCCAAAACAGAAAGGATTACATTAAAGAAGCAGAAAGGCAATTGTCTGATGTCACTTGTTATGAAAAGTTAAATGAGAATCCGATGGAAGCAGTAAAGAAGAAAGTGGAAGACTTCTTGAATAAATGGACAGATCTTGACATCCTGAATGATGACAATCACAAATACCTGTACAATACGTTCCCCACCATACCGACAATTTACTTTTTACCGAAGGTCCATAAACATCCATCTCGTCCCCCAGGTAGACCCATTGTTACCTTGAATGGAGCCTCCCTTGAAAACATGTCGAAATATGTGTACCAAACGCTGCTACCTTTAGTCTTTACTTTACCATCCTATTTACGGGACACAAAAGATTTTTTGAGTAGGATTGAAGGAGTAGCCTGGGAAAAAGACTTTATGTTTGCAACACTAGATGTGCTATCTCTTTATACCTCCATTGAACATCAGGATGGGAAGAGAGCATGCAAACATTGTTTAGACAGTAGATCTTTAAACTACCGTACACACGGCGAAATGATTTTGGAAATGATTGATCTATGCTTATGTAACAACATTTTTCTATTCGATAATGTTTATTATAATCAGTTGAGAGGCACCGCGATGGGCAGGAGTTTTGCCCCGTTGTACGCAAACTTAACAATGGGTTGGTGGGAGAAGTTTACAGTATGGACAGAGGCTAACAGCCAGTACACCAATCAACTAGTTCTTTGGCTACGGTTCATAGATGATCTATTTATTCTCTGGAATGGCAAAGAAAAGGAGTGGCTCGACTTTGTAGAAGTTTTGAATACCAACAACTTAAATTTAAAATTCACAGAGACACACAGCCGTGAGTCACTCATTTTCCTTGATGTATTGGTAAAAACAAACCAGAAAAAAATCAGCACAGAGCTTCATCGGAAACCCACTAGTTCTGACATGCCTCTATTTGCTAGCAGTAATCATCCAACTGCATTAAAATGGAGCATACCATATGGAGAATTTGTTAGAATTCGGCGCAATTGCAGTGAACTTGAGTGCTTTGATAGAGAGTGCAAAATTACTGCCAACAATTTTTCTAATCATAGATACCCGAAAGCAGTTATTGAATTAGCTTACTCCAAAGCACGCAATCTAGACCGAACTGCCCTATTACTAACTAATCAAACATCTGAAGAAGCAACGAAAACAGATGAGATAAGGCTTATTCTCACGTACGGTACCAAAGCCAAGACAATAAGAAATATACTTTGCAAACATTGGCATGTTTTAAAGTCCGATGAGGCACTACAACCATACCTTGCTGAACGAGCAAATATAACCTTCAGAAAATCAACTTCCATCGAAGATCTTCTTGTGAGTAGTTTTTTGCCCCCCCAAATAGAAAAGCTTGGCATCGCTTCATGGATAGGGAGCAAGAATACAGGTTTCCATAAATGCACCAAGTGTAAAGCGTGCCAACATGCTTTAAACAAGAACAATTTTGTGCATCCTGTATTGGGCAACATTGTAGAAGTAAAATCAATGATCACATGTAACACAGAGTTTGTTGTATATGTACTGTCTTGTTCATGTGACCTTTGGTACGTGGGAAGTACCATAGGTAAATTGAAATTAAGGATTCTGCAACATATGCGAGCCATAAAGAATATTGATGCCTCCTATCCAATGGCAGTTCACTTTAGAGATGTCCATCAAAGTAAACTGGATTGTTTCAAGTTTTTTGGAATACACCAAGTGAAAGAGAACCCACGAGGGGGCAATCGAGAATTAGAACTCCGCCAGATGGAAACCAGGTTCATATTAGATCTAGCAACCAGAAAGCCTAAAGGACATAACTTAGATGAAGAGTTGTATACTTTCCTCGGCACATAGAGTGTTTAAATACTGTAAATTTCACAGATTTGGGAAATATTTTGCTGATCACTGAAAAATTGGAATGACTTGGACGCTGGGTTCCAAGAAAGAAGGGAATAATTGAACAAATCCTAAGCAAGTCTTTTTACTTGTTTTATTAGTTTATATGTGATTTGTTATCCGCCAAAAGTATAGAGTGTTCATGTAAATGCAAATATGATGAAATCTACTACCGTAAATGTTTTCACCTTTTCAAGCTTTGACCATTAATGTGTGAAAGAAGCATTAATAATGCGGCAGCTATGTATTTTAAGAAATAATGCACTATGCACTTTAGCTTCTACACACATTGATAACATTAAGGTTCTTATTGGTTTAACCTTATTTTCCACCTTTTTATCTAATTATAGGAGTGCACAAGAGTTGTTTGTGAGTAATATATTATGTGTGGAAGAAGCATTAATAATGTGGCAGCTATGTATTTTATGTAATAATGCACTATGCACTTTAGCTTCTATACACAATGACAACATCAAGGTTCTTACTGGTTTAACCCTACTTTCCACCTTTTTATCCAATCATGGGAGTGCATAAAAGTTGTTTGTGAGTAAATATTTTCGTAAAATCAAAAAAGGAAAATTATAATAAGAATTTTCATCACCGGGAAACTACTATATATATTTTTCTATGCACTATGCACTTTATATATTCTTTTTTTTTAAATTAGTAAAGTAGTTTCTCTGATATACTCATTCCTAAAAACATATGGAATACACAAACGACTACATTGTTATAAGATGCACACTAATGATGTTTTAAACTAAAGGTGTAGTGAATACAAAAGTCATTACAAAATGGCCGAATGCTTTGAACAAAGGAAAACATAGAATTCAACTATGGTAGAAAGTGAAAACAGACAAAGAAACTCAGTAAAACCATAGAGTTTTTTTACTTTTGTATCTGTATTTAATGGCTGGATGTATGTCCGTTCTTTTGTACGTGATCAAGCAACGGGACCGTTGCGAAACGCGTTGTACGAGGCAAATCTGTTTCTACCGATGCCTAAATAAAACTGGATATGAGAAATACATATGTTGTTGTGTGATGGGCTGACCTGAAGGAATTCTACGAATTGGCATATGGCTGTAACTTGACGAGTGCCTTCTCACTCTGGAAGTAGTGCGATAACTTCTTCTTTTTGGAATATATATATATATATATATATATATATATATATATATATATATATATATATATACAGTCTTCTCTACTTCTAACTATATTTAGTTTCTCACTTCCCTTCGTTGCCTTTTCCTTTTACTTGTTCTAAAGCATGCACTTTTGCCAGAACATTTAGTCTTTTTCACTCACCGTTCGCATGGTTCCTCTCTGGACTCTCGGGATCACCGCCTTCGTTACCACCTTCTTCGGCTTTTCAACCTCTCAGCTACCTGTAGGAATAGGAAGGGATGTGTGGGGAACACTGGTCCCTTCAGGCCCTGGTCTGCAGTCTTTCTTATACTACCACTGTCTACGGGGAGCTTCACAGTATACTCAGCCGAATGGCAAAGGACTCGTGATATTGCCGAAGACCCAGAGTTACTTTATGTCGACGGTCAATGGATGTCTTATTCTAATCAATAATCAATAAACCATCAATCTCTGCTACCAAGTGTACTCCGGAGACCCCTGGCTGGCCCATAGAGCCGAGGTTTGCTCTGAAGTACTTTAAGGCCAGATAGTTGCACCCTTGAAATGGATGGGGGGTGCAGATTTATTACTCCAACACCAATCAATAAGGACAACTCAATAGTTTGGCAAAGGGAGTCCGTTTAATGACAAGTCCAAAAAAATGGGGAGTTATAGAAATCAGCAGTGATGCGATCGTCCTTCTCGCTTCAACTCCAATGAACTTCATACAAGTAGTAACATTTATACTCAAAACTCGTCATATCAAAAGTTAGCATGCAATTCTATTGGTTAGGAAAAGGTAACTTTAATATAGGTACTATATCTGTATATGGTAACGGAGTGAGGGGATTGGGTAAACACTGTCAGGTGGGTGTCTAAGCCCTTCCTTCAAATATGACTACTGTAGACATCACTAAAACTATGACGTCCCATTTGTTCAACTAACTATAGGACCCTAGATTATTTGGTCCATTGTGATTGGGTTGGCACCAATCCCATCCATAAATTTCCACTTTGCTTAGCAGCACGCAGAATGGTCAGCCAGGTGCATGGTGCCCCTCAGCTACCCAGCCTTCCTACAATTAAGGTTACAGTCAATCATCACTTCAGTAACTATCTGTCAATTATTTTACTGTGGTTGGCCTCGAAACAGCATCTTCTGTCTGGAAAAGTTCTGATATCTCTGCCTGGGCTGATGCCAAGTGTAGGTGTGAACCCATGCTCCTTCTCGCTCAGCTGATCACGTGATACCCACACTGTGAATTTGTCTTGTTTCTCTCAATCTGTGTATTTGATTCTTCTTTAGCTCAGCCACGTGCCTACGCATCCTTATCTTGACCTTTCAGAGACAGGATATTCTGTTCTTACGCTTCAATTAGATGTAGCTACCGTTCGCTCCTTCTGTTGGTATGACCTTGGCTCTCCTGGCACGAGTTGCATCTGCCGAGTTTCGATTCATCCGTCTCTTCTCGTTTTGCTAGAATATGAATCTTGTCTTGTTTGGCCTCTAGTAACCTGAGTTGATACTGCTTTTCGTGCAAAGTGGAATCGCACTTATAATACTGTGCTTCATTTGAGGTAGATTATGTATAATGGCGCTTGCCACGCTATTCTTCTACTTAGCATAGCAAGCCGCACTATTTTCTTATGCCTTCTTGAGGTTCCAAGCATATGTACAGGTGTAAACTGATCGACTGTATTCATTTTACTCACAGCTTAACTCTCTTAAATTTTTTGATAGCTTTATAACACTTTAAGCTCACAATCTCTTTTCTCAGGGCGTTTTTGTCTCTTTGTGTCATTCTTGGTTCATCATTTGTCCATCCGAGTCCTAGTGATGTCACCATTCGTCTTCCATTAAGACCTTTTTGGTTTCTTCCGGGACGGTACTTAGGCAATCTTCATTTCGTCTCATATGCTGGTAGGGTTTTCTTAATGGATACCTTACTGTCCATGGTTTTCGTGGTATCGGTACTTCAATAGGTGTTTCTCTTCTGTTAGGTACTGGGCAGAGCCCTACTGTGGCTCTCTGCTGATTTATCTGCTCATCATACGTCACATATTTTGGTGTGAACGTTCCTAGTACTTCAAAATGGGCGACTGGAGTGCAGGCTTTATTCAGGACCTCCTCTACACCGTCGACATTCAGAGGAGACAGGCACAAAGTAGAGCCACCATATGTGTCCTTACAGTATGGATTCAACAGAGAGAGGTGGAAAACTGGGTGAACACGCCATGAAGCAGGCAAAGACAATTCGAAGGCCACAGGAAGGTTCCTAGCCACAATCAGAGGTGTTGCTAGGTCTGGAAAAGATCTGGGGCTACGCTAATGTCGGAACTGTCAGGTCTCAGGGCTAGCTAGCCTGTTGGCTGTAGCCCCTCAGATTCTATCCGGGGGTTCCAACCAAAAGACCCAGGGCTATACTCTCCTTAACCCCCCACCCTAGCAACACCCCTGGCCACAATACGAAAAGGTCCCAGAAATCAGGGAGCCAACTTGACTAGCAAATTACAGACCACCAGATCCTTGCTGGAGATCCAGACCATGTCCCCAATCTGGTAGGTGGCAACAACAGACTGCCTGTAGTCTGCCATGGTCTTCTGTAGATGTCAGGGGTCTGGAGCTTCACAGACACCTTCTTATGGGTTGTGACAATCTTTGGACCAAGGCGTCAGCAGATGGAACAGCAGTCTGTACAGGTAGGAATATGGGAACGATGTTTGGGTGCAATCCGCAGGTACAAAAGAAAGGGCTGATCTTGATGGAGGTGTGATATGCGTTGTTATAAGCCACCTCAGCTGTGTCCAAATACTCAGCCCAATTCAACTGCAAGGCATTAGTATTACACTGCAGATACTACTCCAGAGTCTGCTTGGTTCTCTCCTGAAACTGTTGCTGTTACTCTGTGAATGGTAACCAAAGGTCAGGGCTTGATGGATTCCCAAAAGATTACAGAGAGCCTTCCAAAAGCAGGAGATGAATTGAGGTCCCCTGTCCGATATTATTTTTTCAGGCAGTCCATGCAATCGATATGCCTCATGAAGAAAGACAAGGGCCATACAAACCGCTGTTGGAACGGCAGGCAAAGGAACAAAGTGGGCCAGTTTATTGAAGAAATCCACTATGACCATCACAAAGGTGTTTCCTTTGGACACATGGAGATCAACAATACAATCAGTGGCCATAGTGTGCCAGGGATAAGGTGGTCTCTCTAGCGGTTGGAGGAGACCAGCAGGACACCGGGTCACCAGAATTGCAGAGGAATCAGTTTCAAGGTGGTCTTGATGCTTCTATGACTAGCAATCCGACATTCATGAAAGCAAGATAAGAGAATGGAGCAGAGGGTTTCTGTAGACATGTATAAACAACCATTCCGGAAAAGCAATCCATCAGAAGATTGAATTAAGGAATCTTTTTGCAGTTGGACAGCTTCAGGAACAAGAGCCATGGCGTCCCTGATTTGTTGTAGATCAGATGCAATGGTATACGTGAAGTGTTTCTCAGGTAGAATGGGTTCTTGTCGTCCGGAGACGGAATGTTCATGGTCATGTAGACGGGAAAGGGAATCAGCTTTTTGATTTTGGGCTCCAGGAATGTAAGTAATAACAAAATCAAATGGTGAAAAAAAAGAAAGTCCATCATGCTTGGTCGCTATTGGTACAAAGAAGGGTGAATAGATAATGCAGATTACAATGATCTGTACGTACAACAACCTTGTGGTTGCCACCCACCAGATGATGTCTCCTCTCTTGAAATGCATCTTCATTCTCAGGCTCTAAGGAAATCAGGCTCTAAGGAAATCTTTGCTATTCTGAGAGAGCTGGAATCACCAGCTCCCAGTCCACCTTCCATCCCCAAAAATGCAGACTGGTGTAATAGCATCCAGTCCGTCATGCTGGACAAGCTCAACCTCCTGCAAAGCAAAATCATCTTCCACCAACAGGCCCTAAGCCAACAAATCTCTGACCTCCACCGCAAGTCCGCTCAGGACTCCCCCTCCTTCTCCTTCAAAGAAATGAACAAACAGGAAGTGAATGCCCTCTTGAAATCTATCAAACCGTCCAACTGTAAAGGAGATGCCTGTCCTGCACAACTTATTAAAGAGTCTGCCACCACCTTGGCCCCTTTCCTGACAGTTTTTATTAATGCCTCCTTCTCAGCTGGACTGGTACCCTCGTGCCTCAAAGAAGCCTGGATATGCCCGCTCTTGAAGAAACCTTCATTTGACCCAGCTGTCCCAGGGAACTACAGGCCCATTACTACCGTCCCTTTCTTATTAAAACTCCATGACAAAGCCACCTATATGTAGGTCCAAAACTACCTTGAAGCCAATTGTCTACTAGGTCTATGCCAGTCAGGCTCCCGTCCAGGCCATGGGACAGAGACGCTACTTCTAGACCTTAAAGATCTTGATGATCTCAGAGACACCGGCAAACCAGCACTCCTCCTCCTACTCGACCTATTGGCAGCGTTTGATCTTGTTGATCACAACACCCTTTGCCACCTCCTTTCATCCACTGCCAACTTCTCCTCCAAGGCCACAGCTTGGATTGCTTCCTTCCTCCAAGGTAGAGTTATGAAAGTCTTCTCGGACCAAGCTTTGCCAATCCAGACACTATCAAATGTGGTGTCCCGCAGGGCCCTGCATTTCACCCACCCTTAACAACCTCTTCACGAAGCCCTTATTCAACTTCTTGGACGAGTTAGGCATATCATATACAAACTATGCAGATGACACGCAGGTGCTCATCCCCCTCAATGGGGACTATGACTCTGACAGGGAAAAACTAAACACTATTTACTCTAAAATTCAAACCTGGATGGCATAAAACTGGCTTTGCCTCAACAGTGAAAAAACTGAACTGCTACTCATTGGGGCCCCGGCAACCCTAAAGAAACTTGATGAAAATGACAACTCCTTTACCATTGACAATACCTCTATCCCTGTTTCGCAGGCAGTTAAAACCTTGGGGGTCTTCTTAGATTCCAATCTGACTATGAGCAGACAGGTCAACGCAATTGCTTCCACTGCAGCATGCCACTCAAAACAGATTAATGCGGCCAGACCCTTCCTGTCCAGAGAGAACTGTCTCACTATAGCAAAGGCTATAATTGGGGAACCCGGTTAGACTACTGCAACGCCCTCCTACAGACCATCCAGAGCAATGCGCTGCAGGCTGCCACCGGCATTTCTAAAAGGGAGCATATTTCGGTGACTAGGAGACTAGTCCATTGGCTCCCCATCAAGGAACGCATCACACACAAATGTGTCAACAAGACTGTATCCCTCTATCCCAGAGATTTGCTAAACCCAGCTCAGGCAGACCTTCACGGACGGCCTACACCAATGTGGTCACTGTTCCTAAAATCCCGAGGGCTTGTATAGGAGGTTCGAGCTTCCCATTCATCGCTGCATCCCAATAGAATGCCCTACCAACACACCTAAGGAGCATGGATTCACACACAGCCTTTAGGAAAGCCATTTAAACATGGCTGTTTGTCTAAATGTGCCTCCTACATTGATGTTTCCTCCCATAATCTCGAACTCAGCACCCATGCACTGTAACCTTTATTGTATGCACTGAGTTTTGTTTCAAGTATTTTTTTTCATGTACCTGCTTCCTTTTCATTATGCCGAAGTTATGCTCTCTGTAACCGACAAGCACCTTTGTAATGTGTAACTAAGACATCTGCTGCAACAGCGCCTCAATGCCTTTTGGCTGCAGAGCGCTTTACAAATACAAAAATAAATAAATAAATGTGCAAATATCACAGCCTGAACTAACAGTGGCTGAAGCTTCAATGCAATTGACTGAGGAATTAGCTCAAGATCGCGACTTTAGTTTGCCTAGTTTTGGGGACTTGTCCACCACCGTCAAGTCACAAAACACATTCCTGCCAGACGATTGGCTTTTAAAGGAGCAAAAATACATTGTATTCATGACAGCCGCCTGCTATAGAATGTAAAAATGCTGAAATGCGTCCATACATTAAGTTGGAACATATGCGGGGAGCCATTGGTGAATGTGTCTCGTGTATTACAAGGCACTAACCTGAAAATCCATGCCAGCTTTGGCCACCGCCACAATAAATATTCATGGTCCACTCAACCAATTCTGGTCAAAGTGCCTGGTGGAAATCTACTATGTTCAGGAGCTTTACTTTTCAGTGGCTCAACTTTCAGTAAGATTTCAAGTTTCCGTCAATTTGTGGGACTTGAATTCCTTGCTAAAACCCAGTACTACAAATATCAAAGGGAATTCTTATTCCCTGCTATTAGTAAAGTCTGCAAAATCAAAAAGATGCAAATGCAAAGTTCATTCTCTGACAAACATTTCAGGCTAGCTGGCGATGTACAGTGTAACAGTCCTGGATTTTCCATGAATTACTGCACATACCACTTTCAAGACATGGAAAGTTAAACAATTGTGAGTTTGGTGATTGTGCAGGTGCCTGAATGTACATCTTCTGCAGCCATGGAGAAACACGGTTTCATCAAATCCGTCAAACATCTTGAATCCAGGGGAATGCAAATAGAGCTGATAGCCAATGACAGGCACGTTTCAATAGCCAAGGCCATGTGAGAGCAGTTCCCACACATTTGGCAGCAATTTGATGTATGGCACGTTGCCAAATCAGTCAATAAAACAATTACAGCTGCTGGTGAAAAAAAGGGTTCCGAAAATATTTTAAAGTGGAGTGAGTCTATCAGCAACCATCTTTGGTGGAGCTCCAAAACTTGTGATGGATCAGTAGAAATTCTACTTGAAAAATGGCGTTCATTGATGCACCATTGTTCCATCGTACACTCATGGACTGAAGACCAACATTTCCACGAATGTGCATATGGACCTTTATCAAAGGAGCAGGAAAGCAAGAAGAAGTGGTTGGTGCCATGTTCACCTCCACACAAAGCACTAGAGAAGATTGTGTACAATAAAACGCTTTGAAGAGACCTGACGGTAATTCTGTCACACCTTGAGATTTGGAGGTGTTCCACAATATATGCCTAAAGTACAGGCCCAAAAGGTGGCATTTTGGTATAGGTCGGTATGGAGGCCAGATCAAGTCAAGCTGTACTTGCCCACAACGAGAATGTGGGGAGGGAACAAGCAAAAACTGCAGGAACCTTCGGGATGCTTCGTTACCTCATGGCCTTTGCAAAACGAGGCAAACAATGGGTGGCCAAGCCAATATACCAGGAAATGGAATTTGAATTTGTGAAAGATCTGACATTGACTTTGTTGGCCATGCGTACTCATGGAATCGATCACATACAATGCCACAAAACATTGCAAACGAGCCCTGTCTACCTAAAGCGGAATTTGTCGAAAGGTTGACTTCCGGATTTAAATGATTTGTAGCTATCTTCATAATCAGCTCACAATACCATTTGTGAAATGTTCCTCAATTTTTGGATTTTGTACAGAAACAATCGATTGCTATTACACTCGACGTTGCAATGCTATAAAAATTGTTTAAACGTATTAAATTATGCTGATTTAATCGGGTGTACTATTCATTAATGTATGTTAAGCCTCTCTCCAAGAGGAGTCAATGAATTTATTGATTGTACTTTTTGTTATTACCCAAATTGATCATTCACAAACGACCGTATGGTAAATTTGGGCAAATTCGACCAGTACCATTCGATTGTTTGTAAACGATCAGTTTGGGTAATCACTAGCAAACATGGGGAGCGGGGGTTGCATCCCCAGACCCCCATTTTTGGTAGTGATGGCTTTTAGGGTAGAGGGGGTGTCCCCCACTTCTAGAGGTTTGGAGGCGAGGCACAGGAAAAAACTGTGGAAGGAACAGTGGACCCTGCAGCGTCGGATCCGGCCTGCGTGAGAGGGACAGATCCAACGCTGCAGAGTTAGAAGTAGAGTGGATGGTGAAAAGGTAAGTAGTGGGTGGGGGAGTGTGTGTGGGTGGGTGTTTTTTTTGTTTTGGCGGATTTGGCCACAGCAACATTGGCTTCGTGGCTGAATTGACCACGGTCGATTCAGCGGCAGCCGCAAACAATTGTGCCATGGCCAAAGCCTATACATCCACTTTCTTCATCCGTCAAACCTTTCAAAAACAAAACAAGCAACTACGACAATGTAAAGAATGAGAAATTTGATGATAATGGAAGGATTACTAAATGACCCACGAAGCATAAGGTGAATTATTTATCGTTTGAAAATAGTGGACATCCAGAACATTGGCAGGACAACAAAGCCTTCTTCTCGAACTACTCCAGAAACATTGAGTCTCTTAAGGAATTGTCAGTAACAGCATTCAGCATGGGAGACATTGGCTATGTTCCTTGGGTCATCTGAAGAGACATGTAACAAAATTGATATAGATATAAAAGACACAATGTCAATAGGGCTATAATAGCGATAAACACATTCTGCATCTACGGTGACTTTGAACAGAGTGAGAATCGATTTCACATCTTCCATGACACTAGTGAAACCAAAAAGCTGTGTGCATACAGTAAAGAGCAGGTACAATGTGTATTGACACTTGCACCTGAAGAAGGGTAAACACCTGAAACATTGGGAGAAATGGCAAATTTGGGCGTTTACATATTGTGGATCAAGTGTGCATATTTGGATTACCAAAGTGGATTTAAACAATGAAAAAGCAATTTGCACTATAAATAAACTGACCAGTGAACATTACAGTGAATAAGTGCCATGCGTGTGTCAGTTATCTAATGTGTGTGGTCGCGTATTGAGATAGCCCAGGTGACTCATTATTAAAATGTGCCCTTCAGCCTTAAATGCGAAACATTTGCCCCATTGAAGGCAACTTAGACCAAACTTTAAGCAGTGTAAGGTATCCTGAGACCCGAAAGAATGCCACGTGGATACCACATCTAAGCAGGGGTCGCTCCAGTCGGTTCTTTGGTTGGGCAAGTCTTACTTTTTAAGCCTCACCATTGCTGACTGGGGGTGACCTGTGATCATGAGCCACAGTCTCTAATGACCAATAATGGACTGCTTGGTGAAGAGACTGTCTCCCTGCCATTTGAAAAGCTCAGATGCCGCTGGTTCCAGTCCAAAGAGTGTGTTTCCTCCCACTCAGTGCTACATCCAGATATGTATGTCTGAGCACAGGGACCCCCAGAGTTTTCTGCAGACTTCTCTTCCCACAGTTCCTTCAGCTCTTAGGGTTTCTTTGCAATGCACCAACAGGTGACAGTGTTGGGGTGCAAATCTTGCTGAGTGCCACCATGAAGGGACCCACGTCCAGTTCTGTATTCTGGGCACAGTTGTCTCTGCTGGAGGGACCGATTCAACTGGCCCTCTAAAGACACCCCACGTGTAGCCCTCTGGAACCCGTCTGCCACTTCTCAGATTCGTGTACTGAGCACAAAGATGCCAGAGTCCACGTCACAGGGCTTCACGGCGCTTGGACTGAAATAGTGAGCTGGGCTGAGGTCCCTACAGGGATACTTAGGGCCAGACTCTGGAATCTTTTTTGGTGCAAGCGAGGAGATGCGCTAGCAGTGCAATTCACAAAGGGCATCTGAATGAGTGCACTTTTCCCCCCTTTGCTCATTTGCACAAATAAGGGGTTGTTCCTGAGCATTTTAAGCACATCATGAATTCACAAACGCGATGCGCTTTAAAATGCCCAGAAATTAGGGTCATTGCCCTGCGCCTTTTGAAATAGACGCAAATCATGACAGGCTCACCTCTCTCCCTGTCGTGATTTTCCTTTGAAGTGTGACAGCCACTGGTTAAACCACGGATGCCACCCTAGCCTGCCCATCCCGCAAACAGGGAAGGAAATGTTTTTATTTTTCATTTCACCGAGACGGGCCCCTTACCAGCCTGTCTCGGTGAAATGTGCTCCCAGCAGCCACGTGGTTGCTGGGAGCCTGTCTTTCATTTCCCAACACTTATGTATGCAAGGGGGCTGGGCAGCGCATCTTTGCTCCACTGTCCAGCCCCTCCTGAAATGCTCATGACACATTTGTGAATAAAGTGGCCGGCCGCCGCATTCCTAAAAATAGCACAAACGAAACACGCACCTTCTCTGCTCTGCTTTCATTTGTGCTGTTTTTTGAGAATCTGGCCCCATGGGTCACGTTCACCAAAAGTAGAGCAAACAAAAGGAGCGCAGATAATGCGCTCGTTTCATTTGCGCGGCTTTCAGAAATGCTCAGGTCTGCTTATTCACAAAGGGACCTGAGCATTTATGCAGGGGCCGGAGAGAGGCGCAAAGTTGTGGGTTACATGTCTTTATATCTAAATAATTTATAATGAATGCCCATATATCGAATCTTTTATCTTGAAAACTTTTTTGGGGGCAGAGGGGTCTCCCCCAAACACCCGTTTCCAACCCCTAAAAATCCATCATGACCGTTTCCCAAAAAAAGTAACCCTTTACCCCACCCTAAATCCATTCACTATAAAGGTTTTCAAGATAAAAGATTCGATGTATGGGTATTTCAATATATAGGATTCCATATAAACACTGTATACCAAAGTTGTGCTGTCCGGACCACTTACATACATCAGTCTCAGGAGCACACGCCAGACATGAATGTATGAAAGGTTCCCTGGCATCCACGTGGTTGCTTGGAGTGCATTTCAGAGAGACAGGCCTCTAAAGGGCCTGTCTCTCTGAAATGACTACGGAAAGAAAGCATTTTCACCCCTGTTTAGGGTATCGAAATGTAGTGTGACAGGCGGGGTATAAACTGCAGCTGTCGCACTTAAAGAAAAAATCACGACAGGGTCAGAAATTACCCTAACAAAACACAAAGAAGGACTGTTTGGGGTTACCATCTGTGGGTTGCCCAAGTCTATTGTCACACCAAAAAACCCCACAGACTAATTGATTCTTCAAGTTGCAATGTACCAACATGTGTTGCCATGATCTCAATATTGCCTCGTTGCCAGTGTTTAGCTAAAAGGCACATGCTAAGTTATAGAACTGGGCATGTGTCGTCTGCTATTCAAATGAAAAGTTTCAAATGTTATTCTGGGTGGTATGTCTAGCAGAGGCAGTTAAAAAAGAAGGAAAAGAAAACACTTTCACAAAAGTTGTCTTCGAAGGATAGAAAAGATGGAGGGAATCGTCCTCATTTCTGGTGTAGGTTACTCATTCATCCGTGCAGCACTGCAGAGGACTCACTGCTGTAAGGGATGCTTGCAGTTGATATGTTTGATTTCAGTTGGTAGAGCGGGAACCCCACTTAACCACCAGAGCTACCTGCTGATCGTTAGGTTGCTCTGTTTACTTGGCGTGCTGTTCGTAACATATCTCTATCGATTTTTTAGAGGGACATATATTGAAAGAAACAACCCTCAGCTGTGACATTCTTTGTTTGTCACTAGATTGGATGGTTTGTGAGCCGACCGGTTTCAGTGGACTACTGTTAGTGTGCCACTTTCTTCAGGGCTATCAAAAGGTGCCAGCCTGCAGGCCTCATCTTCTTTTCATGCAGCTTGGTCTGCAGTTATTAGTACTATGCCCACACTATCCGTGGTCTCTTCACTTTGGGTAGGGTTAGTGGTGGGTGTTAGTCCCAGGGTGGTTGAAATGGCAAGCCCTGTTACCTGCTAATGTGAAGCGAAGTATGTTAGCCTTAGGGTCTGGTTTATTAGTAGAGTGACCAGATTTTAAAAAAAGGGGAAATGTCATAGACATAGAAGTAGGACTAAAGTAAACACACATTAAACTGTAGTACTACTTCTATGTGACTGGCCTGTTGCGGTGGTGTGGAGGGAGCTTGTGCTCACATTGGAAGAGAGTGGCCGGGGAGGGGAAGGAGGAGTAAATGGGCCGTGAAAATCATTCATGCCCCCATTCACGCACAGGAAGAGTTGTGCAGGTCCCTATTTTGGGATTCCGAAATCGAGTCCTGGCAAAAACCGGGACCGTAGCCACCCACCCTTCCAATACCGGGATGGGGTTTATAAAATGTAAAAAATTCACGGGACCCTGGGACGGAGGGCGATTTCCCAGGACTCTCCCAGGTAAATCAGGACATCTGGTCACCCTATTTATTAGCAATCTGATTGGCTGCCCTCCCTTGTTATCCTGATGTATCTGGTTTCATGGGCACTGCAGAGGGAATCAGTGATGCCGCCTGCACGGGCTCAGGGTGTTACTTGCCCCGTCTGCAAATAGTAGAAAATACAACTGCACACATAAAAAATAAACACACCTGTTATTAATAAACGGAAACCTCAAATTTATAGGTAAAATTCCCCAGTGAATAGGACACCTGTTTACACATGAGCAGTGCTTTCCACCGTGCGGGGTATCCCGCAGGGGCCTTTGAAAGTGGTGGAGCTTGCACAGCCCTATGCCGCCACCATGCAGGGCCAGATGATGACACTATGGGCGATGCAGTGACAGGGCCAAATACGCCCCAGAGGCAGTGGCTGATCCCAGCCCATTGCGGGCGTCTCCATCCACCCAACTGTACCAGAGCTCCAGATCCTTGGGGATAATTGTAAGGGGTGAGGTTAGTAAGATGTGTTGGGCCTCTAAAAACCGCGAAGCGTTCTTGTTACCTTTACACGTTAGGAAACATGTAATGCACAGAGTTTATGGATGAATTATTTACGTTTGGGTACAGTTTGGCACATTAAGCAACATTAAGTGCATTAAGAAAAGTGCTTAGTGTGCACAATTTGCTGGTTGGGCCATCACAAATCATAGAACTTTCCAGTTATGTGTAGGAAGTAGGAAGCATGAAGTATGCAGAGATTCTGGGTAATTGATTTAAGTTTTGGCACATTAAGTGTTAGAATACCCCCATCTCATGCCATGGTCACGAAGCATCAGACGAGCCGCTAAGTCACAAAGGGCCCGATTCATGGAATTATTTGCATGAGAAATAGGGACTTGAGCACCAAACTGCATGTGAAATCCCATTTGTCCATTCATGCAATCGAATGCAGGACTTTTCCAGGAGATGCGTGGAGTTTGCGCAGGTTCGGCACGTCTCTGCAAGCCATCAAGTGTCTTGCGCGAGACACCAGGCAGAGCATGAGCGTGGCTTGTGCGGAGGGCTGGGAAGGGGGGGGGGGGACACAGAAAATGGAGAAGAACATGGAAAAAAAATGGGCGTTATGAGGGCCGGTCCACAGGCTGTCCCTCGCACGCCCACTATTGCGCCCAACAACACGTATTCATGGAAACACAAGCGCAGCCTCTCAGCAGAGAAATGGCCACGCTTATCCCTCGATCTCTACTTCACCCGAAGGCAGACATACAGACACTTGCACATGATATGATATGATAGGTTATTTATAACGGGCTTAATACCCAGAGGTTTCTAAGCGCGGACCCGGGATCGAACCTGTGTAGCTCTGTGTCGTGTTGCTTCCAAGGCGAGCACGTTGCCGCTGAGCTATCCTCCCGAGTCATTAGGAATTGCAGTGCGGAGGTGGGTTTGCATGTCGGATTTAGAGGTGCTTGTACGCAACCGGGGTTCCTATCTAACTTAGGGATGAGCGTATGCAGTGTAGCAGGGTGCAGGAACGGCTTAGGTGGGTTCGCATGCAGATTTACAGAGTTTCACCCGAGATACAAAGCATCATACTAGTGAAAGTACAGAGTCTGGGTGCCAGCAACAGTTTACGAGGGACCCTGCGCAGGGTCCCCGAGATGCAGGCATGCTTGCGGGGTACCCCACACACTGTTTGAAGACTATTTGCATCCGGGGGAGCAAGCAAAGGAAGCTGTTCTGGCTGTTTGTACTTAGTATGTGGGCATGTCGGGGGTATTGCGGGCACGACTGAATATGGTTACTTTGCGCAGTGAATTCCATGAATACGTGGAGTGCTCATTATTTATTCTGCACACAGGCTCACGCGGTGTCGTACTCGGCTCGCTGCAATTGCGGGAGAAATTAGCCCTTTTCCATGAATCGGCCCCAAAGTCTTCCTGAATCCTCATTGGGCCTCATTCCGAGTATGGCGTTAAGGGATAGCGGCCACCGGTAACGAGACCGGTGGCGGTGATCCCTTACCGCCATACTCCGAGTTCCCTTTGCGCCCTCGCCCTTAACGCCTGCTTTGAGCAGGTGTTAAAGTCGAGGGCGCAAAGGGGCCTCCAAGCCAATAACGGTGACCGTAATGAACGGTCACCGTTATTTGCATCTTCCCCATTCCTATTGAGCCCTATGGGGGCTCATTTGGGAATGGGGAAGAGCCTTGGTGAATGCGGAATTACCGCCCCGCCAACCTTGGAATGGGGCGGTGATTCCGCCATCCACCAAGGCGCTGCCGGTCCGGGTACGGCGTCAACCAAGGCGTTAATAGCGCCATTGGTTAGCGCCGTACTCGGAATGAGGCCCACTGTATCTTGTGGGATCAACAATGTGGCCAGCCAGCAAAGGTTACATGCTGCCTGCTGATATCACACGGCTACATTCCACCTAAGGATTCCTCAGGGATACACTGTAGCAGCGATGCAGACTAGAGACCGTGTTGCTGCTGTCAAACAGACCAATCAGAAGCATGCACGATGCAGACCGTGTTAAATGACTGGCGTCATTTATTATGGGGGTTTTGTTAAGGAAAGTTGTGGAGGGTTGAAAATACCAAAATACAGAGCTCCAAACCCCCAGCCAAGATAGAAAAAAGGATGCTTTGTTATTAAAATAATTTGGATTATCTAGCAATTCAGCTGGGTCTCTCACGGATACACTGTCATTCGTACACACCAACTCACTGGTGTTGGCCCTCATGCTATTGACCTCATGGGAACGACAGATTAATGAAACTGCAAGATTCAAGCCCGCGGCCTGCAGCTTCCACTCAGCCTGTGGCAGTTTATGCTTTAACTCACCGAGCTAACATTTTAAACACCATGAGTCATCATTTCGCAACGAGACTTCGCCTCACAGCAAGTCCCAGTCCCCTCACGAGTAGATATTTTAAAACCACTGAAAGGCAGCTCACCTTCTGGGCATGTTTGCCACATCTTGTCTGCCTGACCAGGCTGGATCACACATGATCAGCCTCCTTCGCCAGCACCACAGGCACAAAGAAACACGATCACCATTATTTTTCAGGAGAGGATAATATATGTGAACATTAACCTGAAATGCGTGCACAGATATTGATGTTTGGAAGGGAAGTTTTGAGACTAGGGAGAGGGCGTTCCTCAGTGAGTGTTTGCAAGTTGACAGCCCCTCGTTATAGCTTTATTCTGGGTCAAATCCGTCAATGAAAGCCTGGTAATGTGACAATAGGCTGTGCAGAGGTGTGTGCCTGGACTACTTATTGGTAATCCTCATTGCTCCTAGACCTACTCTTCCTCGTCCCAGTCCTTACTATTGGAAGGCGGGATATCAAGGAATGATGTCCCATATTAGCTGTGTATAACCCTGAATCTACCATTCAGCCCACACCAGATATCTGAGCCATGAGAGATGCTGGTGTGACAAGGAATAGTGGGACCAGGAGTGGAATGTGAAAACTGATCATCGTTTGACTCCCTGCAACATTTAAAATGAACTTGGCCTGGCCTACCATGTCCTAATTTATTGAAAAAGAAGAAATTGGCCATTTACTCTGTTGCAGCCCTTAACACACTTACATCAAAACGGTTTTATGCTGACCAAGAATGTGCAGAGTTTAGTGGTTTGCAGTCTTTTTGGGAGCAGCCCATGTCCCTGCCTTAGAATTGCCCGAGCCTCTGGCCAGGAAGTCCACGTGCTTCGTGGCTACATTCCCTGAATAACACAAGTCTGTGATGGGGCTGTAATGTCCAAATGCACCCTGCCTCTCTCATAAACCGGACCTTGTGTAGGGGTACATATAAAAAGGAAGGCCTAAGTAACATACACAACAAAATAGTAGGGGTTGTCTCCAGGGTCAAGGTAGTGTCTGGGGAACTTCACTAAAAGAAAGGTTTCCCAGGAGGAAGTGAATGTGTTAGAAGTTCCTGAAATCTTTCAGATTGGGTGTACCTCTTGTCTTCAGGAAGATTCCAGGGGTTCCCGGACCTCACCTTGCTGGCTTCCAGGGGTAACCAAACCCTTCTCATGGCCTTATTATCAGTCTTTGGTTTTAAGGTGTCCTTCATAAGGTCAACAGGCAGGTCTGTCTCAATCTCCAGGCTGCATATTTTGGTGGCTCTCATGGAGGAGGGAGAGGAAGAGGCGAGAGTGCCTATCCCAGAAGAGAATTCTTCTGTTCCTCAGCATCTCGACTTCCTCAGAAAGCTGGTCCCCTGATGCTCAACAGAGTCAAAGAGTAGGGTCCACTTGGCCTCTTGTCTCACTAGGGACTGAATCCCCTGCACCTTCCTAACCTTCCTCTGACCGTCTTTGCACCTCTCTGAAAATGGGGTATAGACTCTGCCAGGTGCTCATTCCTTCTCTGCCTTTAACACCTAGCCAGGCCAACTGGGCGTGCCGGAACAATCTGGTTTGACTACCACTCAGTTCCTCCACCATCTCCTGCTTTCTCTTGGCTTCCTCCTGGTCCTCCTCAACCCACTCTAGATATTCTCTTAACTCCTTGTTTTTATTAACCACTCTCTGGTATCCTCTTGTCTCCTCCTTTTCTTTATCTTTTCACCTCTGTAATCCTCTCTCATCTCCAATGTCCTCTCCAAACTCTCTTTGCCAATGTGTGTAAGGTTCTTAACCTTCCACCTAACAAATCCTGATTTTCCTATATCTCCTGATGTTCTACAACATCTTCATTTTTGTATACTTCAACCTTCTCCTCACCATTACCAACCTGCTCTATACTGTAAACAAATGCTTTCTTACAACCCCCAATCTTCTCTGTACTTTCACTAGTCTCCAAACCTCTCTCTTTTTTGTCTCCCATTTATTCCACCACTTTCTTTGACCCTTTCAGCAATATTCTTCCCTTTCATCCTTAATAGCCTCTATGTCGCTTTCACCTTCTTCATCCCTTTGGGCCCCTTCTTCCGTCCTCTAAGCACCAACCTCGTTCTTATTACTCTCACCGTCTACTTGTTCACCCTACCTCTCTTGAGCATTGCTGTTCTCCTAGCTACTTCCAGTGTCCCATTCTTTACCCCTTTTGGTATGAACCTCCTTCATTCTACTTTCACATTCAAGGATTTCTAGCTCTCTGACCAGCTTCTTAGCCCGTCTCGGCAGGTTAACTTGATACCAGTCGAGAAAGTAGCTGGTGCCAACTTCTTCAAGGTTGGATAAACCTATGTCCAACAAGAAGTGGCTTACCCGAATGGCTGGAGATCAACGCCCAAACAGAAGTACTGCTGGAGAGACACTGATTGTCAATCCTTGGGAATGTCAATGGCTCATTCAAAACTGGTTAGTGAAGAAAGGCCATGGAGGAAATCCCCAGAAATTCCTTTAACAAAAAGCAAGAGGAAATACCTTAAATACTCAGGGGGCTGTCACAAAGTATCCTGCCTTGCTCCGAGGGTTAGTGATGGGGAGGCCATGGGGGTCCAACTACCGCTACGTGATATTTGAAGCAAACCCCAGCGGTGGTATGAGGAGGATCACATGGTTGACCCCACCCTTCCCCGAGAGAGTGGCAAGGACTTATCCTCAACAACCAGCATTGCCCTTCGAAGAAACTGGGCAAGAGATGCTCAAACTCTAAAGCTTCTTGAAGATCCAAGAGGCTCAACAAAGGGATGATAAGCCCTGCATGGAAGAGATAGCCAAGCAAACACTTACCAAGGTGTGGCTGGCGAGACCCATGGGCAGACATGTCTGTGCCCAGATACAAACACAGAATGCCACCCACAACGCTCATCTGCAACCCAGTGTCCATAGTGATCATGTTTGAGTACCGCAGGCAAGATGCCGCCATTCTCAAATATCTGCTTGTTTCGCAGTGCCGCATCGGGAGGGGAAGGTGACTATAGAAGACGACGAGTACCAACCACGAGTTCAAATCCACCAAGAAGAAAAAGCTGTAGAGAAAGTATGAACTTATCCAAAACAAACTTGTTACCCAGATGATACATTTCCTGCTTTCCTTTAGCAAACCCTTAGTTGAATCCCTTCGACTCTTAAGGGAATTTATCCGTTCCTGTTTTTCCCTGGTTCCATGTGTTAAAATTGCGGCAAAAATGGCCGTTGACATACACTATTGCGGCAAAAAGGCTGTGCTTTTGCCGCCACAATCCATGTAAAGGATACGGGGAACACCCCTGCAAACCCCGCCCGGGCCCATTATACCATTTGTGGGGAGCGGGGGACACACCTGCAACCCCCGCTCCCCTTAAATGGTATCATGTGGTACACCTTTACCGGGTCAAACCACAGCATTTCTGTCGCTATTTTTTGTACAGACAACATTTTTGCCCCAATTTTATCACTTTAACATTTTTGCCCAAATTTCCGCGCCTTGAAACACTTGTGTATAGGCGCGTTACAAATGCCATATCATATCATATCATATATCACTGCATACCATTTCCCTACCATTCTAAAAATAGGACTTGCCAGTCCTTTGTTAGAGAAGCCACGCATCCCCATTATTTGAATCACTATCGTTCGGTCAGTAATGTTCCCTTTTGGTATAAGCTTTAGGCAAAAGCTGTTTCCATTCTATCAGATTCTCATATTGATACTGATTATGTGTTACAGGAATATCAATTTGCAGCTCAGAACCATCTAGCCTGCACATTGCGGAGGATAGTGTCCATTTGATTAATCGAATGAGCCTTGAGTCTTGGTGCTTTTGGACTTGTCTGCTGCTTTTGATACAGTGGGTTTTAAAAATTGTAACACACGCATGGGAATGAATGGCTTAGTTTTGAAATGGTTCCAATTGTTTCCTCCAGGCAGAACTCAAGCTCCACAAATGGGCCCCTTTCATTCATCTCAACTTCCTGTTCAATGTGGAGTACCACAGGGGTCGCTTTGGTCCACCGGGTTGTTCACCTTTTATAAGGAGCCTAACCTAAGGGATATATTCGTATCCTGGTGATTCTCAGCTGCATCTTAAAATATCTTTCACTGAGACTCGAGCTCCACTTTAATCCTGTCTATCAGAATTCATTAATTGAATGCCCTTGCTTAGTCTTAAATGAAATCCTCTTAAAACTGAACTTATCTTATTTGCACCAGACAACAAGGTACAACATTTACTTTCGTGTCTCTCCCTGGTGTAATTGTCCAGGTTTTCTCCATCCTTGGTTCCACTGGCCACATCTTTGGGGTTTTGATTACATCTGAATGTGCCTTTTCAAATCCACTTGGTTGCTAGGAGCTCGGTCGGCTGATGTTCAACTTTCCTTCCCAAGGAGAAGATCAACTCTTATATTCCTGTTGACCTGTTTCCTTCTGCAGTGCACGCCTTGGTTGTATCAGGCGTTGATTGAGGGAACACTATTTTGACCAGAGTCGCAAAATGCCATTTGCTTTCTCATCTTTATATAATGCAGCTCACTTGATCACGGAAGGAAAATGTGATCACATCTCACCTGTCCTGCTGAATTCGACTGGCTATCTTTGGAAGTGAGGATGCCTTTTCAACTGGGATGGTTAGCATACAAAGAAGCTGCTCCGCATAAACTTTTACATTTAGCGAATACATTGAAAATAGCTGGTGGATCCCGCTCTCTAAGGATGAAATCAGGACTTCATGTTGAAATTCCTAAAGTCTCTAAAGAAAGGACATCCAACCAAGCATTATCAGTTGACATCCCACAGTTCTGGAATTCTTTGCCAATGGATACTCAATTAGCTCCGCCTTATTGATTTTTTACAAAACATTATAAACCTTTTAGTTTCCTTAAGTTTCTGCTAAATTGTTTCTTTTGATTGTTTCCCCTCAGCACTCTTCGAAAAGTATAATATGTTGTAAATAAAATAAAAACAAAGACACCCGTTAGAGATTGGTGACGGGAGGTCCCCGGGTAGGACCAGTTCCCTATAAAAGGTTTGGTTTAGCAAACAGCTTTGGGTGGCAAAGGTGGAGAGAAGGTGTGTGCTTGAGGCGAGAGGCAAAGAGAAGAGGAGGACCGTTTGGTGGAGGCTGAAGAAAAGGAGCAGAGATGATAGAATGAGGACAAGGAGTTGGTTTGGAGGAGAGTAGAGAGCTTGGTTTCGGGGAAGATAGGATAAAGTGGAAAACAGGATAAGGGCGGGGGGGGGGTGAAAAAGGGGAGAGTTGGTGAAGAATCACGTGGAGGTGGCGAGAAACACACCAGAAACAAAAGAGGTAGTGAATAAGGTAGTGAGTGAACAGGAGGAGGTAGTGGGTGAAAAGGAGGAGGAGGGGAGTGAACAGGAGGAGGTAGTAGTGAACAGAAGGAGGAAATGAGTGATCAGGAGGAGGTAGTGAGTGAACAGGAGGAGGAAGTGAGTGAACAGGGGGGGTAGTGAGGGAACAGGAGGAGGTAGCGAGTGAACAGGAGGAGGCAGTGAGTGAACAGGAGGAGGTAGTTACTGAACAGGAGGAGGTAGTGAGAGAACAAGAGGAGGAAGTGAGTGAACAGGAGGAGATACTGAGAGAACATGAGGAGGAAGTGAGGGAACAGGAGGAGGTAGCGAGTGAACAGGAGGAGGTAGTAGTGAACAGGAGGAGGAAATGAGTGAACAGGAGGAGGTAGTGAGAGAACAGGAGGAGGACGTGAGTGAACAGGAGGAGGTAGTGAGAGAACAGGAGGAGCTACTGAGAGAACAGGAGGAGGACATGAGTGAACAGGAGGAGAAAGTGAGAGAACAGGAGGAGGAAGTGAGTGAACAGGAGGAGGCAGCGAGTGAACAGGAGGAGGAAGTGAGTGAACAGGAAGAGATACTGAGAGAACAGGAGGAGGAAGTGAGGGAACACGAGGAGATAGCGAGTGAACAGGAGGAGGAAGTGAGTGAACAGAAGGAGATACTGAGAGAACAGGAGGAGGAAGTGAGGGAACAGGGGGAGGTAGCGAGTGAACAGGAGGAGGTAGTAGTGAACAGGAAGATGAAGTGAGTGAACAGGAGGAGATAGTGAGAGAACAGGAGGAGGAAGTGAGTGAACAGGAGGAGGCAGCGAGTGAACAGGAGGAGGAAGTGAGTGAACAGAAGGAAATACTGAGAAAACAGGAGGAGGAAGTGAGGGAACAGGAGGAGATACTGAGAGAACAGAAGGAGGAAGTGAGGGAACAGGAGGAGGTAGCGAGTGAACAGGAGGAGGTAGTAGTGAACAGGAGGAGATACTGAGAGAACAGGAAGAGGAAGTGAGGGAACAGGGGGAGGTAGCGAATGAACAGGAGGAGGAAGTGAGTGAAAAGGAGGAGATACTGAGAGAACAGGAGGAGGAAGTGAGGGAACAGGAGGAGATAGTGAATGAACAGGAGGAAGAAGTGAGTGAACAGGAGGAGATACTGAGAGAACAGAAGGAGGAAGTAAGGGAACAGGAGGAGGAAGTGAGGGAACAGGAGGAGATAGCGAATGAACAGGAGGAGGAAGTGAGTGAACAGGAGGAGATACTGAGAGAACAGAAGGAGGCAGCGAGTGAACAGGAGGAGAAAGTGAGTGAACAGAAGGAGATACTGAGAGAACAGGAGGAGGAAGTGAGGGAACAGGAGGAGATACTGAGAGAACAGAAGGAGGAAGTGAGGGAACAGGAGGAGGTAGCGAGTGAACAGGAGGAGGTAGTAGTGAACAGGAGGAGATACTGAGAGAACAGAAGGAGGAAGTGAGGGAACAGGAGGAGGCAGCGAGTGAACAGGAGGAGGTAGTAGTGAACAGGAGGAGATACTGAGAGAACAGGAAGAGGAAGTGAGGGAACAGGGGGAGGTTGCGAATGAACAGGAGGAGGAAGTGAGTGAAAAGGAGGAGATACTGAGAGAACAGGAGGAGGAAGTGAGGGAACAGGAGGAGATAGTGAATGAACAGGAGGAAGAAGTGAGTGAACAGGAGGAGATACTGAGAGAACAGAAGGAGGAAGTAAGGGAACAGGAGGAGGAAGTGAGGGAACAGGAGGAGATAGCGAATGAACAGGAGGAGGAAGTGAGTGAACAGGAGGAGATACTGAGAGAACAGAAGGAGGCAGCGAGTGAACAGGAGGAGGAAGTGAGTGAACAGAAGGAGATACTGAGAGAACAGGAGGAGGAAGTGAGGGAACAGGAGGAGATAGCGAATGAACAGGAGGAGATACTGAGAGAACAGAAGGAGGATGTGAGGGAACAGGAGGAGGTAGCGAGTGAACAGGAGGAGGTAGTAGTGAACAGGAGGAGATACTGAGAGAACAGGAGGAGGAAGTGAGGGAACACAAGGAGATAGCGAGTGAACAGGAGGAGGAAGTGAGCAAACAGGAGGAGATACTGAGAGAACAGGAGGAGGAAGTGAGGGAACAGGAGGAGGAAGTGAGTGAACAGGAGGGGTTAGTGAGAGAACAGGAGGAGGCAGCAAGTGAACAGGGGGAGGAAGTAAGTGAACAGGAGGAGATACTGAGAGAACAGGAGGAGGAAGTGAGGGAACACGAGGAGATAGCGAATGAACAGGGGGAGGAAGTAACAGGAGGAGGTAGCGAGTGAACAGGAGGAGGTAGTAGTGAACAGGAGGAGGAAATGAGAGAACAGGAGGAGCTACTGAGAGAACAGGAGGAGGCTGTGAGTGAACAGGAGGAGAAAGTGAGAGAACAGGAGGAGGAGGTGAGTGAACAGGAGGAGGCAACGAGTGAACAAGGGGAGGAAGTGAGTGAACAAGAGGAGATACTGAGAGAACAGGAGGAGGAAGTGAGGGAACAGGAGGAGCGACCGCCCAACCCACAGAGTTATTTTACCGGCTATAGTAAAATTATCAATTACATGTCGGAATGTTCTCAAACTCAGAAAGCAAATTACAGTCCGTAGTGGATACCATTAAACTGGTAACTGAGATCTTACAGCAGGCCAGTTCATCTGCAGGTCTGGTGCAAAGTTGGCCACATGTCAAGCCTGCGTGGATCTACTTTTCAGGCTTCAGAGGTTGGCAAAATACATACCATTGGTAGGGTTCATAACTGCCATGGAGACAAGAAATATAGACACATTACAACAAAGTATTAACAGTGGCACAATTAAATCAAGGGCCACTATGTGCTATGGTCTAACAGGTCTACACTGTACGCAGGCTTTTAGGCACAAGGATTTTGTCATGTGACTGAAGACACTGAGATGAAATGTCTTGTGATGATCGTAACAGAGCCAATGGCAGAAAAAAACATGTCATAACTGCAACTTGCGAAAAGCAAAATACATAGTCCGAAATGGATGCTTATTCTGCTCTAAATGCTTTTTGGACGTTTTTGTCTGCTTTGTGAATTTGAGGTGCTTAAGAACAGACTAAATCAGAGACTCACCCCATGAAGTGTGCCTGAAATAATCCTCTAATGAGTCTAGCAATTATTGTATAGAATTCCAGAAGGGCAAATTATGTGTTATTCCTTTTCTTTCTTATTTAGGGTCACTGCAGTGTTACACTTGTGGAACCCCATGTTTTTTTAAGAGGCCTGAACAAGGAAGCCAGCCACTCCAGAAACAAAGAGCCGCATGGTGCTGTCCCCAGCCCAGAAGCTTCAATTAAAAAAAAAATAGGGGTAGCAAGGGAGACCACAGGGGTGGCAAGGGAGACCTCAGGGGTCGCAAGGGAGACCTCAGGGGTCGCAGGTGCGACCTGTGGTGACCACCAAATGATATCCCTTCTCTGTACCCTAGAGATTTACCCCCACAATTTTGGCCTTGAAGTTCTTCTGGGAGTTGTTCTATTGCTTTAGTGTCTGGAAGGGATGCAGTTGGGGAACGGGCAAATATTTGGAGGTGTCCTGGGCCCATGTCACAGAATGGGTTCTGGATGATGAACAGTCTTTTGAATTTAATTCTCGGTTGTACCGCACTATGGTGGAGTGCTTCAAGAGCAGCTTAATGTGGTAGGGTGGTTCAGGGACCAGTCTCACTGACTGGATCTTCACATTTTGAAACCTGTCCATTCATTTCTTAGGTGGGTGGACCATAGCATGCCACATTACTGCCTAGCCATTAGCACAGAACTAGTTAGTTCCACCTGATGATTCATTTGACGGTGTGATCGGATCTTACCAAGTAGGGATCGCTTCCAATTTGCTCTTTTGATAACTGCAGGGATCCGTGGTGGGAAGCTGAGCTCCGGATCGAAAACCACATGCAGACTTTTGACCTTTGATGTGAAAGTGAGAACTGACCCTAATTTTGTGAGCCGTTTGAAATGGATGTAGCTATCTGCTGTTTTGCCTGCCTCGAGGTTCTCGGCTGTGGATCGGTTGAGGCAGAGGAAGCTTTTCATCATCCAGAAGATTTGATGCAGGCAGGTAGAAAGGTTGGTCTGGTTCACCCCCTACTGGCCGAGCCAGATGTGCATTTGAGTATCCCAGAACTCCCGCTGGTGGATCTGGTCCTGGAGAAGTGGGCACCTCGAGAAGGAGGATCAGTGGCCTCCAGCCTAATCTTCTTTCTTCCGTTGCTCGGGGTAGGTTTAAACCATTCAAGGGTTGACAATGAGACTACTGTCCAGTCTTCTAGCCTTTGAAACAGAATCTTATGGTATATAGTCTGGTCGGCTGCTAATAGTTCTAGGAATATAAGAGCTGGTTGTATGGCCTTCATCCACTAACGAGACTAGTTTGTCAATTATGTTTGCTATCATTGTTTCACTGCCTCTCGTCGGCCTGAAATATGTCATGGACGAGGTTGTGTCATTACACATATTCCTTAATTTGTCTTCTGACTTGTTTCTCCAAGATTATGAAAGTTAGCGATTGGTCTACAGTAGATAAGAGTCTTGGGATCGTGTGAGGGTTTCTTAAGGAGAGGGGTGATTATTGTTTGGTTGATATAGGTCAGATCAGTTTGGTACTTTTGAGCATGCTTGTATTAGTGTGCAGCAGGGCCTCTAATAGGTTATTGGGACCTGAGTTTATTGGTTGATGCTGTGTAGTGAGAGGTATGCTTCATTCAGGGGGACCTTGTCAAAGTTCTTGTTCTTTTCTTCTGGTCATGGTTTTTGCTGTGCAGTTTTATGGGATTGCAGACGATGGGATGCATTCGGTAAGATAGGTCAGTGGGCTGAGCGCTCGCTCCTGTGATCTCTGTGTGATCTGCATGTCGCAGGTTGGATTTCCCGGCAAGCCCAACTGAGCCTTTCATCCTTTCAAGGTCGGGTGATATTGTATGCACATATGTTCTATGTATAAGTGCTTAGGCATAAGCGCTATATAAATTACTTACTATATTTCGAGAGTTGAATCTTAATCATAGAGGGATCAGTCCCCATGCGAGTTTGAATTGAACTGTTTGTCATGTAATTGTTGTATGGCAGCACTAGGTCCAGCATGGCCTGCTGTCTCTGTTTCACTCTTTAAAAGTATGTCAAACCCAGGGGTGTATGTTTTCTCTGAAGTCTGTGGCACTTTTGATTCTGGGCAGGTTTTTGTTCTTTGAGGAGTAAGATCTTTGGGTCCTTCCAGAAGTGTAGGGTACTAGAATAGTACAGTGTATCACTCATTTCAAAATTGACATGTTTCAGTTTAAGTTGAATTTGCCAAGCGTCATTTCCTCAGGTTTGGATTCCAGAACGCTGCTTTCAGAGCAGTGTATGGTATCACTGAACACTATTTCCTTGCCACAGTTTCTCATTCAATTGCTTTAATGATGATATTTTAACCCTACCTAGCAGCTCATCAATGATTGTGATGGAATTATCTCTCAGCCAGGTTTTATTAAGCCCAAAGCCCTGGCAATCAGACTCGACCATGAGACTGCATGCATCAGGTGTGTGTTTGCTGCCTAAGAGGGTCTTGATCAGCCCCATTTTGAATAATAGAACTGTATCTTGCAGAGGTGAATCTGTCTGGGTTGCCCGAAGCTGGTGATGGATTGGGACTGGGCTTAGATAGGGGTTGACTGGTATCTGGGCATTGCATCTAATGCCATTGCATCTAATGCCATTCCATCAAAATGTTTCCATCTAAAGAACTTCCATCAAATGCATATTTTTGGGGGGTAAAGGGTTGATTTTTGTTTACGTGCATTATAAAGGGTAAAAAACGGGGATTGGGGAGGGGAACATCTCCCAAACACCCCCCAAACCCCTCCCACCAAAAAACTAAACAACTAAAAATGCATTCGATGCCATGACCATACACCTGGGTGACTCACTTCTGGCTTCTTGCGGCATATGGTGTGGATAGGGACCATAAAAGGACCAATCACAGTTTGACAACCCGTTTCCCTACAGCCATTCATTGGTTGGGACGCCTGACACTGGGAGTAAGATAATGGAAGTGGTCCTTTGGGTTGTCATGGTGCATTGCCAGTGTACTGTACTCATAGCCAGGTCTGGATTCAGGCTTGGAGTTGGCATGTGACATTACATGGGATTTTCTGGGTCCATGGTGGCAGGTGAATTTTTTTAATCAGTGGAGCGTAAATGTTTCCCATTAATATGCGAGAGTAACCAAGCATATAAAGAGAGCCTCCACCAACCAAGGGAGGTTCAGGGGGGCTCACCACCCCCAAGAAATACTTTCAAATAATGGGCTAAAATAGTGCCTTCTACAGAACACTTTCTGACTTTCCCTTCCCCCTCCCCTTCCCCTCCCCAAGCACGCCCCAACCACTACCCCTCCTGCACACACATAGCAGCAGTGGTGCCTCTTCACACTGGCAATTCTCGTCCTTTCTGACCAAACCCCTCCCCAGCTTACCCCTGTACAAACACACGTACACATACATGGACGCATACACGTGAGAGAGTCACACATTCAGAGAACCCCACACATGTGCAATGAAGGTGCTGATTCAGTGCCAGGCAGAGGGGCGCACCTACCAATTGGGGGAATAATGGTGGCAGGCAGGGATACTCCAGAGGGAAGGGCCTGTGGTCACTGGAAGCTGTACCCAGCCCCAGGGACCAAGCATGAAGGGGAACAATGGGGAGGGTTACACTGTACACATAACAATATGGATTCAAGGGAACCTGCTGCATAAGCGCAGAAAACGCAAACATCACAGGTAAGCGCACTCCATGGGGATGCTGTAGATAAGCCTTTCAACGCAGGCCAGTTAGAACACACTGCGACCACGTAGCAGCTGTTGGGTAGAGGAAGCTGAATTCTGGCTTCTTGTCGCCAGCAGACCGCCATCGCTGGCAACAGCACCGGGCGATACAATCAAGGTCATCGAGCCAGTCCCATGGTTACTCGTGGCAGCTGGGGAAATCAACCTTATCTGAGGAGGCACTCGCATAACACCAATGCAGGTTTCAAATCACCTTTTGGCCAGTGGCTATGGGAACAGGGATTTGGAATGAAGAGGCACTCCAAAAGGAGCCAAGCAAACTGTATTATTTGGTGTCCCTCCGAGACAACAAGTGCCCAGTTTGTCCATAACAATGTTTGCAAGGCTTCTCATTGGGTAGGCGCTGTGTGAATGTCATCCTTCCCACTAGTTCAGGGTGCCTTGTGTTCTTTCTGTTCTGGTGCTGTCCAATGGCAGACAAATAAAGATCTGGAGGTCAGCACAATTATGTTATTACTAATTGCGAATAGTTTGCAGGGTGGAGCGAAAGGCAATGTAGTGCCAGAATGGGAGGGGATGAACCGCGAGAGGGCAGGTCTGTTTTGCTCCAATCATGTCGAACTAATCTATGTCTAGCTATAGGGGCATGACGTATTCTAACTAGTCATCTTCGTGAGAATGGCGAAAATGTGAAGTTTGAAGTGAAAACCGTATACACATTGTATTAGCTATAAACAAAAGTATTGTTGGCTGTGAGCCAGTTTGTCAGCTCTCATCAACCAGTTCTGTTCCACTCTGCTGTTTGATTTGTGCTTTCCCAGCTGTAATAAACAGTGTTACTTCTTGCCTGGTGTATGCCCCTTCTTGGACTACTACTGGAAACTTACTGTTACATGCCCCAAGAGGACCCCTAATACATTTTGTAGGCCCCAGGAAGATCCTCAGTTCCTTCGTCTACTGAGGGCAATCTGGCCTCCCTCCCTAGGGGTGCAGGTCAGGTGCGACTCTGAGGAGCCCCTGCAGACGCCGAGTTCACAAAGGTCTGCCTGGTCCCGAGCGTAGCCCAGTCTAGGGGAGGAGTGAGCCTGCACGCGAGGCATTGTGCCGAGAGGACTCAAGGATCTCTATGACACGTGAGGGTATCCGTGCAAGAACACACAGTATCGTGGTTGCATGCCCACGGAAGGGGGAGGGGGAGGGACTCTATTATATGGTGTTTAGAAGGCATCCTCAAGGTGGGAGGATGATCGGCTGTAGTAGTAGTAGACTTTAGTACACACCACCCCATAGGGAGTGGACGTGTGTGTATGGGAACACCTGCATTAGAGCAGGAGAGGTGCATAGTGAGAGGTGAACCCCGTTATATGAGAGTTGCACATAGTGCCGGCGATTGTATAGCTGTGTTATTTAGGGGACGTAGGTGTTATTTTATGGTGCAGTTGTTGAAACAGTGTTTTGAAGGAGCAGAGAAGGATTCACGCGTGTTACTAAGTGCTGTTCATATTGCTTTTGTGGTATTCACCAAGGTGGAAGGGTCACTGCTGACAGGTACCTGGTGTACTTTAGTGTGCTTGCCATTCTAGAGGTGGGCATGAGCAAGAGGTGGAGAGATGGCTTGGTGCCCCTATACCAACATAGGGAGAGTGAGCCTGTGGAGAGGGCCGTTGCAGTACTAACCCGGAGTGAGTGGACGGGCCTGGAAAGAAGGCCAGTGTGTCTGATGAGAGTGCATGGGTAGGCCTGTGAAGAAGGCCAGGCCGAAAGGGAGAAATAAGGGGAAAAAGGGTGATTGAGAGTGAGTGCGGGTGTCATTGGAAGACAGGCATAAAAGGGAGCAGGGGAAGATATAAGGGGCTAAAAGGAGACGTGAGGGAGGTGTCACTGGTAACTTGGGTATAGAGGAGGGATGACAAAAAGAAGGGAGACAATGGGCCTCATTACGAGGTGGGCGGTATGGGGTTAAAGGCGCCGGTAAAGGTGCCGGTGCCGTTAACCCCATAACGCCCTGTTATGAGGTCCGCTCTGGACGTCTAGTTTTATCAGACATCCTTAGCGGGTCCCGCGAGCGGCCCAGCATGCTAACAACGGGCCCATCATTAACAGGCCCATTATTAGCATGCTCCCCATTCCCATTGAGCCCTATGGGGGCTCAAATGGGAATGGGGATGGACCGGGTCTGGGTTCCCTGAATGGGGAAATACCGGGCCCTCCAAGGTCGGAATGGCCCGGTATTTCCCCATTCAGGGACCACGGACCGGACCCGAGTTTGGAGGCAGCCATGCCCTTATTAAGGGCATGGCTGCCTCCAAACTCGTAATGAGGCCCCATGTCCTTTCGAGACAGCCCCCTCGACCATATGTGTGAAAACAACCTCAATATCACAATAAAATACTAAAGTATAACTTCCAGTGGGTCCAGGAGACTTCAGGTCAGTGTTTCCATGCATGGCCCGGGGAGGGAACGTTCAATAGTAAGATAATAGAAAATATGTTCTCGTATTTAATAACAGATATGAAGGCTCCAAGTCAAAGAGCCAGCAGAATATATTGGGGCTCTGGAGACTGTATGAGGAGAAGAAGGGGAAGCCTACAAAGACAGAAGGAGATGGGGCTGAGGAAGGGGACCGGCCCAGTGCTCCGTCCCCACCCTATGGTGCCTATCTAGCGCTACAACCTGCAGTGAGGTATACCAACCCACAGCGGGAGTGCCCAAGGGGGGAAAGGAGGGCGACAGGGAAAATTAAGGATAGAGATGCCCAATGGGATGATGAACACAGAAATGGAGAGAGGAAATACTTAGCGGACATTTAAAAGAAAACATGACAACAGGTGGACGCATTGTTTAGTGAAGCAGAGAGAGTGATTGAACAGGATGCACAGGGGAAAGATAGACGGAGAGAGGGGAAAAGGGGGGCAGGAAAGAATGGTTGTCAGGAAGGATACAATTCAGACTGGACGATGAGGAACAAAAACAGGGAGAGGAGGAGATAGAAGGATAGGACGAGGAGGGTATAGTGTCAGATGAAAAATTAGGAGTGGAGTTACATGATGGAGACAACTGTCAGGCAGACTTGTGGATGGTACTGAGAAGCATGTACCTAGAAATGTCAGACTTAGGGGCAGTCAATGTGCACTAGATGAAGCCTGATGAAGACCCAGCAGAGTATATTAAACAGGTCCACGACCTTTGGAAGTTGGAAATGCGGAAGCCCTGACATGAATGACTCCCCTTGTTCTACCACATCTTGGTCAAGGGATTGCCAGCGGATGTCCAGGTGTCTTTAGACAAGATTGTTGGAATAGAAGCAAAGGAATGGCCAGCAATACAGGCAACGATAGCCTAAGAGGAAACAAGGGAGCAAGAGGCATGTAGCAGAACATTCTACAAAAGCAGAAACAGACTGGTGCAAAAAAAATTGGCATGGTGCACAATGGAAGGGGCAGTGCTCATACCCAACACTGCCACGGTGGCACCCGTGCAACAGCGAGGGTTCCCCCTAGGGAACATACTTCTAGGAGGATGGAACGTGGTGCAACTGTATACGTCACAATGGGGATCACCAAAGCAAGGGAATTACATACCGAGGTGTTTCTTTACAATGGTGAGAGGGTACATGCAGTAGGAAGAGGATATAGGGGGTTGGGATAGAGGGTGTTTGGGCCATGCTTTATATGTAGGAACATGGGGCACTTCACATGCACTTGCTTGTTTGGGCAACAAGCTCAGACACAGGCAATACAAACGGCACATCAGCAAGGTGTTGTTGTAGCACAGCAGCAGTCACAGCAGGTGCAAACCCACCAGGGACAATGGCAGCAGAGGCACCAGCCCCTGTGCGAGAGGCCACAACAGGCCCAAGGGGGACTAATGGATGGTGTGATGGCACTTCCCAGTATAACACAACTGCCAGCACCTGCTGCAGGAATACAGGAGTGTTAGGGCAGAACATGGTACCTCACTACACTGGGATCAGCATTGTCAGAGGAAATCCTTTCCTGCACCCGCAGAGTAACCTGCAACATTAGGGGGACAGAGAGTTTGAGTGTGTCCAGTCCTAGCATTAACTGGCAGCCGGAAGAAGAACCCGAAGTAGCAGTGAAAATAGGACCAAGAGAGTTCTCATTCCTCATAGACACAGGAGCCACCACATCCTGTATAAGGGAACAGCGATTCCTGCTATCAAACAAAGTTATGGACACGCTGGGCTTCTCTGGGGCAGTTATGGCGGTTCCAGTAACAAAGGAATTACCACTATCAACAGGGACGCAGCACCTTATAGCACCACTGTTGTACTCCAAAGACACTCCCATTAATATACTAGGAGAGACTTATTGAGCAAAGTGAATGCCACAATATAATTCACCGAAAAGGGAATGTGTGCTAGACATCAGGCATCTATTACACACGAGTGGCTCCACTTCTTTTAGCAGCACATGCCCAAAGCACGCTGGGAGGTGAGACCATGTACCCTACCATGTTTTGGTATGGGGTCGAGATATTGCTTGGATGGGTCCCGGGGATACAAAGGAAGATGTTCCGATTGGCATCAGAATTTCTATTCTGCCCACAGTGCCAGAAGGAAGACATAAAAGAAACCACAGCAGTGCTATAGCTCGAAGAAGTAGTGATCCATGAAGACATGGTGATCCAAGGTGAAACAGATAATGACAAAATCGAATGGTGTACACTGCTATGCATTGACCCAACATTGACAATTACAGGAGTAACGGATGAACAGCCGTTCTCTGATGAGGAGTAAGAGGGGAGATGTTATTCCAGCTACAAGTACCCTGCCCAGTAAGAGTAGTAGAAAAGCTGGTGCCGATACTCATGTACACGAGGGGAGCGGAGCAACCTCTGACGGGCCAATGGGATCAGAGCTCGCCCTCAAGTACTTTTAAGATGAGAGAGCTGCACCATGAGGAGGATGGGGTGCAGGATTTTCTTACTCCAACACAAATCAATAAGGACATGTCAATGGTTTGGCAAAGGGAAGTCCGTTTCATGACAAGTACAAAAAACAGGGAAACAAATGGAAATCAATAGTGATGCGATCGCCTGTCTCGCTTCAACTCCCCAATTCTTCATTCAGACAGCAATAGTTATAGTACATTCTCGTCATCATTGACGAATAGCACTCAAAGTTTGTCATGCAATTCTATTGGTCGGGAAAGTTAACTTAAGTATAGGTGTTATATCTGTATATGGTAACAGAGCGTAAAGATTGGATAACTCTTATCGGGAGGGCGTCTATGCTCGTCCCTCTACAACACTCGTGGTAGACGTCACTACAAGTACAACGCCTTATTGGTTCTACAAGCTATAGGACCCTAGATTATTTGGTCCATTTTGATCGGGTAGGTTACACCCCTAGACATAAATCTCCACTTTAATTGGCAGCATGCAGAATGGACACCCAGATGTGGAGTGCCCCAAGATTCACCCTGCCTCCCTTCCATCAATCAGTACATTTGGGTTATGTGTCAATTAGTTGGCTGAGGATGCCCTCGAAACAGTAGCTTCTTATCAGGAAAAGTTATGGCATCCTCGGGTTCTGGGTGACATCAGATGTTGGTACCTCTTCGCCCTTGGCTAGTCACGTGTCTGTTCACCGTGAATCTGCTTAATTTTCCCTCTTTTCGTGTATTTGATTCTTTCTTAGCCTCGCCACCTGCCTGGGGCCTCCTTATCTCAACCTTCACTGGCTGGCTGCTATGCTCTGAAGTTTCGGTTCTTCGAAGTTGCCGCTCTCCTCCCTTCTTGGAGTTGACCTCAAATTCCCAGGCATGAACTACTTCTTACTGAGTTTTGATTCCGCTCTTTCCTTCTGGCTTTAGCTGGAATATGATTCTCAGCCTGTTTTACCCCTTGCAGCTTGGGCTTAATTCTGCTTTTACAAAATGGAGTCGCACTTGTATAATGTGCTTCATTGAGGTAGATATATAATTGGCGCTTGCGGCTCTATTATTCTACTGATTGCATGCAGTACGGTTTACTTGACTTCTTTCGCTCCAAGCCTATTTACAGGCATTTAGTCAGTTACGTATTTTTATCCTTCCTTCATTTTTACATTGTTCGTGCTGCAACGCTGTTTCTTCTTTTAAGTCTGTCGCACCATTATTCATAACTTTTCGTCTTGTTTGTCATACTTTAGCCATTGTTTCCTTCATCTGTGAGTCTGTCCGTGCCCGTGTGTCGTCAACACTCGCCTTCCATTAAGGCTCTATGGGTCTCTTCGGGGACAGTCTGCAAGTAGTCTTCATTTAGTGTTAACTGCTGGTACCGTTGTCTCAGTGGGTACCGGGCTGCCCAAGGATGTCTGGTTATAGGCACTTCAAAAGGTATTGCTCTTCTGATGGGCACTGGACAGAGTCCTAGGGCTGCTCTCTGTTGGTTAATTTGTTCCTCATACGTCACAGACCTTGGCGAGTATGTTCCTGTTACTTCAAAATGAGGGGCTGGGGTGCAGGCCATGTCTGGGACCTCCTCTACACTCCCCCCTCTGGTCGGTTCATCAACCACTTCTACTTCCTCCTTTGAATTCTTGTTACTTTGTTCTTCCGTATCTTGTTCATCGTCTTCTGGGTTTGTACATGATGGTGCGAATACTGGTGTCTTTGGAGTCCATATTTTTATAACTCCTTTCAGACTTCCTGCTGTTTTTACGTGTTCGTCTTTGTTCCAGGTCATTAACTGGCATTGTCCATTTGGGCTGCAGTAGATCCACTTTCCTTCATATTTTCTTTGTTTTCTGGGATACACAAACTTTGTTCCTTCAGGCACAAATTTGCTGGCCTTCACAAAGTCTCTTATTTCTTCATCAGTTAGGTCTCTGCGCTTCCATCCTGGTTTGACATCGATCATGATCTTCAACCCAATGGCTTTCTTCGCAGTTTTCTGGCATTGTGTGATGATTATCTTGATAACACAAAATTCTAGTAGTATCATCAATAGCAGGGCTCCGAGAAACTTGAATATGTCCACCATCCATTGTGGGACCCATGAGAATAATGTTCCAAACCAACTGTCATCATATACTTCGTCAGTTTCATCAATCATCTGGTTCTGTAGGTTTGTCAGCATACTTATGGCTTCTGTTAAGGTTCCATTTTCTTCATCATGCAAAGGTGTAAATGTGCAACATGATTCTCTGATTTTTGCGCAAACACCTCCATCCATCACGGTGATCATGTCAAGTACATATCTGTTCTGGAGGGTCATCAGTCGGATGGCTCCTAGTTCTTCTTTGATCACGTTGAATCCTTTCATGGTGGTGTTGATGGGCTGCAATAACTCCCATCTGGTTATCTGCAACCATTTTGTATTTACTCCAACCTGGATGTGTGGCATGAAAATTGTTGTGAATACTGATGAGGTGAGGCTGTCAGTCCAGAAAAACTAAGCACCCCTAGAGGGCCCGGAAATGAATCATAATTGGTTGGCCAAAGAACGACTGCCACATTTACAGTGTAGGAATATATATTCATTAGTCATTAGTTATTACGTAGCTATTAGTTTAACTAGAGTGAAGCCATTTTAAGATGACCAGAATCGCCATTTTGTTTTCTCTCTCTGCTCTCTCTAACGTTGCCACTTTGCCTCATGTAAAACTGCTTTGCTGTAGATATTATTTCGCTTCAATGGTCCAAGGCTAAGAAACATGTTGAAACATTACACTGGAGAGCCAGACAGGAATCAAGACAGGGAGCAAGGCATATAATCAGTACACGAATGCCAGCGAGTCTCCTGAAAGAATAGCAATGTACGAAACTAGCATTTAAAGAGTTGAATTATGATCTTCTTTACGGCCCCCCTTTCTGAGCCCAGTGAGGCCCCAGAGAGCGGGCTGACTTCTAGAGCGAGAATCGAAACTTAGAGATAGTGAGGCCTGGTATTTGCGAGTCTCCTACGCACAGCTTGCCTATGAAAAACAGAAACGCTGTGTTCTCGCAAACAAAGAATGGTGTCTGTAAAAATGGAGATTGCAACCTGTTACTAAATATGGTGGTCTGAAGTGTCATATTTGTCATGATGGTCAATCATCACCTCTAATTCAAAGGGAAATGAATTGGGGGCAGCATCAATTGTGTCATTGCTGATTGTAAGGTGCTCCTTTTGAATATATGTAACTGATGTACGACTCTTTTTTGCTTGCATCCCCCGAGGTCTGTTAGACACACGTCGCGGGACGTGGGACCACTTGGCCAATTGGAACTATTTGTATTGCAATAAACCCTAGATTTTGGCAACAGAAACTCGTGTTTGGCGTATCTATTTGTGTGTGGTGACTGTGCCTTGTGTCCACATTCAAGGGTCCCTCAGGGGCCCCTTCAACATGAAATGCTTCTTCTGATTTGGCAGAACAGTAATTCTCTCTCTTCATTCAGGATACCAGTTCGACAGACCTCCTCTTCCATAGGTGAGCATCTGCCTTCGGGAAACTGTAAATATTCAGGTCACTTTTCAGGATCACAAGTGCGGGAACATGGACGTTCACTATTGTGCATATGCCTCCCCAGTTTTTCGGCAGTCTTATGTATGCCTTGATCCACACGCCCAGTAATGATCCATAATTACTGCGATTCCCTGAGTCATTCCTGGAGCTTCAAAGATTCATCCGCAGTTTTGATTCTCTCCCATCTTCCTTGTGCCATTGTTCCTGAAGCACAATTTTGGGCTTACCACTGGTACTATCAGCAAGGGTCCCCCTCTGTCTTCGACCCAGGTTAGTAACTTTACCAATTCTGGCCATATAGGTATGCATAACCTCTGTGAGTTCTCTATTGCTTCTTGGCAGGCTCCAAGGACCATTCAAGCTGGGTAGATCACCACTCCTTCTTCCCATCCATTTGGGGAAACCACTGTCCCCCAGATCTGCATTTGGCCTCTGTTCTTCCAAATTTGAGCCTCTTCTGGAATGTTTCCTTGGACGTTCAGCCTTGGGTTTATCTCCCATCTTGTTCCTCATCCTTTAACTTCAGGCTTCTCATACCTGATCATGTGATTCCTAGTATGAGCTCTGTTTCTTGTCTCGATGTCCTGAACATAGCCATCCTCGTCAGGATCAATTTCTTCAGTTGCCCATTTCAAGGAGGCGTCTCTCCCCATAAACTGTCCTCTGGTGTTGCACATTGCTACGTGTGACATACAGTGTGCTGTAGCAACATCTATTTCTACAGCCACAAAGGCCTTGGATTTTCCCATGCTGTACGGTAGAAGAGCACAGATGAAGCATTCACCTTCTGAAATTTCTTCTTCCGACCTCCTTCATGTGTTGGTACCAAATGTTGTTTCCTAGATGTTCTGTGCTGTCCATGTAGTCGTTCAGTTCACTGTTATCTTCATGTGGCCTTCTCTTGATTCTTAGTGTCTTTCTGTAGTTAACTATAACTACATCTCTAAATGCGTCTGTGTGGCTTTTTCTTGCTGAGGGATTCTCGGGCATTCTGGTTGGTGGAGCAGGTTTCCTTTTCTGCATCGATGTGGTAGGTGGAGGTTTTGCAATTCTCTCCTTCTCTTCTTGCATCCTTTTCCTGCCCTCTATCAGTGTCTTTATTAGCCACCAGCCTGTCACCGGCCCCGTGTATGGCTGCATCATGGGCCTGGTACTTGTTCCTTGTGTAGGAACTTGTGTGATTGTCAGTACAGTCTCTGCGGTTCTGTTTTTCAGTTCCTCATGTAGCTTCTTCGCCCTAGCTACAAACAGGAATAAATGTTCTATCAACATTTGTGTTCTTGCAGTGAATTCTCTCGTAGCCGCTACTATCTTCTCAAGGGCTTTTGTTATGTCTTCTTTCTGCTGGGAGATACCATAAATTCTGTGAAAAAAAGTCTTGGTGTGGGTTGCTTCAGGACACTGTGTTAAGCTCTTAAAAGGAAAGTCTTTGGTCACAGTCTATCAGAGTCTTGTTTTCCAACAATGCTTAAGCGTGGCTTGGTTCAAAAGTTCATATTATCAGTGTGTTGTGGCTTAGATGCGCAATTCTCTTCTTCACCGTGCAACTATGATGCAGAGTGTCCGTTGTGTCCTTATTCCCTTTTTTGCTTAGAGGAAATGTCCAGTTTAAGCCACAACTTGCAAAGGAGTT